>NC_135531.1:187568166-188175510 GCF_045843805.1 Urocitellus parryii | reverse complement strand
GTGAGCTACTTCCCTCTGCTACACTCTTCCGCCATGATGTTCTGCCTCACTTCAAGTCCTGAAGGAATGGAGCAGGCCTTCTATGGACTGAGAGCTCTGAAACCATGAGCTCTCATGTTGGGAGCTGTCCTGGATGCACGAGGCTCTGATCAATCACTACATTTTGTAGTGACTTGGGTGTTGTCCCAGCTTGGATAGCAAGGAGTGGCTCCAGGTATAGGCATTACCCACTGGGGTTGAGCTACACGCACCTATTCCTTGCTGAGGGCCATTGCCAAGTAGGAATGACGCATCGAAATTTCCTTGCCAGGGTACCCCATGTTGCTTAGAGGAAGGACTCGTGGAAATGGACTTGCCTTGGACATTCGCTGTGACATTGCATGTATGTTTGAGAAAGGTGACCCTGCTCAAGGACCAGGGTGGATCCAGGTTTAGGGTGTATCCTGCAGGTTTTAGGAAGTATCCCGCCCCTTGGGTTTAGGGCGTTCCCGGTTTAGGACAATCTGAGTTTAGGGCAGTTCCAGGTTTAAGGTTATTCCTGCTGGGAATAGGGCGTATCCTGCTGCCTGAGTTCCCGTTGGTTGAGTTCTCGTGGAATTCAGAAAGTTTTTGGGATTAAAAGCCTGGTGGAGTACGTGAATTTGGGCAGAACTTGGATTTCCCCAGAACGTGTGTAGAGGCCCGGTGTGAGTTCGGGAATAAAGAACTGCTGTTTGAATCTACAAAGCTGTGAGTGGCTCGTGTTCTTGTGCCCAGCCAGACTGTGGCAATTCCTTTGTAATCTAACCCCTTTGCCCTGTTTGGGACAGAATGTTCAATGGAAACTCCCATTGCGGGTCCCCTTCTCTTGCTCTGTCTTTGTTCCTCACCCAGCCCATGAGATGGGCATGGCCTTCCTAGATGTCAGTCAACCTGCTGACAGAAGACACCGAGAAGCTAGACTCAACCCCCTGAAACCTGACCCCTTGCCTCATTTGAACAGCTTCTCCCCAATAAAAGGGTTCAGCCTGTGCTCCTCGCTCTCTCTCTTTCCATGGACCCCTAAGGTCAGAGAAGCCATCACAGGACCCAAAGAAAAAGGTATTTCTCTGTCTCTGTGTGATTATTTCGTGCCAGACCCATTCACCTGGAGTGACCTTGAATGTTTAGTTGTGGGACACACAACACCCTCAAATATATTTTTCCTCCTCTACAATTGTTCTGGGCATATCTTTTAGTCACAGCAGAGAAAAAACTGACTAAAACACAGGGAAACCCTTAACCTTTACCTACATAGTATAGAGGATGTGACACAGGGAACAGAAGAGAGGTGCAGGACAAGTGATGAGGGAGGGATGCAAAGCTTCAGTGCTCTTCCTATGCACATCACCCTCCAGGAACCTCCATGTCTGCAGTCATCTTGAAGCTCATACTAACTTTGTCTTTTGGGGCTTTGATGGAGGGTTTTACTACATGGGCATGATTGATTAAATCATTGACCATTGATGATCAAATTAACCTTCAGCCCTTCTCTCCCTGGAGGTTGGTGATGTGGCAGCTGAAAGTTCCACTCTAACCATACCTTGGTCTTTCCTATGATCAGCTCCCATCCTGAAGCTTCCCAGAGACTAGAAACTTCCATGAGATCATTAGCATAAAAAAGAAAAAATTTGGGCTGGGGATGTGGCTCAAGCGCCTGGCGTGCGTGCAGCCCAGGTTCGATCCTCAGCACCACATACCAACAAAGATGTTGTGTCTGCCGAGAACTAAAAAATAAATATTAAAAACTCTCTCTCTCTCTCTCTCTCTCTCTCTCTCTCTCTCCTCTCTCACTCTCTCTTTATAAAAAAAAAAAAAAAAAGAAAAAAGAAAAAATTTCACTCCAGAGATTCCAAGGGTTTCCTATAGGAACTGCTGCTGGGAAACTTGGGAAAGTTGCCAAATAGATATATTTCACAATAACACAATGCTAATTTTAATGCAATATTTAAAAAAAAAACAAAAATCAGTGCAAAATTTCCATGATAAACAAAATATTAAAATTTAAAATCTAGCCAGGATCAGTGCCTAGTAATATTGGAGCCTGAGGCAAAAGGAAAGAAAAATCAGTAATATCAATCCCGTCTTTAATTAAAAATTTGATGTTTTGTTTATCATATACTTTTTTTTTTTTGGCTTAAACCTGCCACAAGGGGGAACTGGAGCTGAAATTCCAGGGAAACTGCCATCCTATAACTTGTATAAAAAGTAAAAAGACTGGACCCAAGAAGTGAACCATCTGTTTCATGCTCCAAGTGCAGAGGTATCACTGGATAAGGTCTAAGGAGGTCCCCAGAAGGGTGAGGAGACCTTAACTCATCCCTGGGAGGTTTCTTTTTTTCTTTTTTCTTTCTTTCTTTTTTTTTTTTTTTTTTTTTTTAGAGAGAGAGAGAGAGAGAGAGAGAGAGAGAGAACTTTTAATATTTTAATTTTTAGTTTTCAGCGGACACAACATCTTTGTTTGTACGTGGTGCTGAGGATCAAACCCGGGCCGCACGCATGCCAGGCGAGCGCGCTACCGCTTGAGCCACATCCCCAGCCCCCTGGGAGATTTCTTGACTTAAATCTCAGAAAGAATTTCAGGATGTGTCAAAAAAGACACAAGTAGAGATTTTCAGAAAAGTTAGCAATAGAGCAGGGTACTCACTTAAAGGGAGAGGTAGTGTGGGTACTTTGGGGGTCTCAGGCTTCTTTTAAGGGAAACTTTGTAAATGGTGAACTTGAGAAGCATATGGGAGTGGCATCAGCCCTAAGGGTCTCCATTCCTTTGATGGGGAGCATGGAACAGCTGGTTCTCAGAATCTTTAGATTGACGTTATCTAGTTAATAGATAGCTCTTGGACTGTACCCGTATTATGGATCTTTAATAATCTCTCTCTCCAGGCTTCATTTAATCAGTCTAAAAATACATTCTGCAAGCTAACAAAGGATATAGGCGCCAATTAGTTGGATTTAGAGTACAAGATTCACTGGAACTTTAAAGAATTCAGGCATGGAGGAAAATAGGACTTGGGGTGAAGGTGACGGTGCTCATGGAGTTTTTAGATTCAAAGTAACAGTCTCTCTTTCCTTCCCTGTCTGTGTCCTTTTAATCTAATTCTTATTTCTTTATTCTTACCTCAGAGGGAGAAGATGCCAAGATGCCTTCCCACCAGGGCAGGAGAGGTAAGGGAGGGCTGCACTTTGAGTGTGGGAAGGAGATGGATGGGGCAGGATGTGGAGTCCTCTAGGAGGCAAGCTTGGATAGATGCAGGCATGAAGAACCAGGAGGAGAGGAGAGACTGCAGCCCGTTTGTGAAGACACTTGGATTTCACTTGGCAAAGGTGGACAGTGAAGGTCTTGAGGAGCTCGAGCAGTGATCTGTTCCAGAACACCTGCCATCTGCTAAGCCTCCTCGGAGGCCAGGCATGCACAAAGAACAAGAGGCCCAGGAATAGCTCATGAGCTGGCTAGGAGGCAGGATCTGGGGTGACATCACTCCACAGCCCTTTTGGGGACATAGAGAGCTATCCCCTTCCACAGTCCCCCTCAACAACTAATATGTATTTTTTTTTTCTCCTTCCCCAGCTTTGATGCTGGCAGTGAATTTTAGAGACTATTACTAGAGTTCTATTTAGGATAGAGGCCAGACTCAAGGGTTCTAACAGACTAGATTTGGCCACTCTTTCCAAGAGAAAAACAAGTGGAGAAGTTGAAGGTGAAATAAGAAAGGCATTTTAATTTTAGTGTTAGAAGACAATATAAGGGGTGTCTCCTGTGTGTCATTAACAGCCTTGAGATTACAGATAGTAAAGAACCTAGGCCAGAGTCAAGGGGGTTTGTACAGCTAGTGATCCTGGTCAGGGCATAATCTGGTGGGTCATTATCTCAGATCTGGTGACATAGAGTCTTATCAGTGTCAGCGGGGAGTGTTGGAGGGGGTGTGGTGAGGAAGGAGGTTGGTGGGGAGTGTGTGTGGGGGGTTACATTGGCAATCTCCCTTTGCTTTCTAGTATGTTTATCTGTTAGACCTGTGATCCCGAAATTTAAGATAAATTGAGGGAAAAAGCAAATCAGAAAACAAACAAACAAAAACAGATCAGAGAGAGACAAAATGGAGTCACTTAGGTTAATAACTGGATCCTCCGTAATCGGACTTTGAGAACGGGAACTCCCTCTCCAGAGTCTCTCCACCCTGGGCCTCCCCCCTGGAGCCCTCCAGAGTTGGTGGTCAGAGCCTTGGCCTGAAAACACCTGGTGGTTTTATGAATCAGAATGAGGCAGCCTCAGGTAGAGGGGGAGGAAGGTCCCCTTCACCTTGGCTGCTGCTGAGCAGATGGTGCCTAATGGTCACCACTCATTCTTCACTCCTCACTCTGGGACAGAGGATGGCTGATACACATAGCAAAGTGTCCCTGAGCGGATCAGAGTCTCTCCCTGCACAGGGAGTCTGGCAAGAGCTCCCTCAGTCCTTATGTTATTAGGACCCCAGGCAGGTCCAAGGGACCCCACGACCACGCAGCCTTCCCTAGAAGTAAAAAGTCCTGCTCTCCTTGTACCCTTCCCTCTGGCTCCTGCCCCTGGCCTGTGTGTTATGATGGCTCCTGCAGCATCTCTTGTCCAACTCCAGATTTGTGCTGGGAGTGACTGAGGCAGCCCCTGTCATATTTGTGGCCCAATCCAAGACTCTGCCCTCATGGTCCTTGAACTTGTTGGTTGTCCCTAGGGAAATTGTGCTCACTGGCCCCACCCAGGATCCTCTTGTGCAAGGAAGGCCACCTTACAGAGTGCTCATTCTTACCTCTTCGTTCAGACCCCCACACATGGAGGCCTCACGAGCTGTCCATGGGCTGTGTGTGGATGGTGTTGTGCATAGTCGCCTCTGGAGGGGATAGGCCTGTCTCTGCCAACTCCCTGTCAGGGACTGAACTCATGATGCAGGTGCATCTCTAGCTCTGCCTAAAACCCCACACAGCACCTGAGACAGGTGTGACTCGCCAAGATGTCAATCAATCTGCTGACCACCAGACGTCATGAAGCAAGACTCCCCCCTGGAAAGCTTATCTCCCTCTGATGTCTCTCCTATAAAATAAAGGTCTCTTTTTTCCAGTGCTCCTTTCGGTGTGGAAGCTGACCCTTAAAGTCTCAGAGCCGTCTCTCCCTCGATTTGAAAACTACTCTTTGTGTTGCGTGGGTTTTCACAGCTTTCTCGGCTTAATGTTGCAGCCAGCTCTTTTACACCTGGTTCCTCTCATCTGTCTCGTTGTTGGTGAGGTAGAGGCACTGGGGAGAGTTCCAGATCATTCCCCTGTGAGAAATAGAAAGTCCAGTGGTCCATTTTCAGAATATTTTGCCTTAAAGGTAAAATTTTATAAGAAAAACAACAGGAGGGGAGCACAAAATGGAAAGTTAAAAGCATTTAATACCAGAGTGTGACAAACTCACAGCTCCTTGTCACACAGGAGGTGAGGGGCAAGGGGCTATTCTGAACAATAGGGAGAATCTGCAGGATGCACTCAACCTAAGACAGAGAACAAAGGGAGGTGGGGACTACTAAACATACTATATTTCTTTAAATAACCCAATAGGAGACAATAAAATGTAAGGTGATGTTCTGGAAGGCTGTCCACCCCACAGTGCTCAGCCAATAAGGAACCAGGGGAGGGACTTTGTGCACCAGGGAATAACATGCTGATTGGAACTGCTCTGGATGCATTTGCTCACCAAACACCCAATCTTGCAAAGACCTTGCAAAAGGGTCAGTAAAAAGCCTCACCTTACTATGTACCTCGTGTCTCGTAGTTCATTCTTTGGGATTGGGCAGGTGAGCTTGTTTCTCATACCACTACACTATGGAAAACCCATAACTCCAGTGCCAGGCTCCCTTGAAAACAGACTGAAGCAAACACCTGGGCACAGCAAAGCAAGAGAGAGGGAATGGGGCAGAATGAGATAGAGAAGGAGACAAAGTCAGCACAAGATAGGACAGTGAGGTCACCACCATGGGACAATACTTCCAGGATTGTCCCCAGAAAGGCCAGGAGCTAAATATTTCCTGGCTCTATACCTGATGATGGGGTGGACCCCCAAGGGACATGAAAGACTTGGGCAAAGGTGGACAGACATACAACTCTTGCTTAGTGCTCAGGTCTAGAGGCTCCTCAGCATTCCAAGCACCTGCTCTGTCCCTGAAGCATACTTGTGGGTTGCTTCCACTCTGAGCACCTGTAGACAGGACCACAGGACCTTCCTCATTTCCCTGTCATTTCCACTGTATTTCTGTGGACTGACATGCAGGCTGATCTACACCAGGTCTGCATCATAGATTTTTATATAAAAGGATAATTCAAACACTTGTTCTTTATAACAACTGTCAGGAGTGGCTGCTTTGAAGACTGTGTTATGAAAGATTCTGAAGCTAGATTTGGGGTCCTAGGGAAGAATCTTAGGTGGGTGGTAGTAGTGGTTGTAGTCATGTGTCCTTGTTGATATCTCGGCATAGTCAGAATATTGTAAAGGGAGGCTGTTCTGTAGATACTGGAATATCTTATGACATATCTAAGGAATCATTTAGCACATCCCCCTGAAAATGCTTGGCTTGTAGAATCTTGTGACAAAGAGGAAGGAAGCCCCTAATAATGGTGAATACAGTGTTCATTTCCTCTTATAAGTGCCTATTAGATTCCAGATACTGTTCTAGGTACTTTATATATGTTTTCTCATTTAATTTTCAAAGCCTCCCCACAAGTGCATGCTATTTTTCTTGATGACCAAGTTGAGACTCAGAGGTGTTGAGGAAGTTAACCAAAGTCATGCAGTTATGAAGTCCATGACCTTGTTACAACACTTCTCTGCATCACAGGCAAAATTCTGCAAGCACAAGCATGAGACTGGTCCAAAGTTGGAGAAGCATACATGGAGGGTTTCCTCTATCACACACAGTGACACAAACTTGGAAATCCTTCAGGGATCAAGAGAAAAGGGAGTGCAATTTGAGATGGGGATCGGAAGCCTTCCTGAAAGAAGAAGGGTATGAGGACAAGCTCAAAAGGGAAAGATGGTTGTCATGTGGGTAGCAAGAAGGTAGGGGATCTATATTCTGGGAGGAGTGCAGAGAACAAAGGGAGGTGGGGACAATTGAATGTACTATTTTTCTTTACATAACCCAATAAGAGACAATAAAATGTAAGGTGATGTTCTGAAAGACTGTCCACCCCATAGTCCTTAGCCAGTGAGGAACCAGGGGTGGGAACTTGTGCACCAGGGAATAACATGCTGATTGGAACTGCACTGGGTGCATCTGCTCCCCAAACACTCAATCTTGCAAAGACCTTGCAAAAGGGTCAGTGAAAAGCCTCACCTTGCTATTTACCTTGTGTCTCATGGCCAAGGCGAGATAGTGTTGTGCGTTAGAGGGACATGTGGGTGACCAATGCAGATGGAGAAAGGGGCACGGGGTGGCTGAATGCTGTCAGAGGAGCTGATATTTAAAACACAGATGGTACAGAGCAAATCCTGGAACAGAACCAGAACTGGAACAGAGGCAGCCTGGGGCTGAGAGGGTGAAGGCATTTTGAAGGAAGCACTGCTACGGTTTGGATGTGGTTTGTCCCTACAAAACTTCATGAATTGGAAACTTGGTCCCCAGCATATTAGTGTTA
This sequence comes from Urocitellus parryii, assembly GCF_045843805.1. Taxonomy (NCBI): domain Eukaryota; kingdom Metazoa; phylum Chordata; class Mammalia; order Rodentia; family Sciuridae; genus Urocitellus; species Urocitellus parryii. The sequence continues at coordinate 188,167,851 of NC_135531.1, read as the reverse complement.
AGTGGTAGGAGGGCCTTTAAGAGGTGGAGCCTAATTCAAGGCCATTACTGGCCCCTCCTTCTGCTCTGGCTTCCTGTCTTACCCCCTGATCTCTTCCTCTTGAGTGTGCTTTTGCTGTTGTTACACTGTCTGCTATGAAGTCCTCACTAGGTCCAAGCCAGTGGCAGTGCCAGTTGAACTGTGAACTAAGAAAAGCTTTTTATTTATTCAGCCTTAGGTATTTTCTACAGTAAAAGAAAATGAAGTATTACAAATACCAACTGGAGTGTGTTAGTCAGTTTTCTGTTACTGTAACACATGCCTGAGATAATCTTAGAGAAAGAGTTTATTTTGGCTCATAGTTTTGGAAGTGCGGATGTTGCTTTGATACACTAATTTAATTTCTTTTGGATATATATTCAGGAGTGGGATGGCTGGATCATGTGAAAGTCTCCCTCTGGCTGCTGTTAAAAACAGAAGCACTGATAAAGAGTTTACAGAAGTAAAGCAGGATTGGCCCATATGATTGGAGGTGGTAGGAAGTGATTAGATTTTGAACACATTTTGAAGTCAATACCACAGAATTTCTTAAAGGCAATGAGAGGAAGAAAGGAGTTAAGGCTGACAATTGGAAGGATGAAGTTGTCACCACTGCCATGCGGAGCCGTGTTCTGGGTTCTTGGAGGAAACTCATTACTGGACAAGTTAGAACTGATGTGACCATGAGAAATGCCAGTGGAGATGACCATGTGGGTCTGGGGTACAATGGAGAGGTCTGAGCTGGAGATCTAAATGCAGAGTTTGGGCAGGAGCAGTTTTTGGTTGGAGGAGGATCTAGATTAGCCTGCCAAAATATGCTTGTACAGATTTCCCTGGGTCTGGATAAGACTCTGAGGTAAGTTCAGAAAGAGGAGAGCAGTGGGCCTTGAATCCTGGGTCCCCACAGGAAGTCGGGGAGAGGAGGACTCATAGCAGGAATGGGAGATGGAGTCCATGTAGGGCAGGGGGATAGCTAGGAGAACATGATGTGGACACACAGAATGAAGAGGGGACATTAGGAGGGAGAGACCTGACCTAGCCAGTTACTACCTAGGGATAAAAGACTGGCTATTTCCTCTTAGCATCCCCACTGTGCAATGGCTAGCATGGAGAGAATAGTTGTTAAGAATAAGAACTCGACCCACTGGGGAGGTGGGTACAGGAATACACACCCACAGCTATCACAGCTGGGTGGGAATGGTGAGGAAACCTGTCCCTGGGTCAGCCAACTGGACAGTCCCTGTGGGCATTGTCCTCTGTGAAAGCCTCAGTACAGGTCCTGGAGTGCTCTGCCTACTAGCTCTTTGGGGCTGGGTCCAACACGGTCCATGCTCAACCAGACTTGACTTCTTGTCTGTTTGCTTCAGTTGTTCTCATGATGAGAGATCTCATCTGGTTATAACTCAGAGTCTTAGAATTTCTGACCGCCAGTGGGCAGCCATAATTCTCTTTCCATTGCTCTCTATCACTGGTTCTCAAACTTTAGCCCTCATCGGAATCATCAGGAGGGCTTATTAAAATGCAGAATATTGGGTTTCCATCCCTAGATCCATGATCCAGTGGGAGGGAGCCTGAGAATTTGTATTTTAAATACATTTCCAGGTGCTAGTGATGGGTCTGGCCCAGGGAGATACTTTAAGAATCATTGCCCTGTTTACTTTATAGACTTCTAACTTCAATCTCTTGATTTTAAAAACAGAAGGGAGATTAGACAGATCTTCTTGTACCTACTGTTTTCTTTTTCTCGTAGTTGTAGATTGACAGCAATGCCTTTATTTTATTTATTTATTTTTATGTGGTGTTAAGGGTTGAACCCAGGGCCTCACACATGCTAGGCAAGGGCTCTGCCACAGAGCTAAAGCCCCAGCCCATACCTACTGTTTTTTAAAATGCTTTAATTCATAATATGAATTATGAGATTATAATTATTTAATTATAATTGTGAATCATAAGAGTGGCATATTTTGGGCATGGTGGATTTTTAGCTCTTTCACTCCCTTTGTCCCTCTCCACTACACTGTCTTTCTTTTTGTCGGTCTCAATTATTTTCTTCTTTGGTTTAATGCACCAAGGCTGAATTAAGATTCAAGTGTTTTATAGGAGGCAGAGTCCATTAAGATGTTATGGCCCATTAGGGTCCTAGCCTGGATAGCTTCATTGGATTAGTCAGTCCCTGAGCAGTGCCCCAGACTGGGACACAGAAAGCCTATGCTTGAAGGAGAGAGGGGAAGACTGCAGTGTGAGCCTGACCCAGGGTGGAGGAGAGGGCCATGTCAGGATTGGGAAGGGAAGCAACCCAGGTGTAGAAGAGGCAGAGTATAGAGGTAAGTACTTTCTTCCCAGTCATCAGTTCAGTGCTTGCTTTCCCCCTACCACAGAGAAAGTGGCTCAGAACTCTGAGCAGTTTTCCAAAGAACTAGAAAGAAGTAGATGGTGCTGACCATGAACTGGGTTGGAGGTTGGTGTGGAACATTCTGAATGGGTATCTATGATTTTAGTGTTTTAGTCAGGTTTTGTGTCACTAAGACCAAAATATCTGACACCAATGACTTAGAAAAGGAAAAGTGTATTTTGGTTCATAGTGTCAGAGGTCTCAGTGCATAGAGAGCCAATGCTTTGGGCTCAAGGTGAGGCAACACATCGTGGTGGAAGGGCTAGGTGAAGGAAAACTTCTCCCTTCATGGCAGCAAGGAAGGAGAAAGGGGGGGGGACTTCATGGAAGAACAACCCTTTCTGGACATGCCCCCAGTGACCTGCTTCCTTCAGCCATACCCCATCTCCCCACAGTTACCACCCACTCAGTCCATTCAAACTAGGATGAACTGATTAGGTTACAGCTTCCACAGTCCAATCACTTTACTTCTGAACATTGCTGAATCAACACAGGAAGTTTTAGGGGACACCTGCTATCCAAACCATAATACTCCACCCCTGGCCCCCCAAAGCTCACAATGCAAAATGCACTTAGTCCAGCACCAAGAGTGCTATAGTATGAATAGTTCTAGCATTGTCCAAAAAGTTCAAGTTCAAAGTCTCTTCTGAGACTCAAGACAAACTCTTGGCCACGAGCCCCTATAAAAATCTCAGCAAGTTATGTGTATTCAATATATAACCGCACAAGGTAAACATTTCTATTTCAAAAGGAGGAGTAGGGGCATAGAAAGAAGGGATGGGGCCAAAGCAAGACTAAAATCCAGCTGGACACAAGTCCCCTAACTCCACATACAGCATCGAGGACACACAGCTCTGAGATGTGTTCTCCAAAGGGTTTGGGTAGCTCTGTTCCTTTTGCCTCACCAGTTGCAGCCCACATGGCCTCTCTTTTAGTCTGACTCTCTCCACAGCCAGCAGATTTTTTTCAGCAAACAATCCTTGTTATTGGCATTTCTTAATTCCCAGGGTCTCTATTCCAGTTTCATTTCCATCTTCATCTTCACCTTGCAATGCTTTGTGTGGACTCTTAGGCCTTTTGTTGAAATCTTGTGGAAGTGTTCATGACCCCTTTACTGGAGCATCCCGCATTCCTGCAGAACCAGCACCATGTGGATTATACCAAGATCTGCTGCCAGCTCATTCAGTAGCTGAGCTCCCTGAGATCATGGTTGCAGTGGCCTCTGAGTGTCTGCTTATTGAGAAAACAACCCTTCCTGCAAGTAGGCCACCTTCATCACTCTTTTTAAAAAAGTGTTTATAATTTGTTCTAATTAGTTAAACATGACAGTAGAATGCTCCATCACACTTACCAAAGGAATTTTCCCTTCTACACCCTTGAGCCTGCAGTGGGTGTAGTATTGCAAATTCCTGAGATGTCTTCCAGGCACCTTTCCTATTATTTCTGTTCAAAATACTTAGCACCTTTTTAGTGGGTGTCATCTCTTTCAAAAGCACAACCTCTTTGGTCCCATTACAAGCATATTTTGGTCAAACTGCACAATTTGTAAAAGTCTTTAGCTATGTTTTTTTGATCCCAATCTTCACAGTAAACCTGGATAAAAGCTGTCAGCAAGATGCATGCAACTGACTGAATGCTGTGCTTTAGTGAAATTTATTCCAACAGATGGATTAGTCCCTCACCTTTACATTCAGCCTCATGCAAGATATCAGAAATGGGCAAAACGTAGCCAAGTCCTTTGTCAAAATATAACACAAATGGCCTTCACTCCAATTCCCCATTGTGTTATTATTTCTCTCTCAAACCACATGAGCACAGTCCACACTCCTACTGGCATCCTGGCCTTCTGAGTTCCCACCAGAATCACCATTGAGCTCTGCTTACAATAGTCTAAGACTTCTCCAGCTTGCATTCTCAAATTTTTCCAAATTCCTCCTGAAAACCATATCCAAAGGCTTTTGAACCACATGGTCAGGTTGGTCACAACAATGATGCCACTTCTTGCTACCAATTTCTGTTTTCATCAGATTTTGCATTGTTGTGACCAAAATTCTGGACAAGAGCCCTCAGAGAAGGAAAGGTTTATTTTGGCTTATGGTATCAGATGTCTCAGTTCACAGACAGCTGACTCCACAGCTCTGGGTGAAAGGTGAGGCAGAACATATGGTGGAAAGGCATGGAGGAGGGACAGCCCTTGCAGGGCACATCCCCAGTGACCCACCTCCTTTAGCCATATCCCACCTGCCCATGATTACCACCCAGTCAGTCCATTCAAACTAGGATGGATGATTAGGTTACAGCTCTCACAATTCAATCACTTTATGTCTAATCCCACTTAGTGGGATTTATGCATAGAATACAGGGTGGATCAATATATGAAAATTGTTCAATGTAACATTCCTGCATTAACACAGGAGCTCATGGGGGACACCTAAAATTCACATGGGTCTTATAAATTTTATGTATTGGTAACTTAATCCCCAATTTCTTTTGTTGATGGTATTTGGAGATGGATTACAGAAATCATCAGAGTGGGGACCCCAGAAAGGAGACCTGGGCTGACATGTTTGTTCTATCTTGCCACATGATGCCCTCTGCCACACTATGATGCAGCAAGAAGTTGTCCCCAGATGTCAGCACTATGCTATTAAATATCCAAGTCTCTAGAACTAAAAGACACATAAATATATGCTCTTTATAAATTCCTTAGCCTTGAGTATTTTGTTATAGCCATAAAAAATGGACTCAGACAGTCTCTGAGGAAAACCTACTTCCAGGTATTTCTTCTTTTCTGAACCTCATTCATTTTTTCCCCCAAACTGTTCACACATGGTAGATGAGGGCATTGGTACATGAAGAGGAGAGTTATATGACACATTTATTCTCTTACCAGCAGCCAAGCCAGAAAACCCATCTGGATCCCAGTTGATTGGATTCAGTCACCTATCCACATAAGATATAAGCAAATGATGTAAAAAACAAAAATGAATTCACTTGCAGTATTGGCCAAAGAGAAAGCAGCTAAACTGTATTCACTTACCTTACAAAAAGTAGTTACAATTTGTTTTTAAAAAAGCCAGGAGATATCTATATCTATATATCTACCTATCTATCTATCTATCTATCTATCTATCTATCTATCTATCTATATCTATTTATCTATATATCTATCTCTATATCTATATCTATATTTATGTAGATAGTGTTAGCCAGAGAATATGTCATAGTTCAGTTTATTTGGTACCTTTCCAATCCAGAAAGTAGTTTTTTAGTTTTCATTTTAAGCAGAGGAAGTTCAGGAACTACTCACCCACTAATGGAGCTAGTTTTAAGTAAACTCACTTTAAAAATAAATTTGTAAGATTGATTAAGAAAAAAATGGAGACAAAAATCATATTAATAAAATCAGAAATTAAAGCAGAGATTTTAAGATCAATTTTACAGAAATAAAACACATTATAAGAAAGCAATATGAACAATTGCATGCCAACAAATTGCATATCTTAGATGAAATGAACAAATTCTAAGAAGCATGAAACCTATTAAGCCTGAATTATAAAGAATAGAAAATAAAAAATGACTTACAACTAGTAAGTAGATTGAATTAGCAATGAAAAATATCCTGACAAAGAAAAGCTGTGGATCTGAAGGTCTCACTATTGAATTCTACCCAACATTTAATGAAGAACTAATGTCAGTCCTTCTCAAAAATTTCTAGTAAATTGAAGAGGAGGGAACATTTCCTAATTCATTCTATGAGGCCAATATTGCCTAGATACCAATTCTGGACAAAGACACTCTGAAAAGAAAACTACAGACCAATATCCCTATGAACATTGATGTAAAAGTTTTTACTAAAAATCTTGCAAACCAAATTCAGCAGCATATTAAAAGGATTATACACCATGACTTAGTGGGATTTATACATAGAATACAGATGGATCAATATATGAAAATTGTTCAATGTAACCACCACTTTAGTGAATAAAAGGAAAAATAGTAGTAGAAGGATGTTATCTCAACAAAATAAATATTTTAAAAATCCTCAACTAACATCATAGTCTATGTAAAGTTTTGAAAGCTTTTCTCCTAAGATAAGGATCAAGGAAGGGATACTAACTTTTGCTACTTCTATTTGATATTATACTCAAAGTTCTAGCCAGAAAAATTAGACAAGAAAGAGAAATAGAAGGCATCCAAACCAGAAAGGGAGAAGCAAAATTATCTGTTTACAGATGATATAATCGAATGTGTAGGAAACCACAAAGATTTCACAAAAAGTGTTAGAATAAATAAATTTGGCAAGTGGCAAAGTACAGATACAAAAATCAACATGCAAAAATCAGTTGCACTTATTCACACTGACAACTAACAGTTAGAAATGAAATTAAGAAAAACAATTTCATTTACAACAGCAAGATACTTGGAAATTAACATACATAGAGGTGAAAGACTTACAGAGTGGAAAGCATGAGATATTGCTAAAAGAAATTAAAGAAGACAGAAGGAAATGGAAAAACATCCCAGGTTCATGGATAGAAAGACTTAATATTGTTAAGATTTCAATACTCTCCAAAGTGATTTACAGAATGGATGTAATTCCTATCAAAATCCCAACAATTCTTTTTAAGGAAATGGAAAAACCCATTTTACAATGCATGTGGAATCTCAAGGGAACTAGAATAGCCCAATGAATCCCAACCAGAGGGACAAAGTTGGAGGACTCATGCTTCTTTACTTTAAAACTTACTAAAAAGGTACAGTAATTGAAACAGTATCATACTAAATAAAGACAGATGCATACATCAATGGAATAGTATAGAGGACCCAGAAACAAACCCTTATATATGTGGTGAAATGATTTTTAATAAACCTGCCAAGACCGCTTATTGGGGAAATGGGCAGTATTTTCAGCACAGGATGCTGGGAAAACTGGATATTCATATTCACCTGCAAAAGAATGAATTGGAATTCTCACCTAATACCATATATAAATGAACTAAAAATTAGATCAAAGACCTAAGCAGAGGGCTTGGGTTGTGGCTTAGGGGTAGAGCGCTTGTCTTGCATGTGTGAGGCCCTGGGTTTGATCCTCAGCACCACGTACAAATAAATAAAAATAAAGACATTGTGTCCATATACAAGAAAAAATATTTTAAAAAAGACCTAAGCATAAAAGTATACAACTGTTAGAAGGAAACCCAGGGAGAAACTTTTATTACATTGAATTTGGCAATGATTTCTTGCATATCACATCAAAGACATAGGCAACCACAACAAAAATAGACAAACTGAATCTCATGAAAACTAAAAAAATTGTGTACAAAGGATGCTATCAACAGAGTAAATGATAATTCGCAGAAAGATATGCTATCTTTTATTAGGTTGCAAATCATTTATCTAGTAAGAGTCGATATCCAGAACAATGGCTAAAATTCAACAATAAAAGACACACAACCCAATTAAAAAACAGCAAAGGACTTTATTATGGAAGAATCAAATCTGTTGGGACCTTGTTCTTGGACTTTGCAGCCTCCATAATTGTGAAAAATAAACTTGCTTTTTAAGCCATCAGGGTTATTGTATTTCTGTTATACAAGCCTGGGTAGACTAAAACAGACATGAATAGATGTTTCTTAAAAGAGATCTATGACCCATATAAACATGTGAAAGGGTGCTTGACTTGCCTATCTCTAGGGAAATGCATATCACAATCACAAGGCATGATGACGACTGTATTAAAAAAAATAGCAAGTGCTGGAGAGGATGTAGAGAGATTGAAGCCCTGTGCACTGTTGATGGAAAGATATTAAAGTACTTCAGCTGCTATGAAAAACATATAGCATTTTCTCAAAAAATTAAAAGCAGATTACTGTATGATTCAGCAATTTTACCTCGGGGGATGTACCCTAAAATATTGAATGCAGAGTATTAAAGAGATATTGTATATTCATGTTCATAATAGCATTATTTACATTGGCCAAAAAGCAGAAGCAACCCAGATATTTATAAATGGACACATACATATAATACTTTGTGTTATGCACATACACAGAATATTGTTCAGCCCTGTGATTGATGAGGGGCTCAGACACAAGATACAGGGAAGATAAGTGAGGTAGAAGGAGGATGAGTGTGAGGGAGGAAGGAAGGGAAAGGGGAAGAAATAAGGAATAAATTTAACAAAATTACTTTATATTCCTATATAAAGGAGCCAAAGGGAATTTCATCTTTATGTATGTGCAGAAGAAAGGAAGTTTAGTAGAGAAGGAAGAATAGGGGAAGAAGGAGTGGAGGAAAAGACAGGGTCCGGGGCTGGGGATTCAAATCAAACTCCTTGCATGTATAACTTTGTCAAAATAAACCCCAATACTATGTATAATTATAATGCCTTAATAAAAATATTATTCAATAATAAAAAGGGAGTAAATTTAGACATGTGTTACAACATGGATCAACCTTGAGGATGTTATGTGAAGGAAATAAGTCCATCACAAAAAAGAGGAGTATTGGTGATTCTTCTATGCGAGGTACTGAGCAGTCAAATTTATAGACAAATAATAGGATGGGTGGAGGAGACAAATGGTAGTGATGGCTGTGTGACCTTATGAAAATACTCAATGCTACTGAACTGAACACTTAAGATTGTTAAGATGATAAATAATTTTATACTATGTACATTTAATCACAACTAAAAATATTACAAAGAATAATAACCTAGGATTTTAAAATTCACATTGTTTGAGGATGTGTCTTAGGCTTTCACTAAGAGGGAATATTCAGGGTTAGGTCATTTTTTTTTCCCTCTTCTCCTTACCCTTTCCCCTTGTATTTCTTCTCCTTTGACTTCATCTTTCTCAAAAATGTAATGTTTAGTATGAAAAACCTGAAACTTTAGATAATTACAACCACGAATAGAAAATACTTTTAGTCCATGGGTTATGATTTTTGGTTTGGGAAATAGAGAAATGTCTCGTCTCATGACTAAAACGCTCAGGATCACTCCAGGTGAACTGGGCTGCATGAAATAATCACAGACAGAGAAATGCCTTTTTCTTTGGGTCCTGTGATGGTTTCTCTGACCTTAGGGGTCCATAGAAAGAGAGAGAGAGAGAGAGAGGGAGGGAGGGAGGGAGCGAGAGGGGGACAGAGAGAGAGGAAAAGAGAACATGCTGAACCCTTTTATTGGGAAGAAGCCTTTCAAATGAGGTAAGGGGTAGGATGACAAGGAACAGGTGAGTGTAGCTCAACCCCTCTGGTGCCACCTATTCCTAGGGCCCCTCCCAGGGCCACACTTTATTATCCAAGCAAGGGAAAAGCCCCAGTCATGGAGTAATGGAGTCATGAGTCCATGGCACTGCAGCACCAGACTACAGTGATCTTTCAGATCCCCGTGGTGCATCAGGACTTAAGGTTCATGCATTTGGAGTGGCTCCCCACAGAGACACAGAAAATATAATGAGACACAATGATTATCACTGACTGACAGCCATTACCATGAAGAAGATGCCACAAGATAACCAGATGCAACTAAGCCTTCACTTAGAAGTCCTATATCCTTAAGAAAATTTATTTTTATTTTTTTTTATGAAAATTTTTTATATATAAAACTTAAAATGTTTTTCAAATAGAAAAAATTCTGATATCATTTTCCAATTTGCATGTCACTCCTATAGAAATAAAATTATGTTAATTCAAAGACTTGTACAAAATGTTCATATAAACTTTGCTTATAATATTCTCAAAAAAACTGGAAACAAATGTTCATCATCAAGTGAATGGATAAACTAACCGTGGTATGTCCATACACTAGAATACTATTTAGTAAAAAAAAGAAGACACTCCTGATACATGTTATGAGATGGATCAATCACAAAATAATTGTGCTGTGTGAGAGAAGTCAGTAAAAAAAATGCATACTTCATGATTCTGCTTATATACATTTTTTAGAAAATGAAAATCCATAATGACAAAATGAAGACTGTGGTTGTCTTGAGGAAGTGGGAAACATGGGAGGAAGGATTACAAGGGGGCAGGAGGAAGTTTTTAGGGGTAGTAGATATGTCCATTACATTGACTTTGGTCTTGGTTTCAATAAACACATGTCCAACCTCACCAAGTCGTATAATTTAAATTCTTGCCTTACTCTTGATCCCAGGGGGAAACATTCAGTTTTCCACTGTTAAATAGGATGTTAACTGTAGGATTCAGTAGGTGCCCTTTAACAGATTGAGGAATTTCGTTCCTATTCTCATTTAAAGAATCATCTATTGTGTATAATCATAGTATGTATAATCATAATCATGTATTGTCAAATTTTTGCATCAATTGATATAATCATGTGATTTATCTCTTTATTGAACTAATGTGGTGATTGATTTTTTGAATGATAAGCCAAAATTATGTTCTTGCAATACGCTGCACCTGGTCCCTAGAGCATATTGAATAGCAAACCAAAATTTCAGGTCTTAGAAACTTAGCCCCCAAAGTCATATGTTAATATTAGGATTAGATGAGGGTATGAGGTTATGAGGTCATGAGGACAGGACCCTGTGATGGCATTAGTGGCTCTATAAGAAGAGGAAGACAGACCTGGGCTGCCATGCTTGTTGGGTGCCACCGTTCTGATGCTCTCCGCTATGTCATGATGCAGCAGAATGCCCTCACCAGAAGCCAGGCAGATGTCAGCACCATTTTATTGGAATTCCAGATGCCAGAACTGGGGGCTAAATAAGATTCTTTTTTTTTTTTATAAATTACCTCGTCTGTGGTATTCAGTTATTATAATAGCAAACGATGCTGCTGCTTTTGGACTCAACTACAACTTTTCCTTGGGTCCGCGGCCTGTCAGCCCCAGGATTCTGTGGATTTCAGTTCTATTAAATCTCCACAATCACATGATCCAATTCTTTGAAATAAATATATCTCTCTGTACACCTTGTTGGTCTTCTTTAGAGAATCCTCAGAGTGTATGCACCATCATTTTACAATATTTTGATAGTCAGTGGAACAGGTCAATCCACCTTTTTCCTTTATAAAGAGTGCCCTTCTGAATCAGAATCCTTTACATTTTCGTTTATTCAGATTTTCTTCAGTTTTTTCCCCAACAGTTCTTTGTGATTTCAGTGGGGGAAGGTATTGCAAATCTTTCCTTCCTCTCTATGAAAGTCCTCCCGGATGGTTTATTGTGGTCTCAGCGCTAGACACAGTTCCAGGAGGATCTATACACTGACTTTTCCCCTCTTCATTCATGGCAACTAACACAGGCTTGGCCCAGCATAGATGTGTAACAAATATTCCTTGCATAATTGATGCATTTTATTATTCATACAGAGGGTGACTTTTTTTTTTAGTGGTCTGCCAAAAGATTAATAATGCAACAGTGAATCATCAAACATTTATTAGACACGCATCCTAGGCAAGAATGCATATTGAGAGCAAGCAGTCCTTTTAAATTGTTATGTAACCATCTCTAGGGAAAACTCAGCACCAGCTGAGAGTGTCTCTGGGTCCCCAGCCTTGGGCATTCTCTGTGTCCAGCCTCCAGAGCTTGCTGAGATGGAGCTGGTACCCAACCGCCACCTCACCTGAACTGCTTATCCTCTATGCCAGTATCTCTCCTGGGTAAAGAACTACTCCAGACAGAAGACAATCAGACCCCAAGGCTCCCCTGCCAATGCTGTATCTGCGAATTCCCAGATTTCCAGCAGTCTCATCTCCCATCCCAGCTCCCCCCCTCCAAGCCTTTCCACCACACCCCACAATTTTCCCTCTGGCCTCCCTCTTGTTCTCTCTTTGTAAAACTCAATTTGCATCTTGATGGAGATGAATAATTAGAACCCTTCAGCATGAATAATTCTGGGTAAATTCATTTTCCTGCCAATCAGGGAAAATTAATTGGCTTCATGATGTTTTCTATTTTCTAGGAGGGTCTCCCCAGCTGCTGCCCCACCTCTTCTCAGCCTCTGGTTCTTCCTCCCCAGAACTTTGGAAAAGATTGCTTGTTAGTTCTATTGTTTGTTTGTTTGTTTGTTTTTTTAATGGTTTTCCCAGGCAACAATGCTACCCCTCCTGGCAGCTAAATGAGCCATTTAACAAGCATGATAAAAACCTCCTTAGAGTCACTCCTGGCTGAGTGAAATCCACCTGGCCTTTACAGCTCAATTTCTTTTGTAAGTTTTATTTGCTACCATGGAATACAAATATATACAGAAATACACATAAAAGGTATTCATATACAGCCTCATGGGTTATTACAAAATGAACACTTGTGAGTTATTCTCTCATTTTGTGGCTTATCCTTCCTCACTCTTAATGGTATTTTTTTTGATAAAAATTTCTTAATTTTGAGACAGGGAGAGAGATTGACCTTTTTCTTTATGCCCTGATTAAAATTTTATTCCAAAATGAAGTGTTTATCTTGTATTTTATGAGGAAACCATAGTTCATTTCCACTTTTATCCCCAAAGGGTACAAGTGCACTGCCGTAGTTTGGACCTTGGATGCTTCCTGAAGGCTCCCGTGCTAGAGGCTTGGTGCCAGGCCATGGTGCTATTGGGAGAGGGTGGACCCTCTAGTAGGAGGGGTCAAGGGGAAGGGAGTCAGGTCATTGGGGTGTGTCCTTGAAGGGAGCATTGAGATCCTGGCCCCTCCTCTTTCTCTTTTTCTCCTTAGCCTCCATGAGGTGAAAGCTTTCTCTACCACATACTCCTCAGCTCAGCCTCAAAGACAACCAGGCTGAGCAACCACAGCTGAAACCTCTGAACCTGTGAGTCAAAACAAACCTTTCTTTTAAGTTGATTTTATCAGGTATGCTGATACGGTGACAGAAAACTGACTTAATACCTGCACACTCAACACACGCGAGAACGATTTAAAAATAAGTTGCAGATATCATGACACTTTACTCTTTATTTTAGGTAAATGATAAAAATGCCATAATTACATAAACAAAAATGATCAAGTCTCTTATATTGTCAGTGTCCAGGACTTCTTCACACTTCCTTAATTATTCCCCAAATGTCTTAAATATATGTCGTGTTAATGGTTGGTAGCCAGGGGGAAGAGGCTAGGCTAAGCTGTTCACTGCTCCAGAAATATTTTGAGTCAAATTGTTAGGAAAATGGGTTTTTATTTCAAGCCAGCTTTGAAGGAAGATAGGAGAAACTTGTTGTTTCCAAAGTTTTGAACTCTCTGAAGGCAGCTCCCACTCTTCAGCATGAGAAAGTTGTTCTTAATTCAGAAGAACACTCCCCGCCCCCACCATTCAACCTGATTCAATAGGATTCGTTTGCTGTTTCTCAAGTTTCATACAAATGCAAATATGCTTTTTTTCACCCTTTGGGGTTCTATATCTGAGTGATTCATCCATATTGTAATGTGTGACTATAGTTCATGTGTTCGCTCATTGAAATGTTGCATTCTGTTGCATAAATATGTCACAAAAGATACATCTAGTCTACTATTGATGGATAATTGGGTTGTCTCCCATTTGTAAACAAAGTTGCTATGAAGATTCTTTTGCAATACCATTGGGGACCAAAGTCAGGAGTACAATTACTGGGTCATAGGTGAGTGGTTGTTGAAATTTGTATTTTCACTAGCAACGCATGAAAGCTTCAGTTACATGACATGTTGCTAGTATATGGTATTTTCAGTTCCTTTAATTTTACTTTTATTAGGGGTACAGGGGTATCTTGTCATGGTTTTCCTTTATATATTTTTGTGGGAGTAATGACATTGGCCACCTTTTCATATACTTATTGACTGTACTCTTTTATAAAGCACAAGTTCTTTGCTCCTTTTTCTATGGGATGGACTGTTTTTCAAGATAATATGTTTCAGAGGTATTCTCTCTCTCTATTTATGTAAGGTAAATATCTTCCACCTTGTAGCTAAGGAATTAAATATTTTTAATTATTAATATTTTATACCACCCTGGTATAGTGAGTATTTTGAGTTGATGGCTGTTACGATTTGGATCTGGAATGTTCTCCAAAGGCTCATGGGTTGAAAACTTGGTCATCAATGCAGCAATATCAAGAGCTGGGGCTTTTGGGAAGTGACTGGGTCATGAGGGCTTTGACGTCATCAGTGGATGAATCTATCCATGGGTTCATAATTGGACAGACGATTGGAGATGATGATGTAGGAGGTGAGACCTAGTTTGAGGAAGTAGGTCACTGGAAGCAAGTGCCCTGGAAGAGTATGTCTTGTCCCTGGCCTCTTCTCTCTCTCTTTCCTGGCTGCCATGATGAGCTAAGAAGCTTTCCTCTGCCACACCCTTCTGCCATGATGTTCCGCCTCTTCTCAGTCCCAAAGCAATGGAGTCTGCCCTCCATGGACTGAAACCTCTAAAAACAGGAGACAAAATAAGTCTTTCTTCCTTTAGGTTATTTTTCCTAAGGTATTTGACAAAGTGACAAAAAGTCAACTAACACAAAGGCACTTGGAAAAAAACAGGTTCAAGAAAATTATTCTCATTTTCTTTTTGTTTCTTTAAAACAGGAGATGAAATTCTCCTGTGAAAGACACCTTCCTTATATCAGAAAGAAAACATTCTTATTATCAAGGATGGGAGCTGGAGACAGGGAAATCTGTTTAAACGAATCTTGTTAGACCTGCGATTATCCTCCTATTCACGGCACCAATTAGGTACCTTCTGCCTTGTCATATTTTCCTAATTTACTATTCTTATTTCACTCAATATGTACGTGTTTACTGCTTTTTAAAAACTATAGCAACGTTTATTAGAAGGGAAAGTGGCGGAGGGGGGTATACTTTCATAGAGAGAGTGGGTTCTCTTGGAAAAGGGGGTGACCAAAAGTGATTATTTTCAGTGTTGGGGACAAACCCAAGGCCTTGCATATGCTAGGTAACCACTCTACCACTGAGCTACATCCCTAGCCCATACGTGTTTAGTGCTAACTGTGTCTGTGGGTTTTCATTTTCTTATGAAGATTCCATGCCACGTAAAACTTGTATTACATAAATTTGGATACATTCCTCTTGTTTATCTGTCTTATGCCAATTTAACTCTCTGGTCCCATTAAGAAACCCTAAAGTGAAGAGGTAAAACTTTGTCTCCTTTACATCTCATTGTTTTAATGAAGTCTTTAGGTGAACAGAAGCTCTTAATGTTAAAAATATAGAGTTTTATTTTCATTTTAGAGTGTTCCATTTAAAAATCTTTGTCAACTTCAAGCTCATAAAAATACTATTTTATATTTTCTTCTCGAAGTTTTAGTGTTTCATCTTTGATATTTAGGTTTATGATCTATCACAAATTCATTTTTTATAGGGAAAGGGTGAAAGTTTATTTTATTTTTTCCCATATGAGTATGTAATTGCTGCAAGCATCCTTTACTCAAAAGGTGATTTTTTTTTTCCTTCAATCACAGTGGCTTTTTTGCCATAGTGAAATGTACATGTGTGAGTCTTTTTGTGAAACTTAAAAAATTCTATTTCACTGATTTATATCAGTGATTTATATACCTGTATACAAATACTACATGGTTATTTTATTATTGTCATTTTCGAGTAAGTTCTGAGATCTGGTAATATATACATTTTCACATCTTTTGTTTACTTCAAAATTATTATGTCTACTATGGGTTTTGGTGTTTTCATATTAATTTTAGAGTCACATGCTAATTTGTAAACACACACAAATATACATAACTTATGGGATTTTGATTGAGAATAGATTTTATCTCTGGATCATTTATGAAGAACTGATGTTTTTACAGTGTTGAGTCTCCCAATCCCAAAACATGGTATATCTCCCCCATTAATTTTGGTCATCTTTACTTTTCCTCAATGCTGCTTTGTAGTTTTCAGTGTTAGAAGTCTTGCATATGTATTTTTTTTTCAGTTTTTATTTTGAAATAATTACAAAAATACAGAAAATTGCAAAGATATCTACCGGGAGGAACTGTGCACATATTACCTAATCTCTCCCAATGTTAATATCTTCCATAAATACAGTACAGTGTCAATGCTAGAAAATTGACATTGGTGCAATTCATAAAGATTGTTCAGATTTCTCCAGTTGATCTGTACCTGTGTATGTTTCTATATTTAGCTCTGTGTTCTTTTACCATCTGTGTACATTAAACATCTTCTATCACTATTCGAGATAATTAACTTTTTAAAAATTATCTGTTCTTTTTAGTTATATGTGACAGCAGAGTATATTTTGACATAGTTATACAAACATGGAGCGTATTGTATTCCAATTAGGATCCCAGTCTTGTGGTTGTACGTGATGTGGAAATTCACAGTGGTGTATTCATATATGTACATACGAGAGTAAGTCAGATTCATTCCACCATCTTTCCTGTTCCTGTCCCCATTCCCTTCCCTTCATTCCCCTTTGTCTAATCCACTGAACTTCTATCCACCCCACCTTGTTGTGTGTTAGTATACACATAGGAGAGACAACATTCAACCTTTGGTTTCTTGGGATTGGCTTATTTCGCCTTACATAATAGTTTCTAGATCCATCCATTTACTGGCAAAGGTCACAAAGTCATTTTTAATGCATGTATTTTGTAAGATTGATTCAGTGGTATACTGGTAAGCCCATCCCCTGGGCAGTGGGGGAGACCAAAGCTTCAGCTTAAGGCATTTACTGAGTTCTATGTGGAATTAATGATTAATTTTATGCTAATGATATGATGTTAGTGAACCCAGCATTGGGAACAGAGCTGTGGGATGCTGAATGACCCCTGAGACATCCTGAACATCTTCCTTCCCCTCTTGTGTATGTCTTCTGTCTCATCCTCAGGGCTGTGAAGATGGTGGATTTTACGCCTGTGATTAGCTTGTCATATGGTAAAGTTGACCTTAAGATAAGGAGTTATCTGGGTGGACCTATTCAAACCACATGAGTCCTTGAAAAGAAGGAATTTTTCTCTGTCTGGTGGCACCAGGAGACTTTCAAAACATGAGAAGTACTTGACATGAGGGAGATTCTCTGCTGTTGAGATGGAGGGAACCACATGACAAGGACCTGAGAGTGACCTCTGGCAGTTGAGAATGGCCTTTGACTGACAGCCAGCAAGAGAAGGGGGACCAAGGTTGTTTGGCAGCAAGGAAATGATTTGTGCAACAACCAGTGAGTGGAAAATGACCCCGAGTCCCAGATAAAGCTGCAGCCTCAGTGAAGTCCCCAGGCAGAGAATCGATTCATGTCATGCCAGAACTTCTGATTGACCCAAATGGGAAGTGATAAATTAATGTCGTTTTCAGCCACCAAGTTTGTGGCCGTTGGAATGTGGCAAGAACAACAAACGTAGATTTCGGTATTGAGAGTGTTGTTGCTGTAAGAAGCACTTCAAGTGCTGGCAAAGATGGAGCAGCCCTGTTCCTCTTTTGTTCTCCTTTCCAAATAAAAATCCCTGGACATAGTACAACAAACCCACTCTGGAAATTCTCCAGATGGTGGAAAGAAGGTGGCTTCCCGGGGCCTCAGGAAGGGCACTGTGGTGAGTTCTCTGTGGCTCTCCCTGCTCCCCATGATCTCTCCAGTGTGCTGCAGAACCACCCACCCAACAGACAGATTAGAAGGGTCCAAGGAAAGCCTGCTCCCCCACAGCTGAAGGGCTAGGAAAAGGGTGATGGTCTCAACCACAGAGAACCTTCTTGACAAGGTCCTTCCCACTCCAGCCAACCACACTCCAACAGAAGCCATGCTCCGTGGTTTAGTGGGGCTGAGCAGGGAGTGGATCTTCCAGCTCCTGCCCAGGAGATCAGGCTGCACTCCAGCTTTCCCTCCAGGGTGGTGTTAAGAAGTTCAGTGGTGAAGTGAGCCACTCCCACCCAGAGCCGTGAAATGGAAGGGGAACAGAATCTGTCAACCCCAAACATGCCATTTTTAGCTGATGGCAACTGAGAATCAGCAGCTATAGGACAGGACCCTCCCCATTTCAGCCAAAAGGCAAGTATGATCTGCCTTTATGCCCCCTCCCTCTCTCATCTGAAGAGAATGAAAATAACTATTGTCTCTGGAGAAAGAATGTTGGTACTGAGCTCTGTCTGAACGTACTTGACTAAAATAATCCTGACCTTCCATTAGTTTTCCCCCATATATTTACCTTCCCACAATGTATTGCTCATAGAAACCCCTTTTTTCCTTTGCCTTGTCATTTCTGCACGCATTTATTTCCCTTTGTTAAGATGATTTTATAAGCCCTAACTTCTAATCATCTTTTTGAGTTACTCATCATTGTGTTCTCTGGTGTGTGAATGGCACGTATAAATAAATAAGTCTTTATTTCTTCTTGTTTATTTGTGTTTTATAGTTTAACTTGCAGTCCCCAGACCCTGAACATATAGGGAACATAATAGGGTAGAAGAAGAGGTTTCTCTCTCCTACAAAATTTCATGAGGTAGAAGGGGTAGGACTAGCTTCCACACTGGCCTGGCCTCAAGGAGGTGGAATAAGATGCTGGGAAATGGGGTTACTTGTTGCTCTGTTCTTCCGCTTAGTCAGCAGACTCACCCTTTCCCTTCTCTGGCAGCAGTGGGGCTCAACAGGGAGCTCTGTGTCCCTACCTGGAAGCAATGAACTTGTAAAATTGGACTGCAGGAAGGCATCAGTGAACTCGGAGGGAGGAGGGGGAGGCTCTGTGAGCCAGCAAGGGTGCTGTCAGTGAGCCCAGCAGGAATCCAAACACACTGAATTATTCTCTGGCACTGCATTTCCACAGGAGGGCTGGCTGCTTTAAAAAAAAAAAAAAAAAAAAAGGACCCAGAGTTTCATAATGTCTACTATGTACATGATACCCATGAACAACTGATCATAACAAGAAACAAGAAAATGAAAAAACTCAATAAGCTGATCCCAACACTGGAGTGAATCAGGTGTTGGATTATCTGACATGGGTTTGAGTGGCCATCATATAAACAGCTTCAACAAATAGTCCTGAATTCTCTGGAAACAAATGAAAAAGTGGGAAATTTCAGTCAAGAAAAAGAAGTCTTAAAAAGGTTCAAATGGAAATTATTGAACTGAAGAGTGTAGTAACTAACTCCCCCACCCCCCACCCTCATCCCCCACCCTCATCCCCCCACCCTCATACCCTCACCCATGTCCAGATATCCAACAATGACAAACCAAAACTTACTGGGTGGGCTCAATAGTGAAGTCATTGTAGAGACTTCAGAGAACAGTATCAGAAAACATGAGGAAATATATTGGAATGACACTATAAACCAATAGACCCAATAGCGGATTACAATTTTTTTTTAAGCACTGTTGGGGTCATCTGTTAAGAGAGACCATGTCCTGGACATAAAACACCTTAACAAATTTAAAATAATTGGAATCGTATAGAGTATGTTTTCTGACCATAATGGAATCAACTTAGAAAGCTATCACAAAAAGATGGCAGAATGATCTCTAAACTCTTAGAAGTTAAAAGCCACCCTTCTAAGCAATATCCAAGTGAAATAATAAGTCTCAAAGAAGTGAAAGATATAAAGAACTAAATGGGAATGAAAACACAACATATTCCAATATGCGGGACATAGTTAAGAGAAGGCTGAGAGGAAAATTTATAGCACTAAATGTTTTTCATAAAAAAAGAGGAGTAGTTACAATTATCTAGGTAACTAACTGAAAAAATGAGGAGCAAATTAAATATAAAATATGCAGAAGAAATAAGAATGAGGGCAGAAAAAAAAAAGGAAATCACTAGAGAAAAATCAATGAAATAAAATCTTGTTCTTTGGAAAATACAGATAAAACTGACAAATCTCTAGCAAGACTGACAATGAGAAAAAGTCGAGAAACAAACCACCTGTTACAGAAGTGAAATGGAAAGTCACTTCAGAGCTTGGTCTCCTGCTTAGTGACCAGCCTGAGCAAGTACTCTGCTCCTAAAATGCTTGTGTGATAAGTCTTACCTAGATCATTCCCTACCCTAAGGCCCCCTGTGCCATGTAAAATCACCCAGTCACAGGAGCAAAATCCATTATCTTCACCGTTCTATAGGGGCAGTGTGAGGTGTGAGAACCAGAGGGAGGCATCTTGAGTTTTGAATCTTGGTCAACATAGTCCATCCCTTGGCCCCCAAACATTTATAACTCTCCCAAATGCAAAACTATGCTAACTTCCTTCCAAGATCGGCGAGGGTCTTATCCCATTAGAGAGCATCATTCAGAAATCCAAAAATGTCATATTAACCTTATCAGCTCAAAAGTTCAAAATCTCATATAAAATATCAAAATCATGTGTGGATGAGCCTCCAGGGTGTAATCCGTGAAGTGTCAGTTCTGGGCACATTTCCCTTGCCCATGGACTGGTGACATTAGAGATAGTTATCAGCCTCCTGATCCCCATCACACAACCGTGGGACAGGTACAGGATAATAGTTATTAGCATTCCATTTCAAAAAGGGAGGGAACAGGGCTGGGGATGCAGCTCAGTGGAAGAGCATTTGCCCAGCCTGTATGAAGGCCCGAGTTTAATCTCTGTACTGCAGATCAAAACAGAACAAGACAAACCAACATAAAAACACCAGAAAAAAGAAAGGAATAGAAAGTAAAAAGTCACCACCAGTCCAAAGCAGCCTTGGAAATTCTTCTCTTGGCTCCACCCTGCGCCATCTTTCCCATTTTGTGACTGGTGCCATTTGTTTGCTGCATATATTGTATCCGTCAGGTAAAAGCCATATCCCCTGATTATTCCAAGATAATCCCTCCTCTATTTTTGACTCCTGCAATGGCTGAGGGGAAAAAAAAAATCTTAGAATACTAGAAACTCCCTACAAACCCTCAGACTTGATTGAGAAGATCGAGATTCATATCCTTAGCATTTTGGGTTGTATGTGTTTGAATACTCTTTAAAAAAAAAATCCTTCCAAGATTTCAGTCAAGGGTTGTCTGGTCACACACTCAGCCTTTTCTCTACTACATTTGCAGTAGCTATTATGACATTTAATATCTTTGGCCAACTGGAGAAGACGAGAATTTTCAAAATCATCTTGATTTTGAATTCCTTTTGTTTAACAATTCTTCCCTGATTTCTCTCTCTTTTCTCTTTATTTTATAATAAGGAGCAGGAAGAAACCAGAAAGTACATTCAATAGTTTGCTTTGAGATTTCTTTAGCCACATCAGCACATTTGTCTCTTCAGGGTCTGTGGGAGGGGTTTCAGGGTCCCTGCAGATACCAAGACACAAGGATGCACAAGACCCTGTGCACCCTTTTCTACAGCATCTGTATAAAAGCCACACACAGACTCTCACATACTTTAAATCATCACCAGGTGACTTATAATACCTAATACAATGTAAATGCTGTGTAACTAGTCGCTTTGCTGTACTGTTTGGTGATAGATGACAAGGAATAAGTCTGCCTATGTTTTCTTTGACTGCTTTACACCCACGGTTGGTTGAGTCCATGAGTATGGAAATCGTGGCTCCTGAGGGTGGATTGCACAGTTATGCTTCCTGTGTAAATGTAGGAAGCAGTTTTGTTGAGATTTCTTTCACCATTTAACAAGGGTGGATACTCCTTTCTCTAGTTTCCAATAACATGCTCATCACCAAACACATTAAAAATTCTACTCTATTCAAAGTCTATTCACAAAGGTTTAGGTTTTCTCTAAGGCAATTTAGAATTTCTCTATTATGCTCTTACCTCCTCTGTCCTCACTAATAGCATCTCTAATATCCTTATTTCTATCAGTTTTGTTTGAGGCAATCAAGGTTTTTTGTTTTCTTGTTTTTACTTTTCTGTCTTGTTCCTTGAAATTCTTTCAGCTTCTACCAACTGTCCAATTCCAGTCACTTTAGCATTTTATTTTTTTTATTTATACCTTTTATTTTGAACGCATTGATGATTTATTTTCCTGTAAGAAATGCAAAGAGTTTCCATGTGCCCTTTATTCAGTTTTCTTGATGGTGATGTCTTACAAAATATCACACCTGAGTTGGATATTTTTGATGCTATCCTAAATGGTGTTATCTCTTAAATTTAATTTCTAAGTATCTATTGCTAGTGCATAGAAATATAATTCTTTTTCCTATATTGCCCTGTATTCCTAAAAAATTCAATCACCTATGTTCCTAACTGACAATGAGGTCATGTCCCAGTAAACTCACTGTAATATGAAAATATCGAAGCCAGAATGCACTGGATCTACCTAACCTACTGACCATTTCAGCCCAAAGCACAGTGCATTATAGAATGCTGGCTGCTTTCCCTCATGATCGTGAGTTCTGAGTTGCTGCTGCCCCCCAGGATTTCTTTTTTTTTTAAATTTCTTACATACATGACAATAGTGGAATGCATTACATTCATAATTATCCATTCACAGCATAATTTTTCATAACTCTGTATATAAAGTATGTTCACGCCAAATTATGCCATCATACATGAGCTCTCTGGTTTTTTTTGTTTTGCATTACAATTCTTAATACAATTTCAAGAAAGGATCCCACCATGTATTGCTAACCTGGGAAAAGATCAAAATTCAAAAAAGTAGAGTTTCTACTAAGCACACGTGGGTTTGGCATTATTATAAAGTTGAAAAGTGTCGAGTCACTGTAATTTAGACCATTATATTAGTTTTCCCTTAGTGTTGTCAACATATAAACCATTTGTAAATATACAGCGTTATTTCTTTTCTTTCTAGGTTTTATATCTTCTATTTCTTTTTCTTTGCCTGGGGCCTCTAGTATAAAGATAAATAGAAATGATGAGAGTAGTCATTGTTTTCTTTCTGAGCTTGGAGTGCAGGGTGAAAATGTTTGCTCTGTCCCCTTTCAGTATGATGCTATTTGTACTTTATCAGATTTAGGAAATGCCCTT
Organism: Urocitellus parryii; assembly: GCF_045843805.1. NCBI lineage: Eukaryota > Metazoa > Chordata > Mammalia > Rodentia > Sciuridae > Urocitellus > Urocitellus parryii. The sequence goes on along the minus strand of NC_135531.1, from coordinate 188,144,621 downwards.
TTATTATAAGTTTGCTGAGAGTTTTATTATGAACCTACTCAAAATTTATCACATGCATCTTTTTGGCATATCTTGAAAGAATCATTTATTTTTTCCCCTTTATTCTCTTAACGTGGTGAATTGCATCAGTTCATTTTTGAATGTTAAGCTAGTCTTGTGATCCATCATTTATTTTCACTGGATTTATGTTGCTCATATTTTGCTTGGGATTTTTTTTTTGCAGTCTGTTTATGAATGAATTTATCCAGAAATTTTCTTTATTTTCTAATTTTTCTTTATCAGGTATTCAAAGTAAAGTTATGCTGGTTTTATAAAATGACCAGGGCAGTGTTTTCTATTTTTGTAACTCTGGGGGACTGTGTGTAATAATTTATTTAAATGTTTGCTACAGTTTTCTGGGGTAGATGTCTTGGCCTTGAGCTTTGTTTATGAAAATATTTTTGTTTCTATTTGCTTCCTTAATTGATGGTTTTAATTTCTTTAATCGTTATAGAATTAGATTTTCCTTTTTTTTTGTCTGTGTTTTTTTTTTCCTTGAAATTCATTCATTTTCCACAGTCCAATTTGAAAAGAAAATTGCCTACATGTCATCCTCATAGGCACTTCCCAGGCTGTGTTTTCTTACTATTTTCTAGAAGTTAGGAAATGACAAGAAATGAACTTAAATCCGTCACCCCATCTTGGACCTTATCACTCACAGCGCTTAGTTTAGGGATGGTTTATAGACCCAACATTTTCATTCCCTATTCTTGGTGAAATTTCTCTTTTTTTTTTTCTCCTCTGGAGATAAATCCTTATGGGGAACCCTTCTAAATTGTTTGGAATTTTGTTTTCCTTTGAATCCCAAAAGACGCTATTCCCCAAATTAACTCTTTATGAAGAACAATGATACCAGAGATCTCCAACCATATCAGGAATTTCCTGGGCATCCTGAAAGCACTTCTTGGCTCCCTTGGTGGCATGCTGTTCAGGGGACAGGGTGCTAGCGGTTTTGCTTTCTTATGATGAAGGACCAAAGACGGCAAATAGGCCACTCTTGGCTGTGTCCCCGTTAATGGCTTGCTAGAACAGCAATGGAACCCTCTTCAGATTCCTTTGCTAATGCTGGATGCCTCCAGGTGCATCAAATCAGAGTGTGTTTAGAAACAGAGCTGTGTGGGGACAGGGAAAGGAGGTGCTTGGAGGACAGTGACACTGGGTGGACTTTTGGGCTAATAAAGAAAGCTCTTCCCCCTTCGGGACTGTCAGGACTTTAGGGGACCATAGAGAAAACATAGCCCAAGCCTCTTATTAGACAAATGGAGATACTATTGCCCATGGCATGATTCATCCTGGTCACAAGTGAGTGACATGGGACTAGGGCCAATGGCTCAGATTTCCAACAGCCAAGGCTGACTGCTCTCAGTGCTGCAGGATGCCCACCTTACTCCTTCACCCCAAGCCCTTGTCCCCATGTTTCCTAATCTATCCAGATCTCTAGCCTTAGGGCCGATGTTCCTGCTTCTCTCCACAGCCGATTCCTCTCTTTGTCCATTCACCATCTTAGGCTCTTTTCACCAAAGGAAGAGCTAAGATGGTCAGTGGGCCATGCTTTCTCACTTGGTATTGGGTTTCCATGCCAGGAAACTAACTCAGAGCCCTGTGCTGCTTTCTTCTCTTTCTCTTTGTGGGGTAAGAATGAGGTGTAGGCTCTCTTCAAGTGGCTGGTTGGATAAGTGGATTTAGGAGTCTTTCTGGGGCCAGATTGCCTTCTTAACTCTCAGCTTCAGACATAATGAAATAGACAGCTCTAAGGTTCACTATTGGATGGTAAGGAGAGGTCTTGGAAAACCTTAGTGTGATATAATAAATGTTTACTGAGCTCCTACCTATGCCAGATGCAGGGGTTCTTCTCTGAACATACCAAACAAGGTTGTCCCTGACCTCATGCATCTTACATTTCAGCAGGGATAAGTGCAGTAAATAAGAAAACAAATAAGTAAACAAGATATGACAGATGCTGATAAGTCCCCTGAAATGAGACATAAAGTGATATAATAGAAAGGAACTTAGTGAGGTGGGGGGGTATTTAGCTGATATAGGCTGGTCATGGGTGGTCCATCTTAGGGGGTTCAATTGAATCTGAGCCTGCAAAATAAGGAAAAAACATCCATGAGAAGAGCTTGGAGGAGAGCTTTCTTGAACTTGGAAGCAGCAAATCTAAAGTCCCCATGATAGCAAGGAACTTGGGTGCTCCCAGAACCTCACAGACTATGACAAATGTGGACAGAAAACCAGGAACAAGGGCACAGGATGAAGTATGAGCAAGGAGAGTTGCTGGATCTTATGGGGTCCCGAGAGCCATGGTGAAGGAATTGGATCTTATTTCAAGGGTTATTAGGGTTCTCTGGAGAACTAGAACCAATAAAATATACAAAATTATAAGTAGGGATTTATTAGATTAGCTTACACAATTAGAGACTGAAAAATCGCACAGTAACTATTCTCTGTCTGCAGTCTGGAGAGCCAGGGAAACCAGTAGCTGCTCAATCCAATAAGCCAGAACCCCGAGAAGAGGGACCAATTATGCATCCCCAGCCTGAAACCAAAGCCCTGGAAGCCTGCTGGTTCAAGTTGTCATTCAAATGCTGAAAATCTGGTCAGATATCCAAGTCCTACAGTAGTAGCAATAAGTGCACTTGTTCAAGAAGGGTCAAGAGTACATGCATAAGGAAAAGGCCAGGCATAGTGGTGCACACCTGTAATCCCAGTGATTTGGGAGGCTGAGGCAGGAGGATTACAAGTTTGAGGTTAGCCTCTATAACTTAGTGAGAACCTGTCTCAGAATAAAAGAAGGCTGGGGATGTGGCTCAATGGTAAAGCATTCCTAGGTCAATCTCTATCTGTCTGTCTATCTATCTATCTATCTACCTACCTACCTATCATCCATCCATCCAGAGTACATGCATAAGTTCTTCCTATCTGTTTTTATTGTTCCATCAGGGTCCCCAATCTATTGGATGGTGTCATCTGTATTCAGGGTGGGTCTGGGTCTTCCCCACTCAGTTTACTACCCCCCCCCCACCCCCAGCCTTCTCTGGAAACACTCTCACAGACACTCCACAACTGTGTTTAGCTCCCTAGACATCCCTCCAGCCAGTCAAGTTGTCAACCCAAATTAATCATCACAAAGGGAAAGAGATATTTTAATTTGAATGTTGACAGGACCCAAAGATCACTTTAGCAAATGGAATTACAACTGTGTGGCGGAGGTTGGTAGTCATTCCCCAGCACCTCTCTCTCTCTTTACACTGTAATGGAATTTTTAGCTTGTCACACGACCACCCAGCTGAAGAGGACAGTCCCAGATTCCAGGGACTGGAACATGGATGGAAATGATAGCTTCAACATCTGATCATGCCCTTAAAGGGGAGGTGAGCCTCCTCTTCCTTTCCCCTTGCTCCTTGTGGCTGGCTAGAGTGGGGCCTGGTGGTAGGAGCTGCCTCGAGATGGAAGCCTCGTATTGATGATGGCAAAGCAATGAATGGATGGAAACCGGGTCACTGATGGGGCGAAGCTTCCCCCTCATCCCCAAGTCACTGACCTGGATGTTTGAATGAGGAATAAACTTTTATCTTGCTTAATTTTTACAATACTTGGGTCTCTTTTATAGTGGACACAGTAGTTTCCTAACAAATATACTAGATTATAGTGGGACTTGGCTCAGGGGGCAGTAAAGAATGAGGAATCTAGTCTTCCCCTGGCATCTAGACCCTTGGGAAAAAAATATCATTTTCACCACAGTGAAAATGTCAACATTATTCTCATCGGCACATGGCTCAGAATTGGGCAGCTACTTGGTACCTGTTTCATGAAAAGTTAATGAGTTATGACCATTCCCATTTTGTCATACACCATTTCTGATGTCACCAGGCTATTGACTCTCCAACTGGTGGGATCCCAACATAAAAAGGTGACATTTCCCTCAATAAGTGCTTTACCTATGCTCTGTATAGTCTTCGTTTCCCATCTCATAAGAGTAATCTTGGACAATTTCCATTACCTTGGAATCTGGTACGTTCTGTTGTGACAAATCCATTTGATTTAAAATTCCACTCTCATGAAAATGAAATATCATCTTTTTCTTTTTTCCTAAATGCAGTTTCAGGCAGGGGTCATATAGAGTGGCTTTCCTTCTTCTTTTTTTTCTTTTTTACCTCCCTCCTTCCCTCTCTTTTTTAACAAACAAAACCAGCTGCTATTATAGTCCTCTTTTGAATGGCCGTCACTGCTCTTCAATAGGCAAAGATCCTCTCTTTTCTGCAGACTCCCACATTTAGCTCTCTATGGGGCTCATGGGAGTCCTGGGCTCTCTGGAGGGGAGGACCTTTGCCTTTTTCAGTGTTCCAATATGGCAGGTCTGGGTTTGGCTTGACCTCTCATCTCTGCTCAACTCTTACCAGCAGGGACATCTGCAGTCTCCTGCCTCTGGGGATGTCTGCCTTGGCAGCCAGCCCTTATGGGTAGGGCACAGTGGCTGGGTCCAGCTCAGTTCACTTCATCCACGGAGACCACCAACTATGCATGGGACTGATAATGGGTAGGTGTTCAATGGCAGAATGAGATTCAGTTTCTTCCTTGTTTCAGGCCATCTCAGTGATCCTTACCCAACTCCCCACTCCCACTTTGACTTTGGGGTGGGGAAGGGAGATGAGAGATTTCTTTACTTATACAGATATGGGGGTTCATGGAAGTTGATCAAGGCAGGTCCTGTTCTGCCATCTCTTGCTTGTCTTTGAGGAAGTGCCTGCTCACCCCCATATTGGTGGCCCTGTTTAGAATAGGAATAAGTTAGCAACTCTTCTTCAGTTTTGAGTCTTGTTGCCAATTCTGTGTGTTTTAGTCAGCTTTTTCACTGTTGTGACTAACGGATCAGAGCAGCACAGCTGTAGGGGAGGAAAAGTTTATTTGAGGGCTCACGGTTTCAGAGGTTTTAGTTCAGAGAAGGCCGGCTCCATTCCTCTGGGCTTGAGGTGAGGCTGAACATAATGGCAGGGGAGGGTGGTGGAGGAAAGCTTCTCACATCATGGTGATCAAGAAGCAGAGAGAGAGACTCCATCTCCAGATACAAAATATATACTCCACAGCCATGCCCTCCATTAACCACTTCCTCTAGCCACACTCCACCTGCCTCTGATTAGCACCCAGTTAACCCCATCAGGGACTAATTCACTGATTAGGTTAAGACACTCAACAATACAATCATTTCTCCTCTGAAACTTCTTGCATTGTCTCACATGTGAACTCTTGGGGGACACCTCATATCTAAACCATAACACTGTGATAATAGGGAAGCCAGATATATTACTGTCACTCTTTACCAGATATATTACTGTCACTCTTATTAACATCACATCATTAACAATATCAGCTGCATCACTAGAACCATTAAAGTGGCCCCATCACCATCCCTGCCATGCCCATTGTTACCACAGCCCTGTGGCCAACTCCATAAGTATCACCTCCTCAGATACCCTCACCATCTCCACCATCATTGAGCTCGCCATCTGTAGGAGCTAGGGAGTATTAGTTGCTCCAATGGAAGGACTACAGAATGTCCAAATATAATAGAAATATATTTCTCATGGATGTAATTGTCCAAAGCAGATGCTCCTGGATGGCAGGAGACTTTCTGCCATACAATGATTTGGAACTTAGTCTCTCCAGTACCTTGGGACTTGCTGTTATCTGCATCTGGTCAAAAGAAGGGGAAAGAGGGCGTGGGTGGGCACATCTGCTGCTCAGAAACTGTGGGCTGGAAGTGCACACATAATTTCTGTGTGCTTTCCTTTGGCAGGATATGCCTAAGTTGAAGGAAGCCTGGAATGCATAATGCAGCTTAAAATGAAACAGAAATTTTGATCAAGAGGTAGCACTCATTGCTAGGCTGTCTTCCCAAGCTTTTCCATGAATTTGTTCTGTTCCTACACTATGCTAGACTATGTTGTGTGATGGCTAGAGTCGATGAAGTTTCTATCCTCAAAGGCCTATGAACCAAGTAAATAGCAGTATGAAGCAACATACGTTAACTTTGATTATGTTTTTGGATAGCTTGTATTGTCATGGTTCAGAATATGTGGAGGGGATTGAGTTGAATCTTGGAAACTGCATAGAATTTCTTGGGCTGGATGAAAGTGAGATTTGAATTGGAGAAGGGGGTTTGTGCAGAGGAATGGCCAGAGCACAGGCCTGAGGGGGATGAGCCTGAGTATGATGGCAGAGGGAAGCTCAGTTGCCTAGAGGAGATGAGTTTGAAGAATATGGAAGGATAAGCAATTGGGTTGGAGGCAGAATGCCAATTGCTTTTGTCTATATACTTTTTCAGAATTTTAGATGTATACTGAAGTTCTTGGTAGCAAGCAACGGAAACCTATTCTAAGTGAAGCAATTGAACAGATGCCGTTTGCCTGCAAATCTCTAAGTAAGCTGGAAGGTTAGTGGACTGATCTACAGAAGTAAAGGAAGGACTGATGGGCCAATTAGTGGGTTATGGAAGCTACTGGTATGGAAACCCAGGGCATTGCCTTCAATGACTTCCTGATACTGTATTCAAAATTCACATCCAAGGGAGAGAGCCTTGTGAGTCTCCTTGGGTCAGGAGCCTTTGGAATCAATTGCCACAGTGGAGAGCTGTTTTATTATGGGAAGTACCCCCCCACTGCCCCCCAGCCTCCACCCAGAAGTGTGTCTTACAGAAGACACATCCTAGGTCTCAGGAGAGCAGTGGAAAGAGCTCATGCTTTGAAGGTAATTATTCCTGGGCTCAGATTCCAACTCCTCGGCTGCCCAGCTGGTGAACAAAGCATATGAGTTGTCTAGCTTTGGAACCTCAGTTTTCTCATAAAATAGACACTAAAAATATAAAAAATGCCCGTGAGGATCAACTGAAAAAAATGTGTGTGGACGGCCCTGGACAAGGATGGCATAGTGTGGGCTCCCCACCCTGTGTGTGTTTCCTCCAGCTCTGTGATATCAAGGGAGTGGAAGGACCTTGGAGCACGCTCAGCTAAGGGCCATCTTCCACATGCCCCCTCCCAATTTCACCAGAGAGAGAGACATCCCCACCACCTGTTGCCCAGCTCTACAGCACAGGTGGGAATGCCTGCTGAGAACTGCTATGGAGCTGGAAAAGTAATTTCCAATTAGGAGCCCTCATTCATTCTTGCTACATCACACTCTGCATTAGTCAGTTTTTTATTGCTGTGACCAAAATAACTGACTAGAACAACTTAGAGGGTGGAATATTGATTTTAGTCTTCTAGTTCAGAGGTTCAGTCCACTGTCAGCTGGTTGCAAGGCAGAATTATCATGGCAGAAAGGCATGATGGAGGAAAGTTGCTCAGATCATGACAGCTGAGAAAGGGGGTGGGGACGGGGGGGGGAAGGGCCAGGACCAGATATAGCCCCAAAGACCTCCATCTGCCTATCATTTTCACCACCTCCTAGTAAGCCCATTCAAATTATTAATCCACCAAGTGGATTAATCCACCAATGAGGTCAGAGCCCTCATAATCAATCTTTTCACTTTTGAACGTTTCTGCATTACCTAACACATGAGCTTTTGTGGGGGGATGTTTTGGATCCAAACCATAAAACTCTGATTTTAGCCAAATGCAAGCCAGGGAGAGTAGGGTGGGGCTTGTCCTGTCCTTGGCTCCGAGGATAATTTGGGCTGACTCAGGCTAGCACCCAGAATGGCAGTCCTCACCACATGATCCTCCTCAGGGCAAGAAATGCTTGAATTTGGGTCCAGAAAGGGAGGGAAAAGAGGAAGATTGGAGTAACAGTATTAAGATTCAGGTTTGAGAGGCAAGTGGGAGCCATGGAGGATGGTGTTCTTGTGTGAGGGGCTTGGACGAGGTAGTGGGGAGCAGCTTTGAGGGTGTGGAATTGCACTCCTGAACTCAGGAAGCCCTGGCTCCAAGTCATGACTCTGCCACTTACTAGCTGGTCACCCTAGCTGGACCTGAGTCCTCTTGCAGGCTTAGTTTTATTTTATTTTTTCTTTAAATTTGTGACGTAGAAGATAATACTCCCTACTTCATACCGTTGTCATGGAATTTAGTATCTGTAAAGCGGTGACAAGCGATATCTGCTCTGTAAATGTTGGCTACTATTGACCTGATGGGAAGGGCGAAGCTTAAGAGCTGGGCTTCTCAGTCTCAGGTCAGCTTTGGTTTGTGCTTTTGCAGGGCTGAGTGGGCAGGTTGGCATCTTTTGAGTTTATAGTCAACAGAGGGATATAGAGAATTTTTTAAAAATGTCAAAGGTGAGTTGTTTAATGTACAGAGTTTCAGTGTGGGAGAAGTGGTTGTTGGCGATGATTGCACAACCATGTGGATGTATTGGATGCTACTTAAAAGTGGCTAAAATGGCCAATTTTATGTTATGTGTGTTTTATTACAAAAAGAAATCCAGAATTTACACTTGGGTAGCGCGAAAGGGACTGGCTGATTCACAAACTCATTGCATTCTCTGTCCCCATCCAGCCCCATGAGGTCTCATCCTGGTGAGGAAAGACCACTTTCTGTTGGCCATGCTCCCTGGAAGCCTTATTAAGACAGGCTTTCAGCCTGGGGGCTGCTCTTACGGTGCCAGCTGTCTCCTCTCTAGAAGTCCTTGATTTATGAGGAAAGGGCCTTGTGCTATTCTCTCCAATCCCCTTGGCAGTCCCGGAGAGCACCAAGGGCTGGCTGCTCTTCTTGGCCCTGGCAGCCAGGGCTGGTACAGCCACAGCCTTGGGCCTCACAGCCAAGCTTCCCTGGCAGTGGAGGCCTCTGTGGCCGGCTCCCATCCAAGAATAGGGAGGGTGGATGGTGTTGGGAATGCAGGCCTGGCAGGGAGCTCTCTGCAGTGCTTGCTCTGCTCAGCAAGGGGGAGGTAGAGCCCCACGCTTGACTCTGCAGCCTATGAACAAGCTGCTTCTGGTCTGGAGCTGAGGGAGGCTTGTTGGCCTGACAAAGTCCCTCTCATTCCTACAGGGCTCCCAGGGCCAGGCCAGGCCTGTGTGGGACCCTTGACACTTGTTCCCTATCCATTCTTATTTAACAAACCTCCCCCAAACTGGGTGGTTGCTTAAAACAACTTTCTGACCCACACGATGCTGGCTGGAATTGTCATTGCAGGAGGTGCCAATGGCGGGGTGGTTCACCGTGGTGCACCGCATGACTGGCAGTCGGTGCTGGCACTGCCAATTGCAGTTAGTGCCCACCCGTGACCTGTGGCTGCGTTCCCAAGACTGAGGGTTCTGGGAGGGAAGAAGTGGCAGTTCCACTTTCTAGAAGACTGGGCCCAGACAGCCAGAGCATCCCTGCCCTTGGCTTGTGATGATGTCCAAGGTCAGTCCAGACTCAAGGGAGGGAAAACCAAATGTCACTCCTTGGTGGGGAGAGTGATGAAGAACTGGTGGCCAAGCAGTTCATCAAACTGCAATTCCAGTTACTTGGGAAGCTATGGCAGGAGGATCACAAGCTGAAGGCTAGCCTGGGCAACTTAGTGAGATCCTGTCCCAAAATAAGATAAATACTAGGGATGAAGCCCAATGGTAGAGCACTTGCCTAGAGTGCCCAAGGCCCTGGGTTCAATCCCCAGTATGGTGAAAAAGAACTGGTGGGCCATCTTTGATCTATCTTAGTGGTTGATGTCTCTGGGCCTCGGTTTCCCTATCAAATAAAGTCATACAGCCTGCCAAAGATCCAGTGTAAAAGAAGCTTGCTTCATGAGATTTAAACAGACCTCCAAACCTCTCAAAGAGAGTGTCAAAAACAGAAAACAGGCTGATGGTGGGGCTAAGGCAAGGAGTGTGGATGTTCTTCATTCAGCGGGCTCAGAGTTGGCAAGAGTGAAGTTTTCTTTTCCAGGGAAGGAAACCCAGGGTGTGTGCTCTATGTATCTTTCCACTAATCTTCAAAATGACCCTGTAAGATGGGTAAAATCACCTCCATTTTACAGACGAGGAAACTGAAATCCTGTTAGAGACCCGTGGGCCTCACTCAACTAGAGAGAAGGAGGAGTGACCTCTGAACCCAGCCAGAGATGGCTCTCTTTGGAAAACTTGTGCTTCTGTCACTGCATTGGCTCCTCGGGAAGCAAAGCTGTGTTGTTTGTAGCTCAGGAATCTTAAGAGCACAAGGACAGGATGATTTTGGCGTCCATAAGGCCCTTCCGAGCCTCTTCTGGCAGGTAGTGGGGGTGATCACGGAGCTGGCTGGAGGCTTCAGGAAGGAAGAGAACCAAACTGAAGAAGCTTCGGGGAGTCAGGAGGGAGAAACTGAGGCCACGAGCAACTCTGGGTCCTAAGCAGATAATGGAGTGAAAGGGATTTCCTGACAGGAGCCAGAAGGCAGACATTGGACATCAGGAGCAAACCGAAGGGGCTTCTGGGCAGTAGGAAACAAACTTGGGAGACATAAGCTGTCCATCCTTCCATGTTTCTGTCCATCCTTCTGTATCACCCCATTGGCTGTAGACAGGGTGAGCAGCAGAAGCATTTGTGGAAACCCAAGGAAGGACATAAATGTTTGCACACCAGGACACAGGGCAGAAGGCAGGGGATCCAGGATATAGCTGGACCTGATTTTAGAGAGGATGGGCCCAGGTCTTGGGCAGCTGCATCCAGAGGGGGTGTACCCTTCCCCATAGTGGCAGAAACTCCAAGGCAAGGTCTGGGGTCCCCAGCCCTACTTCCAAGGTGTGAATACTCTGACAATCCTCAACTCTCAGCATGTGCAATTAAGGAACTATGACTGAGGCTGTGACCATGACGTCATGGAGAATAACATGAGCCTACCCTCGCTACCGGAAGTTCCAGACATGAGAAAGACAATGGAATTCACAGCATGTGGGATTTGGGTTCATCTCAATTAGGAAGTTAAAGAAAAAGGCTTTCTTCCCTGATGTTGAAGGAAGATGCCTTTATTGTATTGGGACATGCATAATTCAGATATAGCAGAATATATTGTTATCATAATAGAACAGCTTTGTCCTTGGGAATGCCTGTACACTGAAATGATCTCCTTTGGGCAAATGAACCATGAGTATAACCATTGATTGGAGCAAGAGAATAGGACATTACCACAGAAGAATTGGAGAACCCCAAACTCAAATTCTCAGATATGAGATGACCAATAGAAATGTACTTTTCCTCCAAGTTCTGTTGTCCAGAGACAAACACTGCTGTCATCTTCATGGGTTCCAGAAAGTTTCTGCATGTGGATATTTTTTCTCAAGGCTGTAGGCGGCCTACTTAGTGTAACAAGATTGTCTCCTGCTCTTCTATTATCGTAGCCCTCACAATTACTATGAGATGTGGAAGATATTTCTTTTATTCTATTGAAAAATTGAGTTTCACAGAGGTTATGTAGCCTGCCGAAGATCCACAGCCAGTGAATAGCAGAATCGAGACTCCAATCTAGGCACCAGATGCTGAGCCTCAACTCTTTCTGCTCTGCAGGCTGCAGTAAGAAACGGGGTACCCCCTGGAGTCTCGTATTAGGAGACCCAGAGAGTTTGGACTCCCAGTGGCTCCTCTTTTTCTCACATGAGGGAGTTGCATGAGACCAGACATTGATGGCTTGAGACCTGTGTATCTTAGTCGTTCATGGTGAAGGGAGTGTCTGTTCATTGGTTCCAACGTAGTTTAGAGAGGCAATAGCTATTCCATTGGGCTTCCTAGCAGGGTCCTTCTTTTCTTTCTCTTTTGGTTAAAGAACCTGGTCTTCAGGTTTCCTCCAAATCACAGGGATTGAAAAGTAGCATGAGCTTGACTAGTGAGAGCATCCCAACTGCCTGGCCTCAGTGACTTGTTCAGGAACATGAATTTGGTCCATCCAACCAATAAGAGTATTTCCCCAGGATTTTTCTCCTATCAATGGTGAGAAAACTGTCCCTTGGGGTCACTGTGCTGGAAGGATATACTCTGGGTTGCCAACAGCATCTCCCCACAATACAGAGGAAGCTCTTTATCATGGGGAGACGGGACTGAAGGAGTAGGTGGCTAGGAGATGGCAAAGAGGGATGGCTTACATCCTGGATTCAGTCAGGAGGATGCCCTCCTCTGTACTCCCACCCCATCCTTTTCACTACGTGAGTGAGCACACTCCTTTCATGACTGAGCAAGTCCATGCAGGCTTCTGTCCCTTACAATCAAGAGTCCTGATAAGAATAGGGACATTAGTTATACCTAACAAAAACCTAGTCAAACTAACTCATGCCTATTGGTGAGGTCTAGGGAAGTATATTGGATTGAAGAACAGGAGGTGCCATTATACATCCTTGACCTTGCAAGAAATAGGGAGTCAAGGGAAAATCTTTGTGCCGTCTTTCTTTCTTTCCTTCTTCTGGAGTCCCAGGTCTCTCTTCTGCTTCACTCTGGGTTTCGGCTCTATTCTGTTTTCTCTCTGTAGACTAGCTTCTTTGGTGATTTGTTGGACACTCCTGTACTTAAGCTCATGTCGGGTTTTGGCCAACTTTGGTGCCCACTGTGGCCTTGATCAACACAGCTTAGTACTCCAGCCAATCTGTCTTTTGTATGGTATATTGATGACATGGACCTGGGAGGACAGCAGAAACATGTCCACTCCTGGGCCAGAGGTTGGAGGTCAATGGGTACAGTCCTGGCTGTTTAGAATACCTCTTCAGCAGGTACCATGAGTGGAGCAGTTTCTCTCAGTGGGTGTGATAAGGAGGCAGCCAGGGCATGGTTGGTGCTGGATGGCTGATATCAGATATCATGGTGACTTGGGAACATTGGATGCCAGCCCACTGTCCCAGATTCCCCTGTGGTCAGAGGTCCTGTGTCCAGTGGTCCTGTGGCCAGCAGAGGTCTAAGCATTCTGCAATGCTTCCTTCTGCCCTGAAAGGAGACCCCCTGTAGTTCCCACCCTAGCATTTTGTCTTTCTTTTGCTACATGCTGCTCTTCCCACACCTCCACTTCCATGACTGGGATTCTAGTGTTTCACGCCTCCATACTTGAAGCTTTGTCCTCCTAACACTCTCTGTTCTAACATTACCTTCTCCTTCATCACTGGGAAGAGCAGTGCTGTGGTCTGTTCCTCATTGTCACCTGTGGTGAGCTCAACTCTTCTTCTCTGTGCTCCCCAGGCCTTTCTTGCTTGAAGAGTATTTATGACATTGAGTTACGAGTACATTTTTCTTTGTCTATGTCTGATGCTAGGCAGTTTAGCATGATGCCATAGTAAAACTCTGGAATAAAATAAAGTTCCTGGGTTTAAATTCTGACCTCACCACTCATTAGCTGAATACCTATGATGAGTGATTCAACATTTATAAGTGTTATTTCCTAATTATGGCACCCACCGTAAACACTAAGACAACATATAGAAAGTGCAGAGCACTATGCCTTTCTTGAAGGAACAGTGTGTGATTCCTCTTTGGCTTCTCAGTGTCAAGCACAGGGACTGTTATATCAGGGGCTAAATATACTTTGTTGAATACATGAATGTTTAATTCAAGTAATAAAGCTCTAAGGATGGATTGTTGAATACTGGAATAGAAGGGGATGCTTTGAAGCTGAAAATTCTTTCCTAATTGGTTGAGAATTAATGATATGCACAAGATACCTCATCTCCTTTTCTTTCCTGGGTCCCGTATCATGAGATTTCCTTCTCTGTGGTTCACAACAAAGGGTAGTTTGTGGTTCTGTTCACAAAGGGGTTAGTGGTAGGAGACTTACTATCTGCATTAGTTATCTTTTGCTGTATAACAACATTTCTGCAGACTTCGTTGCTTAAAATAGCACAGGATTACTAACTCATAGTTTCTGTGGGTCAGGATTTTGGGTTCCCTTTATCTGGGATGTCAGCAAGGCTGAAACAACTGTGTTGATCATGTCTAGGTCTTATCAGTTTCTTGAAGGCTGATTGATGAAGGACCCTAGTTCTGTGCTAGCTGTTGTCCACAGACTGCCCCCAGTTCTGTGCTGCATGGCCTCTCTGTAGGCAGCCCATAGGATGATGATTTGCTTCTTCCAAGTCAGCAGAGGAGAAGGAGAGATGGCAATAAACCAGGTATAATAATTCTATGTAACATAATCACACACAGTAATCAAGACACATGACCTTGAAAATCCCATCATTTCTGACACACTCTATGTGGCTAGAAGTAGGTCACCGATGATTCCCGAAAAGGAAGCAGAATCACACAGGAGCATAAACATTAAGAGGCAGAGATAACTGGAGGGCCACCTAAGGGTCTCTCTGCCACACCATTTCACATTGAACAGGTGCAAAATGGAACAAACTATTTGAAGCAACTAGTTTCAGAATCAAACAGAGGATATCACTGGACTTTGAGCCACGTTTATATTTGCTTTCTTCTGCAGGGCAATTTCCAAGCCATAGCTTAGGAGAATAGAGCTAAGTAGAAGGTGGCAGGCAGTCTTGCTGATCAGAGGAAACAGAGATTAAGACTGGTGCTGCTAGGTGGCTGGAATTTGAGGAGTAGGGAACTAGAAAGGAGGGAATCACAGAGAAACACCAGAAATCCCCTAGGAGTTTGGCAAAATCCCAACTTGCTTCTCTTAAGTGAAAGACTCTGAGAAGCCAATAACAGCTGCTGGAGGACTATAGCAGATTGCTTTTTGTAAATATGGTCAAACAATATATGTTATCCCACGTTCTTAAAAAATGTGACTTTGGTATGCTCCCCTCAAAAAATGAATTCCGTTCCTTTTCCCTTGATGTGCTGTGACCGTCTCAACCAGAAAGGCACAGCAAGGTGATGGTGATTTATGAGGCCAGAAGAAAACAGGACTCTAAACGTTCATTCTCTTCACCAGGATGCTTGTATTTGGAGCTTTGAGTAGCCACGTAATCATTCTGACCACCCCAAGGCTTCAACAATATGAGACAGACAAGCAAAAGAAAGGCTATTGATACTCTGGTCAGCAGTCCTGAACTTCAGTCATCTGACAGATTAGTACTTCAATTTTCCAGTGAAACTTAGCATTTGAATCTTTCCAGCTGAGGCGTGCAGTGCTGTAGAGTAGATAGGAGTCAACATTGCTCACTCTGGATAAATTTATTACCCAGAATCCAATGGCATAATAAAATGGAATTTTAAGTTGTTACATTCCGGAGGCAATTTGTGACACAGCAATGGAAACCAGAATATGAAATTAAAGTTTTCTGATGTTGCAAAGTGCTGGGGGGAAACACTGAAATTCTGACCCAGGCAGAGAAACCTTTTTGAACACACTGGACATTTATTAGAAATCCCAGAAAGGTCACGTATAACATAGAGATTACATCCCAACAGGGAAATATTCTGAGATTAAAAAGAAACCTGAAACCAACTCTTCTTGGCTATTAATTCAACTGACTAATAGAACAAAACTTAGCCCTATGACTTGTAGGCAGAATACAACCTAGAATTTTTAAAAAGTACTATCAACAAGGTCCAGCGTACAATAAAAATAACCAGGCTTGCAAAGAAGCAGGAACAAAGTTAATGAAAGTAGATTAAAATATGGCCCACAGAATGGAATAAGAAAAAATATAAAATAACTAGTACTTTAAAATTTATTTACAAAGTAGAAAAAAATAGGTGAATGGGTGGAAAATGTCATTAAAGAAATGGGAAATTTTAGTTTTAGGGTTAGGGAAAAAAATGGAAACTTGAGAAAAGAAGTTTTAGAAATAAGTATTCTACTACTAAAAAATGCTTTCCTTGAAATTAGGAATACTTTGGTTAATTTAAAACTGGACTGGACATGACTGGAGCAAGTATCAGTAAACCAGAAGCAAGTCAATAGAAATTACACAAACCCACAAATAAGCAGAAAAAAAAAGAAAATAAAAAAAACAATGCAACCGACTACAAGAAGAGTGTTTAAGATCCATCAGACAATGTCAAACAGTTCACCAGATGAACAACTAGTGTCTCAGAAATAGAGAGGAGAGAAGAGATATTTGAAGAAATAATGGCTGAAAGTTTCCGAAATTGATGAAGAACATCAGCTACATACTAGAAACTCAGACAATATAATGAAGGAAAAATAGCACATGATTGTCAAACTTCTGAAAACCAAAGATAGAGACAAAATATAAAAAGCCATCGGTACATGCATTTTTAATATTACATTTGGAAAAATGAGGGCTGACTTCTCATCAGGAACAATGGAAGCAGAAGACAAAGATATAACTTCTGTAAAATATTGAAATTAAAAAAAACCCTGAAAACCAAGGATTTTATATCTGGTAAAATGTTCTCTAAAAATTAAGAGAAAAGATGTTTTTTAAAAAGACGAAATAGGAGGCAATTTGTGGTTATCTGAATTGTGCTACACAAAATGGCAAAGAAAGTTCTTTGGGCTGAATCTAAAGGATCCTAGATGTAAGGTCAGATTCACAAATAAAAAAAGAGAGCACTAAAAATTGCAGTATGTGAATAAATAGAAAGAGTATTTATTTTTTTTCTTAAACCACTATTGAAAATTTAAAACAATAAAAATTAAAATTTGTAATGGGGTTAATTGTGTGTGTGTGTGTGTGTAATGTGGACAACAGAAGCACAAAGGGAAAAATGGGGTACTACAGTTTGGATATAATTTGTCCCCTTTGAAACTCATTGAAATTTAATACCTAATATGAGATACTGGGTTCCGAGTGGGACATTTAGAGGTGAGTAGTGTTCACAGACTTGTGGGAGGAGCAAGAGAGCTAACTAGAGGTGCTTGGCATGCTTTCCTCCCTAACAAACAATCAAAACAAAGGAAAAAAAAACCAAATTTCACTGAATAGTTTTAGACCGAGCATCAGAGTGCAATGAAGATGTGGTGAAGCCGTTTCAGAACGTAGAGATACAGAATGGCCTATGAAGAAGGGAATTAATTAAGCACTCAGCATCTACCATTCAATCTCTCAATATCCACCAAGAGTGGCTTTGCTTCCTGGGGAAAGGGTAAGCTGAAGGTCCCTGCCCATCCCACCTATATCACAGGCACCTGAAGCATTTACTGTTGGAGAACCCATAACTGCCAAAGGGAGGCCAGTCTGGGAAGCTGCCAGGTTACCATACTGCTGTGTTGTCCTGTACAAAGAGCCCAGCTATTGTATTCTCCTCCACCCAGACTCTTGCTGCATGGATCCATCTTAAGATCTTGCTGGCTCCAGGTTTTGTGATGCATCCAAGTAACTGCCCCCAGTAGCTTCATCAACCTTGCAAACCAGACAGGAGGCTCTAATCACCCTCCCGTTGCCCTGGGAAGCAGCTCAGCCTGCAGAGGACACCAAAACAGAGTTTGGCACCAAAGTTCATCCTGCCATGACCCAGGAGGCAACTGAGAAATTTTTCCTGGGTGGCTCAACCTGTTGAAGACCCCAGAAAGCAATCAGGAAGCTCTGCCCATCCTCCTGAGTCTCCAAGAAGAATTGAGCAGCACATTCTCAGAAGGTTGGCCCACTGGATATCTATGAAGTATTTGCTCAGTTCCACCCACCCACCCTTGGCCCTGGAAGCAGATGGATCTCCTTTAGCATATTGGTCCCTTCAGGCCTTGCAAAGTCACTGTGCAGCCTTCAGATATCGACAAGTGCCTTATCTGGGTCGGCTAGTATGACCAAAAGCCTGTCACGGACAGTCTTCCAACTAGGGATACTAGGCATGCTGCACTGTACCCATATGGGCCTTATCCTCACACATATTACAGACACTGACAGATGCTTCTCACTTACAACCACGGGCACCATGCTCAGAGCTGTTGGCAAACTCATTCCACCTAAAAGAGTTGCATCTCAGCTGATGGTACAGTCCCATAGCACCTGCAGGCTAGGCCACTGTGATATCTGCAGACATTGCCAATGTTGATTATAGTAGAATAAGCTATATTCAATAGTTGTTTAAGCCAAAGTCAATGCATAATAACGTTAGCAACAGACTCCCTCAAAAGGAAACTGACCAATTGCCTGTCAATGAGTCCGAAAGAATGAGAAAAGTTTAAAGAGATGCAAGAGAATTCAGAGAGACAATTTGAATGCATTAGGAAGATAATTGATGAGATGAATGAAAAAAATTCAGCAGACAGAGAAGATAAAAAAGAACCAATCATAATCTTGAAGCTGAAAATCTCAATAAATGAAATAAAAATATAGTCGAAAGCATCAACCACAGAATTGATCAGGCAGAAGAAAGATGTTCTGAGCTTGTAGATGAATCTTTTGAAATAAGATTCCTGAAAGACTGAAAAAAAAGAGGAACAATTTTAAAAGAATGAGGAAAGTCCTTATGGAACATCACTTCAGGAGGAAACATTTGCTTTATGCGTGTTCCAATAGGGAACACAGAAAAGAAAAGACATTGAAAACTTATTCCATGAAATAACTGCTGAAAACTTTCCAAATCTTGAGAAAGATAGGGACATCCAGATTCAGGAAGCTCTAATAGTTTTGACAGAAAAATTCAGGTATGTTATAATCTAACTGCCCAAAGTACAAGCCAAAGAGAGAAATAAAAACAGCAGGAGAAAAGCATCAAGTCACATAAGGGAATCCCCATTAGACTAGTAGACTTCTCAGCAGAAACCTTATATATAGGTCAGGAAGAATGGGACAATATATTCAAAATCTTGAAAGAAAAACAATGCCAACCAAGAATGCTGTACTCAAAAGAGCTATCTGTCAGAAATGAAGGTGAAAGAAAGACTTTCCAAGACAAGCTAAAACTGAAGAGGTTCATCACCACTAGATCAGTTGTATAAGAATAGCTTATGGTAGTCCTACCCTAGAAGGAAAAGTAATGCTTAAGGCAATCTTAAACTAGGTGCAAAATTGAGAATGCCAGTTGTAATCCCTGGAGAAACTACTTAAATATAAGAAAAGTGTGTTAGTCAGCTTTTCACCACTGTGACCAACCTGAGAAGAACAACTTACGGAGTAAAATTTTATTTTGGCTCATAGTTTCAGAGGTTCAGTCCATGGTTGGCCAACTCTGTTGCAGAAACATCATGGCAGGAAGTCATGATGGAGGAAAGCCGTAAGCTCACGGCAGCAAGGAACAGAGAGGGATAGCAGGGCAAGGAGAAGGCAGCTTCCTGGCCCTTCATCTCTTCTGCAATGTGAGGACGCAGCATTTGCCCCCTCCTACTCCTTCAACCATGGGAGAAAGCTGAGAAGGCACTATCTATGAGGTACAGGCCCTGACTAGAAGCCAAATCTGCCATGGCTTTGATCTTGGACTTCCAACCCTCCAGAACTGTAAGAAATACATTTCTTTTCCTTATAAACTATCTAGTCTGTGATATCTTCTATGACAGCACAAAATGGATTAAGACATTAATTGGTCTAAGGTATTTTTTTTTAAAAATAACAACAGGAATGGACTGAGACACTGGTGAGGGTGCAAGACTCCTGGAACTTTGTCACAGCACAGCAAGTATCCTGAGCTTCAGGTCTGCCTTTGATCCCCCTCTCCCAACTTCAGCTGCAGTGATGTAGTCTGGCCCAGGTGGATCCCATAATGCAGTGTGTTGGCAACACAGCTGAGAAACCTAATGCTTAGGAAACCCTAGTCATTTAGGGTGAAAGGAAATCTCAACTTCTAACCCCAAGGGACACACCATCTTTATTGTAGTGGGCACCAAAGTGACCTAACTGTTATTGATACTCTCTTTATCTTCAAAGGCTGTTTGCTAAACAAACATTCTTGAAAAAAAAGGCCTTCTCTATTTTTGCTTATAAAATGCAGAAAACTGAGAGACCAATGTGGATTATTTAGTACAGTAAAAATTCTGTTTAAGTATACATGGAATACTTAGCAAAATAGACTATAGCGTGGGCCATGTTAAAAGTCTTGATAAAATCTGATGGATTAGCATTGTATGGGGTATGTCCTCTGACTATGATGGTATGCAACCCAAGAACAACCACAACCATAACAGAAACCTAGAGAATTATAAAGTATTTGGATATTAAGCAATACATGTTTAACTTGTAGCTCTAAGAAGAAAATACATGGGAATTAGACGCTATTTTGAACGAAGCAAAAGTATGAGCACAATGTATTAGCATTTGTGAGATGTAAAGAGGAACTTTTTTTGCTGTATATGCATGTATTAGAATGGAAGATGGTATTAAACTAAATAACCTCAACTTTCACCCAAATAAGTGATGCAACAAAAGAAATAGTGAAACCCAGAGAAGCTAGGAGAAAAATAATAAATTTAAAAACAGAGAGCAATGGAAAACAGATTAGCAATAAATAAAACCGAGTCAAAGTTAGTTCTTGGGATTAGCAAAATTGACAAATTCTATGAAAGAAAAAACAACTTCAAACTCAGATAAGAAGAGATTTATTTGAACTGAAAGGAAAAGAGATTACTGAAGTGGAGAGAATGCTGTGACTAGGATATCTGTAACAGTCCCCAAAGTGGAAAAGGACTTTTCTTTCATAGGGGAGAGTAAACAAGGCTCAAGAGAAACCGTTGTGTGAAAGTGGGAAGGATGGAAGGAAGGAAAGAGGGGTGTAGATGTTAGATTTCTATTGTTGTGACTAAAATACCTGACAAGAACAATTTAGGTGAGGAAAAGTTCATTTTGGGCTACAGTTTCAGGTTCTCAGTCCACAGATAGCCAACTCCATGGGTCTGGGCCCAAGGTGAAGTAGCACAAGATGGCAGAAAGGTGTGGTGGAGTGAAACTGCTCTGCTTGTGGCAACCACGAAGAAGAGGAAGAGGGAGAAGTAGAGAAAGGGGACCAGGGACAGATAAAGTCCAAGGCCACACCCCAGTGGCCTACTTTCTTCAACCACAACCCGCTAGCCTACATTTACCATCCAGTTGTACATTCAAATGATTAACCTAACAAATGGATTAATCCACTGATGGGATTCCAGTCTTTTCCCCTCTGAAAATTGCTGCAGTGCCTAACACGTGAGCTTTTGTGAGAACATTCCAGGTCCAAACCATAACTGATGGAATGTGTTCAGACAATAAATGAGGGAATATTTTATCCTGAGATCAGATTATTCTGAAGAAAAGCCACCTAAGAAAGGTGGGTTGTAGCTCAGAATGAAGGTGGGTTAAAATTCTGGGCCTGAGAGAAAGAAACTTAACTAAAGTTTTGTAAGCAATCATTTTGTTCAGATAGATTGGTGAGGGAAAATAGTTATGAAGCAAAGAAAGGAATTTAAAGTGTCTGTTATTAGCTTTGTCATTGGTAAATAAGGTGTTATTTAAGTCATATAGGGAGATAGATTCTTCGTAGTTAGCCATATTCCAGAACTCAAAAAGATGGGAGGTTTTAAAAATATTATTGTTAATTTACACTGACTATAAATTAATGGGTTTCACCATGAGTTTCTTTCCATACACACATACATCTGTGCTTTGCTGGTATCCATCTCCCTATACCCTCCCTTTCATTCCCTCACTTTCTCTTTAAAGGGGTATTTCTTTTTCTTTTTTAAAAATTATATATATATATATATATATATATTACAGTGGAATTCATTACAATTCTTATTATACATATAGAGCACAATTTTTCATATCTCTGGTTGTATACAAAGTATATTCACACCAATTTGTGTCTTCATACCTGTACTTTGCATAATAATAATCATCATATTACATCATGATTAATAATGCATGCCCCCTCCCTTCCCCTCCAACCTCTCTGCCTTATCCAGAGTTTGTCTATTCTTCCCATGGTCTCTCTCCCTATCCCACTATGAATCAGCCTCCTTATATCAAAGAAAATATTCTGCATTTTTTTTGGATTGGCTAACTTCACTTAGCATTATTTTCTCTAGCTCCATCCACTTACCTGCAAATGCCATGATTTTATTCTTATTACTGAGTAATATTCCATTGTGTATATATACCACATTTTTTAATCCATTTATCTACTGAAGGACATCTAGGCTGGTTCCACAATTTAGCTATTGTGAATTGTGCTGCTATAAACATTGATGTGGCTGTGAACCTGTAGTATGCTGTTTTTAAGTCCTTTGGGTATAGACTGAGGAGGGGGATAGCTGGGTCAAATGATGGTTCCATTCCCAATTTTCCAAGGAATCTCCATACTGCTTTCCATATTGGCTGCACCAATTTACAGTCCCACCAGCAGTGTATGAGTGTGCCTTTTCCCCCACATCCTCGCCAACACTTATTGTTGTTTGTTTTCATAATAGCTGCCATTCTATCTGGAGTGAGATGAAACCAGAGTGGTTTTGATTTGCATTTCTCTAATTGCTCAAAATGGTTATTAATGGTTGCTGTTTTCTGGGAGCACAGGGTACAGATGAAATTCAACATCATTAATTCCCAGGAATGCTGAAAAAAATAAAGGAAATGAACATATTTATTTAAAAATACAAGTTTTAAAATCAACCCAAGAAGAAACAGAAGATTGAATAGTACAATAGATGTTAGAGAAATTAAAGTCACAATTAAAAACCTTCCTACTTTCTAAAAATCCAAGTCCAAATAATTTCATGGGTGAATTCTTCCATTTTAGGAAGAAAAGTCCTTTCTTCACAATTTTTGCTCCAGAGGATAGATCAAAAGGCAATACTCTTGAATTTCTTATACAGGGCCAATATAAACAAGCCTGATACCAAAATCTGGCAAGGATTTTATAAAAAGAAATATAAAAGGAAATACTGGGAGAAAGTGAGCAAGAGACAGAGGAGAGGATATGGAAAGATGTTACAGACAAATGGGTAAAAATGAAAAACAAAATATTAGCAAACAAAATTCACTATAACAGAACCAATTCACAATACAAGGACCAATAGTATAAATTGAAATATGTAAAACTACCCAATTTTTAAAATGACTAAGTTACAGAAATTAACATTCTAGCCCCAACATCTAAGATCAATACAACAGAAGAGAGTAGAAACACACACACACACACACACACACACACACACACACAGTGTAAACTGATTTTCAACAAAGTAAAAAAGCAATTCATTGAGGGCAAGAAAATATTTTTTTTATCAGTCAACAGTGATGGAACAACTGAACATCCATGAGGAAAAACAGAGTGAGCCTTCACTCCTTCCTCAAGCCTTGCAAAAAAAATTAATTTGAAATGAATCAAAACTTGAATGTGACATTTAAAACTAGGAAGCTTCTAGAACAAAACATAGGAGAATATATTAATGAGCTTGGGGAGAAGAAACATTTCTTAAACAAAACACCAGGGCACAAACCATAACATAATAATTGGCAAAATGAATTTCATAAAAATTAATAATGTTTGCTCACCAAAAGACACTACTGAGGAAGAGGATAGTCAGGCTGTGGACAAAGAAAATGTCTTTAAGTACATTATATCTGACAGAGGACTCACAGACAATATATAACCAACTCCTGCCTAGCAGTAGGTAAAAACCAAGTTTATAAAGTGAGGAAGAATATTCACTAAACACTTTTAAAAAGAAGATACTAGAATGGCCAGTAAATATATGAAATGCGCTCATTCACATTAATCATGGGAAATGCAGGCAACACAAAAATCCTACAACAAAATATCACCACACATCCACTTTTCTGGCTAAAATAAAAATCATGGAGCAGCTGAAAATATCATTGATGAGAATGTACAATTGTAGGATGGCTTTGAAAAAATAATTTGACCAGTTTTTGATAATGCTAACTGTACCCAATAGTTCTGATATTAGATAGCTAACTAGGAGATATGCATGTCTATATCCACAAAAAGACACGCTTAAAACATTCACAGCAGCTTTTCATAGCAGTCGCAACTGGAAACATCCAATTTTACCAGCAGGTGGTATGAACTGGGATATTTATACAATGTTACACTAGTTACTGATAAAACGCAGCTACTGATAAACGCAATAATGTAAGAGTCTCAAAAAACATTTGATTGAGTAAAAACACCCAGACACAGAGGGTAACATGCTGTTTTGATTGCACTGAGATTAGAAAATAGCTAAATGCACCAATGGTGACAAAAATCACAACAGTGATTGCCGAAGAAGGCGGGGGACAGAGTGTCTGAAAGGGGTATGAGGGATTTTCTGTGGCAACTGGAATGTTCTAAGTCTGTGTCTAGGTGATGCTCACATGAATGTATGAATTTGTCAAAATTCATAGAGCTGAACATTTAAGATTTTAGGTCCTTTACTGTGTGTTGATTTTGCCTCAATAATGTAGTACCAGCGTAAGAAACCCCAGCAGGATCATTGTCATTGGCTTATGCCCTTGAGAATGATGACCAGCAAAGTCCAGTTGAGGCAGCAGCTGGCATGGATAGGTCTGTTTTACATGTCTGTAAGAAATTCAGAAATATTCTGGGAAAACCAACCAGAAGCAGCATCTTTGCCAACCCAACTTAGTAGGCTGGAAAATTCAAACTGCATGGTTTTGTGGTCTGATGAGACCCCTCTCACCGCCCCCTGCATCACAACATGAGATGACATCACGTAGAGAGAGCGAGGGCATGGGAAGCTGGAGCTCGGAGTGAGTGGCGTGCACGCAGAACAAATCATCTTCGAGAGAGCTTGCTCACCAGGAAGCCAGAGACCCTTTCTAACAACCTGCTATTGTGGGAACAAATCCACACCGGTGAGACCTACATTAATCCCTTCTGAGGAAGGAGAGCCTAAGACATTCACCAGGGTCCACCTCTTAAAGGTTTCATAATCTCAAAACTTCCACAGTGAAGATCAAGCTTCCAGCACATGAATGTTGGCGGGGGGGCACCCTCAAATCATATGCAACAATAGCACCAAAGGAGGGGGACCAGGGGCATTGCCTCACAGTCAGAAAATCTGTCGCGACATTATGAGCATAGGCATCCCCCACACCGCAACCTCTAATTTTGCCTACCTAATTATCTGTGTTTTTAAAAAAATTTGCTACAACACACACACACACACACACACACACACACATGTCCAAAATCTCCAAATGACAAATTGCTCTATAACATAAAGGTATGCTCACCTTTCTAAATTGTTGAATCCATTCTATCCATCCTTCCCCTTTATAAAGCAGGGCCAATGCCTTACAGCTGAAAGTGTTTTAAGAGTGGGCAGGTGGTGGCAGCTGCCGTTCCTCCTAACACATCAGGATGCTGAGGTTGTAGAGAGCTCCTGTGACTGGCTGGCAGGTGTCTGTCCTGGCACCTAAGTCTCTGCTTATAGACTAATTCATAAAGATGAGGCCAAAACCTGTGAAATAAAAATATTGCCAACCGCCTTGGCTTTTGAGGACTTGACCCTATTGGGGAGGATCTGGGCTTACTTGTGCTTCAGAATAAATGCCTGTCTTAAGAACAGGATGTCCCACCTGGCATTGCCAGTGCTGAGTGGCTTACTGTAGTGATAAGATCTAGCAGGGTCGGGTTGGGACAGAAGGCTGACATATTTGGGTCGTGGCAGCACAGGCTGACTGGTAACAGCCCAGCTGACAAAGGCCAAGGGCAGGACCGTATCCCTAGAAGCATGAAGTAATATCAGTAGGTAAGTCACAGCTCAGGATAGAGTGTCACATGTAAAATGTCACAGTGGAAGGGATGGGATGGTGTCCCCAAAGTATAAAGTGGGATCAACATCTAAGCTATAGCTCAGGGCAGTCTCAGGTGTGGAATATCAAGGCAGAAGGAACACTGGGGTCTTTTCATCCAATGGTTCATTTTATAGAGGAGGAAAATGGGGTGCATTTGGGTGATGAGGATTAGTTAGGACCCTTGAGAAGGCACAGGGCTCCTTGGTGTGCACCGGCAATGAAATCCCAGCCCTCTGTGGGCACTGGGGTGAACCTGACTGTTGTGCTAACCTGATTGGGTCCTCAACGAGAGGGTCCAAAGTGGACAGAGGCAGAGACTGGGGTCAGGTGCAGGAGCAGGTTGGGGTCCATCAGGAGGGCAGTTCTCTTTTTACCTAGAGGGCATCTGAGGTGGCTGTGAGATGGGAAACCCAGGGACCCTCAGAGAAGGCAAACTGTTCCAGGTGTTGGACAGTGGGATTTACCTGCCTCTTACTGTTAGAGGATGACATATGGCAGGCTCTGCACTCTTTGGCCCTGGTCTGGAAGGTCAGATGAGCTTACCCATGTGAGCAGATGTTGCATTTGAACAATAAATGTAAATGGAAAATGGGGTCATAGAACCTGCCTCATAGCCACAACCCTAGGGGACAGATAGTGATGCCACATTCTTAAGTTGATGTTGCACACAAGGAAACTCAGGCCCAGGAAGGTCATGTAACTCTCCTATGGTCACAAATCCCAAAGTGGTCAAGCCAGTGCAGGAAGCCAGGCTGTCTGACTCCCAAGAACATTTTCATAGCCTCTTCACTGCCCTAGCGATGATCTTCATTTACATAAAGTTGAAAACTGTTGTCTACATACTGTGTTTAAACTAAGCCTACATAGAGGAAAGATGGTGAGGGGCTGCAGGCACTTCTTACTTTTTCCACTTAGGCATTTCTATGCTGTTTGCTTTTTTCTGTTTAGAGTGAGCATGTGTTACTTATGCAATGTAAGGGGTAAGGGGGAAATCCCAACACAGCTAAGGAAAGAAAACCCAGTTTTGTCCAGTCACTTTTGCAGTGTGTGGGATTGCACGGTGGTTTGTCCCCATGGGCCGCAGATTCCTGACATTATAGGTGGGTAGATCTACCCACAGCACTCCCTGGAGGACTTTAGATATCTCAGGATTTTAAGAACATGACAGTCAAGGGATTTACTGACAGTTAGAAAAAGTACAGCTCTCTGCACATTGATATAGGTATGATTATATATTTCAACCCATGCACGGTGCCCAGTGACACTTTGATATTGACCTTGAATCCTTCCTCCCTCTAATGGGAACTGGGGATGTTCCTGGTGAAGTGGGACTGAGAGTCCCTAACTTTATTTCCTTTCTATTTTCTCAAGCCAGCTGGACTGAGCCACCCCATTGATCCTTTGTGCATTGGGTCTTTGGACTGGGACCTGTGTGGTGCCAGTTCATGCGACCTGTGACCAGATAGTATTGCATAGGGACAGATGATGTCATATCAGAGTTATCTACAAGGAAGCTTCAAAGGCGTGGGTGCCCAGCCAGAGGGTCATGGGAGTATTCGAAGTGGGGCAGGAATCACTTCACCAGACAGGTTGGTTGATGGAATCCAGTGATGAAGCAGAGGACACCGCCCCCACCCCCGCCTGCGTTTCTGGCTTCTGTGCCCATGTGGATGCTGGTGCCCTTCCTGAAGGCGGTTGCACAACAGGAAAGGTAGTGACTCAGGTGTGCTTATGTGGAGTTGGAAGCACAGGCATGTCTTGCTCACGTCCCGTGTAGGCAAGGGAGCAGGTGCTCATTGGAGGGATGGGCTGGCTTTGAAATAAAAGCTACAAAAGTAATATAGTTCATAACCCACTTGAATCAAATGTATGAAATATGATATGTCAAGAGCTTTGTAATGTTTTGAACAACTAATAATAATAAAAAAGGAAATAAAGACAAAAAGGCAAGAATTATATATTCTCAAAGCAGGGCCGTGACCGACTTAGCTGACCAGAGGGGTCTGGCTTCTAACAAAGAAAAGGCCCTGGGCTTGCTTTACTTATTTATTTATTTTATAGCCATATAGATCAAAGGGGATCTGCAGGTCTAAGCTGTCAGAGTGGGAGGAGTCTTGTTTGGGTGCTTGTTTCTCCGGGTGGCAGGGGTCTTGCAGTAAACAGGTTGCTTGGCATTTGGCAGGCTATGCCAAATGGAGGCTGTGAGCTAAGACAGGGATAGCATGATCTGAGTTTTCTTGAACCAGGAAATTTTACCCAGGAGTTCCCAGAAGAGTGGCTTCCCTGTCTTAATGGCTTGAACAAACCGTAATTTATATATATGGCCTCCAAAAGGCAGGACATGCAGGCAGAGAGGTCCCAGAGGCTGTGGCAGACACAAGTGTGGGGCACAGGGAAGTCTGAGCTCCAGACATACTTGGGAAACCATCAGCCAGTGGGGGGTGACTGAAGCCAGATGGGCAGAGGAACTCTCAGTGGTGAGTGGCACAGTGCGGGGTACTGTGTGTATCCTCACTCTCCAGGATGCATAATTGTGACAAGTGGGCCAGGCTACCTTAAGCTGGGGTGGGATCCATTATGCTGATCTTCATTAATCAGGAAGAAGGAGAAAGCAAAGTGACAAAGGAGGACCCCCTTAAGCCAATTGTCTTGGATTTGTCTCACATCACTGCTTGTCTCATGGTAAGGACAAGTGACTTGCCACCCTAGAAGTGTGGCGATTGCTCTTCAGCTGTGTCTTGGTCAGTGGAGAGCAATGGAAGCAATACTTCTGGTTATGGGTGACGAATCCTGCTTCCCCACATGTTGAAGTATGAACATTAAAGAAGCACACAGAGGCAGGCATATAAAGCAGGGTTTATTTAAAAAGGGGTAACATAGACTTCTCCCGGGAGGGAGAAGGGGGCCATAGCTGGTATCCTGGTATGCCAAGAAGTGAGAGCGTTCTGCCTTTTTTATATGTCCTAGGCTTCCTTTGTTCTCCTGCCCTCTTATCTTTATCTCTCTCCTTCCTAGGCCCACGAGATGCTCAGGTGCTCAGATGCTCAGGTGGGATGGCTAAAAGGTGAGAAGCAGATGGAGGGCGGGGGACACAGATGGAGTAGCCTAGGACACATTAATTAACAACTTTTATAACCCCCCTGTATGGAGAGACAATTCTTGGGACAGGTTACCTTAGCAACAGGTTGGAGCAGGGGTGAGTTATCTTGATAAGGGTGGAGGAAGGGCTCTGAAGGAATTAAAATTTCAATCCCTCAGGTGGTCTCCAGATTCCACAACCCAAACTAGCCTTCATTCTCTGGATCCCACCCTTGCCTATCCACCTGTCTTTAATTCTGGATTCAGAAGGAGCATGAACTTTGGAAGGGCAGCTGGCCCTTGCTGCCTCACCGGGAGCTTTATAGTGGTTTGGTGAATTTATACATTGAGGCCTTGCTGAAGGTGTGAAAGCTTCACTCTTACTTTCTCTCTCTCCTCCACATCTATTCTCCAATTTCTTCCCTTTAGTTCTCTTATCTGATGCTCCGGGAAAGGAAGTCTTAGTTCCTGGCTTGTTATTAACCAGTTCTATCAATGAATTACACTTGTGGGCGGGTACTGTGTTTATTGACCCTGAAGTATAAATTGGGTATTTAACATCCTTTTTTAAAAACTAAAGCTAAAAATTAATTAATTAATTAATTCTCCCTAATAGTCCTACAAAATAGTCATTATTTTCTCCTCCCAACAATTGAACAGTAACTCCCTAAAATGTCACCAAAATTACTATTTTTTGCAACACAAGTGAGTTTATTGCTTACCATGATAAAGGAAAAATGCTCCTTTGATAGTCTGACTCTCAGGGTCTCAGAAGAGAGAGAAGAGCAAACCCAGACTCCTCACTGAGTGTTTTTTTAACTTATTTTTTTTTAACTGAGATTTTGAGGTCTGGCTTAATGGATATCTTTTAATTAGGGGTTTGGTTGGGTTTGAGCAGGATCATGATACACTATTTCTGGATAGATGGGCATTGCAATAGGGGACTGTAGGGCAAAGGATTCAGAGTCTTGGGGTATAAATTGTCATTTGCTCTCTTTTCCATTCAAGAAACTCCTTTAGGAAGTTTCTGGAATGAACTGCAAAGTTACTTGCAACTTTTATCTTCCTGGGAAGTTTCCTGGAACCATGAAGTCATGGTGATGAGAAGTAAAGTGACAAAGACATGCTTCTCTTTACAGTCTCATTGTATAAAGCATAATTTGGACACTGATCCAATGCAGGAAGTGGAGTAGTTAATATGATTGAATCAAGGCTTCAAATTTGAAGTAGTGAGAACCTTGACTATGATAAAATTCAATAGTAACCAGTGAAAGATGTGCATTGGATTCTGGAAACCAGAGACATGGCTACAGGGTAGAGTGGACCTGGGGGAGCTCATGTGAGTAACACCAGGGACAGACTCCATGGGAAAGGTAGGAAGGCACGTGCTTTCTCTCACGAGTGTAGGGAGCTGTGACGTGGAAAAACCCATCAGAAGGAGGGCTCCCAGGTTTGGAGGGTCAGAATCTAATGCCCCCAAATACAGCAACTTCCTCCCTTCTCTCCCAAAGACTCTCATGTGGCAGGTGTCCTGCCCTGTACCCTGAGGTAGGACTGTGACACAGAGAGACAGAAAAGAGCCTGAACTAATAGGCCTTGGTGACTTCCGCTCTTTATGTCGCCATGAAATCACACCACCTTTGCCCAGCTGGGTTTCTCCACTTTCATCAGGTTTGAGCACAAAAACACACAGAGCTCCCAGTGTCTTCAGGTCTTTATTTCCTTATGAAGTCTCCTGTGTCGCCAAAAAATTTAAAATTAATCTTCAGGCTTTTTTTTTCTTGCTAATCTTTGTCAGTTTTAATTTCCGTCTCAGCCAGGGACCCTGAAAGTGTTGAAGAAACCCTCCTCCCCTGCAAAGAGTTGAATGTTGTGACGCTCCTCTGTATGCTGCTGTAATGGTGGGTACAAGTCATCCTGCACTTGCCAAACCCACAGAATATGCATCACCAAGAGGGAACCTAATTGTCAACTGTGGACTTGGTGATAATGAGTCCGTATAGGCTCCTCAGTTGGACACAAATGTAACATTTTGTGGGGAATGTTGCTCATGGGGGAAGGTGTGTGTGTGTGTGTGTGTGTGTGAGCAGAGAGGACATGGGAAATCTCTGCAACTTCTGCTCAATTTTACTGTGCACCTAAAATGTCCCCCAAAATAAAGACTATTAAAAAAATCCATTAAAGAGGGTGGGCAGGTAATTTGGTAGCGCCCCCAGCAAAGGCTAAAGAGGCAAGAAGTGAAGCATGAAAATGAAGGGAATCTTAAACAGCTGTCCTGAGGTATCCCATAACAGGGAGCCTGGCTCACCATCTTGCTGTAAAACCTACAGTCAGGGTGGATGGCCAGATGTTTAGGGAGGCAGGTGTTTGCTCAAGAGAAGAAAACCCCTCATATTTGGGGAATCTCCCTCCCCTGAAGGTATGAGGTCTCTCTTACAGTGGGATGCAGGAAGAAGAGCCCCTGCTGATTTCGGAGCCCCTTCTCAACTGTGAAATTGTGGTTTTCCAGTTTTTCTCAGTTCACCTTTTTTTCTTTTTTTAATTTTAACTTGAATAAAAACCAACTTCCTAGAAACCTGGAAATACTGAGGGACAACTTTCAGAAATATGAAAGTGCATTCTAAAGGCTCCTTTGATTTCTCTTTGAAATGCTAAAGTATGATGTAAGCATCTTGGCTTTGGTGCTCACAGCTATTCAATTCCTTCTACAGGTGATAAAAAGCATCCAGCCTGGAGCATAGATGTGTGAAAAGAGATTAGGGAGTGTGTGAAAACACTTCCCACCAGCCATTTGACGGGTTTTTTTTTTTTAAAATGCTAATGTCAGTCCTATGAAGCTGTTACCTTGGAATTCACACCTATTGGATTCTACATCCAGGTAAATAAAGCATCCCCTGGTGAACACAGAAGTGTGAAGCCAAACTGTGGACATGCTGGAATCAATTTATCCCCAGGGAACAAGGAAAAACACAATAATCTTCCTTCATCATTCGGCTTCGTTTATCTTTGGAAAAATTTCAAGATCCAAGGGACACATGGGGAGATAACAACTATTAATTGAGCACCTACTACTAGCCAGGAACAACTTTGGAGTATTTCACATGTAAATATCCCCAGGAATATTTTTAAAGATATTATCAACTTCATTTTGCAATGTGTAAATCACGGTTGAGATAGGTTAAATATTTGCTCAAAGATATACCATTTACAAGTAGTGGAGTGGGAATACTGCTCTAAAAAAGTTGAACACGGTTTGATCAAAAATCCCAGAGATATATCATATTTATCAGAAAAGTTATGGTAGCTATTGTGATGAAGATCTCCCAAGTCTCAATAGCTTAAGATACCAAATATTATTAGTTGCTCAAGGCTGATGTGGTTGGTTGGTGGATGATCTGTTCCAGGCAATCTTTCAAGGACCACGTCCCCTGTATCTTGTGGTGCCACCATCTTCAAGATGTTGCCACCCATGTCACCAGAGTAGAGACAGGAGTGGAGATGATACTTATTGTGTCCATATTTGTTTCCTTAATCTTAATTTAGTCACATGTCCCCAGACTAACTACCAGGGGGCTCATAAATGTCATTAAAGTGTCCAGGTGGAAAATGGAAAGATTTGGGGAATACATATGCTACCCATTTTTTTTTTATTTTATATGCTTAATGGGATTGAAATATATGGAAATGACAACCCCCCAAATAGCATGCCCAGAAAGAGGGAGGCAGGAAGAAGGCAACACATTGATAATGTTGATTCTTTCCCAATACATCCTTTGGCAGTGGCAGGACACTCCCTGGGAAGGACCTATCCATCAAGCCTCAAAATGACAGTCTCTGGGAAGGAGCCAAAAGATTGATCCTTCCCCAAATAAATCCTTTCCCAGTGACACCTACTACTAGCAGGAACAACTTTGGAGTATTTCACATGTAAATATCCCCAGGAATATTTTTTTAAGATATTATCAACTTCATGTTGCAATGTGTAAATCACAGTGATTGGCTCTGCTGCAGAATAAAAGACAGCTTGCTGATCCGTTTTAGGTTTGGTCCTGTCCTGGTTATTTTGTACTTTCATTATGTGCTGAAACTATTTTTGGGTACTTTTGCTTACAGGGATACTGTGTTTCACTTAAGTTAGGCACTTAAGTATTTTCAGACACTATAAACAAAAGGTTGAATGCTTGAATAGATAGATGGTGGCCAAAACCCACAGTCTAGTTGTGGGGACAGACAGATGTGAATGGATGGAATAATTCTGTACAATGGGCCCACTTGCTGACCCCCATATGCTTTCTCTGCCAAAAAGCAATTTACCTTCAGCCCTGACTGCCTTAACTGGACAGGATATGTCACATTCCTCAGCAATCTACATGCTGTCTGCAAGGAAATACAGTCAGGAAATAAAATGCATAAGAGGAACCCAAGTTACTTTGAAGGGAGAAATTTTTGTTTCTGCCATGGACCCAGCTGACCATGGCCTGAAGCTCTGAAACCGTGAGCCAAAATGAACTCTTCCTCCTATAAATTGTTCTTTTCAGGTATTTTGGTCACAGCCCTGAAACACTGATTAACCCAGGGGTATAGCCAAGCGCTGTGCAGATGTTGAGAAAACAAAGAGAAATGAGATTGTAGGGGAAGACCAAGGGTACTAAATGCTGTTTTTATTGACTTGCTAACAAGTTCCTAAGATTCAAGCCCTGTGGAGTGGGAGAGAGGAGGCAGAGGAAGAATTGGGGGGAAGGAGGAAAGGAGGAAATGGATTCAGCAAGGAGATGAGACTGGTGAGAAGGAAAGGTTGATGGGGAGAGGAAAGAGATGGCTGGAGAAAGGAGGAATGGAGAGAGAAAGCAGAGGTCTTGACCAGGGGCAGCCCTGACTGCACAAAGTCTGAAATTTTCAGTTCTAGAGTCATCTCTCTACATATCAAATATTAAAACAAAGTGGATACAATTTCCTGCTATATGTCAGGGACTCACAATATCACAATATTGAAACAAGGCAGATACAGTTTCTTTCTACCTGGCCAGGCACTTTATATCTGGTCTTCATCAAAATCTCTGCACTTTGTGGATGAGTGAAGCTCAGAGAGGTTAAACGACAAATTAACCTGCACTGATCATATGCAACTTTCTCTTCCACATCTCACCCTTTCTGCAGGGCTCCAGGAACAGAGAATGGGGGAGTTGTGCCAAGTAGCACCATGGACAGAAGCTCACAGTCATGTGGGTGGGGTAAGAGATGGTTCCCAGAGGCAGTGAGCAAGAGGAGTTCATGTAAAGTTAACCTGTTCTTGTCCTACCTGGTTAGTGCAGGACCGGATCCCTGTGGACAGAGCCTGGAGTTGTCTGTCATACTCTCTGCACTCCTGGCTAACTTTTTTATGGGTTAGAGCTACCTCCATCTCAGGAAAGAATCCCACCTCCTGTTTCACCAAGCCTCGAGGTCCTGCATGCCGAATTACTAAATAATATTTCTTGGTGCTTTATAATCTGCTTTTCTTAGGAGCTGTTGCTATTTCCAAGGTCCTATCCTCTGTGGATGGGATACAGAGATGCACTGCTCAAGACCCAAGCTGCTGTGAGCACTGTTGGCATAAAGCCTTCAGCTATGTTCAGGGATTTCTTCAGCTACAGAGTCCCCTTGGCTGGGTAGCAAATGGTCAGTGCCTGGCTGAGGAGGGGATGTAGAGGCCCAGCTGTTTTGACTCAATAAATATACTGAACCCACCCCTTCAGTTCCATGTGCCTCAGAGTTGGCCTGACTTCCTCCTTGGTTCTGTTCTCATCCTCTTTCTTCTATATGTGTGGATTTCAATGGGAGTTCCCTAATAAACATCCAGCTCTGAGATTCTGAGTCTGCTTCCTGAGGAGCTCCTGCCCTGCCCTGTCTACTCCTTTATCTAACTCCTGCGTTACTTTGAAAAATCAGAACACGAGTGCCATCTTGACTCTGGCCATTTGGAGGGAGGACATCTGGTCACTCCTTTCCTCATGGCCCTTCACTTCTATTTTATTTCTTTCTTCTATAAGAAAAATAAAAAAACCCTGCTGGTCCATTTCTTGGGTGACTTTTGAGTGATGGTAACACGTGATCAGCCTTTTCACTGTAGAGTGTGATCCTGGAGATTTTTTTGTGCACACGTGTGGGATGACATTTGAACAGCATTGTTGGTAACAGCAAAATGAAGTGCAGACAGCCTAAGTTTTCCAATAGATAAGCAGTTACAGAATTTATGATAGTAATGCAGATCTCCAAAAAGAACGAGAATGCAGACTAGGCACTAATTTGAAATGTTCTGTAAAACATATCATATGCAAAAAAATCAAGATATAGACCAGTGTGTGTAGCCCATGCCATTTATGCAAGAATATGAGCAAGCATGTGTGCATACAGCCAGAAATGAACCTGGGGCTCTGCACAAGGCCCACATCATTGGCTGCCAGGAGGGTGGAAACAAGGACCTTGGAAGACGAGGGTAGGATGAAAAGTTTCTTTTTTTCTTTATCTTCCCTTTTTGTACTTTCAAAAATTTAAATTATGTGACTGTGTACTGTATGATTTATTTGAGAAATAAATCTAATAATAAGCTGTAAAGCAATTGAATTCTTTTGAGGAAGGTGAGGAATGGACACATTTTGTGGAATGGGCTGCTGGGAGGGATGTTGCTCTTGATTTCATAGGTGGCAGATGGCTAGTTGGCTCTGACATAGTGAAGCCTAGAGGGAGATGGCAACAGGGGTCACTGAGTCCTAGAATGGCTGGAAGGAAGGCACCGCCAGTTCTCTTTCAGAGTACTATGCTGACCTGGCCACACATGGCTGGTTCTGATGCTACTTCCATGCCAGCTCAGGCCTGGAGTTGTATCTGGCCAAGGCACAGTAGTCCCGTAAGCAGCTACTCGGAGATCTTGATGCATTGTCTATGAAGTAGACTGCCTTCTTTTTGGTCTGAGAGAGTCACTGGTGTTCTTGGATAATGGAGGATGGGGAGGAAACCCAACGGTGGGAATGTAGATGTCTGAAGTTGTGCTGAGAGGCAATTAGTATACTTCATGCTCATGACAGTCAGCTCTGTATTTGCAGCCCAGAGCTCTCTCCTAAACTTGATTATAAGACATCTAGTTGTGTCCAAGATATCTTTGCGTGGCTGTCTTGCGGAATCCACAATGTCTATGTGTCCTGAACTGCACTCCTCATCTCCCCCTGCTTCACCCTACCCCTCCTGCCCTTTGACTCGTACTCTCATTCTTGGTAATGACAGAAACCAGGATATCATTGTCTACTCTTCCTTCTTGTGCACCTGTCCATCATTTGTCTAAGTGCAAATCAGACACTTCTTCCTCAAGCTGTTCTTGCATTGTTTTGCACTGCAACAAATTTGAGTGCCTTAGTCTGCCCTATATATGGGTTCCCATGACCTGCTCTCATCTTTCACACCACCTCAAGCATCCACTTCTCCACCTGTTTACCTGTCTTCCCTCTCTGCTTGGTTTTCCTTTTACCCCAACCTGGATGGCTTCTATTCACCTTTACAAACTCAGCTCAGGGATCACACCTGCGTGTCCTTCCCTGATTTCTGGTTTGGGGTTATTGCCCCTTGTACCCTGATAGTCCCCCTTCTCCAACCTGTTGCATGGCTTTGCACAGCACTGATAACTTTGTGGGTCATTGGCAACCTCTCCTGGGGGTCCAGAAGGGAAGGGCACATGAGCAGTTTGTCACTGTGTCCCCAGAGTTCAACAAGGTGCCAGACATAAGATGGGACTCAATAAACATTAGTGAATGAAGTCAGCGAACCCTAATTCCTCCTGCTAGAAAGGAGGACACCCAGTTCTGGAGGGGCAAGGACCCCTGAGCTCCCACACCTAGATCACACACCTCTCCTGTGGAGCTCAAACCTGAGGCTCCTTACGCTGTGGGACGGGCTCTGTTCTGCTGACCCTCAGCATTCAATGGAATGGAAGAACCCCCTAAAACCATTTTATCAAGCATTTTATAGTTCATTTCTTTCCCTTTCAAGTGGTTCTCCCTGAGCTCACCATACCTCTGTTGTTATAAAATTAAATAGGAAGAAAGTAAATGAGTTTGGCTTTCTTTTGATTCTTACCTTGAGAGCTTCCTCTCTTAACTTCATGTTAAAAATAACAAATCTCTCGTGTGTGCACCTAGAATCCTGTTTCCTGGCCAGATAAACCCTATCATGTTTCTGGGATGGATTTAGCCACTAATTAAGGATTTATTATAGCTGCCCTCTTCCCACACACCACGCTCGTACTGACAGGACTGGTCACAGGAGAAACAAACTGCAAAATTGTCTAAAAATAAAGCAATACCTACAAGTCTATCCATAAGAAAGCTGGAGGGCCCTCCCCCCAAGGCTTCTGCTAGAACAGATGGAAGGTGGGAGGCGGAGGCTCCATCTGGCTTCTCCACTCGGCTCCAAGTGCTTAACTGCAAGGGTCATGGGCCCTAGACCAACAGGGAAGAGATGATGTTTCATGAAATATCACGACTCTGCTGGCCCCTCCACCTCCTCAGTGAGCACTGAGTCATCGCATGGGCAGTGAGGGTCACACAGGGAAACTGGCCTATGGGAGTGATATCAGATGGAGCCTTCATATGAGCCAGCTGGAGTGGCTGTAACAAAATGCTGAGTGGCTTAAACATCCATGTGTCCCAAGGGCTTTTCCTAGGTTTTTGCACATGGGAAGGGAACTAATCATCTTGGATTAGGACCCCATCCTTATGACTTCATTTAACCTTAATCAGTCAATTCCCTAAGCTCTATGTCCAAATACGGCCACAATGGAGTTAGGACATCAATATATGATTTTGGGTAGATGCAATTCAATCCATATTAGGTTTCCTCCAGGGGTATTGACTGGAAAGGGCTCACTGAGATTCTAACAGTGTTCTATATTTTGCTATAAGGGGAACTTATATGACTATGTATTATATAAAACCTTAAAATTTGTTCTCATCTATGTAAATTATATCTTAAACACATTGAAGCCATACAAGGAAAACATTTTGAATTATAGGTCTAACACCTATAATTTATTGGCATGTATTTTAAATTTTTTAATTTTCATTTTTAAAATTTTGATTAACCTGCCTTAAGTGTACCTAATAATGGAATTCAGTGCAAAACTACAATGAGATACCATTTCACTCCTGTCAGAATGGCTATTATAAAAAACCCCACAAAAAATAAATAATAGAACTAAAAAAGAACTCTTACAGACTGTTGGTAGATATACTTTTGGAGATTTCTAAGAATCAACAGAGGGAAACAGTATACCAGGCTATGTTGGCATTGGGAAGTCCTGTTACTGATAAAAAGGTATCATTTGTTAATAGTAATACTGATTGTTTAGTGGGCAATGTTTCTAGCATTTTACATCCTGTGTTAGTTGAGTTGAATTAATGGGCCAGGTACATTTTAGGAAATTGAGTTTGGGATTGATGTGGAACACAGATTTTTTTTTTTTTAACATTTAAATCACTCTTCACAGTTTCTTGTGAGGAGGAGAATTGGACTGGTGTAATGTGTATGTGTGAAAAATTCAGTCCTGGGTCATCAGGTGGCAGGTACCCAATAAATAATAATACTAATTCTTGACAAAATCCCACAAGTAAGATGTGAGACCCTGAGGGTGGCTGGACAGTGGGACAGGGAGATGAGAGAGTGAGCAGGACAAGATGTGGTCGGGCCCTGTTTTAAGTATGAGGGTCTTGAGTCAAGGGCAGCCAAGGTGAGGTGGATGTAGAGTCCTTTCTTGCCCCAAGGCTGATCCTGGGAAGTGAGGCCAGGGCTGATCTGTAGTCAGGGGTCTAGATGTCAGGCCTGTGGGAAGCTTGGGTGTAGGGCTAGCTGTGTCAAGTTTGTCTCATGTTGAGGCTAGAGGGCCCTCAGCCAGCAACAGGTATGAGCTCAGAGCCTGATCAGAGCAGCCTCCAAGGCTGAGAGGGCTTGGCCAATCATTTATTCCTTTTTTTTCTAGGGTATTAACTGACTGTTAAACAATGCACCATTTGTGCAATTATGATTGGGAGTTTATACAAAGAGGACAACAGGATTTGCAGCCAATTTTGAGTTGAAAATACAAAAATAAAAACAATGATTGAGCATATTTATGACAGTGCTATGGTTGAAATCTGGAATGCCCCCCAAAGGCTCATGTGTTGAAGTCTTGGTCTCTAATTCAGTAATGTTCAGAGGTGGGGCCTTTGGTAAGTGATTGTATATTGAAGGCTCTGACCTCCTCCATGGATTAACCATGCATTAATCTATTTAGGGATCCATATTTGATGAATTCATATTCTGAGCAGACTATTGGGATATGGTGGAAACTGTAGGATGTGGAACCTGGTTGAAGGGAGTGGGTACTTGGGGTTATGCTGTTGGGAACTATCTCTTGCCCCCCATCTTCATTTCCCTATTGCCATGAGCTGATTCTGTCTTGACTTTTAAGAACTCTACTGACTCCTCTTATGCATAATACATGACCATTATAGAAAATAAAAATATGTATAGCCCAACATGTACTAATGATTATTCAAGTTATTATTCATAGTATTGACAAATCTATGTCATCCTTTTATTTACTTCATGGTCTTTCATCTAGAGTTGTGTCAATATGTAACTGTTTACTGTCGGGTATTTCAGCTGATCTTTTTTTCTGTGATGTTTTAGTTACCTTTTGTATTGCTGTGATCAAAAAAACCCTGACCAGGACAATGTAGAGGAGGAAAAGTTCATTTTGACTCATGGTTTTAGAAGTTCAGTACATTGTCAGCCAACTCCATAGCTTTGGGCCCAGGGTGAAGCAGAGGATCATGTGGTAGAAAAAGAACAGCTTGCGGGTGTGTGTGTGTGTGTGTGTGTGTGTGGGGTGGGGTGGTGGTGGCGGGGCAACCAGGAAGCAGAGAGGGCTCTGCTTATCAGGACAAAATATAACCCCTAAATCCAACTCCCAGTGACCTACCTCCTCCAGCCAGGAGGAGACCTACCCTGTTTATCTACAGTTATCACCCAGTTAAACCACAATGGATTAATCCTCTGATCAGGTAGCACTTCTCATAATCTAATCATTTCACCTCTGAACATCCTTGTATTGTCCCATACCCACTCTTTGGGGGACACCACATATCTAAAACATAACATGTGGCAATAATAATAATATAGCTACAATGTTATAGTCATGTCACAATGAACAACCTGGCTCTTACATCTTTTTGTCATTTTCTAATGTCTGTTTAGGTAAATGCCTATGCATAAATGAAGGTTATGCAGGTTTTATTTAGTCTTTCTCACACTGATGGGTGTTCTTTTCACTTTTTACTATTTCAAGCAATGTGGTTAATGAGCATTTTTGCGCGTCTCCTTGTGCACATGCGTGAGACATACTTAGGAGTAATATCATCATATGAAGGGATTCCTGCAGCCTACATTCTACACATTTTAGCTTTACTGCATGCTGCTTAATTGTTCTCCAATGGAGTTGTATCAATAGCAGCAAAAGTTCCCATTTTTACTCTATTAATATCAATATTTGTTTCCATTTTTACATGTTTTTATGTGTTATTATACTTTAACTCTTATTTTTTTGGGTGGATCAATCTGAAAGATGTGAAATAATCTATTGTTTTAATTTTCATTCCCTCATTACTAGAAGAGTTAAGCACTTTTTCATATATTTGCGGGTCATGTTCTCATTTTCACTCTATTTTTCTTTGTACAAAGGTAAGTATTAACCAGTATGCAGAGAGGGCTCTGCTTACCAGGGATAAAATATAACCCCCCAAATCCACATCCCCAGTGACCTACCTCCTCCAAGTATATATATATGTGTATATATATATATATATATATATATATATATATATATATACATATATATTTAATTAGCAAAGAAGTTTTTTGGGGTTACCTTCTTGTTGGTGGTTTCTCATTTTATTGCATTGCATATTAACTTGTACAATCTTCTTTTTAAGTTCTTCAATCACTTTTGGAAGCATATTTCCTGATTGTTGGATGCTGGGTTCCATATGTCTATAGATAAAGCTTGTCCATTGTGACTTTTCAAATCTTCAAAGATTTGTCAACATCTTTTTCTATCCTTATAAATTTGGTTTTCTTGATTTATTTATTCCTCGGAGGGTGGTCTTAAGGGGTTGGGGATATAGCTCAATGGGTAGAGTGCTTGCCTTGCATGCACAAGGCTCTGGGTTCAATCTCCAGCACCACACACACACACACACACACACACACACACACACACGAGTGGTCTTACAATTTTCTTCTATAAATAGTGAATCTCTGGATTTTTCTTTTAGTTATGCTCACTAAAAGAAAACTTACTTGAATATTTTGCGGCTATGTTGTTGGTACATTTAGGATGACAAGTGACCTATCTTTCTGACAAATTACATACATTTTATATATATTGGACCTTTTTGTTTGCTTCTCTAAGATCTAGTTTCTCCTTTATATTTTCCTCCCATTTTCTCTCTATGCTGATTTCTAGCTAATTTCTTGAGCCCTGCTTCCTGGTTAGCCAGTTCTTTTCTGAGTTGGCTCTAATATGCTGTTTAATTCCATTCGTGAGTTTTTAATTTTAGTGACATTACATTCAATTTCTAGAAGTTTTAATAGATTCAAATCTTCCCATTCTCTCTTGTAATTTGCAGTCCTGCTTTTATCTCTTAGTCCTTTTAAGCATAATTATTTTACTTTAAATTTCTGATTTTTTATAGCTTCTCCAGTTCTTAAGCATGCCAGTTGATTGTGTCTGTTAATTCTTTTTTTTTTAAAAAATGCAGTCTTTTATTTCTCTTTCTACATTTTTACTGGTTCATTATAATTGTACATGTTGATGGAATTTGTTACATATTTATACATGCACATAATATATCAATATAATTTGGCCAATATCACTCCCCAGCCCTTTTCCCCTTCCTCTCCTCCTCTCACCCCTTTGTCCCTTTCCTCTACTGATGTCTCTTTGTTTTTTAGGAGATCTACCTCTTCCTTCCTTTTCTTTTTTCCTCTCTAGCTTCCGTTTGTGAGAGAAAACATATGACCCTTGACCTTTGGAGTTTGCCCCCTGCCTTGACACAATCATCTCAAGTTCCATCCATTTTCCTGCAAATGATGTAATTTCATTTCATTTTTCTGAATGGCTAAAAAAACCTTCATTGTGTATATATACCACATTTTCTTTATCCATTTATACATTGATGGCCACCTAGGCTGTTTTCATGGTTTGGCTATTGTGAATTGTGCTGCTATAAACATGGATATGCATATATCACTATAGAATGATGACTTTAATTCTTTAGGATAAATACTGAGGCATGGTATAGCTGGGTCATGTGGTAGCTCCATGCCTAGTCTTTTGAGGAATGTCCATATTGCTTTCTATAGTGGTTGCACTAATTTACCATTGCACCAAAAGAGTATAAAAATG
The DNA here is from genome assembly GCF_045843805.1 of Urocitellus parryii. Classification (NCBI taxonomy): domain Eukaryota; kingdom Metazoa; phylum Chordata; class Mammalia; order Rodentia; family Sciuridae; genus Urocitellus; species Urocitellus parryii. Next base: position 188,102,530 of record NC_135531.1, on the reverse strand, counting down.
TTTCTTTTTCTCCATACCCTCTTCAGAATTTATTGTTTGTATTCTTGATGGCTGCCATTCTGAGTGGCGTGAGATGAAATTTCCGTGTAGTTTTGATTTGAATTTCCCTAATTGCTAATGATGTTGAACATTTTTTCATATATTTGTTTGCCATTTATTAATTGGTTCTTTTCTTTTTGGTGTTAATTTTTTTGAATTCTTTATATATTCTAGATATTAATTCTCTGTCAGAAGAGTAGCTAACAAAGATTTTCTCCCATTCTGCTAATTCTTGCTCATCATGAGTTGCTTCCTTATGCCTATGTACAACTTTTGATGTGACTTCAGAGTTTCTTCCTCCAACCCTCTACCATGGAACTCACATGAAGATAACTGAGTACTTTGTATTATTTCCTTCTGGGCATCTCTGATCTTGGACCAATTTTTAGGTTAATTTATTGGCTCAGGGATTCCTGTGCCAGGCAGGTGGTGTAAATGTGAATAATGAATAATAGGATTGTAATATCTCTTAAGAGAATTCCTCCAATATCTGCCTCCAGAAACCAAGGAGAGAAGAGCTTTATCTTACCTACTCCATCAGTGGGTAGGTTCTTTACATTCACCACCTTCCCGTTTATTGAAGGCATAGCCCTTGCAATGTCCTGGCTCTAAACAGGGAACTCTTCCAATTTCCTGCCTTTGGATCACAAGATCTATTCTTCTGATTCAGTGGGTACATTAAAACCCAAGCCTATGTTCTCTTTATTTTCTTGTTGAAAGCAAATGACTTCTTAGATCATCTGACTTTTTAATCACACCTTTTATTGAGTGGCCTAATTAGAACTGACTGCCTTCCATACCTGCTACACAACGATCATCTTGGGATTTCTTTCCCTTGCTTTTCTTGGTTAGCTCATTACTTTTTATCTTATGAATTGTTGATCCATGAATTGCATATATTTCTGCAATATACCCTCAAGAAATATTTTTTTTCCCAAAAGGTACATGAGAGAAAAACTTCTTGAGACTTGATTTCTTAAAATAGACTCAATTCCCCTTATCCTTGATTGACAGCTTGAGTACAGAAATGCAGGTTAAATTGGCTGCACTACTGATGGCATGGCTCTCAGCCCTGATTTTTTCTGATGAAAGATGAAATGATGAAGAGGAATAATAAATAAATGTTTTTAAAGGGAATGGTAAGAATCCTGAATAGCAGAAGCTTGGCTGAGGTCCATCTCATAGCAGAACCAATGGACTGGTGTGTCAGTGACTTACTGAGGGAGCACTGTGAGGAGAAACTGGTAAGAGAATCAGGGAAGGAGGATGTGGCCAAGAGAAGCTAAGTGAAGATGTGCTTCAGCTGCTGTTCAGCCTCTCTTGACCCCACAGGACCTTGGGATGTGAAGGCACAACAGAGAGGTCCCATCTAAAAGGGAGAGGCTGACATTTGGCATCTCTGTATCAGTCAGTCTACAGGTTGCCCCTAGGGAGGGATATCTAACTTCCTCCAGGAGGGCAATTTTTTGAGGGACAGAGTAGCTCTGAATCATGAACACTAACTGTCATAGAAGCTGGGCAGGCATCAATGATGCTATTTCAATGCCTAATAAATGACTCTTCTTTCCTTTTCTCACCCTCAACGTGCCCTGTCTGGTGATAGATATTATTGTGCACAGTAGAGATGGTATGACAGACACCCATCTGGATAAAATGAGCCTCACAACAGTCAAGACTTTGCAAAATGGCAAAGTCTTATTTTAGGAGTTACTGGGAAATACAAAAGAATGTGACGCATCTGTGTCACATTCAGGAGCTTGGACACTTAAGGTGGAGGGTTGAGACAACTCTCATCTGAAGGTGGATCATATGAGGGGTAAGCACAATAAATATTACAGAATGGGAATAGGGAAGTCAGGTGGGAGCGTCTTGGGGACAAGACCAACAGAGAAGTTGAGTATAGGTGGAGGAAGTCACTGGGCTATGAGCCACAGGGAACCACGGACGAGGCCAGCTAGAGTGAAAAGATGTGCATTCCTGCAACAGAGGAGACACTGGCCTGGATACCAACCAACTTCCAGATGGCCCTAGAAAGTCAGGAGATCAGTGAGGAATTGTGGGATCTGGGAGGTCCTCTGGAGACACGGGGAGCCAAGCCAGTCTCTAAAGGTCAGAGGGGACTTGGATGGTGGCAGAGAGGATGGGGAAAGCATCCCAGCCAGAGACCAGCACAGGCAAAGGCCTGGAGAGAACTTGAGCTCGGTATCTTCAGGCATCACATAAAAGCTTCTCTGCTGGAGCAGTAAGTGCCACCTTAGCCCAGAGGAAACCCCATGAAGGTCTGGATTCTCCCTCCACATCCTCAGCAGAGTTCTTCCACGTGTCTCACAGGACTGGTTTGCCCAATTTAATTAAAAAAATGGATAATTCCATTGGGCTATGTGATTGACTGGCAAGGGTTAGGAATATTCTTGGACGTGGTGGCTGTAGAGCTTTGGGGTCTCCATGCTGCCAAGATCTGGAGATTTAGGAGTCAGTCCAAGGAGGCATCAAACCCTCTTTAAAGGCCCTAGCTCTAAATCCTATCTCATTCTGAGGAACTGGTTTAGGATTTAAACATATGAATTTGGGGGGACACCTGTGTCCATAACTCAGAGAATGTGGACTTGTTTAAGCAAATGGGAAATGGAGCCATGGGGTAAGCCACCTTGGAGGATAGTGTACTGAGAGGCAGTCTACTAGAAAATCTGGACCTTTCTCTATGACTGGCAATCTTCACTATTCTCCTTGACACATACCTGGGATTTCTCTCAGGAGCACCTGTCATATTCTCTTGAGGAGGAAAAACTACAGGATAGCTGCAGGAATAATATTTCTGTAACAGGCATTCACAGTGATTTTCAGTAGTTCAGACATTTTAGATGCATTTTTGACTTACAATTTATGATGGGGTCACCATTATTTAACCCCATTGTAAGTTGATTGTGGGGGCTGGAATATCCAAAATCCACGGTGTAGGATGTTGGACCATACACTAAGGTAGTCTGGAAGGAGAATTTCTTCTTCAGGAAGTCTCAGTTTTACTTTTAAGGTCATCAACTGATTGGATGCAGCCCACTCACATTACAGAGGGTAATCTCCTTATGTAGCTGATGTAAATATTCACCTAATTTACAAAATGCCTCCATAACAGCACCCAGATTATCGTTTAATTAAATCACAGGCTCTTCCTGATCAGCCAGCTTGACACACAAAACACATCAGAGCCCCTGTCCTGTCTCTTCTCACCTGTGATGCCCATGGCCTTATGCAGTGTGGGATGCGGATAAGTCTAGAGTCTCTTCCTTCACGTACATTGTACTTCCCCCAGTGCAGCTCCCGAGTTTTCTTTCAGAAAGGAAACATTTTTTGAGACAGTGTTGATGTCACCTGACTAGGTCCCCACAATTCACAGGCTCATTTTAAGCAGAGCAAGAGGGTTTTGGAGTGTGGAGCCCCATACAGTGCAAAACAGGACACTTGTTGTGCTGACTCTCAATATTCAATTTCTCACATGTGTTTAGTGCCATTTTGAATCTTTTCAAAAGGCTTTCTTGAATTTTTTAAGAGAGGAAAGAGAGGGAAAATGTTCTGTTTTTTTTTTTAATTTTGGGACAATGTAATGATTGGGGTAAGGATCCCAGCTACTCTGGGTGACCAGAGTGGCCAGAACTTCAGAAGGGCCTCATGGAGATGGCCCTGCTGGTCTCTAGTCATGTGAGGATGGTTGGTATAAGTGCTGGCAAATCTGTAAAGGACCACCAAGAGTGGATGGATGGGAATAGTTAAAAATGCCTTTTGACATTAAGGTCCCATCCCCATGGGTCAAAACTTTGTTTTGGGGCTCTCTTATCTGGGATAACTGTAGAAATATGTTAATGAATTCTTCAGAGTTGAGTATATACATACATTCATTTATATCTTTGCTTTTTGTATATTTAAAAAACTTCACATTAAATGTTTATATGTAAATCAGAAATTACATAGAAGGTGGATGCCTAGACTTTTAGTTGTCAATGGACCTTTAGTTTTTATTTATATGCAGTGCTGAGAATCGAACCCAGTGCTTCACACATGCTAAGCAAGCGCTCTACCACTGAGCCACAACCTCAGCCCTGCTTCTGATTTCTTTAGGGCTGTGTTTCTCCAAGTGTGTTCCCCAAATGATCAGCCCCAGGTTTGCTCACCAGAAGCTTGTTGGAAATTCAAATTCTCAGAGCTCAGGTGAAAAAATCAAAACTGGGAACTTGACCCAACAGTCTGTTTTTACAAGTTTCCCAGGTGATTTTGATGGGTACAAAGTTTAAGGACAGCTGATGGAGAGAAATAACTCATTCTGGCCTTTTCAGGATTGTGGTTCTCAGCTCTTGCCAGTACCCAGCAGAGAGAAGAGAAAGATCCTACTACAGGATGAAGAGGCCAGTGTGGTGTGGCCCCTCGAGGAAATCAGCACATGAGGAAGGTGACAACTTTATTTACTAGGCAGCAGGGGACATCCAGTCAGTTGCACCATGAGTCTTAGCGACCTTTCAGCTTCTGCAATAGGGTAGCTAAGAGCCTGGGTCCCCACTGGCTCTGAGAGGACCCCCAGCAGAAAGAACCTGGAGCCCACTGGTTAAGAGTAACAGTCACTATTCTCATAGTAGCTGCCTGAAGTGTGCACACTGTCTCAAGAGGATAAATATACACCTGACCTTGCGTCCTAGGAAATCCCAAACAGTGACTTGGGCTACAAGTCATAATGCTCATAAATGCCAGTTTTCTGATTTCAAGATCTTGTAATCGAGAGTTTCCCAATCAAGTCTGGGTGTACTGATGCTACTGGTCAAGGGCAGAGGTTTGTAAGGTGCTATTGGATACAAGAAAATGGAAGCCCAAGCTAAAGGAAAGAGGCTTGAAAATTAAGAGAATTTCTAGCCCTTCCCAGGGGAGAGTATGCAGGTGGGGGAGGCTTCTAGTTCATCAGGGTCTGCTTCCTCCTCACCTCTCTATTCCTGTTCCTTGTGATCTCGAGGTAGCAAAAATGGCTTCAGGTATTACACCACTATCCAAACATCCTAGGGGAGAGATAGCATTGCTGTTCCAGCACTCCAGGCATGAATCCTCAGATGCCCTCGGGTTAAACATGATTATTAGCTCACATGTCCACCTCTGAACTGCTGACTAAGGCAAGAGGGCACAGCTCAGGAGCTGGGTGTCAGGAAGAACAGATACCCAAAGAAGCTCTGGGTGCATTAGGAAGGATAAAGAGGGACCGATGCTGAACTGGGGAGGTGTGACACTTAGACACTGGCAGACATGCAGCCATCAGGGTAGCATGCAGACCTAGGGATCCAAGTCTCTGTGAGCGGTTGCATTCTGAGCCCGTAGGAGCATGGAGAGTTTGGGAATTTGTGCCTTCCTTTCTTTCCCTGCTTGAGCAAACCCCCTTCTCTCTTTCCTGGCATTAACGTGTGATGCTTGCCTGCATTTCAGGCACCAGCCCAGGCTGTATCCAAGCACATCTGCAACCTGACCCATGGGTCCTTTCTCATGAAATTGGCCATTTCAAAACTCCACTGAAACAGAACCAAACTGGGCAGGAAGCTATGCTTCTTCACAGCAAGTGTCAGGGAGCAGAGATGAGACACACCTGCATTGGAATCCAGTGGTGATACCCTGGCGAACTTCCTTAGTCTCTATAAGCCTGATAATGCATCTAAAAAAGTGAGATCATAATTCTCAGTGGGGCTATCATGGGGCACTGATGGGGCTGGTGAGGATATGCAGTCATAGGAACTTCATAATTCATAATTCTATTTGGCCTGATGCTTGGCCAGAGTTGTCTAAACCTAAGCACTTTGCCCTGTGAAGTGTGTGCATGATGAGGTAGGAAAGGGAATATATATATATATATATATATATATATATATATATATATATATATATATATATATATATGCATATATATATGTTTATGAATCTTAATCAGTTATATTGCTGAGGATGACCAGGAGTGGATATAACATGTCTGTTCTGCCTCATTAAAACTTTTTAGCATTAATGATTTTCTTTTTTCCCCCACACTAAAGCTAAACATTAATTCTGTTACACTTGTCAGAGGGCTCCTCAATGTAATAGGTGCTAATGAGGTCACATTCCAGGGTGGAAGAGAACTTGGAGGTAGAGGGTGGTGGAGGCTGGGGCAGCTCAGTCAGGGGGCACTGTTCATGGGCTCCAATGTGAGAGGTCTCCAGAATATTTCTGTCCCTGAAAATCTGCTTTCCTCTTGGATGGATGAAAGCTGGAGTCCACTGGGGGCTCTATCCCTCAGGCCAAGTGGGGGGTGGGGGAAATCCTGACTCCTAAAATTAGTGGCCAGGCCCTCAGGAGCTGAACCAACCCAGCCTGAGGAACTCATCAACAACATCTAGAAGGCAGAACTAGGAGCCAACCAGTATTGTTATATGTATAACAAATGTGCCATTTTGCCTAATTTTTTAATTAAGTTTTATTGGTCAGCTTCCTGTTTCAGGGTAAGTCTGGCATCCAAAGACATTTCTGGGCATAAAATGCTATTGGCTTGGGATGCCCCAAGAAGAAGTTGATTTCAGGGACCCCGACCAATGCACACCATTAGAGTTTTGTTCCTTTGGCAGTTTTTGTGTTCTATTTGAATAAAAAGAGGAGGGCTGATAGGGTTCTGATATAATCCTCAATGGATCGTGCCCTTGTACATCCCCTCCTGTTAATTATGTCTGTGGCTTGAAAATATGACTGTTTACCCTTGATTAAGTTTTTAAGGATGAGGTGATTTTAAAAATGTAATCTGAAGTAGAATGGTTCCCCGTGGGCTTGACCTAGTCAGGTGGGTCCTTTAAAAAAAGGTATGGAGGCCATAGTTGGAACTCCGTGGCTACTTTGCCTTTTTTTTTTTTTTTTTAAAGAGAGAGTGAGAGAGAATTCCTCAATGTTTTTATTTTTTAGTTTTCGGTGGACACAACGTCTTTGTTTGTATGTGGTGCTGAGGATCGAACCTGGGCTGCACGAATGCCAGGCGAGCGTGCTGCTGCTTGAGCCACATCCCCAGCCCGCTACTTTGCCTTTAAAGAAACAAACTGCTGTGTTGTGGAGAGGTCCACATGTCAGGGAACGGAAAATGGCCTCAGGATCTGAGTGACCTCACTCCTAAAGCAGTAAGGAACTCTGCTATATTCTGAATCCTGCCAGGATTTGGAAGAAGACCTGAGGGCAAGATGAAATCACAGTGTGGGACAACACCTGAGTGCAGCTCTGAGCCGAGAACCCAGTGAGCCATCCTTGAACTCCTGAACCATAGAAATGGAGGATGGTTTATTTGCATTGGTTCAAGCCACTAAATTTATGGTAAGTTGTTCTGCATCACAGAAAATGAATACATGAGAAAAGGGGCAACATGTAAATATGTAAACATGATAATCATTATCATTTATTGATCTTCCACCACATGCTGGGCACTTCTCTATGCCATCTCAATCAATCTTCATGACAATCCGTGGAGTTAGGGTGGCCTCTTGGGAAAGTCCCCTGTATGGTGCTCAGATTCTTGGACACTGCCATTTGATGACTCTCTCTTTCCTTGGGAGGCAGATGGCATGAACAATTGGTAGGTCTTGCCTATGGCACTTAAGTTCCCTTTCAGAGATGGAAAAGAAGAATGGCTTTGATGGAAGACATACTTGCCTTCAAATCCCATCCTTGCCATATAGCTGGGTGACCAGGGGTGGATCCTATGACCTATTGGAAATTGTTTCCTGACCCGATGATGAGGGTATTGGTACAAGAAACAACCCACTGTGTGCCAGTCCTTCTGTTAGAAACATTCAGAGCATCTCATTTATTCCTGGCAACAACAGAGAGCTGAGTGATACCACTGTGATTGTTTGAAGGAGTAAATGGTTTTCAGAGAACTTGAATGACTTGCTTGGAGATGAGCAGTCAGTAAGTGACGGAGCTCAGTTGGTGACTAATTCTGAGGGTTTTTTTTTTTCCAGATAAACCTTGCTGAGGTCCTTTACATCCTTCTGGCTGCATGCAAGGGTTTCGTGCTGCCAGCCTGCAGTCCCTGTGTACTCTTCCAGTAGCACCCGGAAGTTGGTGAAGCACAGCTGCCATCTTTCATCTCTTTCTGAAATGCCCACAACACACTACAGGAGTGGTTTCTTATATCCTCTACCCTGTCTTCCCCATCACTGCCTCTGGCAGGGGGGAATCCTAGTGATGATGGGCCATTGTTTTTTCTTGCATGAAAGTGGATTTCGGGACTCCAGCCAGGGTCCCAGGAAATTCTACCCACTCAGGAGAGGAAGATTGTCTTGCAGGGTTGCAGGGGTCGGACCAGCCTGGATGAGAAGGGCTGGTCACTTAGAGGTTGGCTCTGTCACCATGAGCCCAGGGGGGTGCTCTTGAGGCAGACTGCTGAGCCACAGCAGTCTCTTTTCATCCTCCCCTGGCCTCTCTCAGAATTTAGCAAACGTTTTCTCGAACATCCAGCATCCCAGTCCTAGCTGGGCTCTGGGAGGCCAAGGGTTGATGCCTTGTCGTGCAGAGAAAAAAGGAGGATGGGGCATCCTGAACATGGGATGCTGGTGCCATGGAAATTGGAAGCTGAGACTCTTAGACAAGAGGCGCTGGGTGCCTTGCAGGGTTGCTCCATGGCGCCCACCTCTGGGTTAATCTTCCAGAGCAAATGTTGAAGGGCCTTAATTGTTTTTCCCTACTCCCTTTTTTTTTTCTTTTTTTGTTTAACCAGAGGGATTTGGTCCCCTCCCTGCAGTGTGATTAGTGAAGTAGTTAGTGCACAGAGCACTGAGGGGCAATGGGCAAGTCACCTTCAGCTGTTCTCTGTTCAGGCTGAGACCATCTGCAGGACTGGTCACATGCTGCTGCACCAGCCCTTAGAATGCTGGGGCAGTTATCTGCGTATGGCCATGGACCCTTCCATTGTCCCCGCCCTCCTGCTGTGTTGTGAGTGTGAGGAGGGCATGTTGTCTCTTAACAAAGTCCCGAGTGCAGTGCCATTGCCTCCTGGATTGGGTTCAATCTCCAGGGCACAGATTCCCTGCTTAACCTTGCCCTGCCCACTTTTCCGGGCTCATTGCAGTTAGTACCTCCTCTGCCCTAGATACACAAAGCACAAAGACATGCACATGCATGTACACCCACAGATGCACATGCACTCACATGGACACACACACATTCACACATGCAGGTGCAGAAATGCATACCTTATGTGGGTGTGCACTCACACACCTTTACACCTACCCACACTCAAAAGCACTCTCAAACTCACGTGCAGACATAGACACACATATTTGCGTGCACACACAAGTATGCTTGCACATACATGCACAAATACAAGAACACACATTCACATACATTCATGGGCACACATTTACACTGGCACACACAGACACAGAGACATACACATTCATACACATGCACACACTGACCTCCACAGATGCCAGGTAGGGACAACTTTTGAGCATTTGTTTGTGCAGGTCCTGCTGCCCAGTACCTTTCCTGCCCCTTCTGTTTGATCCCTTTCTACTACTTTTCTTGCAAGACTGACATGAGAGTGTGGCCTCTGGGGAAAAGCACCTTACCTGGGTTCCCCCAGATCTCTTGCCTCCCTTTCAGAGCACTAACCTCCATAGGAATGATCTCTTGGTCACTCTTCCTTTTGGATTAGCTGCAAGCTCCTTGGGATCAGGGTTGACTTCTCCATCCTGGTCTAGTATAAGCCTGGTCTGACCCTCAGTGAGCATTGATGGTGTTGATTTAAACATGTGACAGTTTCTCTGAATGTCCCAGCTGCCACCCTTTTGTGCTATTGTGCTGTGCCTTCCCTGTTTTCCCTAGCAGACTGTCCTGCTCATTTTTGAAGAATCTACCTTGATGTCAGCTTTTTGGAGAAGCCCCCCAGTTCTGGGTACTTGTACTACTCCCTTCTGTGTTCCAAAATGACCTGCTTTTCTCACAGTGTAACTGCCATGCCGGGGACGCCTCAGTACTTACCTTTGTACATATTGGGCAACATTTGACAAGCTGCCAAAGGAAGGGAGAAGCTCAGGAAAGAATGTTCTAGCTTGGCAACAGAATCAAAAGGACTATGGAAAGTCCAGAAATTCTTAGACAGTGTTACAAAGGAAAACTATTTTTCAATTTTCGCCAATCCAGGTCAGTAAAAGCTTCTCAAAGTAAGACACAGCTTTGCCAAACTTCTGAAAACACTAAGTTACCACTTTTTAGAGCTCCTCAACTGGACAAAAATTCTACCTTCATGCTGAAGGTGGAGAGAGAGGTCTCACAGAAGAAGTCTGATTCTTCCAAAGTATACAGAATTAAGTCTGCAGAGCAGGAGGAAAAAAAAAAAGATATTATGGTTGGCATATGGAGGTAACTGGAATCAAGAACATGGAAAATCTTGTTTGAAAGACTCTGATAGCATTTGTGTTGCTAGCCTGGCCTGAAAGAGATGGAGACAGTTTAGGATGGGAAGACCCCTGACTTCCCAATTTGCTCCAGGCAGGAAGAGGTAGGGAAAACTGTCAAGGGCTCTAAAAGGGCAGATTATCCTATGCTCTCATCCATTTGATTCATGGAGGATGATGGAAAAGGAAGGACCTTCCCCAGGGTGGACCAAAGATTCATGGAGAAAGATGGGTAGGTGAAAAGATGGGTAGACGAACAGACCAATTCCCTAATCAAAGGATAGTTTCTGATGGCAATGTTTTCTCTATACTATTTATAATTTTTCTGGACCAGCTGTAGTCCTTGGTCTCTGATAAAGAGGAGATGTGAACTTGAGGTAGTCATGAGATCTGAAACCTGATGCTGTGACTAGGTGAGACTTCTGGGGTATCTTGGGAAAGTCATGCAAGCATTTAACAAGCTCCTTGGGATCAGGAGTCTACAAAGCAAGTGATGAATAAATTGTGTTGGCTTCGATTATTTATTCAGGAAACATTCACTCCCTTTCTTCTCTTACTAGAGACAGTTTATTTTTCAACTCCAGGGATGTGTGCTAACCTTGGTTATGTGACTTGTGCTGACCAAAGGGACACTGGTGGAGCAAAGATGAGTACAGGCCTAAAATGTACTGGTGGTCTTGGATTTGTCTTCCTGACGTCTTCATTTAACTTCATCTTTCTATGGAGAAGCTGCTCTCCCTTCCTGAAAGAGACTTGAATCTAACTCTCAGGGAAAAGTCAAACCCAACCAGACCCTCAGCTTAGCCAAATCCATCTTAGATTCACTGACTCTCTCAATTAATCAGCAGACATCTGAGTGGTGATCAATGAGTATTGTTGTTGTTTTAAATGACTGGGTTTTGTTATGCAGCAATAGCTGACTAACACACATTCCTGAAAGCAAGAACAAGTGGTAAACAACAACACAAAATAATTACCAGGGAATTGGGTTGGGAAGAAGCAATGGGAGCAACAGTCAAAGAAACTCAAAATGGAATGTAGTCGAAGCAGAATAAACCATAGCCCTCAGTGGTAGAGCAAGCATTCATCTTTGAGTTTTCACTTGGCTTCTCAACTTTAATTTGAGATCCTGTAAGCTGCTCTGAGAGAATAATAAAAAAGAATGATGACCGCTTCACATAAATATCCTAACAGAATCATTCCCCTTAAATGAAGATGAAATGTGCCTTGTTCTTTTCAATTATGGGAATAACAAACATTCTTTTCTCTTGATCAGTTTTTCTAACTATAGGCAATGTTGTTAACTGTAAAATGCCTTACTACGGACTTGATGTCCTGTCCCCATTACAGTACCATAAAGCTGCCATCAGACAATTATTGCCAGTGTTTTGAGCTACAAAAGGGAGATTTAATGTGTAAAATTAAAAAAAAATTCCCCATATATGCAATAGATGTATTGGACCTCAACAAACATTCTTTTAATGAAAATTATAATTTTAAATACTCTTCAGAAAATGGGATCATTAAATCTTATGCCAGACCATGTATTTAAACAAAATTAAATGTAAGTAGGCTTATTGTCTTTTTTTTTTTTTTTTGATAATTCATTAGATGAAAGCTGATCTTTGAGTTAGCAGCTGCCTTGGAAAATACACATTCTTCATTCTTTCCCCAACCCATGCATCCTTGCCCCTCTGCCTAGGGCCTCATGGGACTCAGACTTGGTGGAAATGGGACTTCTGTTGTCCTCGCTCACATTGCAGCACCATTTGTTTTCACAGGTCTTTCCTACCACTGACTCTCCCAGGGGAGGAGTGACACCATGTTTGTGTCTGTGTCTGGAGGGCTTCCGTGATACTCAAGGGCTCAGGGGTGTTGGAAGGACTGAGCAGCAGAGGTCAATCTCCTGAGGCCTTGGGTGCAAGGAAGCCCCTGAGGAGTAACCCAATCACATCTGTGCAAATTAAGCTTAACTGTGATTGGCTCCCAATTATGCTAACCAAGGGTGAGCGCTAGAGGGAAGACACAGGTGGTGATTCTTGGCAATGGACATGCAAACAGAGCCCTTGCTCAGGACCCTGGGTCTTTTCCCCTGCCAATACCTGGTGTTTACCACCTCACTGTGAAGACATGGGTGAAAGGGAAAGCATTGTCAGTGCTCAGGTGGGGATGGAGGTGACAATATGCTTTACCCATGTCCTGAGTGCCCTCCTGCTGCTGGCTGGCCCGCTCACACATTTTCTCCTTCCACCTGCTGTGGCTTGAATATGGAGAGTGTCCCCCCCAAAGCCTATGCATTAAAGGCTTGGTCCCCAGGCTGGCCCCATGGAGAGGTGGTGGAACTTGTAGGAGGCAGGACTTATTGGGAAGTCCTGAGGCACTGGGGTTGTGCCCTCTAAGGCAGGGGTGGGTGTGGGTGGGGTATCATAGGATCCTCATCTCTTCCTTCTTCTCTGTTTTCTGGTTCATGAGCTGAGCAGTTTGTATCATGATGACCCTCCCTCTCCTTGGAGGCCCCAAGCAATGAGGGCACTTGATCTTGGACTGGAACTCCAGAACTCTGAGCCAAAAGGAACCTCTCTCTTTATAAGTTAGTTGCCTCAGATGTCTAACTTTAGTGACAGAAAGCTGACTGATACACCAGCCAACTCAAGTTGGAGCATAGGTGGTTTATGAATTTATCAACCCACCCACTTCTAGTCCTTCCCTTAATCCTTATAGGCCTCCAGTTAGGTCTTGATTAGGTAAAGTAATTTAATCCTTGCTTTGTGTCTGTATATAGTTCTCCCTTGGTGTCTGTATCTGTGGGGGGTTGGTTACAGGACCCCTGTGAATATCAAAATCTGCAGATACTCAAGTGTTTTATACAAATTAGCATAGTACAGGCAAGTTGTGCTTACCAATGGACGATACTCTGAGGAATATGTCATTGGGTGGTTTCATCATTGTGTAAACAAGACCCAATTTGTGCATATTTCAGTACAGTTGCAGTTTTTTTTTTTTCCTGAATTTTTCGGTCTGTGTTTTAAATTTGTGTTGCTTAAATCTGTGAAACTGTAGATAGGGAGGGCTGACTGTATTTTCTTCTTGCTGAATTATATTGTAGCAACTGTTTCTAGTATTTTTCCTACATCTTCTGTCAATGTCTGGAACGAGCATGGGCTTTGGAGTTGGACAAGCTAATGTTTGTCCCCTGGCTCTGCTGCCTGCCTGGATTTCCAGAGCTGATGAGTTCCTGGAAGCTGGGGGCATGGTGGAAAGGCCCTAGGAATGATGGATAGAGAATGCTGAGGTCCAGGGGAAGTCCAGATAAGGTGAGACCGCCCAAAGATTGGCAATGCAAGAGCCTCGAAGCCTGGGCTACTGTGGGAGGCCTGGTGATAGAGCTGGTGGGTGGAGGATTTCCTGTGCAGGGACCAGGTTGGGGTGGGAGGTGGTGCTGCAGAGCTACAGAACAGCAGTACTGTGCTCGCCTAGAGAATGGGCCCTCTGTGGACGACCCAGCCTGAGAAACAAGCAGGCACCAGAGCCAGCCTACCCGCCACACCCTTTTCTCAGCCAGGTTTTTCAGAGCAAACCAAGAGAGTGGGAGTGGAGTGAGGGACCATAAAAACCCCACACTTTGAATGAGTCTAATTGATTCTCTCCAGCGCTTGATGCTAAGGTGGTCAGCTTCTGCTGCTGACTTCCTGGGCCCCATTGACCTCTTCTAGCAGCTGGTTGTGATCAACATAACTGCCATTTTCACCTTTTCCTGATACCAATGAGGGAAGGGACAGAACCCCATGTAAGAGTTTAGCTGGGCCCTTCTGAGCTGGGAGTGCAGAGTCTGGATGGGTGTTTGGTTAAGCGTCTCTGGCTTTCTTGGTACCTGATCCTGGTGGCCTGGAGAAACAACCTTCCAAAGTAGGAAAGGTGGTATTAAAATATACGCATAGGAGGCCATTGTTTAGATGAAGCTCCTGCCCTAAGGCTGACAGTCCAGACAAAATCTGAATGCAGTCATTCATGCCAGGTGCTGCGTCACCAAACCAAGCTTTTGAGCCAATTTTATAGTTTTCTGAAAAAATGCAGGAGATTCCTGGCAACCAGTTAAAAGGGGCCCTGTCACCCGGAGCTAGTCTGATAAGAAAATCTCCTCTGCTTTTACCCTTACAAAGAAAGTAACTTTGAAATGATCAGTCCACTTTTGGCAGGTTTTTTTTTCTTTTGCTTTCTTCAACTTTTTTCTGCCTATAAAGCCTACCCGCTCTGCTCAGCCCACCAGAGTGCCCTTCTGTTTCGTAGATGGACGTCACCTGATTCAGGAGTCGCTAATAAAAACCAATTAGATCATTAAACTCAATTTGTGGAAATTCTAATTTTTAACCGTGGGGCAAATGTACAGAAGAAAAGAAGCTATCTTTTGTAATAATTGAATGTGTTAACATCTTGGTAGTGCTGGTTTGCACATTTTAGGGGAGTTTGGAAAACGATTTTTATCTTCCTGTTGCTTTATGTTAGGAGTGAAAACTTAAGGATGGTTCCAGCTCCGGGCACTAGTCAAAGCAGAACATCCTCGTGGGAGCTGAGATGGAGAGTGCAGAGCATCATTAGCAGGTGGACAAAATTGGCAAACCCACAATCAGGGCCTGAGTAGATCCAGTGCTTTGGAGGTGAAAGGTGGTGGTGGGAATCTTGGTGATGATAGCCATCAATGTGCTAGTCTCGCAGTCACTCTGCTCTGATCTGATTGGTTGTCTTCTGTACCTACTGCATCATTTATCTTGGAACCTTAATTGCCTCTCTGCTATTTTGGATCATTTAAAAAAAATCTTTGTTTAATTTTTTTTTCCTCGTGTTTTATCCAGAAAACATCCTCCAGTACTTTCTCAAAAAAGGGTCCACTAAATTTATATTTGTTTGAAAATTAAAGATCTAAAAATGATTTTGTTCCCCAGAGACATGTTGGTTTGGCTGAATACAGAGTTCTAGGATTGCAACAATTTCCTTTCAGAATTTCGAAGGCAGCCCTTCAAGCATTGCTGTTAAGAAGCTCAACAGAGATTTGATTTATGATACTTTGTATGCAAGGTGTGTTTTAGATTTGGTGGCTTTTAGCTTTTTTCCTTCACAGTCAATGGATTGGAATTTGTTGTATTGGTATTATGGGTGGGCCCTTCATGTTGCAATTTATGAACTTCATTTTAGGGAAAGTTTCCTAACTAATTTCATTTTCTGTTTTCTTTTCCAACTTTCTGGAATTCCTCTTACTTACAGATTGGATGTCCACTAATTTTATTCTTTCTTATTCTATCATACTTGTCCAGTCTCTAATCTCTTGGAGATTTTCTTAACTCTCCCCACACCCAACATTTCTATTAAAATTTTTCACTTCTGCTATTGTTTTTAATTTCTCAAAAGCCCATTTATTTGTTTGCTGGGTTTTTCTCTTTTAAGTAGCATCCTGCTCTTGTTTGATGATTGTATTTTTCTCTTATCTCTCTGAAGATATTCATTAGAGCCTTTTAAAAAAAGGTTTTCTTCTACATTTTTTTTGACCTGCATGATTATCTGTTCATGATAAAAAGTGGCAATAGAAGTCTGACGGCTTAGGTGAACCTTGTCAACTTGGAGATTAACTGTGGAATTCACTGGGGAGCACTGGATCAAGTGTCTTTGAGGATTCCTTCTTGGGCTGGGTAGAGTCCAGAAAGAAGAGTCTTTCAGTTCCTGTATGGAGGGTTGCCTTAAAATATGGATCTTAGCTGGGTCTGGTGTAATATCAGTGACTTGGGACGTTGAGGCAGGAAGATTACAAGTTTGCAATCTCTAGAAATTAACAAGACCTAGGAGCCGTGATCCTTCTAGCAGTACCCCACATGTCAAAGCACCAGATAATGGAAAATAAAAAGAGCTGGTTTAAAATGAAGTACAGAGTTCCGCTGCCAGCATTCTGGACACAGGGCAAGGGGCCTCTGGGTCACTCATTCCTCAGGTATATACAGTCACCTAGACACCTGCTTCTGCAGAGGTGGAAGTGGGGCAGATCCAGAGGCATGGGTTGGGGGAAGGGCTTCTTAAACACTCCACCAGTCCTTTCCTTTAGCCTCCCCCTTGCCTGCCTGCAGTGCAGAGGGCTCTGGGGCTGCTGGTTCCAAAGACATTTGAACAGTGATGGGTTGGGGAGAGTGCTCAACCCTGGAAGTGAGGAAAACTTGATCAGGACTGTTGTTTAAAGCATCTTGCATATCACTGGCTTCTGATTTGGCTCTCAGGTCTGCTAATCCAGTAACCTCCAGCTACCAAAGTTTAATTGTTGCTATCTTCTCTCTTGTTCTCCTGTGTCTGTGAGTTTATGATTAAAAAAATCCTTTAATATTGTTTTAATGAAGTTACAGGAGGGAGCAAAATTATATAAATGCGTCCAATCTTCTGTCGGAAACCAGATAACCCTTTGGGAGTGACTTTTATATGAACACGCTCATATTACCAATTCTTCTCTGGAGCATTCTGGATCCACAGAATCTAAGCCAGAAAGATGCTAGCACATGTACATTTTTTAAAGTTACAGAAATTGAAATTTCCTATCCATCAACTTGAATCCTGAGTGACTTGCTTACTTGGCATCTGAGTGATGAGGAAGTGGTTTACATTGTGCTGGGGTCTCCTGGGACCACAGGCTCATGTGTTCAGAGAATTGCACAGCTTAAAAAAAGGAAAGTGACCATGTGCATGAGTTGCAAAAGTGCCTGCCCCAACCTTCTGAGCATGGAAACAAATTAGTCACTGCTGAATTTCTGCCCTCCAGATATGCAGAGTATCTCTTATAGTTCAGCCTAATCAGAAACATCCAGGGTAAGGAATTCCAGGAAACAGTTTAGCCCAACAAGATGACAAAGTCACCATAGTGAACGAGGGTGGGCAGGAGTGTATGGGTCTCCTCAGGAAGCAGGCCACAGGGCAGTTGGGAAACTCATTGTCAGACCCAGTTAATATGTAGCCAAGTGTTGAAATAAGCCTGCAGCTGCCCATCCAACATTAGCTTTGGGTGACATACAGGGGCTCAGAAATTCCCATCTGGGCTGAAGAGCTGGTACTGACTGTAGGGTTTGTTTGCTTCCAGATCTTGGGGGATGAAGCACTTGGGTCCACAGGAACTGGGTGATGGGATTCTAGCACAGTCTCCTGCCATGCCTGAAGCTGGGTGGAGGGAAGGGAAACAACATGACTGTGATTTAAATAAACAGCAAAGACAGACTTCAAAATTGTCTTGAGGCTGGGAGATCTTTCCTCAGGTCCACTCCTCACTGGACTATGATCCACAGATTGGCCCTCGCACCCTCCCTGGGAAGAAATTTGTCGTGTAGGAATTTCTCTCTCATCCCAAACCAGGGGATTAGTGTTTTGTGATCAGGCAACTCTACTTATTGTCCCTTTCCTGGATCAATTGGTGTGAATTGACTGATGAATTCAAATAACTCATCTAGCGAAAAGGCTTGCAGATATGCAAGAACATTTCTAGTCCTGAAAAAGGGTCGTATATTAAGAAATTCTCACATTCAGGAATATTGGTGGCTTCTGCCCATTTGTGAAGAAGAGTGCTACTATGAAGCCCTGTCAAGGAAATCTCCCAGAAATCTGTAGACCCTGGAGAACAGGCACACATGCATATTTGCTCCCCCGCAAATCCACCCCAAGTGGCTGCACCATTTCATGTTCCTTCCAGCAACATATGAGGATCTACTTGCTCTGTCTGCTCACCAGCACATGGTGGTGTTGTCATTGTGAGAGTGCCAAGTAACACTGCACAGATGTCCATCCATTAGTGGACCCTCCAGTGCCCACTGAGGCAGGAGAACTTTCACAGGTGTGTTACTGGTGTGTCACTGTGGTTTCGTTTGCATTTTTCAGATGGCTAGTGATGTGTGTACTTAATTACCACTTGTCTATTCTCTTGGGTGAAAAGTCTCTCCTGTCTTTTGCCCATTTTCAGACTGGATCATTTGACGTTTACTGTTGAGTTTTGAGAGTCTTTTACATGGCCTACATGCTAGTCTTTGTCAGATATGGTGGTTTGAAAATCTTCCTTCCTAGTCTCTCGTCTATCTTTTTATCCTCTCAATAGGGTGTTTTTCAGGGCAAATGTTTTCAATTTTGATAATGTCCAGTTCACATCATGGGTCCTTTCATGGGTTATTCTTATGGTATCAAGTGTAAGAATTCTTTGCCTGTCTTCGTTTTTTATGTTTTGCATCTAAGTCCCTGATCCATTTTGGGCTGGTTATTTATATAATGTATAGAACTTCAGTCAAAGCTCATTTTGCCTATTAATTTCCAATTGCTCCAGTGTCGTTTGTTGGAAAAACATCTTAAATAATTTTCAATGAATTAGTCACAGTATTTTAAAATCCATATCTGACAACGATCATAGACCCATCATTTGTAAGTCTGTTTCTATTGTCTTTTTTTTTTTCAAATTCTCTTGGGACCCTTATATTTTGGTATGTCTGTGAACATTTGTTTGGATGCTGGTCATTTTGAGCCAGACATAGTTGTGGTTCCTCCAGAAGTGCAATGAATATTGTCAGGGGCCAAGGTGCTTTGAAACTGCGTTTCATGCTTTGTGGGGATTGGCCTGTCTCTGGTGGGACAGCCTTCCCCATTAATCCCCTGGCCTAGTTATCAAAAGTACCTTCCTATGTGGGTCATGAACTCCAAGGCTTATTTCTCTAGCATCCAAATCTCTGATAAATTGCATTTCAGACAACTTCCTCTTTGTTTCTCTGTCTATAGCTCTAGGCTGCATGGGAATGGGTTGGTGAGGAAAGAGATGCAGTGTATTTGTTTACTTTTCTGCACCTTCCTACTTTCAGAACTAGACTCCTCACATTCTGTCTTGGTGAGCTAGAACTGCAAGTTTTGACTCTGTGGCCCCACAATTGCTGCCCGCTCCCTCCAACTGTAAGGTCACCCTCAACCCCACCCCTGCAGCCTCTTCCCTGTGTTGCTGTAGCCTGGCCTATGCACATGGGATGCACACAGCAGAACTCTGGGTACATTCTGAGCTCCCCTTCTCTCCAAGACCTTGGATACTTGGGACCTATCTCTTCTGAAGCTTCAAAGCAGACTTTTTGTTCTAATGTTTTCTTTTGGTGCATTTTATTTCATGTTCTCTTTGCCGGGAGGGTTGATCTGCTAAGCTACTCTGTCATAGCCAGAAGCAGAAGGCCTCCAGAGCCTATGTTTTGAGCAAGTCTATATTTTTATCTGACTCCAAATTCCTTAATCTTTCTACTCTTGCAAAACTAAATGTTGAGTTTTCATACAAATATGCCCACAAAATGATAAAAATTCTGTTGATATGAAATGCATGCACACAGACACATAGACTCATACTTCATATAAACTATGCCCAGGGCTTTCTATTTTACTGCATGCATCAGAAAACAGTCATCCTGGATACTTTAAGTAATGACCTAGGTCTCAATTTAAACATAAATAGACAAACACCATCACCACCATGAGCATCTGGCTTCTCTATGTCCTGGGTGATCAGCAGCTTTCTCTACCCTGGAGTCAGGCCAGCTGCCTGGTGAACTCTGGCCTGGCCAGAATGGTTACCACTCTGTCCTCACACTCCCCTCCTTAGCCCTCCCTGCCCAGCTGCTGTTCTTGATCTCAGTGCACTCTTCTCTCTGACTTCCTCTGGGCCTCACTTGTTTTCTTCTCACCGGTGCTCCTTCCTCCAGCCATACCCTGTACCTTGGAGTTTCTTGAAATAATGGAGGTTTCTGTACCTCCATTATTCCTCTGCAGTGCTGAACTCTTGGACTCTCCTTTTCTGCTCTTCCCTGGACCATCACATAGGTTTAAGACACTACCTCAGGGAAGCCTTCCTGGATCCTGGATCCCCAGCTGGGTGAGACACCTGGGGTGGGGACCCACTTCCATTGCCTCTAGGGCCTCTAGCAGGACCTGAGCTATGCCCAAGAGAAGTCCTTACTGCAGAGTGGGGATACTGAAACTGGCCTGCTCTTGGGTCCAGCCATGGGCTCCAAGGAGGGAGCCCCAGCAGGGCATAGGACACAAGAGGACTTATTTTAGGAACCTGGCTGAAGGCCCCATCAGGCTATCAGTGAAGAAAGAACACTGAAGCAGTGAAAGGAGCAAGAATCTTGAATTAGGATCCATGCCATGAACAAATATTGGGTAGCAAATATGAACCAGTCCTCCCTCATTCTCATGCTCAGAGGAGAAACCTGAGACTCAGAGGGGAAGACCCAGGGCCCTGTTTGGAAGTCAAGATAGGAACCCAGACTCTAGGCTGCTCATTCAGAGCTCTGGCCCCAGACCCACTTCCTTTCTGTGCCCAGGAGCAGATCTGATGACCTGGACCCTGAATCTGGCAGGTGCCTTCAGGGGCTCCACAGAACTCCAGGTTGCAGAAGGGCCCTGGCTAGTTTCAGGACGAAACTAGGATCAGGCTAAGAGAGCGGGGAGTGTCAGTGAGGAGAGGCAGGGAGTTCCATTTATCCTGGCAGCCTTGGGGCCTGAAAAGGAAAGGGGCATTGAGGGACATGCAGCAGGAAGTGACAAAGCTCCCAAAACAGGCAAGACCAGGGGACTTCATTGGCTAGTAGTACCAGGGGTGCACTTTGGCCATCCTGACTAGGACTTGGTGGCCTTGGTGATTGATGGTGGGACTTGGAGCCTGTTTTCCGATGTCCTCCTGCTAGTCTCTGCTTTTGCTCAGGACTTAATTGGCACCTTGCCTCTTCTGTTCCATGCCCATAGATGGGAACCCCTTGAGGCACCTGGGCTACCTCTGCCCTGATCTCTGGATTTGGAATAAGGAAAGACTTGTGTAGGTCTCTTACTACTTTGGAGACTAGGAAAGAAGAAGCTATTTCTGGGGAAGAGGGTGGTAGGTCACTGAGGAGGAGGATTGTTTATGGGAGAAGCATCTCCAATGAAGTGTCTGAAGAGTTTTCAGACAACTGACTCAGCACCAGCAGGGTTCTTGGCTTATGTAGTGGAAGAAAGTTTTGCTTACACCTGCCAGGTATAGACAGAGGTTGATTGAGGAAAGTAGCTACACACTCAGGTGAGAACTGGGCAATCTCAAGAGAGAGGCACTTTTGGGGGTGAAGCAAGGAATACACATTCAAGGGAGAATGCGGGCCATCTCGAGGGTAAGAGGTGCAGTCTTGGGGTTGCCTGCCCTTCTTTTAAAGAAAACTTGGTGAGGGGTAATTAAGGGAAGGTATGCAGGAATAGTATCAGTCTGGTGATTTCAAGATGGGTTCTGGTAGTCTGAGCAGTCTCGGGATCATCGAGCTGATGTTGCCTTCACTATCTGGTCAATAAATAGCTCTGGAAAATTCCCTAAATTATGGTTTCCTCAAGATATCACCTCTCTCTTTGCTTAATCAATTTATCAGAGGTCAATTAACAGTGCACAGGTAGATTTATAAATTTCTCAGGAATTTGGAAGTAATAAGCTTAGGAGAGACACTGGCTTAGGGAATGGGAGGCCTGGAGAAGTCTGTGGAACGTCAGAATTTAAATCCTAATTTCTTGTTCTTCTTTTAGGTCTCCTTTCTACCTATTTCTTATTCCTTGTATCCTACCTTTGAATTAGGATCCATGCCATGAACAAATATTGGGTAGCAGATATGAACCAGTCCTCCCTCATTCTCATGCTCAGAGGAGAAACTTGAGACTCAGAGGGGAAGACCCAGGGCCCTGTTTGGAAGTCAAGACAGGAACCCAGGCTCTAGGCTGCTCATTCAGAGCTCTGGCCCCAGACATGGCAGTCCACACAGGGTCAGCGAGGGAGATGATCTAGTTTTATTCCTGGTCTTAGCAGGAGAGAGAATGCACAGTCAATTAGAATACAAAGAGGATGTTTTAATGAAAGGACTAGTTACACATGTATGTGTGTAGGGAGCCCTTGAGGGAGACAGTCTTTTGGGCCTCAGAACTTGGGAGTGGTCAATGGAAGGAATCAGTGGAAACCTTACCAAGCGTGGAGGTGGATTGTTTTTCCTCCAGTTCCTGCTGTGACTTCTTTGCACTTCCAAGAGATGAGTGGCTGCCTTGTTTTTCCTGCAAAGAAAATAAGCAGGGTTTCCACTCTGCCCTTGGCTTCTCTGACCTCTTGCTGGGAGTCCCCACTGCCAAATCTGCTTGGAAAAACATGCTGGACCCCTGGTCCTGGGTGTGTCTGTGTGCTTGGGGCTGATGTGTGGCCTTCCTGTGTTCTGGTCCATGAACCTGCTATGTTCAGGGGCCAGAGCTGGGGCCTCCAGGCCTTGCTCCCCGCAGGGCACCCTGCTTATTTCCCTGTGGCAGGCCTACAGTCTGGCAGGGCTCTACTTTATCAGTACCTCTTCTGCTTCCTTCTTTTTCTTCCCCTTGAGCCAGAGGAGGTAACATCTGAGCCAGGAAACAGGATGGAGGTGGGTCAGTCAAGGAATAGGAATTCTTCCTTGGGCACCCTGGGGCTTGGAGAAGTCACTCACCCAACTCCAGCTATGGCCACGAGTAGCACAGTGCTGAGGATTATAGCCCATATGTAGGACTTCATTTTCTTGGCTGGGGGTGTGAAAGCAGGGAGCCAGGTGTTTAAAGGCCAGGAGGGACTGTCTGGGCTCTAGAGAAGAGCCAGTGAGTGAGCACTATTTCTGTGCCCACCTCAAGAGATGAATGAGACATGGTCCCTGCTCTCTAGGAAGAGGACAAGGAAACAATTACTGTGTGGGAAATAGGACAGCGCATGGGATGGGGAGAAAGGATGATGAGTCCCTGGGGGTGGGAGTGCGTCAGAAAATTGCTCAGAAAATAGGACCTCTGATTGGGACTGTGAAAGACAAATAGAGGTTCATTTCCATGGGTCACAGGCAAACCTGTGTTCCAGGCTGAAGACATGTTCAGGAATGGGAGCATGAAGCTGCCCATCTGTCCAGAGTGTCCACAGTTTGGTGTGGCTGGGTAGTCGGGGCCATGGGAGATGAGCAGGGGCTGCTTACATGGGGCTTCCCAAGGAGGTTGGATGTTATCTAGGATATTTGGAGCTACTGAAAGTTATAAACAGGGAGTGTCATGGGCAAATTTTCTCCTTGAGAAAGAGTTTTGTGGTGGCCAGGAGGGGCAGGGAAGCCAGTTAGGAAAGTTTGCCATAACTCAGGTGAGCGATTAGGATGTCTGAGGAAGAGGGTCACAAGTTAGAATGAAAATATAGGAACACATTTAAAAGTTATTTAGCAAGGCTTGGGGACCTCATGGTTTAGGATGGAGGGAGATTCCTGGCTTAGGAAGTGGAAGGCTTGAGTAGAGACACATGCTGGAAGGGACCGTGAAGGCAGAGCAGGTTTGGGGGCAATGGAGATGGGTTTGGGCACATTTCCAAGCATGTTGACTCTGAGGACCTAGAGGTAGATGGCTTTCAGGCTTTAAACCTGGACACATGAATGTTAAGAAATCCCAAAGGCACTACCATCACCCAGGAGGAGGAAGATGAGCAAGAAAAGTTTTGAGTTGGACAGAGAAAAAAGAGGGAGAGAAACAATAATAGCCCCAGGGGTGAAGGGCCAGGAGAGGGTACGCTGGACAAAGCAGGGACCACTGACCTGGGCAGAGAGCAGCGTCATTGCAGGATAAGACGTGGGTATTGCAGTCTGCACACACAGTGACCTCTATTGTGGATCTGATGTCTATGAGAGGGATGGGCAGGAGCCTTAGAGGAAGCCTCGGGGGGTGGGGGGCTCTTGTCCCTCAGTCAAGCCCAGTACCCAAGCACACTCACCACAGGACTCATTGCAGGCTGCCCGGAAAGGTGAGATGGTGGAGAAATTGAGGCACTGGGGAAGCAGACAGAGCCAGGAGGGGCTGGGGGTGTGAGCAGGACATGGAACTGGGGAAGGTGTGGCAGGTGTCCAGCCTGTGGTCAGGGCTGGGGGTTCCTGGGAAGAGTCTGGGAGGGGCTTCAGATTGGACTCTGCAGGCCTTGGGTCTCCATGGGGGTGAGGAGCTGGGCCGTGGGCAGGGGAAGTCCCATCTCTCACCCTTCTGCTTCAGCTCCTCTGATCTCCTATTCAGCCTCTCGGCAAGGAGACCCTTATATACACGAATCTCTTCCAGAAGTGACGATTTATCTGGAGTAGGGGGGGAAAGGGTGCTCAGTTGTGTGAATTGCTCCATGTTGGGATTTCACATTTGTCTTCAAACAGAAATTCCATAGAGGACACAGAGTCAGGCTGTGTCCATCTCCCACCCTATGACCAAAGCAGTCCTCTGGGAATGCTTTGGAGGGTGGGATATTGCCAACCCAAGCCCCAGGGCCCTGGGACACTTGGCCTCCTCACTATTGCGTAACTTCTGAATGATTTGGTCAACTTGGCTGAAGAATTTGGCTGTTTCTTCTTCCAGATGGTTCTTATCTGAGGGGCAAGATGTATGAGGAAAGCCAGGGAAGTAAGATCCAGTTTGGGTGAAAGGGTGAGTCCTGGATCCTGGAATCCTGGAAGTACCTCACCAAGATAAGAGGATTTTATCGAGGAAGTATCCTCCAGGAAGAAGGAGTGGAGGCTCTGGGAGAGTTCTACTGGTGGTGGCGAGGTGCCCCAGAGAATCTGCAGGTCATAGTCCAGCAGGGCAGGCATCTCTGGCCAGCAACGGAGGCAGGTCTTCTCACCAGCGGTTGTCAGGAGAAAGATGAGCAGGAGAGGCAGCATCTTCTGGGGCCTTCTCTCTGCACACATGACCCTGTCTGCAGTTCCATGTGGAATGCTGGCACCCTGTCCCCCTGGGAACTGCATTCTCTTGGCAGAACAAAAGTAAATTCTGAGGGTTAACAAAAATAAGTTCTATGGTCAGCTGTGGTGAACATAGGCTTTGGCATCAGACCCAAGCACAGCTTGGTTACTCCTCTGGAAATGGGGTCCCTGATGTTTGGTGGGGAGGGTTCTCATGAGGATCTAGGACAGTTGTGCTGCTTCTTGATAGATGCTCAACTATCATTGAGTTTATCTTGTAAGAAATTGATGAGCAAGACTGAAATTCGAGGGTTCAGGAAAGAGCAGAACAGCAAGAAGGTTAGCTGTGCAAAAAGATTCTGAGTGTCTCTGTACTTTTCCACATAGAAATGATCAGCCATGGAAGAAGCATATGGAAAATATATTTTTCAGGGCATATAAAACCCAGCAGCTACATTGTGCTTGGCCAAGTCACAGAGACTTGGACAGATCCTCCAGTTATTATGTAGTCAGATGGTGAAGACAGAGTTGTAGCCAGCAGTGTCTGGAAGTGTAGAGAAGGAAGAAGTCACCTGTAGGGCAGTTCTTTTGTGCAATACACACTGAAGAAGAATTGGTGAGAAAAAGAAGAAGAAGAAGGAGGAGGAGGAGGAGGAGGAGGAGGAGGAGGAGGAGGAGGAGAAAAAGAAGAAGAGGAGGGGGAGGGGAAGGGGGAGGGGGGAGGAGGAGGAAGGAGGAGGGAGGAGGGGGAAGGGAAGGGGGGAGAAGGAGGGAGGAGGAGGGAGGAGGGGGAGGGGGAGGAGGAGGGAGGAGGGGGGAGGGGAGGATGGAGGAGGAGGAGGAGGAGGAGCAAAGAAAAAATAGTTTTGGGGATTTTTGTCACAGTCATTCCTAAACTGACAATTTTTGCCCTTTTGTGCATACAATGCTTCTGACCACCTTCTGAGTGTCTTGGAGAAGTCACTCACCTAACTCCAGCTATGGCCACGAGTAGCACAGTGCTGAGGAATTATAGCCCACACGCAGGGCTTATTCTTGGCTAGGGGTGTGAAAGCAGGGAGCCAGGTGTTTAAAGGCCAGGAGGGACTGTCTGGGATAGATTATGGGCAGCTGAGGGCCACCAGGAATTTGAGGAATGCTTCCAATGAGAATGACAAAAATAATGGCAAGAATTTAAACCAAAGGCAAACATAAACTTCAGAAAAAGAAAAGTCATAGAGATATCACGGGAAGCAGAAAACTTAGAACTTCACTTTAGTGAAATGGACAAAATATTATTCTTCCAGACAGGAAAAGCTTGCTTTATAAAAGAAAAAGTGAGATAACAAAGAATTATTGGAGATTAAAAATATGACAGAAGAGGGCTGGGGTTGTGGCTCTGTGGTAGAACACTTGCCTAGTATGTGTGAGGCACTGGGGTCAATCCTCAGCACCACATTAAAAAAAAACTAAATAAAATAAAGGTATTGTGTCTCTCTACAATTAAAAATATTTTCTAAAAATATGATAGAAGAAATTGAAAAAGTTAAAAATGTGTTGGGATATGAAGTTCCAGAAGTGTTTCAGACACCAGTACAGAAAGATAAGAGATGGCAATTAGGAAAAGGAAAATTATAAAATTAGATAATCAGTCTATGAGATTCAGCAAATACATGTTCTGGAAAAACTGGAGAGAATAAAATTACTTATAACAAATTGAGTAAGAAAGATGCACAGGGAGGAATTCTTTTGGAAAGGGAAATGGTAGGCAGACATAAAGGTATGCTATAATAAATAGCAGTTGAATTGGTAAATTTTGCTTGCATCAGTCAGGTGGGCTCTGTAGTGAGAGGATGGCTCTGAGGACTGCTGAGCTCTTGTTCTCACCCTGGATTTGGACAATTTGGACAAATATTTAGGGATGTGCCCATATTTTTTCTATTAGGCAATGCTTCTGGAAAAGAAGGTTTTGATTGCATGGAATCCAAGCTGGGAGAAGCAGGTATTCCCACCCTGGTGCTCTGGATAGGATTCAGAGATATATAGCACAAAAACCTACTGCTTACAATGCTCTTCTTCCTCTTCCCATCCACTGCAAGGTAGCCCCAGAAAGCCTGTGTATGGGAGGAAAGGACAGGGAACTAATAAAAATGAGAGAAGGAAAAATTTTTTAGAAGTGAAAGATGTGAACTTTTTAGAAGTGAAAGATGTGAATTTCCAGATAGAAAGATCTCACAAAGAAGGCATTTTCCACCCCCTAGGAATAAGAAAAAACACAGCAAAGCACAGAAAAAAATAGACTAGGTACAGGAGACCAAGTGCTTAATATATCTTCAGGGTTCTCAAGATCCATATAGAAAGTTAGCTGTTGAAGTAATGCTTTTTCATTCGGAGAAAAATATTTCCATCTTAGAATGCTATACTCAGTCAAACATCAAACAAGGAGGAAGACTGACTAATGTCTTCTTAGCAAGGCAAGTTAAAACTAAACTCTTTTACCTTCTTACAGAAAGTTATTGGAGGATGTGCTCCGACAAAGTAAGCCAATCAAACAAGAAAGATGATTGTTGGGAAGTGAAGGGACTGGACGTGAATGCACAGACAGACGAGAGAACTCTTGGTGCAGTAGTCAAGGGAAGTCCTGGGATGATGGATGGCCAGGCTGGCTCTCCTTGGGTGGAGGAAAGTCTGCAGTGGGCAATGAGGTCAACTCCTTCTAGCTGCCAGATTTCCTTCCTGGCATTCTTTGATCTTGCTTAGTCTCTTCCACTTTTCCCCGGCAATTATAGTTTTCTAACAAATTGAGTGTGGTAAGGTCCAAGACTCAAGTTTGGATTTTGGGAGTGAATTATAAGAATAAGTCTTTACAGAGCTTGGGACTGGGTCATCAGGGGAAAGGAGTCTTCCAGAGTATGCCATCATACTTGCTAGAATTCCATGCTAATTTTTAGGGCCAAAGTATTAGGCTGTGCTGGAGTCATTCCTTTTCTCAACTTTTGCTTTTCCTTTGGGAAACATGCAATAATGGCAGTATGCAGGTGTTATTTTGTCCCTGGTCCAACATCATCCTAGTTCATCTCTACATCTTTAGCATCTATTGGAAACAGTGATACCAACTGTTTGAAGTGACATCAAAATTGAGAAACACAGGAACTGCTGACTGCGCCAATCTTTAAAATCTAACCCCCTGCCCATTGCTGGTAGCTCATGGGTTTTTAAAAATCACTACTTATTCACCCTGATTTCTTCTCTTATTTATAATTTAATTCAATTGTGTGTTATACACTTTGGGGGAAAGAACTAGGGATCTAAATAATGAAGGCAACCTTTTCTGTTTCTAGACATCTTGGAGTGTTAGAATCTTCCTTCTGTTGAGATCACATTGCATCTTGTGCTTCTGGTCACCTGGG
This sequence comes from Urocitellus parryii, assembly GCF_045843805.1. Taxonomy (NCBI): domain Eukaryota; kingdom Metazoa; phylum Chordata; class Mammalia; order Rodentia; family Sciuridae; genus Urocitellus; species Urocitellus parryii. Next base: position 188,073,934 of record NC_135531.1, on the reverse strand, counting down.
CATGTCCAATACTTCTACCTAGGGCAGCTCATGGAGGGTTTGAATACAAAAATCAACTTATCTTTTAGAGGCCAAGCACATTCTTTTCAGTTGAAGAATTCTTTTAGATTCCTGTCTTAGTTCATTTTCTGTTGCTATAAGAAAGTGTCTGAGACTGGGTAATGTATAAAGAATAGACATTTATTTGGCTCCCTGTTCTGGAGGCTGGGAAGTCCAGGAACACTGAACTGGTTGGTATCTTCTGAGTGAGAGTCTCAGCATCTGGTGAGAGTCTTTCTGATGCACAGTGGCATGTTGAGGGGTACCACATGGAGAGACAGAGCAAGCAAGCCAGGGAGAACTTGCTTTGATAACAAAGCCGCACCCTTGGCAACTCATTAATCCATGAGTAGACTTATTTATTCATGAGGGAAGAGCTCCCATGACCCATCACCTCCCACAGGCCCCACTTCTGAGTACCATTGATGTATGGATATGGGAATTACATTTCCAACTTATAAAATTTGGGGGACACATTCAAAACATAGCAGTTTCCATCTTAGAACCTGGTTTCAGGTCTCCCCCACATTCGGATTGCTGTCCCCTCATATTACCCTTCTCTGCTAAAGCAAGACAAAATTTACAACTGGATCACCTCTTATTTTGGCATTTGAAACCCTCCTAATTCCCTTTCAAGTACAAATTTCCCCATGTTTGAGTTTTCTATTGCTGAATTACAAATTACCACAAACTTAGTAGCCTATAATAACAGCTATTTATTATCTAATGGTGTCCAGAAATTAGAGCACAGCTGAGCTGGGTTCTCTGCTGAAAGTTTCTCACAAGGCTAAATTCCTACAGTCAGTTGGGCTACATTGCTGACTGAAGTTTGGGTTTCTATTTCAAGCTCATGTGATTATTGTGTTAGTTTTTCTGTTCCTGTGACAAAATACCTGAGATAATCAACTTAAAATTAGAAAAAGTTTATTTTGGCTCATAGTTTCAGAGGTTCCTGTCCATGCTCAATTGACCCTTTTTCTTCGGATCTGTGGCAAAGGCAGCAGATCCTTGTAGGGAGTGTATGCTAGACTGACCTGCTTGCTCATTGTGGCCAGGAAGCAAAAAGAGAGGAAGAGAAAAGTGTCAGAGTCCCACAGTCTTCTTAAGAGAAGGCACACTCCCAGAGACCTAAATTCCTCCCACCAGGCCCCACATCTCAAAGATTCTGCCGACTCTCAATAGAGCTACAGGATGGGAACCAAGTCTTCAGCAATGGCCTTTGAGGGACGCTTATTGAAATCATAGCAGTTGTTGACAGAAACTTGTGATTGAGGGATGAGGCTGGGGCTGCTTTTGGAAACAAGATGCCCCTCTCAGTTCCCTGCTGTGTGGCCCTTCCAGAGATTTTTTATTTTTTGAACCTCTTCCTTCAGGAAGGGCCCAGACACTTTTAAGTAAAGCCTATTTCCAAGATAATCTCTCTTTTCATTAACTCAAAGTGGACTGGCTTGAGACTTCAATTATATCTACATAATTCCTTCACCTTTGTTATATAGCACAACTTAGTTCTAGGTAAAATTCATCATCTTGCGCCATTCTATGCCCAAGTGGAGACAGGGATATACAGGGTGCATAAGCCAGGAAAGAGGAATCTTGAAGACTGCCTGAGAAATCTGTCTATCACACCCCTGAACTCCAAATATCAACCTTCGGGGTCTGTAACAATATTACCTCACCATCAGTCACCAATGTGGATTAAGATGATGTGCTTCTCTGCAGCTTCTTGATAGGAAAATAAGATAGTTGGAGCCACAGCTAAAATGGAATTCTGACAATAATGTCAGGGTCAGTCAGTGCACACTTCACAGGCTCAGGACAAAGTCTTCTATAAGAACAAAATAGGGGTTCCCACATACGCCCATAAATTTGACGATTCATTAGAAAAGCTCCCAGAACTCAGGAAAGCACTCTGCTTCCGATTATGGCTTTATGATAATTGATATAAAGTAGGACTCACCAAATAAGAGACACATAGGGGTGAACACAAGACCTTGGAGAGTCCCAAATGCTCAGAAATCATGTCTTCAGGGTGCATCCCCCTTCTGGTACATTGATGTGTGTGACCAACCAGGAATCTCACTTGAGTCTTGGAATCCAGAGGTTTTCCTGGGGTTCTATTGTGTAGTTGTGATTGATTGAATCATTCATGTGATTGAATTCAATCTTTAGGCCTCCCTCCCCTCTCCGGAGGTTGGGCTGGGATTACCTTGCTTAGAGCGTCAAGCCTTTAATCATATAGTTAGTTTTTCTGAGGTGGGCAACCCCCCATGTGGAATCATCTTGTTAGCATGACTGACTACGTATGGCCAGATATGGTCCTATAGGTCCACCATGAATAACAAACATGCTTCTATTACTCAGGAAACTCTGGGAATTTAAGATTGTGTTACAGGAATCAGAGACAAAGGATGACCATTTTTAAAAACTATCCAATAATAGCATATAAAGTTACTATACCATTAATGTTTTTACAATGAATTCACCCTTATTCAGGCTTTTAAGTGCTTCTGGAATCTTCTGGGAGGGTCTTGAATCCCGGGCACAAGCTTTTGCTTTGCAGATGCTGAACTGTGAGGATATTGGGGCAGTGGCAGAGATCTAGAGACAAGTGGACATTACATGGACATCTGTTTTAACAAAGTGCATGAGCAAATTAACTCACTTGCTTGACAAAATCATCTTAGAGGTCATTGGCCTGCAAATTTTGTCCAACTGTTACAAGGAACATTGGTTGAAAGATCCTTTGATAAATCCAAGAGGTTGGTATCCAGCTGGTCAATGCCTTTACAAAGGGTTCGATATAGTTGTTTGATTTTTTTAATGAAAAAAATTACAAAAAAATTCATTACCAGATAAGCCATCATGAATGAAATATTCATTTCATTTTCTTTCTGGTTAAGACTGGTGTCTTGAAATGCTTTGTTGTATCTACTTAGAATGATCAATGGGGATGCCTGGGGGGATTTCTCCTGCAGAATTTGTCGGTAGAGAACATTAAAATTGCATGAAGCCACTCATGTAATTTTAATGACCATCAAAAGAGTTTTGACTGGAATTGGGAGGAATTTTAAGTGAGATGATGCTCCTGGGAAAGATTGAAACCAAGGTCCTTGTGTGTTTGAGGAGTCAAGGTCAAGGATCTATAGGGCACTCTCCTGTCTATACCTACAGTTGGGCAGAGACATTTTGTCCACAGTCAGGGTCCATAGCCAGTGGTGTCTGCAAAACAGAGCTCCTGGGTATCTTTCTGCTGCTGCTAGAGAAAGATACAGGCTGGATCTGGCTGTGGCCTTGAATGGGACCCAATGAAGCCAGTTTATTCCCTGGAATCTGATGAGGGTTCAAATTCAGACCCAGTATTCTCCAGCTAGAGCAGTCCTTTCCAAAATGCCCCCAGTTTTACATCACTGTGACAAAATATCTGACGAGAACAATTTAGAGGAGGAAAATTTTATTTTGGGGTTCATGGTTCAGTCCATGGTCAGCTGATTCTATAATCTGGGCCTGAAGGGAGGAAGAGCATCATGGCTGAAGGAAATCCGTTCACCACATAGCAACAAGAAAGCAGAACAGGTCCCTCTCATCAGGCAAAATATAAACCCTAAATTTATGCCGCCAGTGACCCACTTCCTCCAGCCACACCCTGCCTGTAGCTACCACCCAGTTAATCCATATCTGTGGATTAATCCACTTTTTAGGTCATGCCTCTGATAACCTGATCATTTCACTTCTGAAAATTTATGCATTGTCTCACACACAAATTTTTTGGGGGACACCACATTTCCAAACCATAACACCCCTTTTCTCTCAAGTTGGTCTACCTTTACCTTCACCCACCTCAGCCCCTGCGTCTGTGAAGCCTTCTCAGATCTCTCAATCCACATGATTTTCAAATCCTCTGATCTCAGTCCTGGCCCATGTTGAGCAATTAGCTGTACCCCAACTTATGACATGCTTTCTGCTGTTGTTTTAAAAATGCCATTGAAATCTGCAGTGACCTATGTTTTCCCCAGACCTCACCAGCCTGAGTCTAAAAATGACAGTCACAATCACAACAACATTTCTCCGGGTCATCTCCTTTTTGTAAGGTCTTGGCTCTCTTGGCTCCCCTGATGTCAGTAGTTTGGGCAGCCCTCAGAGAATGTCCCTTACGAGGCCACCAGCACCCGGTTCATGTAGGTGTATGGTGACATCTACTCTTTCTGTGAAATCAAGTGGTGTGCTCTGTACATACCACTTTCTCAACTTCTCTATTTTGGATGCAAGAAATCTTGGATCCTTGCTGGGAGCCCAGGGCTTTCTCAGATGCTTTTTTATGGGGTCCTGGACCCCAACCACTTCTCTAGAAAAGAAGAGGAAATAGCTTCTCTTATTCAGCCACAAACTCAATACAGAATGTCTGATGTCTGTGTTCCAAGGTGCCCCAGTGATTCTGAGGTCGCTCTCTCTCTTTTGATGGAGACGTTCAGAAGCCCTTGAGGTAAGCTTGCTCATGTCCCCTCTTTTTTTTCTTATAATAGGTTCTTTCTCATTAAGCCCCTTGTGTAAAATGATGGGACCTTCCAAGAAGTAGTGCAGATAGGTCTATATGTTAAAGTGACTGTGACAGACAGGGACAATCACTGAAATTATGCTGGTCAAAAGTGGCCTTGATGAGAAAAGTCTCTATTTCTCAAATGGATATTTATTTTCCCTGGAGAAGCTGGACCAGAAAAGTCTCTATTTTTCAAATGGATATTTATTTTCCCTGGAGAAGCTGGACCATCCTAAGTCTGGGATGGCTCCACCATATCATGGGATACCCCTGGGTTTCTGCTGTTTGTTTGAAGTCATGCCTGAAGCTTGAGATGAGAACATCTTTCCTCTGATCTGACTAATTAGGATTGATTGGCCATCAATGTTGTGGGGTAAACACCTGAGGACAGGAGTGTAAGGTGAATGTCACAATGTTGGACATCATTGAAGGAGAAAGGGGAATCCCTGCTAGACTTGCTGATGTCCTTTCTTACCTTTTTTTAGGAAGAATGAGGCTCCAGCCTTCCAAAGTACATTTTTTCAGGACAGGCAACATCATTGAGCCTCCCTGGTCCATTTGGGTGACCTCCCATTTGGCTGAGCAGGCAAGGTTGTGAGTAGGGCTCCCTGCATGGGGCAGGATAGCACAGCCTTCGGGAGCACTGTCCCAAATATAGATGGTTTTGGTTCCTGAATCTTAATAATCACACCTGTTCCTTTCCAGAGGGTGGAAAATAGTATTTTCCCCAAGAAGATGAAGGCTTATCTTCCACCCACATTATTCCTCTATAGGGGGAGCTGCCTGTTTTTTCATCAAGAGGTGGAATTCCTCTCCCTTTGATGTGGGCTGGCCATTGTGACTTACTTGTAATGAATAGAATGCATTAGAAGTGATTCTCAAGGCAGGGCCAGCATGGCCGTGTAACTTCTTTTGCTATGTTGAAAAGCTCACTCTCTGCATGCTTGTTCTTGGGCTGCTTCTTCTGGGAACCCAGCTATACTAAGAGCCCTGTGTGGGAGGGCACTCTGGTTGATGGTTCCAGCTGAGTCCACACTTGAAACCTTTCAGCTCAGAACCAATATGGGAATGAAGAAGCCTCAAGATGATCCCAGTCCCCAAACTATTTGAGTGTCTAGTTAAGACATTGCGGAGCAGAGAAAAGCCATCCTTTGGCCTGTGCCTTTTTATGCAGCAAGAGATTGTAGGAACACAGGACTCTGCAAAGAGCACAATAAAAAGACTTCTCAAAAAGTCTGTCAAGACAGGGGAAATGACTTGACCTTACCAGGAGTGGTCTAGGTATAATAGGGCACCTAGCTGAAGGAACTCTGCAAAAAAGGATTAGAGGGTTCAAGTGGAGAAAGGAACCCACATAGTGGTGACCTGTTGCTGCCTGCAAGCCTGCCCCCATCCGGCATTCTGGGACTCATGTGTGACCTTTGGAGTGTCCAAGTGGACTCTGATTACATCTCTCATCCACACAGAGGGTTACAGGCCTAGGCTCCCAGCAGAAAGGATGCCATGGCCACTCTCACCCACCGCAACCGTCCAGGATGCAAGGTGAGAAGGGGTGAGGTGAACATATTTACCCCAATACTTTTGTCACCTGGGGAGGGGGTTGGATATCAGGGCTGAATGCATATGCCGTCTTTGCTGAACTGAACCTGGGCTTGAAGTCGTGCTCTGACATTTCCTTGCTGCAAGATCTCTGGCCATTTTCTTCATGTGTCTGACCTTCCATTTCCTTGTCTTTAAAATGGAGATAATTAGAATGTTATCTCTGGATGCTTTGAGAAGATCTGTGTCAAATGCTTAGCTTCATGATGCCCCTCAACTCCTCTGAAGTCCTTTCTCTTGTCTTTGGAAGGACCTGGAGTCTGCTGGACCCAGTCACCAAAAATGATGGTTAAGCATTAAGAATGAATGCTACGTGCAGAGCACAGCCTCAATGCCTGGATTCCTCAGACCCTTTGGTTAATGGGAGACCTCCAGTGGAAACCAGGGTGGTTGGGGGTCCCACAGTGTACATGACCAAATCTCAGAGGAACCTCATCATAAAAAAGTATGAGATTGTAGGCAGTAGTGCTTGGGCTTCCTCTGCTGAGAGTTGCTCAGCCATGTGGTGAGCCCCTGGGGTGTGCATATGCACAGGAGTATGAACATACAGGCACACACATGTGCTCTCTTTCTCTCTCTCTCTTTCTCTCTCTTCTCTCTCTCTCTCAGTGTGCTTCTTACCTAAGGGCTAGCCGCAAATTGGCATTTGCGCCTAGGAAACAGTTATTTAAGCACTCACGTCAACAGGAAGCTGGAAATTGATCCCTCAGGGGCTGGAATAAATGGCAATCTATTTACCCTTGAAGGCTGTGATGGTGGGGTTGCTGTGGGTCAGGCATTGGTGGAGACTTCTTGGATGCTCAGGGAGCAGCCGCATGATTCAGGAGAAGCCCAACTGTGTGTGGCTGCTGACTGTTCAGCTCAGGGGTCCCACGTGTCTGTGAAATGTCACTTTTGTGTGTGCAGCTTGTCTGAGCTGGGCTGGGAGTACCACAGAGATGATGGAATGAATGGAGTCTCCCACGGCCCATGAGGTGAAAGTGCTCTCTCAGGACTTTGGAGGAAGATGACAAGTGGCAGTGATGGGTGTGGAACACACAGCATGTGGTCCTGAATAGATGCTCAGGTACAGTCGGTTGTGATTATTGCTGTTGGGTCTGAATTGGTGGCTTGACAACCACCAGGGAGGGCACAGGAGGGTCTTGCTGGTAACAAACACCCCTAAATCTCAGTGGACTGAAAAATAAGGACTACTTTGTCTTTGTCTTTTATGTTACTTATATATGTGGGTTGATGGGGGTCTCTGCCTGTGAGAGCCGCTCAGAGATTCAGCAGATGGAGCATCCCTTTGCCTAGGCATATGGGCTATCATGTCAACATGAGCAGGAAGCAAGGGTGGTCCTTGACTGGGCACTTAGTAGCTGTAGTTGAGAAGAGGGCATGGTCCTAATCCTATCCCTAACCTCTCTCAACTTCAAAGATGGTGGCCCACATAGAGGCTGGGAAGAGCTATTCTTCCAGGATCTGAGGAGAAGTGGCAATGTCTGGTGACTAGCATGGAGGACTCCTTGCCTAGCCTTTGAGGGAAGTGTAAGGGTCCCCATGTGACCATGGGGATGGATATGTGCACAGGGCAGGGGTCACTCCTGTTGGCAAACAGGTATAAAACGGCAGATAAAAACCTAGATCTGTGACCCTAAGATCTGTGTTCTGAGTGAATAGTTATATTTTCCCAGCTTGTAAATCTTTATCATCAAGTCATTTACAGGATTTTCAAAGGACTTTGAACCCACCACACAAATTTCCAGCCTAGAAAATCACCATGGCCTAAGGACACCCCACGAAAGCGTTGGCAGATTTGACATCTGCAGCTTAAGCCTCCTTCCTCTGTTTCCTTCCTTCTGTGGTATATTGTGTAGGTTCTGACCCAGGTGTACTTTGTGTGGCAAATGGCCACACTCCTGAGAGCAAGGCCCCTTCTGTCATCCATTCCCACTGTACCTCAGCTCCTCACAGCCTCTGGCATGGAAAGGGGGTCGGGAGGGGACAACCGTCAAGCTTCATAGCACAGCATCCCTCTGTCATCCCAGCAGCTGTGTGTGGCAGGCATGTCTTTCTATTTCAAAGATGGGGAAATTGAGGCCTAGGGAGTGTGGAGCAGCTTGTCCAATGCTGCCCAGTTAGTAGTGTGTAAAGCAAGGAACTGACCCGGGTGTCTGACTCAAGACTAGTGAGGCCTGCACACCCTCTTCTGAGTAGAGAGAGGGGCATGGAGATGGGTGCTGTGTGGGATGCCGGGCAACGTTCAGCCGGAACCCTGGTGGCTTTCCTGGTGAAGCAGCTATGAGGAGCTACTGAAGAACAGGGTTCTCTCAGGGAGGATGGGAAATCTGTGAGTCTACCTTTTGGGGGAAGAAAGTTTAGCCCAGAAATGGTAGGCCCCAAAGTAGACAGTAAAGAGAGTTTCTGCAGTGGTGGAGAGATCTGTAAGGAGCATGTTTCTCTGATAGGTTAATTTGGGGTTGCTTATCTTTTTAAGAAACAGCTTTCTGACACCTAGAGACTTTGCATTTACAATGACAACGTGGCAGTTACCAGTGTGGGCTCCAGAGTCAGAAAGATTCCGAGCTCCTAACCAGCCACTTAACCTCTAGCAATAATAAGGTTGCAGTGGAAATTATTTAAAATAGTTCCTGCAAAGAGCCACGCACAGTGCCTAGCACGTAGTAAGCATGGCATTAATGTCGGTGGTTAGCATTATTAATATTATTGAGATGAGACTGGGGTCAGTGAACTCCTTAACCCAAAGCTTGTCAAGCAGTGATGGATGGGGTCGGTCAGTGCTATAGGAGAGACTGCTGCAATGGAGTAAAGTTGAATCTGATCACGGTTAAGTCCCTTCATCTGACTTTGGATTCTGTCTTTGATGAGCTGGATGATCTTGGGCAGGTTCCAGGCCCCCCCCCCCCCGGCCCCTCAGTGTCTTCCTCTGTGAGCTCTCCTCTCTTGCCAGGGTGAAAGGGCAATGATCCAGGGTCCTGCTGGCAACTGAAGCACTTCGTCTGAGAGGTAACATAAAGAAGAGCTTTGTTCTGCAGAGGTGAGGGTTTAAGAAGACTTTTCCAGGGCATGGTGGTCCTGTGGAGTCTCTTTGGGGCTTTGATCTGGCTTTGGTCCAGGGCCATCAGCTTGAGAACTCATCTTTCCCACATTCCTTTGATGGGTTCCGGTACTCACTGAAGCAAAGTGCACAAAAACTCCCAATAAATGCCTGGTAATGTGGCTCAGAATTGGGCCCTACAGGATTATTAGAGTCATCCATCTTAATTATACTGAAAATCACTTACACATTTTCCATAACAATGTTACATTTGCAATTTCCCAGCACTGAGCTGGTTGCCTGGCAGGGCTCTCCCACTCTCTGCAGGAGTGGGTGGTGTGGGGTGAGGATGAGTGGGTGGGGGAGGTGGGGGTGGAAACCAGGGGACAATGAGATGGGCATGTACTTCCCCCTTTCTCAGTGGGCACTGATTCTCCATATCCAGCATCTTATTTAGCATTTTGCATGGCCCTTCGAGGCTCATCTGCTTATTGCCATTTTACAGATGAGAAAACAGAGGCTTACAGAGCCTGAGTAACTTGCACAAAACAAGATGCTAAGAAATAGTGGCTTCAAAAAGAAAAGCTCTTCTGCTTTTCATTGGTGTTTCTGCAGATGCGTCTCCTCTGCCTCTGCCTCTGCCTCACCATCCCAATTTCTACTTTGTGGTTTCTAGAAAGCCATGATCAGGATGAATCACTATCTCATGTAATATAATTTCCCCTGTAAAACCACAGAAAGCATGCCCATACAAACACACTTGCACACATGCATAAAAACGATACACACAGGCAAACATGCACATACACGGGCTTTCCTCTCTTACTCCATGGACAGACTGTCTCTCTACTGCTTAGTACTGGGCCCGAGTTTCTGTGGTAGCACATCCTTATATAGGGCGAAAGCTGGATTCTCTCTTCCCATTCACCCGGGATCAATACAGAAGGAAAAAGTACATCTGACCATGAGCTTACTCAGGAAGAAAATCTATTTCCAGGAGTCATTCCTGGGAGTCTGATTTCCATGTAAGATTGGAGCTGAATGGGGTCTTGGTGAGTTGACATGGGATGAAATACCTCAGTTCTCGGGGTTCCCACCATATGGCGGCCTGTCCTACAGAGCTCAAGATTACTGAGCACATAGAAAGTTGAAGCCAAAAGACAAATACAGGAAGTCAGACCAAAAAAAAATTATGAACAGTATATGCCAACCCAGTGACATTGTGTCTAAGGAAAAATAAATCCTGCCTCTGAGCCTTGAAGGACTCAGACAGGCAGAAAGGGGAAGGGAAGGGGGAATAGGTGCTTGAATGGGTGGGTGTGGCCTGCAGAGGGAGGTAGAACAGAAGGAGACGTGGAACAAAATGGGCGTGCCTCTGGTCAACAGGTGGTTCCTGGGGAGGGGATTCCTGAGGGTGAGAAGGAGGGAGGTGAGAGAGGAGACTTTGATAGGGGTCAGATACTGGAGCTCAGGCATGACTTACTACTAAAGGGAGGGTCTTCTGGAGGGGAACTTGGGGGCAGGTGTGAGTAGAGCTCAGTTCCTCCTGTGTCAGAGATGGTGACAGAAGACATGTGGGTCCACGATCCAGGAAAAGGCAGGTGAGCCCAAGTAAGAGGGGAGTCAGGTAATTGCATACTAGGGGAGCTGCCAGTGTCACACCCTGCTTAGTGTGCGTGGTTGCTCCCACCTGCCTGGGGATATAGAAGGGATATTTTGGGGCTCTGGCTGATGGGACATATCAGTCAACTTTTCGTCTCTGTGACCAAAATACCTAAGAACAACTTGAAGAGAAGTTTATTGGGGGCTCATTGTTTCAGAGGTTCACTCCATGTCAATTGACTCCATGGCTTTAGGCCTGAGTGAGACAGAATGTTCCGGCAGGATGGTGTGGTAGAGGAAAGCTGCTTAGTTCCCAGCAGCCAGGAAGCAGAGAAAGCCAGGAGGAAGAGCAGTGAGCCCAATGAGAGGGAGTCAAGACAGAAACAAATGTAGTCCCAAGGGCACACCCCCAGTGACCTACCTCCCCCAGCCATGCTCCAACTGCCTACAGTTACTACCCGGTAGTCCATTCAAGTTGTTAACCCATCAAGTGGATTAATCCACTGATGGTATTGTAGTTGTTGCCATCTAATTAGTCTAGTCATTTCACCTCTAAATATTGCTGTATTGCCTAACACATGGGTATTTCAGGGGACATTAAACATCTTACACTGTAACAGGGTAAGAGAGGTGGTATCCTGTGGCAGAACAAACTCAGTGGAACTGGTGCTGGCCATGTTGGGTGCAGGGCCCACCTACTTACAGCTGGGCTGGGAGCTGGGAAATCTGTCTTGCCAGGACCCGAAGTAAGAGTAGGCTGCTTCTGGAACATGCAAAAGTCGCTCAGATTTTCTAGACCTCTTGTTTTCCCCAGCAAAGACTTCCAAGTGTTACCATGTGGATCAAATTCTGAGCTCCCCACTTCCCAAGAGCACCCTGGACACTCTGGGCAAGGATGTGCAGTTCTCAGGGCCTGCAGGGGCAATCTCCATGAAACTATCCTTGGATGAGCACCAAGAAAAGGGGCTGATGAGTGAGCTTGTCTCCGAGGAGGTCTTGAAACCTGATGGTTGCATTTGTTGCTGATCCAGAATGGTGATAGAAGCCTGGGTAGAAACTTCTAGGAGTCGAGAAATAACTTGAGCATCACCAGCTTCATCTGAAAGTCCAGGATATGATTCATCCAGGTTCAAGAGGGGAATTGAACCTCTCATCTAGGCATTAGGGATGGAGTGAAGGCACCAGTAGGGGCGTGGAGCTCACAGCCCAAGCACAACCCCAGTCTGTCCCACTCCAGGGCCTTCTGAAGCACAGAGCATCCTCTAGCAGCAGTACAAGCTTGTATTTTGGGGAAGAGGCATTCATTTGTTGAGGTCCCTCAAGGCGTCTGCCACGTATCCCATGTCAGTTCTGGGAGCTGAGAGCTATATATTTAATGGTTCTCATAGGAAGAATTTAAGACTTGTGTCAGAAACTCATAACAGCCTGGGGAGGGAAGAAGGGACCCTGTTGGGCCTGGTGTGAAGCCCGTGCAATTTTGCCAGCACCTACTGCCTCCTTGACCTCTTCCCACTTCCTCTGTTCAGACTTTCCCTTCCTTGGAGGCTGGCGGTATGGTGAGAAGCTTTCCAAAGAGATGATGTATTCATCAGGGTTCTCTAGAATAACAGAACCAATAGGATATGTATTTGTGGAATTGTCTCATCTGCAGAGCCATTGTCTCAACTCAAAGACCATCCTTCAAGAAGAATTCTCTTATACTGACGGAAGGCTCAGCCCTGTTGTTTTAGTCAGGCCTTTGATTGATTGGATGTGGTCCGTCACGTGACAGATCAATCTGCTATACTCAAGTCTACTGATATAATGTGAATCTCTCCAAGAAACACAAGCACATCCAGATTTTTGATTTAACCAATATCTAAGCATTCTGTATCCTGGTCAAATTGACACAGAATGAGCCATCATAGATTGGGGTGTCTGTGCAAAGGAGGTGATATCGTTTCTGCAATTGCCTGAGCATGAACTCTGTCTCTCTGAGTCCCAGTTTTCTCATTTATAAAAGGCATATTATGAGCATGAGAGAAGCTAATGGATTGGTGCTACCTAGGAAACTGGGATGTGATTGACCCCTGACCAGATACACACAACCATCCCTCCCAGAAGAGACCCTGCAGGCAGTGGTGTGGATGCCTTTAAGCACTCTTCAGCTGTTCTTTGGCTCCCTGTAGCTGATGATTTGCAGGACTGAAGGTGACACATTGAGATGCTACCTGTTCTCTGGGGTCTGAGAGCCCTCTCTGTTGATCTGTGAGGTTGCCATGGCTCCGGTGTCAGGCTGACTTTGAGGTCAGGGGAGCCAGTGGGAGTTACAAGCAAGTCTCAGACACCACTGCAGTTGCTGAGTGAAGAAAGCACTGAGGGCACCTCCCTCTGCTTTATTTTGATGGCTCCTTGTCTGGGTCAGTGTTCTAAACTGGGGCTCTGAGCTGGTAAAGGAGATGACTGTAGCTGCATGCTGACCCCACAACTCCTACCCCATGTGCTCCTAAAACCAGATTGAGTGGGAAAACACCAGGCTTCTTATTAGTCACATGGAAATCAACTGGGAGACCGTCACAGGGTGATAGATGTCAAACTGGCAAAGAAAAAAATGGAAACAGATTCTATCTGCGTTCTTCACTCATCTTTACCTGAAATGTGTGAGAATGAATGACATCTCAGGGAATCAGAAAAGGACCTTCGGAGATCAAAGCCTAGGGACCCCACAATCCTGAATAAGAGGCTCCTTGTCCACGCACATCTGTAAGACCTGAGTTTCTTCATCAGATGGAGCACAAAAAATAAAACAAAACAAAACAAACAAACAACAACAAAAACAACAGCCTTTTCCTCACTAGAGTACAGTCCTTATAGTGTAGTTTGGATCTGGAATGTTCCTCAAGGGCCCAGGTATTAAAAGTTGATTCCCAGTCTATGGAGCTATTGGGAAGTGGTAGAGCCTTTAGGAGGAGGGTCCTAATTGGAGGAAATTAGATCATTTGGGATGCACCCCTGAAGAGGATATTGGGACCCTGGTCCCTTCCTTTTTTCCCTCTTTGTTTCCTGGCTACCGTGAGTGAGCAGCTTTGCTCTAACACGTTTCTGTTAGAGGACTGTAGGACTGCCGCAGGACCAAAGCAACAGGGCCAAATACCCATGGACTGAAACCTCTGAAACTGTGAGTCAAACTAAACCTTTTCTCTTTGTAATTTGTTTCTGTCGTATGTTTTGTCACAATGATGGGAAACTAACTAGTACAGTTCTACTGGGGACTTATGTAGGAGGCAATTCTAGACAAAGCCATGTACATAGAGCAAATTCCAACATCAGAGAGCCAGAAACTAGCTTCCTAGGCTGCTCTGATGCCCCAGCTAACCATGGTAATCCCATTTTTGGACCTTTCTTTCTCTCTGGGCATCTAGCTTCCAGATAATGTCTGGAACAGGGTAGGTAGGTAAACATGATGTTTATTCAAGAGATGGATGGTCACATGCATAGGTGAATGGATTGGTAGATGGATGGTTAAATGAATGATGGATGAATTCATGGTGGGTGGATGAATGAATGGGTAGATGGTTGGTTGGTTGGATGGATGAATGGATGTGTTATGTGGATGGGTGGGTGTTATGGGAGGATGGGCCAGAAGCAAGCGATGTCAGTATGGATGGGCAGGAGCTTTGCAACATGATTTGCCTCTTGCAAGGTGGAGACTCTTTTTCTAAGGCTTGTCTGTCACCAGAGAACTTTTTATTCTCTGTCTCAGAAAGGCCAAAGTCAGACAGGTTCCTATGTGTGTAGAGGGGTGAGAGGAAATTTGGGTTGAATCCCTTTCACACAGTGGTGAAATGGATTGTCTACAAGGAAATGGACACCCAGTACTGCCCCTAGTGCCATGGCAGAGCTAAGGCAGCACAGAAAAGGATCCCAGGGATATGCTGCTGGGTTTCCAGTGATGATGTGGCAGGGTAGAAGGTCTTCAGGGTTGGTAGAGGAAGCTGGAGATAACCCGGAAATAAACTCAGGGAGGCGACATGCTGTGGGGCAGGCTTCCTAGACCTGTCTCAATCCACAGGAGATGGGGAGGAGAGCAGCCTGCTAAGTTATGGGGTTCCCTGGGCCTGTCCTTCCTCCTCAGGAATCTTCCAGACTCTCAATGTTTTATATTAAGAGTGATTTTCCCTGGGAGTTGAGACCCTTGTGGGTAGGAACGGGTGACAGGAAATCTGCCTCCCTGGGAACTCCGTTTCTCAGATTTAGGCATCAAGGCAATGCTTCCTTATCTTATGTGTCCCTGTTTACTAACCAGGCTGCTCTGTGGTGACAGTGTGCTCTGCCTTCATTCCCCCAGGCTGACATGTGGCTCAGAGTTCATTTTTGCATTCCTCTGATGAGCCGATGGATGCCTAGCCCAGGAGAGCACCCAGGAGACACCCTTAGATCCAGAAAGCCAGCACCTGAGCAGAAGTGGAGTCAGCCAGTCTCTCAGGGCTCCCAGTAGGGGGCTTTCTGTCTTCACATGCTGAGCTGACTAGGAAAAAATAATAAAGAAAAGCGGAAAGATCCCTTGGTGGGCTTGATCCCCCTACCTCTGTGTGTTGTTCTGGTGAAGCAAAGGGACAAGGCTTAGCCAGGTGGACTTTGGAATGGCTGCACATAGAGTACACTATGTGTCCCAGGGGCCAGGCCAGGCCTGGAATCTTGGGGCATATTGGAAAGCAGCAAGGCTATGTGGCCAACACACCAGGCTTACAACCCCACCTCTGTCAATGCTAGGCAGTGTGACTTCAGACACATCCCAGCCTTTCTGGGACTTGGTGTCCTTGTCTGTAAAAATTGCACTTGGGTAACCTCTCTCTAGGAGAGTTCATTCCAGGACTGATGACATTATATTGAAAACCAAACAAGTCAAACCTAGCACATGGTAGGCTCCCAGTAAAAAGTAGTTGCTATTGTTCTTTTTTTAATATTTATTTTTATGTGTAGTTGGACACAATGCCTTTATTTTATTTACTTATTTTTATGGGGTGCTGAGGATCGAACCCCGGGCCTCGCACATGCTAGAGGAGTGCTCTACCGCTGAGCTACAACCCCAGCTCTACTATTGTTCTTTCAATGCAAATTGTTTCTGGGTGAGCTCAACCCCTATTTCCCAATCTTCCCTTTCTTGCAGGACACATGGCACTGTTTGAGTGACACAAGGCTATGTGGAAGCAGGGAATCAGGACGGATTGCTACAGGTGTCCTTTTTCTGTCCAGTAGGTGCTGCTTCTAGCTGCCCTTGAGTCTCTTGGGGGCAGTTTTGAGCTAAAAAACCTTATTTCTGAATCTGCATCAAGCTGAACAACTCTTTGCCTGTTTCCTGGGTCCTGGACCTATGTCTTCATATAGTCCAGATTCTGGATACTGCCCTCGAGGATTAGGTGGGGTTCCCTACTTTGTGCCAAGACCTCATTAGCACTCTGCACACATCAAAGGTGTAACAAAAAGAAGTTCATTGTGCTAGTTATCCCATAAATGCCTCCTTTGTGCCAAGCAATGTATACAGTGTATAGGGCAACTTATGTGCATTGTCTGTACAAATCTTCAACAGAATCAATGGGACTGTGCCTCTGCATTAAAATGAGTGTTAGGGGCTTAGACAGATTAATTTCCCAAAGTCACATAGCTGGGAAGTAAGTGGCAAATCTGGACTATTATTATTATTTTTTTAGTTTTTCAATTGTGATGAACAAAATTTACTTTTAAAACAATTTTTATGCATGCGGTTCGGTGGCATTAAGTACATTCACATTGTTGCGCACCATCCATCTTCTGAATTCTTTCCATTATCCCCAGCTGAAACTCAGCATACATTAAACACCAACTCCCATTCCATGACCCACCAGCCCCTGGCAACCACCACTGTACTTTCTGTCTCTAGGAATTTGACTCCTGCAGGGACCTCATATAAGAGGAATCATCTAGTATTTAACCTTTTGTGACTGGCTTATTTCACTTAGCATGTGTCTTCAAGGTTCACTCCTATTTTAGCAAGGGTCAGAATTTCCATTCTTTATAAGGTTGCTTAATATTCTGCTGTAGGTATAACCACATTTTGCTGATCTGTCCATTCTTGGATGGATAGTTCAGTTGCTTTCCTTTTAGCTATAATGAACAATGCTGCTATCACCAGCAAATATCAATTTGGGATCTTGCTCAATTCTTTGAGTACTTACCTAGAAGTGGGATGATGGATCACTTGATAATTTGATGTTTAAATTTTTGAGGGAACTTCATACTGTTTTCCACAACAGCTGAGTCACTTTGCATTCCTACAAATAGGGCACAGAGTTTCAATTTCTCCATATTTTCACCAACATTTGGTATCTTCTGTTTTATTTTTATTTATTTTTTGTTGTTTCACAGTAGCCATGTTAATGAGTGTGAGGTGGTATCTACTGTGGTTTTGATTTGCCTTTCCCTAGTGATGCAGATCTATATTTTAATATTCATACTTGGAGGATGGAATGAAACAAACTTGAGTGCAAAATCAGAGGACTGTGTTTTCCTTGGAACTTCCATATTGCAGGTGAGCTGTACATATGGCAGGATGGGTTGAGTGTGGGAGATCCAAGACCCGGGTGTGTTAAAGATGCAGTGGGTCATTAGAACTCAGTCACCTCCTTCACACTATGCACAGCACCAAAGAGCAATGACATCATGGTGCTCCGAGACAGCTCTAGTGTGGGTGCTACCAGCTGGGAGTGCCTCCCTGCTTGCTGTGCCCTGGGCTATCCTGGGTGTGTCCTTAACCACTAGAGGACCAGATTCCATAGACACAGACAGGGGCTGTAAAAAAAAGATCTCTGCTCCTGAAGATGGAGGGAGGTTGTGAGAAAAAGGGCTTTGAAGATGGCAGCAAGTGGTCAATGCTTCTACGTCTTGGTGTGAAACATTAGCTATGTCTCATGCCCTCGTCTACTTCCTCCACCCCTGCCAGGCTAGGCCACCTCTCAGCTCCACCACTATATGGACAGTGACCAATCTTATTTCCCCATGCAAAGCAAATCATGAATACTATCCTGCTTAAGGCACTTAACTAATTCCCTGCTACGTGGGCCAAGTCCTTTAGAAGCCCTTAACTTGCATAGCCATGGTGGGTAACGTGAGGGTGCCCGACCATCACCATCTTGCTTGGCCTCGCACTGAGCCACTCACCCTGCTCTGCCCTTGAGTGTCTGGCAGGCACACCTGACATGCAGAGGAGACTGCTTTTAACCCCCCTTTGCAGTGGTTCTTCTATGCCTGGAATGTCCAGAGTCCTGTTTTTATCTCTGAGCACCTATTGATTATTCAGACTGTCCAGGTTGCTGCTGATTTTTTTTTAAATTGCTGATTTTGTATGATGATTGGGCTCCTGAGCACTCCCGAAAGACACAGCCCCTCTTCCTATGACAGCATCCACTCTGCCACACTGCCTCATCCCTTGATGGAAAATTCCCCACAGGGGACCTGCATGAGGGTACACAGAATATCCTCAAAATATTGATGGATTATAAGAGAAAAAGAATGGAGGATGAGATGACAGAATGGGTGGTGGAATGGTGAAATTGGGTCTGCCTCTATTAATACACAAATGAGGTAGTTTTATACAACTTTAATAAAACAGATTCTGATAAAACAAAGGAAGAGTTACCCTGGTGATTTCCGCCCATGGAAGGAGTTGGTGTGTATTATATGATTACACATCAGTCTCCCAGGCGTGTGTTTTGTTTATGCAGAAACCAGCCTTATTCTTCTTTGTTCCCTGAAGCCTAAAACAGAGCCAAGATTTTTGTCGATGCATAACACCCATTCCCTCCCTGGGGTTGGGTTTACACAGGAAGAATTTAATACATTTTACAACAAAAGTTTTGCAGGGGTTTCCACTCTTACAGTCATGCAGGGATCAGCTTAATGGAGATCCAATCTCAATAGGAGTTATTCCGTCACATCTGCAGTTTAGATCTGAAATGGCCCCCAGAAGCCCACATACTGAAGGCCTGGTGCCAGCCCATGGCAGACTGGAAGGTGGGGGAGCCTTTAAGAGGTGGGGCCTAATGAGAGGAAGTAGGTCAATGAGGAAATGCCCTTGAAGGAGATATTAGAGCCCCAGCTCCTCTTCTTCCTTTGTTTGTTTCCCAGTTGCCATGAGGTGGTCAGGTCTGTCAGGATGTGCTGAGCCACCAAAGGCCCAAAGCAATAGAGCCAAAAGATCATGAACTAAAACCTCTGAATCTTGGGCCAAAATAAACCTTTTCTCCTTATAAGTTGATTTTATCAGGTATTTTGTCCCAGTGATGAAAATTTGATTGATACAATTGTTGAACCAGACGAAAAGAAATATAGTGAACTGTGAACTTCTGGATACTTCTGTCCAGGAGTGACATGTTATTTGATTTCATGTCTTCTTTTTCAGAATCAGCCACATGACCTCATCGAATTCAATAGAAAAGGCAGAATGGCCCTTCCCAGGAAGAGTGGAGAACTGAAATATTTCTGAACATTTTTGTGGACTACCATAGGAGGCATGAAGTACTGGGGACTGGTTGGAACAATCACCTTTCTTTTCTCAACATCTGGGAACTGAGGGAAGATCCAAGAAGAATTGAGAAGAATTGATAGAATAGGCTGAACATTTCATCAGACTTTGCCTTGGCTAAAAGTTTGGATATATGCTCAGAGGCACACAGATTCAACAAAAATTCAATTTGAAAAAAAAAATTCCAGTCTTTTTTATACATTATAAAAATAAAAAGTCCCTTTGCATTTGAGCTGGGAGTCGGGTGTGGAGGTGATAATGGGGAGACAGCATGAACTGTGAGGGTGAGAATCCCATTGTTCTCTCTGTGGACAGCTCATTCTCTGGCTATGATCTTGGGTAAATAAACACTTCACCTCTCTTCCTTATTTGCCTGTCTGAAAACTGGGACTGGTAACTGTCCTTACAGTTTGAGTTGCTGAGGAGACTGGACAAGGTCAGGCCTGGACAACACTCAGTCCGCCTCTGGCAGTGCTGTCTTTGGGGTTGACCTTGTCAGTCTGTTCCGTCGTTGCTGGGCATGTGAGCGTGGACGGGCTGCTAAATGTCTCCTTCTATCCTCAGTTTTGAAAAATGGAGACAGTGGTTTCTCTGTTCAGTGCTGTTATAAGAGTATAAGGTGACTGTTGGGTGAACCCAGGGCAGATGGGTGGCCTGTGGAAGGAGCTCAGGCAGAGATGGTTGTGGGGTGACCCTGGTGACCTGGCCTGTTACACCCCACATTGGTGTAACAGCCAACTCAGAATTGATTTTATTCTTTTCCTTAATTGAAACAGTGCCTTCCCTTTCTTTTATTAATAAAGATGAACTCTCCGTGGGACATAATCCTAAGAGCTGGCAGTGGCTGGCAGTGGCTTCGTGGCTGGGCACAGCTCTCTCCTCATTGCCCTTCCTGTGTGATGTGGGAGCTGGAATGACCAAAGGGCAGGGACCTTTCACATGCTTGGATCTTCTTTTTCTCTCCCATGGGAACAGAACCAAAGTATTCTTGACAAAGAAGGTGGAGGAGAGAGGCCATTAATTCCAGACTGCCGGAGAGCGAGACGTGCTTTATTAGGAAGTTCAGAATCGCATTTTACTTCCATTTTGATGAGATTTTTATGAGTTAGAACAGATGAAGTTGAATCCCATGAGTGTAATGGACCCAGAAAGATCACAGATACAGGATTGAGTCCAATGAACCAAGAAGAGTTTGGTAAATTAATTAAATTTGAGAAAATAATGATTTTTTGACATTGGATTAAAATTTGTAAAATGTTTTACAAAGGCAATGGCAATTTTCATTCATGGGAAGTAAAAATGACAATAATATTCCCCCAAGCTCGTCTTTCTTTCTTTCTTTCTTTCTTTCTTTCTTTCTTTCTTTCTTTCTTTCTTTCTTTCTTTCTTTCTTTCTTTCATTTCAAAGCTGCCCTGGTGAAAGAATATCTATGGTGGAGCTGGGTGAGGGGCTGCGTGGAGGGAGGGCCTTCAAAATACTTCTTGATTTAGTTCCAAACCTCCAGTGCTGGTATCCACTGATGCTTGCTCACAGCCCTGTCTCCAGGGTGGATCAGAAGTGTAAAGTAGGTGGCCATGCAGCCTACTGCATCTTGGGATGAAATTTCTCCTACTTGCACAAGTCTGTTGAGACAGAACACTTGAGTTGGGGTTGTTGTACACCCAAAGGGGTTCCCAGAAATTTCTCTTGGGATGTGAGAACCTAGGAAAGCTCAGATTTATAGCAAAGCTTGGAACAGGAAAACTGTGGTTCAGGAAGTAGCCTCCATTGGACTAGAATCCCATTCTGATCTCTAGACCCCATCAGCACATGCAAGTTCCAGGAGGAAGTAGGAAGAGAGCCGAAGTTTTCCTCTTGAATAAGTACTGTATGAATACTCTATGTATGATTTCATTTAATTAAATCAACAAGCAAACTGCACCCTAATTATGGAAATCATTATTGCCACATTACGGAGAAAGAAAAAAACATAAAACTACACTGATGTATCTAATTTTAAATTCAAGACCACAATCCTCAAGTGAACTCTTTTAATTCTGCTCAGCAATCATTATTGGTTTACAAACTTGCTATGAAGACCCAGATGGTAAATATTTTAGGCTTGATGGGCCATGTGGTCTCTGTCCCAGTTACTCAGCTCTGCTGACGTCCGTGTGAAAACAGCCACAGACAATATGGAAATGAACGAGTGTGGCTGTGTTCCAATAAAGCTTTATGTATGGAAATGGAAATTCAGATTTCATATAATTTTCGCATGCCATAAAACATTATTCTTCTTTTCATTATTTCCCCCAAACATTAAAAAAAATGTAACAACTATTCTGAGCTCCTGGGCCCTATAGAAACAGGTAGTGGGCAGGATTTGGCCTGAGGACCACAGTTGGCTGACTTCTGCTGGATATCTTTTCCTCTCTGTGTCCTGCACGACTGTTTCATACCATTTGCAACCCTCCACTATCTTCTCCCTCATCTTCACTCTCAGCGGAGAACCTTGCTTCTGACTTCACTAAGAAAGAGCAATAATTGGAAGAAAATATTCCCAGACCCAACATGTCATCTCCCACTTTCTCTGTGCTATAGCCTGACCCCACATTTATCTGTTTTGTCATTTATTTTTTTTAAATATTTTTTTTTAGTTATAAATGGGCACAATGTCTTTATTTTGTTTATTTATTTTTATGTGGTGCTGAGGATCGAACCCAGGGTCTCACACGTGCCAGGCGATCGCTCTACCGCTGAGCCACAACCCCAGCCCTGTCATTGATCTTAAAACACACCTGTCTTTGGAGCGCTCACCACCTCAGTTAGCACAGCATCTCTTTGCTCCCATTTACAACAAAAGGCCTGGAAAGAATTTTCTATATACTTCAATGCTTTTCTGTCTTTTCTTCCATAAAAAGCTCCTCATTAGTCATTTTAAGTTGAAGCAGATTTTCACAAAGAGGAACAAACATTTTCAGTATATAGTTCATATTTTTGACAAATGTGTATTCTCACTGTCTCCTATACCATGATATAGACTATTTCCGTCATCCCTGAGAGTTACCTTTATCAACATTTCCATGTGTCAGTAATTTGTCCATTTAGCTTCTCTGTGAATACCCATGTTTGAATATATTATAATTTGTTTATCCATTCTCATATATATATGCACATATATATATGAATATAAATATAAATACATATATACATGTAAACAAAGTTCTGGGCTGGGATCAATAAAGCTGCTATGAACGTTCTTATGGAAGTTTTCTTGTGGTCCTACATTTTAATTTCTCTTGGTTATGTATTGCTATGTATGGATAGATGTATATTTGACTTCCACAGAAATTGCCTATGAGCTTACCAAAGTGTTTTCTGCCATATATTCTACCACTAAGCATTTCAGTTGGGGGACATCTTCTCTGTCTCTGGCTATTGTTAGTGTTTTTATTTTAGTCCTTTGGGCAGGTTTGTAGTAGCCTCACTGTATTTCCCAGATAGTGATGTTGAATACCTTTTCATGTACTTATTATTTGTATGTGTTTTATTTTTTCTCATTTAAAATGTTTGGGTTGTAATTTTCTCATTGACTTTTGTGTTAGTCAGCTTTCTATCACTGTGACAAACACTTGAGATGATCAACTTATAAAGAGGAAAGGTTTATTTTGGCTCACATGGAGATTCTATCCATGATGAGTTCACTGCATTATTTTGGGGCATGTGGCAAGGCAGCACATTCTGGTGGGAGTCCATGGCAGAACAAAACCATTCAGCTCATGAACCAGGAAGCAAAAAAGAAAGAAGCAATGTTGGAGTCACGACCTCTCATTAAGTCCCTTCTCTTATAGTTTCCACCACCTTAAAGAGCACAAAACTGGGGATGAAACCTTTATGAGACATTCCAGATCCAAACTATCACAACTGTATGAGTTCTTCATGTATTTTGGATATAAAAATTTGATCTGGCCAACTCTGGTGATGCATGCCTATAATTATAGCAACTCTGGAGACTGAGGTGGTAGGATCACAGGTTCAAAGCCAACCTCAGCAACTTAGGCTGTGAGCAATCTAGTGAGACCCTATCTTAAAATAAAAAATAATTTAAAAATGGCTGGAGATTTGACTCAGTGGTTAAGTGCCCTTGGGTTCAATTCTGGGTACCCTCCCCCCAAGTTTTTTTTTGATCTTATATATATAGTCTAATTATAATATCACCAAGAAGTCTGTGGATTTTCTCCTTTTTTGTAGTGTCTTTCAATGAACAAAAATTTTTAGCTTTAATGAAGTCTAATTTATCAGCTTTTTGTTTTATAGCTAATGCATTTGTGACCTGTCTAATAAGTCCAAAGATTGTGAAAATATCTTCCTCTTTTTCCTTTTAGTAGCTTTTTAGTTTTAGCTTTTACATTTAGTTCTGGGATCCATCTCATGAATGGTGTGAAATACAAGTCAGAGTTAATTTCCCCATGTGCTAGCCGCTTATTTCAGCCCAGCATGGCTGAAGAGTTGTCTCTTTTTTCCCCTTCATTTCATTTCCATTTGATTTTTTTACCTTTGTAAAAAAAAAAAATCATGTGGCAATTTTTGTAGGTGGGTCTATTTCTGAGCTCTCTTTTTCTGTTCCTTGCTCTCCTTTTCTACGTTAAGCTAATATTACACTGTATTCATAATTGTGGCTTCATATCAGGTCTCAAAATCAAGTACCATAGTGCTCTAATTTTGTTGTCTTTATAGGTTGCTTTGGTATTGTTGGTCCTTTACACTTCCATATAAATTTTAGAATAAGTTTGTCATTTTCTACACTAAATCCTGCTGAAGGTTGACTGGGATTTTATTGAATCTATACATCATCTTGGGTGAAATTTTGGATCTGTACAATATCTTTCAATTCACGAGTCAGGGTATCTTCCCATTTATTTAAGTCTTTAGTTTCTTCTAGATATATTATATTCCTTTCTATGTTGGGGTCTCACACATTTTTTCTTGTTAATTTTTTTTAACATCAGTGAATTTTGAATTGCTATTAAAAATAAATATTGTTTTGAAATTTAATTTCCACTTGTTATTTCTTGTTTTAAAATAATATTACCATTTTATATTGAATTTTTATTTTTTAATCTTGTTCAATTCACTAATTATTTCAGTAGTTTGCAGATCTCTTTGGGATGTTCGACAATTAGACAATCTGCCAATAAAAACAAGTTCACTTCTTCCTTTCTTTTTCTTGCTTTCATGGTTTACCCAAACCTCCAGTAAAGTGTGGTCTAGAAGTCATGGGGCTGGATATTTTTGCCTAGTTCCCAGTTTTAGGAGATAACTGTTCAAAATTTCATCATTATTTCTTTTCAGATTGAGGAAATTTTCCTCTGTTCCTTATTTGCTGACAGTTTTTATTGTGAATATCTGTTAAATTTTATCAAATGATATCTCTTAATTTATTGAGAATCACATGGTTTTGCTTCTATAATTCTTCTGTTAATGTGTTGAATTACACTGATTGATTTACTTATGTTGAGTCAGTCTTGCATTCCTATAATATACTCCACTTTGGCCACAGTATATTCTTTTTATCATATGTTTCTGAATTAATTTCCTAATATTTTGTTAAGAATTTTGTCTCTATTTATGACAGCATTATTCTGTAATTTTCTTTTCTTGTGTTAATATTGTCATTTTTTGTATAGGGTTAGTCTAATCTCATAAAATGAGTTGGGAGGTCTCCTATTTTGTTCTCTGAAAGAGTTTATATAGATTGGAATTTTTTTCCTGAAATATTTGGTAGAATTCACTAATAAAGCCATTTGGGTCTAGAGCCTTCCTTCCTTCCTTCCTTCCTTCCTTCCTTCCTTCCTTCCTTCCTTCCTTCCTTCCTTCCTTCTCTCTCTTTCTCTCTCTCTTCTCCTCCTCCTCCTCCTCTTCCTCCTCCTCCCCCTCCTCCTCCTCCTCCCCTCCTCCTCCTCCCCCTCCTTCTTCTCCTCCTCCTCCTTCTCCTCCTCCTCCTCCTCCTCCTTCTCCTTCTTCTTCTTTGCATTGGGTAGATATTTTATTTGTTTTTAAAGTGGGAATATTTTAAATTATAATTTTCACATAAAATAGACTTTTAGTTTTTCTATTTTTCTTTGTGATCATTTTGGAATGCTGTATTTTTAAAAGGCACTTTCCCATCATTGAAGGTATTGAATTTATTGACATACAGTTCTTGGTAATATTCTATTAGTATCCTTTAAAATTCCTGTAGGATTGTTCTGATTTCATTCAATTCCTGACATTGGTAATGTGTATGTGTAATGTGTATGTCATTCTTGTTATTTGATTAACCTTTTAAAATAGCTACTTTTTATTTTGCTAATTTTCTTCATGGCTAATATTCATTTAGTCTAACAAAGAGTTTTGATCTATCTCATTATTATTATTGATTAATTTCTCTAATTTCTTTTGGATTAATCTCATTTCCTTTTGCTAGCTTCTGAGCTAGAAGCTAAGTACCCTGGTTTAAAATTTTCTTGTTTTCTAACATGTGAAATTGAAACTATAAATTTTCCTCAAAGTACTACTTTAGCTGCTCTGCACACATTTTGATATGTTGTGTTTTTCAGATATGGATATTTATAATTTCTTTGAACCACAGGTTATATAGAATCCTGTTCCTTAGCTTAAAGACATAGCAAAGAGATATTTTATGATTAATTTTCAAAATAGTTGCTTATGGACTTATTTCTGATTTAATTCCCAAGTATATGAGCCTGTGAGAACTTACTCTGTAGGATTTCAATATTCTGAGACAGTTTTATGTATCAGAATGTTGTCTGTTTTGGTGAATGTGCCCTGTGTATTTAAAAGGAATGTGCATTCTAGAATTAATGGGTATAGCATTCTATAGATGCCACTTTGATGAAATAGAATAATTACATAGTTCTCTTCATTAATTATTGCTGATTTTTAAAACTTGTTTTTTTTAAATCAGTTACTAATAAAGGAGTGCTAAGATCCAACAAGCATCTAATAATGTTAAAATTTCTGTTTTATTTCATTATTTAGCTAGCCCTCTTTGTACTATTGTTATTAGTACTTTTCTGTATCACAATCTACTTTAAATTAAATTGTACCATTTAAGTAATTTTTTCTTCTCTCCAATCTTTTTGGTTATTACTGCCATATATTTTTATTCTACATATATTATAAATTCCACTTATTTTTATGCATTTTTATTTTTAGTAAAAATATAAATATTTTCAAAATTTAATAAGACTTTTTAATACTTACATTTATATTCACAACTTCTCTATTTTTAAATTTCTTACTGCAGATCTGGGTTCTCATCTGGCATCATTTCTGTTCAGTCTAATGTACTTGGCTTACCATTCTTTTCTAGTGCAGGTCTGCTAGCAATGAAGTTTCTCAATTGTAATATTTGTCTGAAAAGTGCAGTTTTATTTTAAATTTTCACTTGACAGAGAATTCCTTAGGAAAAAAAGTTTGGTTTTTTTCCCCTCTTTTTGTAATTCAGAGATAATGTCCTTGTCTTCTCATTTCCTTTTCTCCTCCCACTTGCAACATGGTTATCTCTCTACATGTGAAGTTTCCTCTCCCTCTGAAAACTTTTGAGACTTTCTTTTGTTTTATTTTCAGTACATTGCCTATGACACGTTTAAGAGTGGTCTACTTTGTACTTATCTCTGGCTTTGGATGTTTGGTCAATTTTTAGAAAAATTTAGCCACTTTCATTTCAAATATTCTTCTATCTTATTTCTCTCTTTTCTTTCTTTCCAGCACTTGCATGTTAGACATTTGATATTTTCCCACATAGGTCATGATTTTTTTTTAAAAAAATACTATTTCCTCTGTGTTTTTTTTTTTAACTTGGATAATGTCTGTTAACATGTCTTGAATCCACTGGTCCTTTTTCTTTGTGTTGAGTCTGACATTAAATTCATCTAATAAATTTTTCATTTAGATATGGTGTTAATGTGATGATCATTATTATCCAAAGTACATGTATAAAGATACACACACATATACACATATTTCAATTTTCTCTTTTTATAGTTTAAATTTCTACTTAGAAATTTTTCATCTCTTCCTTCATTCTACTCATATTTTCCCCTTTCAATTCCTGAATATATTTACATTTGTATTTGAAATATCATTGTTTTATAATTTCACTGTTTGGGTGTTCTGTGGGTCTACATTATTGACTTTTTCCCCTTGAGATTATGAGTCCATTTTTCTGTTTCATTGAGTAGTATTTTAAAAAAATTGTATAATGATTATTATCAAAGGTATTTTGCAGTGACTCTAGGTTGTATTATCTTTCTCTAGAGATTGTTGAACTTTATGTATGTATGTATGTGTGTAGCAGTTGAATCGCTGCTTAATCATATGTCATCTTAATCTCATGTCATTTCCAACTCTTTTTAGTGTCACAGGGTCCCAGTGTTCAGAAGTTGGTTGACTGCTATGCTTATACTTCTTCCTTGGTAAGAGCATTCGGACTCACAAATTTAAATACTCAAGACATGCTGATAGCTCCCAGATTTGTAATTCAGCCTTGACTTCTTTTTTGAAGTCTGTTTTCCTCCACTACATCCAACAACTGCATATTCCACATCTCTCCTTGGGTGTTGAATAGACATCTCAAACAGCATATCTGAAACCAGTCTCTGCCTAGCCCCCAACACCCTGAGTGCTGCTCAACTCACAGACTTCTTACTCACTATGTGACAACTCTCTTTTTCAGTGGCTCAGGTCAAAATTTCAGAATCATCCTTGACTCCATTTTAACTTTTTCACTTCTCCTGAAATCTATCAGGACATCCTATTGACTGCCATTGAAACAAATCCGGTATCCTTTGCTACCACCAGGTAAACTCTCTCATCAGCTCTCATCTTATTTCTTGTATGGTCTCCAACCTGTCTCTGCCTTCATCCCTTCTTCACTGGGCAGCTTCAGCGTTCTTTTTAAATGTCAATCAGACCATAAGGCTCTTGTGCTCAAACCATGCAGCAGGTTGCCATTTTATTCAGAGTGAAACCCTACAGTCTAGGAAGCCCTGTGCTACCACCTCTCTGGCCTCATCTCCCATTACTTTCCATGCTTTTACACTCCAGCAGTAATTCCCCCTTTCTGCATCTCCAACTTCTTCTGCTTATGATCCTTCCCCCAGATACTCACATAGAAGGAAATGAGGTAAGAGAAACTATGGAGAACTTCTTTACTGTATCAACGAGTTTTAAATGAAAGTATTAGGGAGACAGTGGAAACTTGGCCTGGTTCCCATTTAGCAAGACCAGCATGGAGCTTGGCTGAGACTGGGACTATCAACGTGAATAAGTAACAGGCTGGATAAGTGGAGACTCTAGCCATGGAGGCCAATCTAGAGCACTGTCTTATTGGGTTGATCTCATTTTCATGTTCTTAGCTCACCATACTCTTTTGATAGTAGGATGGGACAGTGCTTTATCCCATAAGAAGGACTACTTTGACCACAGGGGTGTCAGTGCAGCTCCTAGGAAGCTTACCTCCTTTCATGCTTAAATTCTGCAAAGAGCAAAAGAACATTTCACCTTATTTACTGAGATAGAAACAGTACATTTCCTTCTATCTTTCCTCCATCATCACTTCTTACTAATTGCAGTGACTGATTAATACCCAATAATGTTATTGGCCTGGCAGGTGGGTTGGTCAAATTAAGATTGCTTCTTTTAATTTGAGCTAATGTGAAACTGTTTGAGAGGATGGGGTGTTTTTGTTTGTTCATTTCTCCACAGAGAGATGGATGGATGGGGTATGCTGTTGTAAAGTGACAATTCTCAGAAGGCAGAGTACAGGAAGAAAGGTCAAGCTTTGGCATCAGACAGACTCCAGTTTAAAACCGGGTTTTGCATTTAGTAGAGTATGATTTGGGGCAATTAACATCAACTCTCTGAGTCTCAGGCTCATCATCTGTACAATGGGAATAATGAGGACTCCCTTGTGGGGTTGTTGTAGGAGTAAATAAGTTAATATAATTGTCTGACATACAATTCATGCTCTTTGGGGCTATAATACCATGCATGCTTCATGACAAATGTTCAGAGACAGAAGAATGACTTGAAGATAGTCCCTTCCCCCTTTCCTTGGGTTCAGATGTTTGTTGGTCTTCTGGGGATGCATCCCCCCAGCTGATTGGATGATCCATCAAGAGTAGTCATTAGGGCTTTGTGGTGAGGTAGGCGCATCTCCTCTTTGAGGGCATCTCTCTTTTGGGTACTTCTGACCTCATCTGGCAGATCTTTCAATAGGCTAAACAATTTCTTCTGTCATGTCACCCACAATCCTTAATTTATTTATTAAGAAATACATTTTAATAATATGAATAAATATATAGTACTGTCACATAGTAGCAAAAAATCACCTAACTTGAGAAATAGAATATTGTCAATAACTCCGAAGCCCTCCAAGTGGTTCTTTCTCAATTGTAATTACTGTTTAGAAATTGAGCTTATTAGTCCTTTGTGTGTTTGGGGTAGTTTTTATGGTTTTCTAGTTTTATTATATGTGAATATACCTCTAAACACCACAATGCTTGATTTTGCAGGTTTTTAAGCTTTACCTTAAATGGAATGATTTTATATATATTTCCTTTAGCCTGTTATTTTCATCTGGTGACAGCATTTATGAATTCGTCTCTGTTTGGTGTGATACTCTTGTTATTCATTCTGTTATTGATAGATATCTGGGTTGTTCCCATTTTGCTGTTCCATGACCCACACTGCATTCTTGTATATCTTATGGTAAACATTTCTGTATACTATACTAATGTATACCTATGTATACATTTCTGTTGGTTCCCATTCCATATCTAGGGAGCAAATGGTTGGGTTATACAACACATGCACATTCAAGTTAGAGGAGGGTAACAAGTTATTTTCCAAGGAGTTTTTTCCCAGTTTACATACACATAAACAGTGAAAAAGAGTTCTTGTTCTTCTGTATTCTCATCAACTTTTGCATGGTCAGACTTCTTAATTTTTGTCACTCTGAAAGGGACAACTGAAGAGATTCAGTGGCATCCTATTCTGGTTTCTATATTCTTTTCTTTACAGTAAACTTGGAGGACCAACCTAAAGGCCAACTCCAGCTCGGGACATAGCCCTGTGATAACAAGTCCCAAATTCTTGAGGCTTGTATGTCTCTGCCTTTCTTAGTTGGACAGCAGATTGCTCTGGCTGACAGAGGGCAGAAGCCAGAGAAGTGATTTGATTGGCCCTGTCTCTTTGAATCTGGAGATTTGTTCTCCCCACCCAGCATCTTTCCACAAACTGCTCTCAATTGTTGATTAATTTACCGTAAAGCCCTGGAGTGGCACAGCTGCGTGAAGGGTGAGAAATAGGGTTGGTTTGTGGCTGGTGAGTGGCAGGCCATCCATCACTCTGAGGGGAAATTGTTCTTTTAAGGAGAAGCAGTGAATTGTTTTTGGCCCGTGTGTAAGTCAGGCAGCCGCGTGGAACAGTGACAGAGCTTGCGGCCCAGGGCTGGATTCCCTGATGGGTCGTTTGTTGCCTCTCAGAGTGACACACTTTGCAAATTTGCTGTGGGTGGATTGTTTGATGAGTGGGCAAAAGCAGTCGCAGTGACTTCCTCTCGGGCTCCTAACAGAGGTGTTCTGGGGCCTTCCTCCTGATACCTGATTTCATCTGGGTCTCCTCAGTTTCACCCCTGACCCCACTTCTCCTTTAAGACAGCCAGTAGCTTTTCAGTCATTTGGTATTCTATGATTCATTGACACAGTGGTTCCCGGTGGGTATTTTTGCCCTCTAGGGGACACATGGCAATATCTGGAGTCATTTTTGGTTGTCACAACAGGAGGGCACTATTGGCATCTAGTGGAATGAGACCAGGGGTCCTGGCAAACATCCTACAATGTGGATGCAATAATTCTCTGCAACAGAGAATTATTCGGCCTAGATGGCCAACAGTGCTTAGGGTGGGAAAGTCTGCATTAGTTCTCTGAAGGGTCAACTAATATTTGTGGAGTCCCAGTGATGAGTTAGGAATCCCAGGCACAGTGTTTAGCTCCAAAGTTTCTGGGACCCTTTAACCTCAGTGCTCCCTTGGCTACTTGGACCCAGTAGTTTTCATTACAGCATTTTCATTTTGATCAAATGGGAAATCTTTTGCTTTTCAGACCCTTTCCTTGGCCACTCCCTATCCTAATCAGTGTAGATGATTTCACAGGTCCACATCTGGGAGATGAATGACAAGGACCTCAGCAGCCAGGGTCCCAGGTGCCACGGTGCCAGTCAATGCCCAGGTCTGGAAGCTGACTATGGAGGAGTCCCATGGAGGGTGGGGTCATGGCTGTGCATAGGGAGCAATGTGACATTGGATGAAGAAAGCAGGCATCTGAGGATGGATGATCTGGGATGTCATCCTGGTCTTTCCCTTGCAAGTTGTGTGGTCCTGAGAATATTACTTTACTCTTGGGGCCTTAGTCTCTTCCCCTGTAACAAGGGCATAATATGAGCCCTGGATCCTGGAATTGTCGTGAGGTAAGTTTTACCTACCTTTATCCATCTGGAGGCATTGTCTCAATGAGCCAGAGAAAGTTGAGCAAGGGAGTCCTGGATCCCCTTCACGGTACCACCAGAGCAATGAAAGTATTTCTTATGTCAAGGATCTAATTTTAGGTGTCAATTTGATTGAGTTAAGAGAAGGCCAGAGAGCTTATAAAACATGACTTTTAGATGTCTGTGAGGGTGCTTCTGGAAGAGGTTGGGATTAGCTTTGAATAAGGAAGATATATCCTCACCCAATGTGGCTAGCCATCATATGGTTCACTGAGGGCATA
Source organism: Urocitellus parryii (assembly GCF_045843805.1). Taxonomy (NCBI): domain Eukaryota; kingdom Metazoa; phylum Chordata; class Mammalia; order Rodentia; family Sciuridae; genus Urocitellus; species Urocitellus parryii. The sequence continues at coordinate 188,041,768 of NC_135531.1, read as the reverse complement.
GGTAGAATAAGAAGATGGAGGAAGGGTGAATTTTCTTTCTCTCTTTTAGAGTTGGGACATCCATCTCCTCTTGGCCTTGTTCATCAGAACTCTAGGTTCTCAGGTCTTTGTCACTAGACTGAGTCATTGCTTCCTGGTTCTTTAGCTTGCAGATGACTTCTTTGTTTCCATGAACATCAATTAATTCCCATAATAAATCCCCTTTTATCTATCTATCTATCTATCTATCTATCTATCTATCTATCTTCCTATTGGTTTTCTCTTTTTCTGGAGATTTCTGAGTAATATAAGTTAAGGTGGTGGCTGGATGGTATGACCAGAGAAATTTCCTATTTAACTTTGGTCCATTTCATCCAACTAAGTGTGGTTTCCCTTTTCAAAGCCTCCCCATGGCTACTCTTTCCATTGATCTCTGATTTGAAGAACAGGGCTATCTCTTCTGTCTTCTGTCTAAAGGGTGGGAGAGCTTTCTGGGCACTGACATTATTTCTCTTGTATTAGGCAGCCAACCTTGATTGTTGTTTCTTTTAAAGTGTCAGCCATATCTGAAATACTCGGGAATTATAGACAATTCTCAAAGGCTATTTATTGAAGCTGGGGCAAACATGAGGCCCTGGGAACGCTGCTCTTTTCCCTGTGGCTATGAAGGTAAAGATTGTGGGAGAACCAGGATTAGGGCTGATTTGTTCTGTACAGGGAACCCCGATGGAGAATTTGGAGTCAAGATTCTGAAAAGAAGTTCCACTCCTTGTGGGATGTTTGAAATAGACATGCTGCTTGACATAGCCAAGCAGCAATTTCCAGTGTATAAATGGGGATGATAATAATGGAGACATCCTCTTTCTCCCTACCCTTTCCAGTCTTAGACAATCCATTTATCTACTTATTGTTTCTATAAATTTACATATCCTTTTCATATAAATGGAAATATACAATATGTGGTATTCTGTGATTGTCCTCTTTCTCTTAGCATCTTTATGTCATAGCATGTGTTATTTCTTTTTATTGCCAAATCACTTTCCATTGTACAGATATACCATATTTCATTAATTCACCTATCAGTTGGTAGATGTTTGAGTTCTTTTTTAAAAAATATTTATTTTTTAGGTGTAGATGGACACAACCCAATGCTTTTATTTCTTTATTTTTATGTGGTGCTGAGGATTGAGGCCGAGTCCCACCTGTGCTAGGGGAGCAATTATGTTGTGAACATTCATGTAGAGAAGTTTCTGTGTAAAATACATTTGCACTCCTTTTTGATGTTTAGGGATGGAATTGCTGGATCACGTAATAACTCTTTGTTTAACTGTTTGAGAAACTGCCACACTGTTTTCTAAAGAAATTGCAGCATTTTACATGATAATGAACAATGCCTGAGTATTCCAATTTTTCCAGATCCTCACCAATATTTATTTTTATGTTTTTAAAAAATTATTACTGTCTTGATGGGTATGAAGTGATATCTCCTTATGGTTTGGGTTTTCATTTTCTTAATGACTAATGATATTTTATCAGTCAGTCTTCAGTACGGATAATGAAACACCTTAGGCAATTATCTATAATAAAAAAATTTTATTTGACTCTTGGTCTGAAGAGTTCAGCCCTAGATCAGGGGGCCTCATTTGATTTTTGATGAGGGCAGCACATTTGGTGGGAATGTGTGGTAGAGAAAACTCCTCACTTCATGAAGCAGGAAGCAAGAGAGAGGAGGAGGAAGAGGAGGAGGAGGAGGAGGAGGAGGAGGAGGAGGAGGAGGAGGAGAATGTGGACACATTAGCATCTAAAATGCAGTAGATATTGTTCATGTTTCATATATTTATTGACCATTTGTATATTTTCCTCAGAGAAATGTCTATTCGAATCTTATGCCCATTAAAAAATTGGGTAATCTGTCATTTGTAAGAGTTCTTGATTCTAGTCCCCAAATCAGATATGTGATCTGCAAATATTTTTCTCCCATTCTCTCTTTCTTTTAAAAATCTCTTTTACTTTCTTGATTGGTGGTCTCATTTGTAGCATGAACATTTTGATTTTGATATAGTTCAAATAATCTGCTTTTTCATTTGTGGCTTATGCTTTTGGGTCATATCTAAGAATCCATTGTCTATTGCAAGACCAGGAAGGTTTGCACCTATGTTTTCTTCTAAGAATTTTATGGTTTTAACTTTAACATTAAGGCCTTTGATATATTTTGATTTAATTTCATGTATGATGAAAGGAAGAGGTCCAAATTTATTCTTATGCATGTGGACATCCATTTCTTCTAGTGTCATTTGTTGAAAAGACTCTTCTTTCCTAATTGAATTGTCTTGTCACCCTTTATTGAAAATCAGTTCACCATAAGTGTAAGTCCTTTCTGGCAGACTCACAATTCTACTCTACTGATTGATATGTCTATCTATATGCTGCTATCATAGTGTCTTGATTGCTGTAACATGTAAAGAAAAATTTGAGATGGAGACATGTGATTACTTCAACATGGTTCTTCTTTTTTGAAATAAATTTGTGTAATGTAGTTCTTTTTCATTTTCATGAGTAAAGTGTCTCCTGTCAAATTCCTGTGTTGAAACCTAACCCTTTATATGATGAAATTTGAGTTCAGGGCTTCAGATAATTAAGGTGAAATAATATAACTCGGACTGTACCCTGATATGATAGATTGATGTCCTCGGAAGAAAAGAAAGAGTCCCCAGATTCCTGGGATTCATTTCTAGTCTCCCTTTCCTGTGCTTAGAAGGCTGGCTTGGCTTATTCATGTAAGTGCTGGAAAACCTACAGGGAGAAGGTAAGACATTCTGAAAGCCAGAAAATGAAGGAACACAAAATATGGTGGCTTAGAGAAGGTTTCCTGGTTGATTTCCTGGTTGCTCCATGGTATGAAACTAAGATATCAGACACACAGCTTCTCAACAAGGTGAGAGAAGGGATCTTTTCTGGGAAATAATTCTGGGCATTCAAAACATCGGGAAATCAGATAGTTGAATAGAACAAAATAAAAGAGATCCCCAGGCAGCAGCACCAGTGGATATGATCTCTCCTGTGCTAAAATTGTGGAGAGATATTTCAAATAAAGGAACCCCCAAATTTGGGAGTTCTGAGGTGTGTGTAAATATAGAGAGAGCAGAGTTCAAAGTCACTGCACGGCTCATCTGAGGGGATCTTGTGCAACAATATTGTGCAGAGGGGAAAGGGAGGGAAACAGTTCTCCAGTCTCCCATGGCTGCCAGGAAATAGGAGGAAGGAGCCATTTTGCAGCTCTAACACAGGGGAATGGCAGCTGGGGGTCCCAGTCCCTGATAGCTGTCCCTGGCCTAAAGAATGGGTTTGGCAAATCCACAACACACGGCACAGTGTGTATCTCAGAGACCAGGGAGGTGCTCTGATTTAAAATATTCAGACCAATCCAAGGACAAGCTTGGAAGCTAACAAAGCCTAAACCCTGTCCCCAAGAGTACTGCTTGAAGGATCTCCCATCACTCCAGCAACCCCAACTATCACACTTGAGAATAATATTTGGAGCTCCAACAGAAACAGTTCCCTAAATTTTTTAGAAAAATTCTCTTCTTTATTTTACTTTTTAATTGGTACTTATTTTTTTCTATTCACAGTTCAGTTGTGATCTAAATGGTTCATGGACACTTATACATATTCAGACCTGTCTTTTTTTTTGGTTAGTTATGTTTTTTTTTCTTTGTTTCTCATTTCTCCCATTTATCTGTTTCCCTTGGTCCTCTTTCCCTCTCTTCCTCTGCAAATAGCCAACTTTTACTGATGTATCACTCATTATCTATTTTCTACTTCTATTATCTCTCCCCTTCCCTCACAAGCATGGGATCCCACACTACTTCTTTTCTGTCCCTGTTCACAACTTAAAATTATAAACCTTATTGTATTGTCTGTGGACAATAACTGAACCTACCATCTATGTTTATTTTGACAATTAACATAGTAGATACCAAAGCAGGAAATATTTGATTTGATGCTGTAAATCGTTTGCATTGGTTGTTGTTATTATCTGTATCCGCCTAAACTGTGAGGTATTAGAAAGCTTCAGACTCTATATAAATCCACAGGGTAGAAACTCTCATGCCTCAAAACCATACTGTCAAATGGATAGACACACAAACAACATAAAAAAGCAAGGGAACAAATCACCTCAAAAAACCCAGTATAGTTCAATAACAGAATCCATCAACACTACAGTGGAAGAAATGACAGATAAAGAGTTTGAGATATTGATGGTTAAATTGATCTGCAAGGTAAAAGATGATGTAAGGGAGAAAATACAGGAAACAAAAGATCACTTCAATAAAGAGATAGAGATTCTGGGAAAAAAGCAGAAATTCTTGAAATGAAGGAATCAATAAACCAAATGAAAAATTCACTGGAAGGCATCACCAGCAGATTAGACAAATTGGAAGACAGAGTTTCAGGCAATGAACACAAAATACATAATCTAGAAAATAAATTTGACCATGGAAAAAAGATGTTAAAAGAACATGAACAAAACTTCCAAGAAATGTAGGATACCATGAAAAAAACCAAACTTAAGATTTATTGGGGTAGATGAAAGCTTGGAGATAAAAACCAAAGGAATGCACAATCTTTTCAATGAAATAATATCTGAAAATGTCCCAAACTTTAAGAATACAATGTAAAACCAAATAAGGGAAGCTTACAGGACCCCAAATATACAAAACTACAAGAGACCCATATCAAGGCACATTATTATGAAAATGTCCAACATACAGAATAAGAATAGAATTTTAAAGGCTGCCAGAGAAAAACAAGAGATTACTTTCAGAGGGAAACCAGTATGGATCAGAGCTGATTTCTTAACCCAGACTCTTAAAGATAGGAATACATGGAATAACATATACCAAGCTCTGCAAGAAAATGGATGCCAACAAAGAATACTATACCATGCAAAATTAAGCTCCATATTTGAAGATGATATTAAAGCTTTCCATGATAAACAAAAGTTAAAAGAATTTACAACTAGATAGCCTGCACTACAGAACATTCTCAACAAAAATGTTGAGAATGAAGAAGAAATGAAAAATAAAAGTGAAAACCAGCAAAGGGAGGAACTACTAAAGAAAAAGGCAATCAAAGGAGAATTAATTCAAATTAAAAACAATAAATAAATAAAATGAAAGGGAATAAAAATCATTTCTCAATAATAACATTGAATGTCAATGGCCCAAAGTCATCAATCAAAAGACATAGACTGGTAGATTGGATTAAAAAAGTCTCAACAATTTGCTGTCTCCAAGAGACTCACCTCATAGGCAAAGATATCCACAGACTAAAGGTAAAGGATGTGAAAAAATATTGTCACTCACATGGATTTTGTAAGCAAGTAGGGTCTCTATCCTCCTATCAGATAAAGTGGACTTCAAGCCAAAGTTAATCAGAAGGGACCTAGCAGGCCATTTCTTACTGCTTAAGTGAATAATGCATCAACAAGACATAACAATCTTAAAATATTTATGCCCCAAGTAAGGGAAAACCTACATACATCAAACAATACCTTCAGAATTTCAAGAATCAAATAGACCACAACACAGTAATACTGCATGATTTTAATACACGTCTCTCAAAATTTGATAGGTCTTCCAAACAAGAACTAAATGAAGAAGCTACAAAACTAAAAAATACAATCAATAATTTAGATTCAACAGACATATATAGAATATTTCATCCATCAATGACTGAATACACTTTCTTCTCAGTGGCACACAGATCCTTCTCTAAAATGGACCACATCCTAGGCCACAAAGCATCTCTTAGCAAATACCAAAAAAAAGTAGATAATACCTTGCATTTTATCAGATCAGAATGGAATGAAACTAGAAATCAATGGTAAAATAAAAAATAGAATCTGCTGTAACACCTGGAGACTAAATAACACACTATTGAATGACCAATGGATAGCTGAAGAAATCAGAGATGAAATAAAAAAAAAATACTTAGAGTTAAATTAGAACAGTGACAACTTATCAAAATCTCTGGGAAACTATGAAGGCAGTCTAACAGGAAATTTTATATCGTTGAGTGCATTCTTTAAAATAACAGGAAGTCAACAATTAAAAAACCTAATTTTACATCTCAAAGTCATAGAAAAAGAATTACAAATCAAGACTAATAGCAATAGATGACAGGAAATAATTAAAATCAGAGCTGAAGTTAATTAAATTGAAATGAAAAAATTTAAACAATCAATGAAACATAAAGTTTGTTTTTTGAAAAATAAATAAAACTGACAAACCCTTAGCCAAGCTAACAAAGAGAAAGGAAGAGAAATGTCAAATCACTAAAATTTGAGATGAAAAAGGAAATATCACCATGGACACCACCGACATACAGAAGATAATCAGAAACTACTTTGAAAAATCTACACTCCAATAAAATAAAAAATCATGAAGACATTGGCAAATTTCTAGAGACATATTACCTACCCAAATTGAATCAGGAGAATGTAGAAAATTTCAATCTCAAGCAAAGAAACTGAAGATGCCGTCAAAAGCCTATCAACAAAGAAAAGCCCAGAACCAGATGGTTTCTCAGCTGATTTCTACAAAACTTTCAAAGAAGAACTTAACCATTACTCCTCAAAGTATTTCATTAAATAGAAAAGGAGGGAACACTTCCAAACTCATTCTATGAGGCTAGCATCACCATGATATGAAAACCAGACAAAGACAATTGAGGAAAGAACACTTTAAACCAATCTCCCTGATGAAAATAGATACAAAGATTATTAATTAAATCCTAGCAAATTGCATCCAAAAATGTACTAAAAAGATAGTTTACCATGATCAAGTGGGGTTCATCCCAGGTATGCAAGTTTGGTTCAATATAGGGAAATCAATAATGTAATCCATCACATCAATAGACTTAAGGACAAGAATGACATGATTATCTCAATAGATGCAGAAAAAGTATTTGACAAAATTCAGCATCCTTTCACATTCAAAACACTAAAAAAATTAGGGGTAGTAGCAACATTCCTCAACATTGTAAGAGCTACATATGCTAAACCCAAGGCCTAAGTAGAGAAAAACTAAAAGCATTCCCTCTAAAATCTAGAACAAGACAGGGATACCTCTTTCAACCACTTCTATTCAACATAGTCCTGGAAACCCTAGCCAGAGCAATTAGACAAAAGAAATAAATTAAGGGATCTGAATAGAAAAAGAAGAGCTCACACTATCCCTATTTGCTGATGACAATTCTATATTTATTTATTTATTTATTAATTAATTATTATTATTATTTTTTATTGATTGTTCCAAACATTACAGAGCTCTTGATAAATCATCTTTCAAACATTTGACTCTATTGGGTTTTGAACTCCCATTTCTATCCCAAATACAGATAGCAGAATCACATCTGTTACATACTCACATTTTTACCTAATGGCATATTAGTGACTGTCTTAATCTGCTACCTTTCCTAACCGCTACTATCCCCCCTCCCCTCCCCTCCCACCTTCCCTCTCTGCCTCCTCTGCTGTTGTTCAATTCTCTCCCTTTTTCCCCCCTCCCCCTTGCCCATCATAACCTCTTATACTTTTGTGTATCATTGAAGGTCTCCTACCATTTGCATATCCTTTCCCTTCTCTCTCCCTTTCTCTCCCCCCACTCGTCTTTGTTTACAGTTAGTCTTTTCCTCATGCTCTTCCTTCCTGTTTTGTTCTTAGTTGCTCTCTTTATATCAAAGGAGACATTTGGCATTTGTTTTTTAGGGCTTGGCTAGCTTCACTTAGCATAATCTGCTCTAATGCCATCCATTTCCCTGCAAATTCTATGATTTTGTCATTTCTTAGTGCTGCATAATACTCCATTGTATATAGATACCACATTTTTTTTATCCATTCATCTATTGAAGGGCATCTAGGTTGGTTCCACAGTCTAGCTATTGTGAATTGTGCCGCTATAATCATTGATGTGGTCGTATCCCTATAGTGCGCTCTTTTAAGGTCCTCAGGGAATAGTCCGAGAAGGGCGATAGCTGGGTCAAATGGTGGGTCCATTCCAAGCTTTCCCAGGAATCTCCATACTGCTTTCCAAATTGGCCGCACCATTTTGCAGTCCCACCAGCAGTGTACAAGTGTACCCTTTTCCCCACATCCTCGCCAACACTTATTGTTGTTTGACTTCATAATGGCTGCCAATCTTACTGGAGTGAGATGGTATCTTAGGGTGGTTTTGATTTGCATTTCTCTGATTGCTAATGATGGTGAGCATTTTTTCATGTACTTGTTGATTGATTGTATGTCCTCCTCTGAGAAATGTCTGTTCAGGTCCTTGGCCCATTTGTTGATTGGATTATTTGGTACCAGTACCATGCTGTTTTTGTTACTACTGCTTTGTAGTACAGTTTGAACTCTGGTATCGCTATACCTCCAGATTCACACTTCCTGCTTAGAATTGCTTTTGCTATTCTGGGTCTTTTGTTTTTCCATATGAATTTCATGATTGCTTTATCTATTTCTACAAGAAATGCCGTTGGGATTTTGATTGGCATCCCATTAAACCTGTAGAGAACTTTGGGTAATATCGCCATTTTGATGATGTTAGTTCTGCCTATCCATGAACAGGGTACATTTTTCCATCTTCTGAGATCTTCTTCTATCTCTCTCTTTAGGGTTATGTAGTTTTCATTGTATAAATCTTTCACCTCTTTTGTTAGGTTGATTCCCAAGTATCTTATTTTCTTTGGGAATATTGTGAATGGAGTGGTTTTCCTTATTTCCATCTCAGAGGTTTTGTTGCTGATATACAGGAATGCCTTTGATTTATGCGTGTTGATTTTATAACCTGCCACTTTGCTGAATTCATTTATTAACTCTAGCAGCTTCTTTGTAGACCCTTTTGGGTCTGTTAAGTATATTATCATGTCATCCACAAATAGCGATAATTTAACTTCTTCTTTTCCTATTTTTATGCCTTAATTTCTTTTGTCTGTCTAATTGCTCTGGCTAGTACTTCGAGAACTAAATTGAATAGAAGTGGTGATAGAGGGCACCCCTGTCTTGTTCCAGATTTTAGAGGGAATGCCTTCAATTTTTCTCCATTTAGGATGATGCTAGCCTGAGGTTTAGCATATATAGCTTTTACAATGTTGAGGTAAGTTCCTGTTATCCCTAGTTTTTCTAGTGTTTTGAACATAAAGGGATGATGTACTTTGTCAAATGCTTTTTCTGCATCTATCGAGATGATCATATGGTTCTTTTCTTTAAGTCTATTGATGTGGTGAATAGCATTTATTGATTTCCGTATATTGAACCATCCTTGCATCCCAGGGATGAATCCTACTTGGTCATGGTGCACAAGTTTTCTGATATGTTTTTGTATTCGATTCGCAAGAATTTTATTGAGAATTTTTGCATCCAAGTTCATTAGAGATATTGGTCTGTAGTTTTCTTTCTTTGAAGTATCTTTGTCTGGTTTTGGGATCAGAGTGATGTTGGCCTCATAGAATGAATTTGGAAGAGCTCCTTCTTTTTCTATTTCTTGAAATAGCTTGAAAAATATTGGTATTAATTCTTCTTTGAAGGTTTTGTAGAACTCTGCTGTATACCCATCCGGTCCAGGGCTTTTCTTGGTTGGTAGTCTTTTTATGGCTTCTTCAATTTCTTCCTTTGTTATTGGTCTGTTTAAATTTTGTGTGTCTTCCTGTCTCAATCTGGGCAAATCATATGCCTTAAGAAATTTATCGATATCTTTACTATCTTCTATTTTATTGGAATATAGGGTTTCAAAATACTTTCTAATTATCTTCTGTATTTCTGTAGTGTCTGTTGTGATATTGTCTTTTTCATCCCGTATGTTAGTAATTTGAGTTCTCTCTCTTCTTCTTTTCGTTAGTATGGCTAAGGGCTTGTCTATCTTATTTATTTTTTCAAAGAACCAACTTTTAGTTTTATCTATTTTTTCAATGGTTGTTTTTGTTTCAATTTCGTTGATTTCTGCTCTAATTTTAATTATTTCTTGTCTTCTACTACATTTGCTGTTGTTTTGCTCTTCCTTTTCTAGATTTTTGAGGCGTAGTGTGAGTTCATTTATTTGTTGGTTTTTTCTTTTTTTGAGGAAAGAACTCCAAGAAATGAATTTCCCTCTTAAAACTGCTTTCATTGTGTCCCATAGATTCTGGTATGTTGTGTCTGTATTATCATTTGACTCTAAGAATTTTTTCATCTCCTCCTTTATGTCTTCTGTAACCCACTGATCATTCAATAACATATTGTTCATTTTCCATGTGGTGTAGGGTTTTTCCTTCCTTCTTTTATCATTGATTTCCAATTTCATTCCATTATGGTCAGATATGGTGCATGGTATTATCTCCACACCTTTATATTTACTAAGAGTTGCCTTATGGCATAATATATGGTCTATCTTTGAGTAGGATCCATGCGCTGCTGAGAAGAACGTGTATCCACTTGATGATGGTTGATATATTCTATATATGTCAGTTAAGTCTAGGTTGTTGATTGTGCTGTTGAGTTCTATAGTTTCTTTATTCAATTTTTGTCTAGAGGATCTGTCTAATGGTGAGAGCGGTGTGTTGAAGTCACCCATAATTATTGTGATGTGGTCTATTTGACTCTTGAACTTGAGGAGGGTTTGTTTTATGAACGTTGCAGCTCCATTGTTTGGTGCATACACATTGATGATTGTTATGTCTTGTTGGTGGATGGTTCCTTTTAACAGTATATAGTGCCCTTCTTTATCTTTCTTGATTAACTTAGGTTTGAAGTTGATTTTATTCGATATGAGTATGGCCACTCCTGCTTGCTTCCGAGGGCCATGTGAGTGGTATGATTTATCCCAACCTTTTACCTTCAGCCTGTGTATGTCTTTTCCTATCATATGAGTCTCCTGAAGGCAGCATATTGTTGGATTTATTTTTTTTTTGATCCAGGTTACTAGCCTATGTCTCTTGATTGGTGAGTTTAGGCCATTAACATTTAAGGTTACAATTGAGATATGATTTGTACTTCCAGTCATGCTTCTTTATTTATTTATTTTAGTTTGGCTAATTTTACTTTTTGGTTATTTTCCTCCCCCTTTACTGAGCTACTTCCTGCTATTGGTTTTGTGCACTAGTTTTCAATTCCTCTTCTTGTAGTATTTTGCTCAAAATACTTTGCAGTGCTGGTTTTCTTGCTGCGAATTCTTTTAGCTTTTGTGTATCATGAAAGATTTTAATTTTGTTGTCAAATCTGAAGCTCAATTTTGCTGGATACAGTATTCTTGGTTGGAATCCATTATTTTTCAGTGTTTGAAATACATTGTTCCAGGATCTTCTCGCTTTCAAAGTCTGTGATGAGAAATCAGTCGTTAACCTAATTGGTTTACCCCTGAATGTGATCTGCCTCTTTTCTCTTGTAGCTTTTAATATTCTCTCCTTGTTCTGTATGTTGGCTATCTTCATTATTATGTGTCTTGGAGTTGGTCTATTATGGTTTTGAATGTTTGGGGTCCTGTAGGCTTCCAGGATTTGGCAATCCATTCTATCTTTCATCTCTGGGAAGTTTTCTACAATTATTTCATTTAAAAATATGGAACACTTCACGAATTTGCGTGTCATCCTTGTGCAGGGGCCATGCTAATCTTCTGTGTATCATTCCAATTTTAGTATATATGTGCTGCCGAAGCGAGCACGACAATTCTATATTTAGAATATACAAAAATCTCTACCAGAAAGCTTCTAGAACTCCTAAATTAATTTAGCAAAGTAGCAGGAGTATAAAATCAACACCCATAAATCAAACACATTCCTATAGATCAGTAATAAATCTGCTGAAAGAGAAATTAGGAAAACTATCCCATTCACAATAGCCTAGTATATATATAGTTGGGAATCAATCTAAAAAAAGAAGTGAAACACCTCTACAATGAAAACTATAGAACACTAAAAAATAAATTGGAAAAGACCTTATAAGGTGGAAAAATCTCCCATGTTCTTGGATAGGCAGAATTAATATGGTCAAAATGGCCATACTACCAAAAGTTCTCTACAGATTTAATGTAATTCCTATTAAAAATCCAATGATGATATTCATAGAAATAGAAAAAAAGCAGTCATGAAATTTATTTGGAACAATAAGAGACCCAGAATAGCCAAAGCAATCCTTAGCAAGAAGAGTGACACAGGAGGCATCTCAATACCAGACCTTAAATTATATTATAGAGCTATAGAAACAAAAATGGCATGGTGTTGGCACAAAAATAGATATGAAGACCAATGGAATAGATTAGAAGACACAGATTCAAACCCACATAAATCCAGTTATCTCATACTAGACAAAGGCACTATAAACATACATTGGAGAAAAGATAGCCTCTTCAACAAATGAGAAAACTAAAAATACACATGCACCAGAATGAAATTGAACCTCTGTGTCTCACCCTGCACAAAATTCCTCCAAGTGGATCAAGGACCAAAGACTGTGAGCCTACTAGAAGAAAAAGTAGTTCCAATACTCCACATGTATGTCAACTTAGGAAATGACTTCCTCAATAAAACTCCTAAAGAGCAAGAAATAAAATCAAGAATTAATAGATGGGTTGGTATCAAACTAAAAAGCTTCTTCATAGTAAAGGAAACAATCAATAACATGAACAGAAAGCCTACAGAATAGGAGAAAATCTTTACCTCCTGCACCTCAGGTAGAACATTAATCTCTAGGAAAAACAAAGAACTCAAAAAACTTAACACACACACACACACACACACACAAATAATAACCCAATTAATAAATGGGCTAAGGAACTGAATAGGCACTTCACAGAAGAAGAAATACTAGTGGTCAACAGATAGATTAAACAATGTCCAACATCTCTAGAAATGCAAATCAAAACTACCTTACGATTTCATCTCATTCCAGTTAGAATGGCAATTATCAAAATACAAGTAACAATAAATGTTGGCAGGGATGTGGGGAAAGATGTTTATTTGTACATTGCTGGTGGGACTGCAAATTGGTGCAACCACTCTGAAAAGCAGTATGGAGATTCCTTAGAAAGCTTGGAAAGGAATCACAGTTTGACCCCATTTTCCCACTCCTTGGATTAGAACCAAAGAACTTAAAATCAGTGATGCAGCCATATCAATGTTTATAGCAGCTCAATTCACAATATCCAAGCTATGGAAACAAACTAAGTGCCCTAAAACAAGATGATTGGATGAAAATATGTGGTATATATACACAATGGAGTATTACTCTCCTATAAAGAAGAATAAATTATGGCATTTGCCAGTGAATGGATGGAACTGGAGAATATCATGTTAAGTGAAATAAGCCAGTCCCCAAAGAACCAAAGGCAGAATGTTCTGTCTGATATGTGGACACCAATCCACAGCAAGGGAGGGGGATATTAGAAGTCTATTGGACTACACAAAGGAGAATGAAGGGAGGGGGAGGGTAATAGGAAAGACAGTAGAATGAATTGGACATATCTTTCCTACCCTCATATAAATTCATGACCAATATAAATCCATATCATGTTTAATCATGATAATGGGATCCTAACTGGAAAAAGTCATGCTTATTTTATGTATGAATAATATTTCAAAATATAATCTATTGTCATGTAAAGAAGAATTTAAAAAAGGACACCAAAGATTTATCTCTTTTCTGCTTGGTCACAGAGAAGAGACCATGCAAGGACAGAGAAAAAGTGACAGTCTACAAAACAGGAAGAAAGACCTCACCATAAACAAAATGTGTTGGCACCTTGATAATGGACCTTAGGGTTCTGGAACTGTGAGAAAATAGATACCTGCTGTTTAAGCCACTGAGTCTATGGTATTTTAGTATGGTTCTCTCTGAGATTAAAACCCTGTATTTTGATAGGATTATTTAATTCTTGCACATGTAATGTCATGATTATATAGCTATATTTTATCTGTCATTTTACTTTTTTTGTCTTATCAATGTCTCATGCTTCTTTTGTTTTAGTATTCCTTCTCTTCTGCTCTCTTTTTGCATTAAGGGAACATTTTCTAGTGTCACATTTTAATTCGTTTAAGAAAAACAAAGTATTTTCCTAGTAGTTAGTTGAATTCTTCCAATGCATATCTGAATTTATCAATATCACTTTATATTTATATTAACAACATCAGAAAAATATGGAACCTTTACCCTTATGTAGATTTTCCACCCTTCTACTGTTTTTATCCATACCACATCTCTAAATGTGAAAAATACAAGAATTCATTGTTATAATTATTTATGTAAACTTACATCTTTTAAAGAGGCAAGAGAGTATGTAGTTTGTTGTAGGAATCTCTTTATTCATTTCTGTTTCTTGTTGTTTATTCTGTGGATTCAACTTACTATCTGGTGTCCCTGTCCTTTACTTAGTTCAAGACAACTTTCTCACATCTGCTTTCCCTGTGCATTATTGTCAGTACCTTATATTTTTATTTGATTTAGTACAACACTATCATTGTATAATGATGTTTTATGCAATTACTTATAATCAGTTATATTATAATTACGTGTAATCAGTTTATGCAATTACTTATAAGTAAATAAATATAAAAATATATTATCTTTTAAAACATTCTATTTAACCCCCTTAACTGGTGTTTCCCCTGTCCCCATCTCTATGTGAATTAGAACAACTGCCTGGTTTCACTTGATTTTTGTCTGAAGACCTTCTTTTAGTGTTTCTCATAAGGTATGCCTGCTAACTTCAAAAATCTCTGAGATTTCACCTGGAAATCTCCCTGTATATCCTTCATAGTTTAAAGATATTTTTTGCTGTATATATAGTTTTTATTTTTTCCCTATGTGCAGCACTTTGTGTTCCATCTTTCTGAACTTTATTTTTTTCTGATGAGATATCAGTTGTTAATCCTATAGGGAGTCCCTTGTATGTAATGAGTCATTTTTCTCTTGCTGCTTTCAAGATCTTATCTTTCTCTTTTAACCTTTGATTATGGATATGCTCAGATATAGATATTACTGTGTATCCTTGTTTTAGTTCATTGAGTTTCTTAGACTGGTTTTCATAAAACTTGTGAAGTTTTCAGCTTTTTTTCTTTCTATTCTTTTTCTCTACTTCTGGTACTTCTATTATATGTATGTCAGTATGCTTTATGATGTTCTATATTTTTCTGAGGCTCTGTTTTTCTTTATCCTTCTTCTCTTTGCTTTTCAGATTGCATAATTTCTCTTCAACTTTCTTTATTCTGCCAGCTCAAATATACTCAGCCAGTACATTTTTTATTTTTGTTATTGTATTTTTTTAAATCTAGAATTTTCTTTTGATTCTTTTAAAAATACTTTATTGGTGGTTATGAGTTGATGAGAAATTATCTGCACACATTATAATCATTTTTTTTTAGAAATAGTCCCCTTTAGCTATGCCTTTAGTTGTAATATATTATAATAGATGTCTTTTTTTTTTTTTTTTTGGTCCCTGGGATTGAACCCAGGGGTGCTTAACCACTGATTCATGCTCTATCCCTTTTTATTTTTTATTTTGAGACAGGGTCTTGCTACATTGCTTAGGACCTCACTAAGTTGCTGAGGCTGGTCTTGAACTTGTGATTCTCCTGCCTCAGCCTCTACAGTAACTGGGATTACAGGCATGTGCCACCTTGCCTTATTATGACAGATGCTTTGAAATCTTTGTCATCTGTCTTCCTTTCACAAATAGTTTTCATTGTCCCCCACCCCCACATTTATAGGTCACACTCTGCTTCTTCTTGTGTCTTATTTTTGTTGTTATTGAAAGCTGGGTATTTTACATGACGTATTTTAGTAACTTTGAACATTATTCCCCTCTCTAGGTGAGGGCCGATTGTGTGGTCATTTATTTACTTGGAAGAACTGATTCTGTGTAGTCTATTTCCTTTGACTCTGCAGTGGTTAGCCTGTTATTTTCCTATTCAGATTTCTTTCCTTTTTTTCTTTTTTAACTTAACCTGGTTCTCTAGAGGTTGCACCTGGGTAAGCAGCTCACTTATTTGTGATTTGTGCTCAAGTCTTCTTACTAGTTTAACCTTTACCTTTCACCGATGGCTGTGTGCATAGCTTGGAGGCTGCTCTTACAGTTAGAGGAGTTTCTACTTTGCTTCCTATTTATCCAGGGACTAGTAACTTTCAATTTTCCTCTTTGATCACTTCTTCAAGGGCACACTTTGGGAATGCCTGCAGTACTGCAAACTTAGGGATAACTGTAGTGTCATTTGTAATCCTGGTTTCCTAAGAATCACCCTTATTTCAGAGGAGTTAATTTTAGCCTCTACATTTGGTTGGTGTTTGTGCTTATGCCCCTGGTGCCAGGAAGGCTTCTACCCTTTGTTGACTGACATTTGTGTGGTTTGGGAAATGTTTTCAACCCTGCCCCACACTCTGATCTGATTGTTTCTGGGGAGATAGATGCAGCCTAGTTCTTGTGGGAAACATTCTGGATCCTTAGGATTGACTGGCTACAGCAGTACTTCTCTGGATTTCTGTCTCCTTGGAACTCTCTGTTTAGCTCATGGCTCTCTGCCATTATCCTTGTTGTTGCTCATTTCATGGAATCAGGAACACATTTTTAATGGCTCATCACCAAGTTCTCCACCTTTGTTTTGTTTTGTTTTGTTTTGTTGACAATGCCCTCAGGCATGTTGTTCTCCACATCCTATTCCAAGTAACATCAGTGTCCCCTGCAGTGCTGTAGAGCTCTTTGTCCTGATGGCCTTTCTGGCCTGGCTCTCTCATTTGAGTCGAAGTCTGAGCTACTGAATGGGAACTGGAGATAGGGACAACAGTCCTCTTTTCCCCAGTGATACTTCAATCTACAAGCAGGGATTGATTATATAGTAACCCCTGATCTTCTTGGATTGCCACTCTTGGTGTGGACCCTTTGCCTATGAGTGAGCTGAGGTGTGACTTACAAGCAAGCCTGTTATTCTTAGAATAGGTTTTTACTTTCTGAGGAGGAGCTGGGTGGAGGAAGAGTGTGTCATTTTATTTATTTACTTTTTGGAGTGTTGGGGATTGAGCCTAGGGCTTCAAGCATAATACGCAAGTTCTCTACCATTGAGCTGCATCTCTAGCCCAAGAGTATGTTTTAAATGGGAATTTTATTATTATTTATAAGCACCAGCATTAGGTTGGAAGTTGTGGGTTGGGGCCAGGTCTGTGGGCAAGAGCATCTATTGTGGTTTTTGTGGGATGGAATGGGAAAAGAATAATAGTAGGTACAGGAGTTTCTAATTTGAATAATTTCAGTGGGCTCTGGGGCATAGCCTCTGTCCTTAATGCCTAGTACATGACCCAGGGGTATTTGGGTAGGAGAATATTGGCCCTGAGTTGCAGTGTGAGAGCCCCATAGAGAAAGTGCACGTGGTCGGGCCCTGGATTGGCTTGTTTGCAAAAATGGTGTCCTCTGCTCCCCAATGCATGGGGTGAGCTCATCTTTTTATTCTAATGTGCGTGGCCCTGCGTCTCTGGCATGTTTCCTTGTCTTTATGTAGGGAATAACAAACCATATTTTCAATGGTCATCCTCTTCTGACTTGTTGGCTTCCTCACAACTGAATCACCATAGAATCCACATTTTTTAAACACAACAGACACAGAAAGCAGGGTGCTTTGGCCGCAGACTGGCATGCTGTACCACCAGGCTGCTCTTGGCCTGCTGCTGGCTCCACCAGATGGCAGCTGCAACCTGGGAAGTTACCACCGCTTGCTGGCGTGTACTTGGGCACAACTGTTGTTTGTGCATTTGCTGGATGTTGCTATGGATTCTCATCCTACATTCACTTTTGATAACTGAACCCTTCATGAGTTCCATTATGTGTTGCTTGTTTAGATTTGGGGGTAATGCTCTCAGGTGCACCCCTTTTTGATGGACTAACTGAATTTATGAAAGTCTCCTCTCATAGGAGTGAGGTGTGACTTCCTTCCCAGTGCCATGGGATGGGCCTGATGAGTGGACAGGGCAGCACTGACAAGTGGGAGGGAACTGATTTATTATTTTTTTCATTCATTTCACCCTACCCTCTTAAGTACAGGGTGCATGCTTTTCAGAGGTACTTATGAATTTCAAGTCACACATGGAGTCAGTGTGAAAACAACCATCTTGAGGACCATGTGTGGCACCCCCAAAAAATGGCTTTGTTCTTGATGGCCTCTTGCTTTGCTCCTGTTGCAATTCATTCCCTAATGCTTGCGTCAAGATATCAAAGAGGCTAGGTGCACAGGCTTAATTCCAATGGAGAGGGGAGAGGATATCGTATCTTTGTCCCACCCAAGGACTCTGAGGAGGTCCTGAGAAATGCCTAGATAATACATACAAGACTTAACTGAGCACTTGTGCTTCCCAGTTTGCCTAGGGCCTCAAAATTCAATCTTAAAATAACAAAAAGGCCAGTGGCTCACTCCTAGAAGTGGATCCAGAGCCCTCAAAGGTCATTTGGGGTACTCTAGCTGGGGTATAGAGGCTGCCGTGTGGACAGGCTAACTCAGGACCACCAGGAGTTTATCACATGGAACACCCAAAGGGAAAAAAGTGGGAAAACAACAGTGGTCTGAGAGGGATAGGAGAGCCACACCAGCAGCCACAACAAAACACAAAGGGAAACATTTTACTCACTTAGAGATAAAAGCCATTCTAGCCACTTTTTTTTTTTAAAAGGAAAGGAAAGAGAAAGGGCTCCAGCATCAGATGGGGTGAGGGAGGGGCTCAGAGAGACCAGGGAGTGTGGGTGTGGATTGCTGGGGCTGTGGGGGTGAGCAGACTGTGCTGTCCCAAGGAGTAGGGGCTTTCTTCTCTAAACTCAAACCCCATCCCTGGGAGGTAGATTGGAGAGTCCAGGAAGGAAGCTCCAGCCCTCCCCACCTCCACCTTTGTCCTATAATTGCCCAGGAGACTCGCACTGTGAGCTACCAGCCAGACACAGAAATCAAAACCTACTAATAACCTAAAAACAGAAAGGAAAAAGGGGAGAGAAAGAGATGAAAGAAAAATACTTAGATGCAGGGGAGAAAATGAAAGGTTACCTATGAGGCATCCCAATCACACACAATCTCGGCAGGTAAGATCTCAAGTACCTCCAGCTTCTTCCAGGAGCACAGGATACCCTAGGCCTACATCCCAGATGCCACCTTGGAGCTTGCAGCTGCAGATGACACCCCCTCCAGTAACCCTGGCCCAGCTCAAGACCTTGCTATTGGGGGTGACTTTGCCCTTGGGTTGAAGATGACTGTACCCCAGATCCTAAGACCACTTTTCCAGCGATGTCCATTGACTGTGTCTCCGGTGGCTTTGATGAACTGAACAGGGGCATTCATTCCTTTTCTTCTTTGAGAATAGAGGTTAGGGATTCTATTTTGTTTTGTTAGCTCTCTTCTTAGAGTCCAGGATTCTGGTACACTCTTTGCTCTCTGCCAAAACATGCACCCTCTACTCTGTTGCCTGATGGGAGACCTGGGGGAGGTTACTACTGATTGATAGACTACAGAATGGTGGGAACATGAGGTTAAAAAGAAAATAATTCTATAATATAGGCCCACTGTGCTGACCCCTACATCCTTTCTTTCCCAAGAAGCAATTCACCGGCAACCCTTCCTGGCTTACATGGACAGGACATGTCCCATTTCTTAGCAAACAACCTGTTATCTGCAGAAGAAATGCAGGCCTGAAAGACTCTACCTTGCCAATAAGAAAAACACTAGTTATCCTGATGGGGGAGGATTCTGTGACCCTTACCCAGACCAGATCCTCCTGAATTCTTGGAGGAAATGATGATTTTCCCCTCAGTATAAGATCTGTAAGAGGAGCTTCCAAATAGAACTGGTCAGCATGGGCCACAGTGAATTAGCATTGTCATGCACAGTGGGGACTTAGAAATTTGATGTCAGTCAGAAGTCAAGAGGTGACCTGGGATACACTCTCTAGAAACTTCCCTATTCAGAAGCTCATGCCTGCTATTCCGAGAAACATGTCTAAAATCCTCTGGCATGATTGAAGAGCAGGTAAAAGAGGGCCGCCCTGGCTACCTCAGCTCCCCGGGAGGCCGCTGTCCTGCAACACAACTCCAGGAGGCGCAGGCCTCATATCAGTGAATGCCTGCAGCCCTGGGGGAGAGGACCACCCTCCCCAGCAACTTCCACTCCCCCTCAGCTTTCCACCACGCTCCCTGCCCTTTCTTTCTAGCCATAACTACCACAGCCACCCTTCCACTCAGTGACACCAATACCACTGACCTTTCTATACACTTTACTGCACCACTGATTCACATTCTTTAACAACAAAACTGGGACCTGCCCCCCTGACGTGAGAAGTACCCCAAGATATTATGGCTAAACTCGGACTTTTAACACACTTCAAATTCACCAAGATATTATATACATTAGAGACCCCCAGGTCTCCAGACCTATTTTCTCAACTCATGGCATGAGAAGCTTAGTTAGAGGCTGGCCCACAAGGATTCCTCCTCCTTGAGTTCCATCTCTTCATTGTCATCCTGAAGTCTTTTCTGTGTTGTTTGGAGCATCTATGCACTATGCTCTAAACAACACAGTACCCATCATCACATTAGCAGTCCCATTTCTGAGTATTTATTTGAAAGATCTGAAATCAGCATGTTGAAGAGACATCTGCACTTGCAAGTTCGCTAAAGCACTGTTCACAATAGCCAAGTATGGACTCAGCCTAAGTGTCCACCTGACAGATGAATAGATGAAGAAAATGAGGTGTCTATACTATTCAGCTTTTAAAAAGGAATACATTTGGAAAGCCACATGTAACAAAGTGAAATTAAACCCCTATCTCTCCCCTACACGAAACTCAACTCAAAGTGAACCAAAGAACAGAGACCTTGCACCTAGGCCCAAATCTTCACCATGTCTGCTTCGGTACTGACTTCCTTAACAAGACTCCTAAAGCACGAGAAGTAAAACAAGAACCAATAAATGGGATAGATTCAAACTAAAAAAGCTTCTTCTGAGCAAAGGGAACAATCAATAATGTGAAGAGAGAGCCTACAGAATGGGAGAAAAT
Organism: Urocitellus parryii; assembly: GCF_045843805.1. Lineage (NCBI taxonomy): Eukaryota > Metazoa > Chordata > Mammalia > Rodentia > Sciuridae > Urocitellus > Urocitellus parryii. Next base: position 188,020,749 of record NC_135531.1, on the reverse strand, counting down.
CTTTACCTCAGATACAGCATTAATCTCCAGGAAATACAAAGGGGGACCCCCCCCCCAATAACCCAATCAATAAATGGGCTGAGGAACTGAATAGGCACTTCACCAGAAGAAGATATATGAATGGTCAAAAAATACATGAAAAAATGTTCAACATCTCTAGCCATTAGAAAAATGCAAATCAAAACTATATTGAGATCCCCTTTCACCACAGTTAGAATGGGCAATTATTAAGAATATTGTTAGAGTCTGTAAACAAGTCTGGATGGCGCCTGGCAAAATGCCAGAGGGAGTGGTTTGTGAAGTAACTCCAGCGAGCCATTAAGTGTGGAAATTCCTTATTGGTTGACTGCTGTATCTAGTTTATGTTAATTAGATAAGCTGTGTGGAATGTATAAATACCCCTCCTGTCCTACAGTAAACGGCTCCTACTCCTGCTGTATCAATCTACACAAGTTGCTCGTCACCCCCAGGGCTATTTTGCTGCAGCGGGACTGCGGCAAATACAAGCAACAATAAATGTTGGTGAGGGTGTGGGGAAAAAGGTTCACTCATACATTGCTGGTGGGACTGAAAATTGGTGCAACTATTATTCAAAGTGATATGTAGATTCCTCAGAAAACTTGGAATGGAACTGCCATTTGATCCTGTTATCCTACTCCTCGGTTTATACCCAAAGGACTTAAAATCAGCATACTACAGTGAAGCAGCCACATCAGTGTTTATAGCAGCTCAGTTCACAATAAATGTGAAATATATATTTTACTCAGCTATAAAGAATGAAATTATGGCATTTGCCGGTAAATGGATGGAATTGAAGAATATCATGCTAAGTGAAATAAGCCAGTTCCAAAAAAAAAAAAAAAACCAACAACAAAGGTCAAAGGTTTTCTCTGATATGTGGATGCTAACCCATAACAATGGAGGGTGGGGAGGGGAAGTCTAGAAGGCCATTGGATTAGACAAAGGAAGGGAGAGGTGATGGGAATAGGAAGGACAGTGGAATGAACCAGACATTATTACCCTTTCTACATACATACATAAGTATACAACTGGTGGGATTTTACATCATGTACAACCAGAAGAATGAGAAACTATATTCCATCTATGTCTGATGTATCAAAGTGCATTCTATTGTCATATATAACTAACTAGAATAAATAAAAAATAATATACTTTATTATTTGTGATGTGAATGGACTTAGAGAACAGTTAAGCTATATGAAATAAGTTGGACGCAGAAAGACAAGTACCATTTGTTCTGAGGTGTATGTTGAATTCAAAACAATCAAACTCAAAGAAATAGAGTAGAATGGTGATGTCCAGAGGCTTGGGGGTAGTTTTTAGGTAATGGGAACGATGATGGTCAAAGAACAAAAATTCTCAATTATACAGGAGGAATAGGTTTTTTAAAAAAAATTTCATTGAGACATATCACACAGTGTGGTAGATAAAATAAATAATAATGTATTATCTATTTCAAAATTGCTAAGACAGTAAAGTTCAAATATTCTCATCACAAAATATGATGTGTTTGAGGTGACAGATGTTAATTGGCTTGATTTAAACATTCACATTGGATTAATAAATCAAAAAAGCACTTCATACCCATAAGATATATATTTATAATATGTCATTTGACAATTACAAATGAAAGCTAAAGAAGAAAGCGAGAAAACACAAACCCCTAAAGCAAAAACCACACATGCATAACCGTCTCTCCTATCATCATCCTAAAATCTTCTTGATAGGGTCAGAACAATGTATGGCTAATTGTATTATGCATATCTCTTTATCCTGACATTCTGACATGGAGGGCTTAGTGTTACTGGGGAGAGCGTCTCATCCTGGAATAATCAGTGTCTAGAAATAGTAAAGGATTAAAGTGAATCGGGTGGATGTGTTCCCTGCATTCCTGCTGAAAATCGCTAATGGAATAGTATTAAGAGATGGAGAGTTTAGGGGGTAATTAGGCCGTGAACTCCTCCCTCAGGAAGGGGATTAGTACCGTTATGGGAGAAGCTTCCCAGAGAGCTTGGCTGTTCATGCTCTTCATTCTTCCAGGTGAACGCACAGCAGAGAGAACAGACCTCATCAGATAGTAAACCTGATACACCTTGGTCACGGACTTGCAGCCTCTAGAGCTATGATATATAAGATTATATTGTTTATGTCACCCAGGCTGACATTTTTGTTACAGCAGCACAAACAGACTAAGACAGCTTTTCCAGGAGCCGTCTTTGATGTGCAAGCTTCACAATCCATACCATTTTGTCCTCCACCTCCCTTGACTCTTGCACTCCAGGTCATTTCCCTGTATTAGGTGCCAAGTACCAGGTAGAGCCCCCATGTAACTAGGAGAAATGCCCTAGAGTTTAATGAAATTATTCATAGCAGCCAGTCCTGAGCCTGCTTACCCTGCCTCCCTCCCTCCTTCTCACTAAGATAACTACAAAGCCTCCTGCCCATGTTCTCTCATTCTTTCTATCTCTTGACCCATGCTGCTCTCCCAGGTGGCCCTGTGTATCCTCCTCTTGGGAACTGTGAGTATCAAACTATCTTTTCAATGGCAATTTTCTCCAGAGTCGTCTGACTCCCTGTAACTGGGTAGTAATAGAACTCACGTTCTTCAATAATGTGTTATTCACTACCTCCAGGAATTTGCTAGCCCTGGGAGTAGCAGTCTCTCCCGGGTTACTAAGGCCCCAGAGGTCAGCACATCAGAATAGAAAGACATGCTTACAGGGAGCCCATCATCTTGGCCGTGCCTGTCCAGAATAGAGAGCTCTATAATCAAGATCTCTGTGACAGGTGGCTTGCTCCACCCACAGTAAAAACTAAGGCCTGGACTAGAAGCTGGTCAGGAGTCACAACAGGTTACCCCAAAATATGGTACCTTGTCATGAAGAAACAGCAGAAGCAGGAATGTCACTCTGTGACTTCCTCTTGCCCTTCTCCTGTGAAACAGGCCATGGAAGAATTTTCTGTTTTTCCTCCAAAGCCAATCATAAGACCTTCATTCTAGAGGTGACCTCCCTGGAATCAGGGAAGAAAGGAAAGTCTCTGCAACTCAGGGACATAGAGAAGAACCTGAAAAAAAAGTGGCCTTGTTCAGTTCCCCCAGTTTCCAACCATTGGATCAGAACCACTTTATTCAATTGACTTTTTTTTAAAATAAAGAAATCATTATTTAATTATCTTTATGTTTAACCCTTTGCAGAAAGAAAGGGAATGAAAGTGCATTCTTTTTGTTTTAATTAAATTTTAAAATTTGTTTTAATTAGTTATACATAACAGTAGAATGCATTTATGAACTTTGATATATATCATAGATGGGATATAATTTCTCATTTTTCTGAGTGTACATGTTGCAGAATCACATCGTTCATGCAGTCACAAATATTCATAAAGTAATAATGTCTGTTTCATCTATTATCCTTCCTATCCCCACATGCCTCCCCCCATACCCTTCACTTCCCTCTACCTAATCTAAGATAACTCTATTCTTCTCTAGTGCCCCCTGCCTTATTGTGAATTAGCATCTACATATTAGAGAAAACAATTGGCCTTTGTTTTTTTGGGATTGGCTTATTTCGCTTAGCATGATATTCTCCAATTCCAACCATTTACTACCAAAAGCCATAATTTCATTCTTCTTTAAAGCTGAGTAATATTCCATTGAATATATATACCACATTTTCTTTATCCATTCATCTATTGAAGGACACCTAGGTTGGTCCCATAGATTAGCTATTGTGAATTGATCTGCTATAAACATTGACGTGGCTGCATTACCATAGTATGCTGATTTTAAGTCTTTTGGGTATAAACTGAGGAGTGGAATACCTGAGTCAATTGGTGGTTCCACTCCAAATTTTCTGAAGAATATTTATATTGCTTTCAATAGTGGTTGCACCAATTTTTAGTCCCACCAGCAATGTATGAAGTGTCCCTTTTCCCCTATATCCTCGCCAACATTTATTGTTGCCTGTATTCTTGATGACTGCCATTTTGACTGGAGTGAGATGAAATTTTAGTGTAGTTTTGATTTGCATTTTTCTAATTGCTAGAGATGTTGAACACTTTTTCCTATATTTGTTGATTGATTGTATTTCTTCTCTTGTGAAGTGTCTGTCCAGTTCCTTAGCCCATTTATGGATTGGGTAATTTTTTTTGGTGTTAAGTTTTTTGAGTTCTTTATATATCCTAGAGATTAATGCTTCATTGGAGGTGCATGGGGTAAAGATTTTCTCCCAATATGTAGATTCTATCTTCACATTATTGTTTCTTTTGCTGAGAAGAAGCTTTTTAATTTGAGTTCATCCCATTTATTGATTCTTGATTTTACTTCTTGTGCTTTAGGGGTCTTATAGGCCAACATGGTTAAGATTTGGGTCTAGTTTTTCTTCTATTAGGCACAGGGTCTCTGTTCTAGTGCCTAAGTCTTTGATCTACTTTGAGTTGATTTTTGTGTAGGGTGAGAGTTAGAGGTTTAATTTCATTTTGCTACATATGGATTTCTAGGTTTGCCAGCACCATTTGTTGAATAGGCTATCTTTTCTCCAATGTATGGTTTTGACACCTTTGTCTAGTATGACATAACCATATTTATGTGGGTTTGTCTCTGTGTCCTCTATTCTGTACCATTGGTCTACAAGTGTATTTAGGTGCCAATACCATGCCATTTTTGTTACCATAGCTCTGTAGTATATTTCAAGGTCTGGTATTGTGATGCCTCTTTCTTCACTTTTCTTACTAAGGATTACTTTGGTTATTCTGGGTCTCTTATTTTTCCAAATAAATTTCATGATTGCTTTTTCTATTTCTATGAATGTCTTTGGGATTTTAACAGGAATTGCATTAAATCATTTATAATGCTTTTGGTAGTATGGCTATTTTGACAATATTAATTCTGCCTATCCAAGAACATGGGAGATCTTTTCATCTTCTGAGGTTTTCTTCAATATCTTTCTTTAGTGTTCTGTAGTTTTCATTGTAGAGGTCTTTCATCTCTTTTGTTAGATTGATTCCCAGGTATTTAATTTTTTGAGGCTATTGTGAATGGGGTAGTTTTCCTAATTTCTCTTTCAGTGGATTCACTGCTGATGTGTAAAAATATGTTTGATTTATGGGTGTTGATTTCATATAGCTTTATACTTTACTGAATTCACTTACTAGTTCTAGAAGTTTTCTGGTGGATTTTTTTTGGGGACCCTCTAGACATAGAATAATATCATTAGCAAATGGTGATAATTTCAGTTCTTCTTTCCCTATTTGTATCCCTTTAATTTATTTCTTCTGTCAGTTGCTCTAGGGTGGTATTGAATAGAAGTGGTTAAAGAGGACATCCCTGTCTTGTTCTGGCTTATCCAGTTTACATCTGCATGTCTGTTCACTCTCCATCAAAGCTAAGCATACAAACACAGAGGTTTCTACTTTAAGTCTTCACTTTTGAAGATTCCTATGCCACAGAAGACTTACGTTAAATACATTTGTATATATTTTCTCTTGTTATTCAGTCTTTTGTTCTAGATGCTTCAACCATGAACCTAGCAATGAATGAGACAAGAAAATGCCCCCCCTCCCACTCTGTGGAGGCAGGGAGCCCATCTTCTTGGCTTTGAGCTCCTGGAATGTTTTCTCTTAAGATGGAACTTGGGGGTGGAGGAATAGAACCAGTTGTGTCCACAGACTCCCTATTCTTGTGTAGAGTTAGCATTAGTATCTTTTCTTGAATAAATGCTTCTCCATTTGCTGGATGCTATCAGGACAATTTCCAGAGACTTTAAATAATTACTTTTATAATTTCTTCCAGGAGAATGAAGAAATGGGGAAACATTTCAGTGTGTTCCTCACCCCTCTATCCCAGAAGCAGACCTCCTGAAGTTGATTCTGATACCCAAAGTTAATTCTGATAGATGGTATGGTTCGTTTTTATTGTGAATTTGTCTCGAATAACTTCACGTGTTCTAAACTTTGCTATTCACTCAGTGAACAGTTATTGAACATTTATTGTGATATTGTGTCCCAGATTAGGAAGTTATAACAAAAAAAAATAATATAAAATTAAAACAAGTGCTCTGACCGACTAGAACTTGATATCCCTCCTACTTGGAAGTCCAGGCGCAAGTGGTCCAGGACTGGTATGAAGCCTGAAAAATGTCAGGATTTCCTCTTTCTGTCCTAATATCTTCAACATGAAGCTTCCTTTACATAGTCCAAATGACTGGTTAAGCCTCTTTCCCTTCAAGACCACATTCTGGATAGTGGGAAAGAGGAAAGGCAGTGTAGGGGAAGGCTCACTGATCCTTTCTTTTCTTTTTTCTTTTTTTGGTACCAGGGATTGAACCCAGGGTTGCTTAACCACTGAGCCATGTCTCCAGCCCTTTTTCTATTTTTACTGACAGACAGGGTTTTGCTCAGTTGCTTAGGGCCTCACTAAGTTTCTGAGTTTGGCTTTGAACTTGCAATCCTCCTATCTCATCCTCTCAAGCCACTGGGATTACAGGGGTGCACCACCACACCCAGTTTTCTTTGTAAGGATGCAGTGAAAGTTGCATGTGTTTCATTGACCAGAACTTGGTCGCATGGTCATGGATAGGGAAGCTGGAGTCCAGCTGAAATCAGGGGTTCTGTTTTTAAAGAAGAAGGGGGTTGTAGACCTGCACTCACTGACCACCAGCACCACACCCAATGGCTGGACATTGTAAGTGCTGGCGATTAATGAGGGAGCAAAACCAGAGTTCTTTCACTGACCACTAATGAACTCCATTAGGGTGCTAATGAACATTTTCCATTTTAGGTATCACCCCCAAGAACTCATGTCCTTGTAAGTGGACCTGGTTAGCGTCTGCTTTGTACCTGGTTCCCAGTAAAAGACCTTCACAAGATTACACTTCTGGAAGGGATGTGACAAAGTAATGTCCTTCCTATAATCTCTTTAACTATCGCATTTGCTACAGCAGAAGTGGGAAGACTCACCCACACCCACAGTGTACATCCATTCTTTGTTCAGATAAACGGGGAGAAGAAAACTTTGTTGAATATCTGCTTTTTTGAACCAGGCTGCAAGATACCTGCTTCACAGATGTTCTCTTTTCATCCGACCACTATGTCCCCCTCCTCACACACACACACACACACACACACACACACACACAGAGTGAGAAATTGGCACCATTGTCATTATTGCACAGAAGAGAAGCCAGAGTTCCGAGGGGCTAAACCACATGCACAGAGGTATTGGGAATTCAATGTAGAAAATCTGACTACTTTGGTTGCATGAGTCCCACAGTCCCCTGGAAGTCTGTAGTAAAAAGTGTGTGAAGTTCTCCTGGAGCAGCTCCCTTCAGGGGCATTCTGTCCAGAAAACTGCCCTCAGGTGTCAGAACACAGCAGAAAACTCAGCCTCCTGACCAAGGCACCTGGGGCAGTCAAGAGCATATGCTAATGGATCAGGTGCAAGCTTATGTGATGCTGGGGGCCTTCATTGTGAGCTCTTTCTGACAGTTTTTTTTTTTAAAAAAGATTTGGATAAATAGTATGCTAATTAAGTTCAGAGAGAATATTAAACTGGGAGGGAGCACATGTACTAGTATGAATAACAAAAAGAATTTAGTCTAATCTCAGAGGTTATAAAAATGGGCAGAAAACAATAAAGTGAAATTTGATCTTAAAAGCAAATTAGATAAGAGATTTTTAAGGTTCCAAAAGGGGAAAGAATCCTACCCTAGTTTTTTTTTGTGCCCTCAAATGCCTACCGGGCATAATTATGGAGAAACATGCTGGGCAGGAAGGACAGACACCACTTGTGTGCACTGTGGCAGATGCCTTTGCAGGAATGGGCACCTGGAGACCCCTAATACACCATCCTGGGCTTGGGAAGTCATAGGCAGGGAGAGCAAGAGGCATAGCAAGTTCATAGAGTATTCAGGAATTAGAGATGCTGGGTGAGGAGGTGATTCTCCAAGGAAATGAAAATGTATTCAGGTCCCAGAAATCCCAAATGATTTTTCTGCCCCATATGGTGGTTGGGAGGGGGCAGATTGTGGTGCAGTGGGGACAGCTCTTATCGACATCAGAGCCAAGTTCTGACCCTATGTGGCTATTGGATATTTCTGTGCCTCAGTTTCCTCATCTGGCAATAGGAAGGTGAGTGTGGGCTGAAAATAGATCCTTTCCTGGCAGGAGCTTTGGAGGAACTGGAGATAGATGAGATGCAATTACTTATCTTCTATTTGGACTGAAAGAGGATTGCAGATTGCCTCTTTCTGGATTCTCCAGAAACAGATCCCGAGACAAAAGATTTGATTCTTTGGGAATTACTCCCAAACCACCCCAGTGGGAAAGTGTTGAGGGGGTGAAACCTGGAAGCAAAGGAGGCTTGGTCATCAAGCAAGTCCACACAATGGGCTCTTGGACTGATTCCCACTAGGGAACTTGGGGAGCCAGTGAAGAATATATACCCCAGAACTATCTCACCTAATGGAGTCCTTTTTGTGTTGCTATAACCAAACACCCAAGGCTTGGTACTTTGTAAGTAAAGGGGTTTAGTTGCCTTGTGATTCTGGTGGTCGGTGGTTGGAAGGTCCAAACATCATGGTGCTGGTGTCATGGTGAGGGCCCCCTTGGCTGCATCACAACATGATGGAGAATCAGAAAGGGAATAAAACACATGCACAGAGACCAAGCAATATGGGGGTGGGGCTCACTTTGTAAGGTTCATGAGAACTGATCCACTCCGGAGAGACCAGTGCACTCTTTGCGACCACACTAATCCATTAACTGAAGTGGAATCCCCATGAACTAACCACTTCCCACTATATCTCTCAACAGAATCCACTGTCTCAATACTGCTGGGACAAAGATTCAGCATGTGAACCTTTGAGCAAACCGTATCCAAACCACAGCACCACTGCAGGGGCAGGGAGCTGGAGTATGTTTATGTCCATTTCAAGTCATTGGCTGGGGACTTCTCCCTATGGGGCTTACAATCCCTAGTACTTTTATGCTTTGATAGCAAAAGAAAGCCCTTGGATGGGGATGCAGATGCTTGCAGCTGGGAGCTGGCTAGAAAGCCCTGCAGTGGTAAGGGTGAGAACATCCAAGTGGTGCCCTGGTATAGTCGCCTGCACAGCCCTGGAATGAACATACCTGGATAACTGTGAAGTCACAGTAGCAGCCTAGACAGATGACACATGAAGAGGACCTGGGCAAGAAGCAAGAGTAAGTTTTCAGGGAAATCCAGATCCTCTGAGTGTCGACTTCCTGGAAAAATTGGGTTATTAGAAACAATGGTCAAGAGTGGGAAGATATATATCCAGGGGCCTCAGTTAGGAGACTTGACTTCTCAGCAAAGAAGCATGGAGCTATGGTTGGGCATTCCAACCTTAGATATCTGAGGTGGCTCTGGCACTTCAAGCTGTATGCCTTGGTCAAATTACTTCATTTGTTATGACTCTGTTCCCATGCAAAACGGGTATAATGATAGTTTACATCTACTAGAATTTTGCAAGCATAAAAGTAGTAGATACAAAAATATAAAGTCTTATTTATTTATTTATTTATTTAATTGGTTGTTCAAAACATTACAAAGCTCATGACATATCATCTTTCATACATTTGACTCAATTGGGTTATGAACTCCCATTTTTACCCCAAATACAAATTGCAGAATCACATCAGTTACACACTCACATTTTTACATAATGGCATATTAGTGACTGTTGTATTCTGCTACCTTTCCTATCCCCTACTATCCCCCCAATATAAAGTCTTTAGAAGAGTGCTCAGTGCATGATAGAATTTCCATAACTGTCAGTGGTTATTATTGTCCAAGAACATGCTGATGATGGGTGTGCACTCCTGTAATCCCAGCAACTTGGGAGGTTGAGGCAGGAGGACTGAAAGTTCCAGGCCAGCCTCAGTAACTTAGCAAAACCTTGTCCTAAAATAAAAAAAAAAGGGCTGGGGATATAGCTAGGTGGTAAGGTGCCCCTGGATTCAATTTCTAGTACCACCACCACCACAACAACAAAACAATAAACAAACTAACATAAAAAAATCCAAACAAAAGCAAACCCAGGCTGTTCCTCACCTGAGTCCAGGGTTGGGTAAAGGGGAGGATGGAGAAATGGCTGCCAGCCTCCTGCTGGGGTTTACTCTGGGCCTAAGGAAGAGGATGAGGAGCCACAGCTTCTAGTCAGCCATGTGTGATCATGAGTGGAAATAACCAGCACCCTACAATGTGCTGAGTTGCCAACTATGATGTTAGGTAGATAGAGTAATAAACGTGTTTTCCACTTAAAATAGTTCTGCCTTATGAGATTTGGACAGGACATAACCCTGTAATTGAGGAGCACTGGTACTCTCAGCCATGCATCGTTAGATCCCCCATCCTTAGTCTTTATTGGCATGTCAAGTGGGTCACTTAGTTTTCAGGTTGTTTTAGCTATTTACAGTCAGCCAAGAGCAAGTGAAACTTCATTTTCAAGCCTGCTTTACGTGCACGTGCCCCCGCTCCCATTCTTCCAGAGTAGCCAGGTCTGAGCCAGTAACTGGGTAGGCACAGGAGAGGAATTTTGCCCCTTTGTTTCACTTCCCCGTCTATTGTTGCCCATACTGGGGCAACTCTTCCTCTCCTTAATATCTTAGGGGTGGGGGAGGAGGATAGTGTGGAACATTGTGAAAGGTTTGAGATTTTGTCCTTTGACACAGTTTCATGGATGCCGGTGAAAGGCAGGAGACTCTGGCTTAGAGATAACAGAAAGTTTATTACTCACAGCAATAGCAAAAGCTTCAGCCTTTTTGTGCTTGTTCTCAACTTGTTACTGGAACACACAAAGAGGGTCACACTATACCCATACATGTGGGTTTGTATTTCAGGATAGGAACCCATAGCTTAGGGAATGCAAATCTCTTATAATATGAGTATAGACATGTCTGCCCTTTGCTGTGAAGTCAGTCATTGTCTTTATTTTACTGGACAGTGAATTTCCCTGCTTTTGGCTTGGAGAGTTGTCCTCTTATCTTTCAAGGCTGTTCCTTATCTAAACATCCTGAAAAAGATAGTACAGAAGAAAGAACCATTCCATGTCTCACTTGCAAGATATGATGAGACATGATAGCCTTGGGTCTCCTGTCTTGCAGCTGGAAAGGTGTCAGAGTACTCGCAAGGTGGGCCCCCTCCAGGCTGGACCTGACCTGGTCTGTTTCATCTTCTGCTTATGAAAATCTCAAAGATGGGGTGGACTTTGTGTGTACCATATGTGGAATTTCCCAGGGTTGGAGTCTGCTTTGCCCTAGACTTTTCTGTTTCAGAGACAATGCAGAGAGGGCAGTCAAACTTCCTATTATCCCTGCCAGAATCCACATCTCAAACCCCTCCCTGGGTGGTGTTTTACCTTTCTGAGTTTAGTAGCCACCTGGGATTCTCCATAGCTCTTTTCACCTCCTTCTAACACCTGAGACTCGATGACATGAAGACTGGAATCTATTAGAGTCTGACTCTGCCTCTCAAGAGCACAGAGACCTGGGTGGAACATGCTCTCAATGCATCCTCTGTGTAGACATCATGACAAGCTTCTGTAAATATTCTGCCTCCATAAATCTTCACATTAGATGGAAGCACCAGTTTCTAGGTGCACATTCAACCCAGAAACTCTGGGGGCTCTTGTCAAGTTTCCCAGAGTGTCTCAAGTTTAGCTGAGAGAGGTCCTGCAGCTTCTAGTTCACCCAACCTCTAAGTAGCAGGAAGATTCCTGGTCTCTCTAGGGGAGCCCCAGTCTGTGAGGGGTTCTTTTAGAACCCCACCACTTCCCAATTTTGCTAAGGGAAGCAGTGGCCGTGGGTGTATTTTCCTTCCCTGTTACTTAAGTTTATCTTGATGACTACAATGATGTCCTACTTCAATTTTCTCTTCCCCCAGTCACCTCCAGAGATAGATTGAGTGGGGTGGTTGTTATCTAGGGAAAGTTCAGTCAACAAAGCGGCTCATGACTAATTGGGTGACTTTGCTTCTGTGCTCAGCCATGTCAGGGCATAGGAGTGACTCAGTACCCAGGAGAATGAGGAAACCAACTGGGGGCAGGTGTGCAACAAATTGAATTAATAAAATCATGGGAGAAGGGGAATGTTCCCTATTGAAATATCCCCAGTTAGTAAGAAGAGCTAGGGAGGGAACTAGGTCAAGTATTGGTCCCTGAACACCAGGAAGCCACCTTTCATGGAAATCACCTGCCTTGAAAATTGGGTCACGCTTACACAGATGGGACCTGGGGACTCCCCAAGCTCATCTACTCTGCCCTTCTCCCCCAGCACAAGTGAGAGTGTCCAAGGCTGGGTTATTTTTAGCTACCCATAAACTGTCATGTGCTGAATGGGACCTGGGGGGTGGGCAAGGCAGAACATCCCAGAGTTGCTGGCTCCTGAACTGTCTCTCCCGAGGTCTGTGTAAGTCACATAGACCTTGGAATGATGGTAACATGACATCTCCATGCAAGAGAAGTCCCAGAGAAACCCTTCTGAAGGGCTGACCAACTGTACCACTTGAAGACTTCATCAATCACATACCTAATCATAGTACCCCTGTGGAAAGCCTTCAGATGTTCCAACTCCTGGCCTGGCTGGTGAGATTCTCCATGACCTGAGGGTCTCCATGTTCTCATGCATGGCACGTACATACCCATCCTGCCTCCTATTCCCACCAACCAGATCATCGTGGCTTCTCAAGTCAGCCAGGCTCTTTTGAACACGTGTTGAAATCTTCCCTCTCCTGTCTGCCTGCACATACTTCCTTCGATTCTAAAATTCTGTACAGTTTTCCTGTCCTTTGAGTATATCACCCTATAGGATCTGAGAATCACATGTCAAACAGGTTTCTTTAAACGTGGGTCTATCATACTGGGATGGGACTCCTTCAGGCCAGAGGTTGGAGTCTGGCACAAAATAGGCACTCAAAACACATGGTGAGTGTCACACTCATTTATACAGTGAGTGACATAACCTGGGCAGTTGGAAAGCTGTAAGAGGCTCTTGGAAAATATACATTGACCTTCACATGTGAGGACTTTCACTCTGCACGGTTAGTTTCCGGTCCCAGCAAAGTCCCTGAATGTCAGCTCTGTGCAGAGAAGGAGGATGGAGGGTCTGGCAGTTTAGGTGCAGGGGATTTGAGGGATTTCAGGACTGACCAACAAAAATTTTCTGATCACAAGGTGGCAGCAGAACACACCAGTTTTATTTGGTCAGCACTTTGACAGGTTTCCACTTGAGGAAGTCCCTCACTGCATGAACCATCCATCCAGAGGTTATGATATGGGGCCACCACCCAGGAGAGGAAGAAGGTGAGAAAACTCCTGGGAGAAAAGAAGATTCAAGACGGAGTTCATTTTTCTAGAAGATATTACTTATTAGCCTGGTAGATCAGAGTGATCCAAAGGACAGCAGCAGCTTGGGGTCTTAATAGCTTTTATCTATGGATAGTAGATGTTGGGTGCAGTTTTGCAAAGCATGCAAAGCAGCAGGATCTAAATGGCTAACACTCTGCTCATTGGAGCCCTGTTTAAAACAATTGCATGTGTAAAATTTTGAGTTTGGCTCCAGCAGGGTTTTGAATTGCTAGGTCTCAGCTTACTGTGAAGAAGTAAACCATTTAGGGGCCAAGTCACAGAAGACATCTTATCCAGCACTCAGCGAGGGCCAGGCTTCGCAGGAGTCAGTGGGAGTTTGTGTCTTTCCTGTTTATGCCACAGATTTCTCTATTGGCTTAATGGATATGGTAGAGGGAATCTCCACATTTATTTGAATGCATGTAGTGTTTCAGGTTACTTCAACACACATTTACCAAGTATCTTATCTGTGCCTGGTACAAAAAAATGCAAAAATGATTAAGATATGATGTTTGCTCTTAAGCAGTACATAATCTGGTGGGAGTAATAAGCTGCAAATACTGTAGCTAATTGCAACTCCATGGGATACAAGAAGTCTATGTTACACTGGCAGATCAGGGAGGGAGGAATGCTCAACAGCTGGATCCAGGAGTGTGCTGGGTACGCATCATTTCAAAATTTAGAGCTTAGAGTGGATGTGCTTGGATACAGTGGGTTCAGACCACAGGGACCAGTTAACTTCACTAAGACTGGCTGCTGTAAGCAAAGGCACCATGCTGGGATATGATTTGATGGAGATACTAGTAGGGCTGGTTTGGGGACCAAGGGCTGGAATGAATGGTTCTTGGTGTGATTGGAAGCAGATGCAGTCAAGGGGATAAACACAAAGTTAAGTGATGTCTAGTGTTTAAGTGGCAGGGCCAGGTGATGAGTCAAGGATCATGCTGTGGGCTGCAGCTGAATGCAGGATCTGGAGCTTGGGGGAATAGAACTATATGGACCATTTTGGGAAAAAGCAAATATGGAGGCCATGAACAAGTTCTGTCAGGACCGCAGCTGCTTGGGAACAGGCAGAGGGCTCTTTTTTCCTGGCATGGGACCTCTTATGCTAATTTAAAGGCCTTGGGTGGTATGGGATGATGCTGGAAATGGGGCATATATGGGGGATTTCAGGAGTATGGCCCAGAGACATGAAAGAATGAACAAATGGGGGTGTTATGGAAGAGCTAGGAGAGGGGTGAGAGGGTCCTGCAGTCAAACAATAAGCCGTCAGCTGAGAGCACCCCATTTTAGAAAGTGGTCATAATGACTAGAAGGGGTCTGAGAGCAGGATGGAGAATTATGGGGAAAAAGAACATAATAGACTGAGCATTTAAAACGGAGACCTGATGTTTAGCAGGACACCACTCTGTGGGCAAGAAGAGGGGATGTTCACCACCTTGTGTCCAAGGGCTACCACAGACCTGATCCTTGACACAAAAATTACAGACCGTGGTCATAGGCAGGTGAAGTTCACAGACATGATGAGAAGAAGATGCTGTAACAAATATTTGAAAGGAGTCACAGTACTTATTCAGCAAGGAGGTGCTGTGGGGTTTGCAAGGAAGAGATGGGCAAGGTTTTAGCTTTGAATGTATGATAGTGGAACCCTGCCTACAAGGAGGTTGATGTTCCTATCAGTGGCTATGACAAATACAGGAGGGTTCCAGTGCCTGGAGACACAGTGGGTCCTTTCTCAGCGTCTCACCTACAGTCAGAGCTTGCACCTGAGTCTTCAGGTGTATAGGAGAAGCGCACTCTGAAAGATCCAGATGCTCTGAGCAGAAGATTTCCTCTGAATACCTACATCCACACCTTCCTGCCCAAGGAGAAGCCCTTGTGTATTGGACCTTGGGATGGTTCCATGTTCTCTGCTGATGGTCCCCAAAGTGATGGAAGCTACCGGTGCCTCACCCAGCTGTCCTGCCAGCTTAACATTCAGGGAGACCCCAGCAGCAGCTGCCCAGGAAGCCAGGCGTGATCTCCGCTGCTTCAGCAAAGCACAAATCACTAAGCAAAACACAGCCTTTTCCAGGAGGCTGCCTGTCACTGGGTGGATAAATGAGCCGTCACGCTCCATCCGTCCTGGGTACAGCTGTGTGCTGCATTTGCAGCTCTCCCGCCCACTTCTGGAACATTCTGTCTCTTTATATCTCTCCCACTCTCTGCCTCCCCATCCTTCTTATCTTCCAAGGCCACTCTAGGCCTGCTTCCTCATTGTCTCAGCTGCACACCCACAACTCAGTGCTGGGGCAAGTCTGATTAGCTTGTGGACATCCCTAGCGTCCTAGCTCTTTCTGCCCATCACAGACAATTCAGAATCTGGTCTTTTGCCATCAGCTGCTCAGTGGCTCCCTCCTCAGTCATTCATATATATATATATATATATATATATATACACACACACACACACACACACACACACAATTATGAGAGTGGAGAGAAGATGAGTAAACTATGAGCTCACGGACAAAGAAAGGAAGAAAGGCAAGGTTATTTAATGAAAAAAACAAAGTACCAGAAGAGGGGAGGAGGAGGACATACTGAAGTCGAGGTATGGAGTGGAAGATTTGTTACAGGAGCTGGAGAAATAAAAAATTAGGGTGACAAGGCTTGCATTGGAAGCTGAAAGAGATGTGATTAAAATACATCCACATTTAGTTACTTGTGAATTCTGAACTCTGTTTCTTGCAGGGGACCACTTGGGTCTCTGAGTTCCCGAGTTCAGCATAGAGTCAATGAGCTGGGTTTCTTTCATAAACACCTGTTGCTTGCTTTGTGAACGGGAACCATTCCATCTTGTCCACCCCAGAGAGTGACCAAGACATTTGAGAGTACTTTGCAGAGGACAAAGCTGAGCAAAACTGAGAGGCATCTAGGACAGACACTGTTCCCATGGCCCAGGAGCATCAGCATGAAGCGCAACAATGTCTTTAACCTGTTCATTCTCTTTCCACTCTTGGCAGTTCCTGAGAGCTGGGAGTGATTCCAGAAGTCAGAATTACTTGCTTTTGGAAGAGAGTTTTTCAATAATGGCATGAGGCCAAGAACTAGAGGGATAATTTCTTCTTTTTCCTCCTCATCCATCTCTCCTTCCTTTACAATATGATAGGCTGCACAGCAGGCACTTCATGGGAAACCCAGAGGTGGATCAGTCTCAGATTCATCTTTTGGGTTCTTGAGGCAAGAAGGAGCTCCAGCTAGACCTGGATGAACTATGGCCAGCTCAAATACATTGCTTCACCTTCCTGCACTATGACAGGGCATGCTATGGTTTGGATCTGGAATGTCCCCAAAAGCTCATATGTTGAAAGCGTGTGTCCCAATGCAGCATGGCTCAGGGGTGGGGCTTTTAGGCAATGATTGAATAATGAGGGCTTTAATTTCATCGGTGAATTAAACCATTGGATAGCTGGATGAACTTCTGGAAGGTGGGACCTAGTAGGACCTAGGATAAAATAAGTCACTCACTGGGGGGCAGGTCCTGAAAGGGCTCATCTTCTCCTTGGATCATTTTCTCTGACAAGCCCCCACCTCCATTCCCCCACCTTCCATCTGCTTCCTGATTGCCACGAGCCAATCACCCTTCCTCTACCACATCCCTCTACCATGATGTGCAGTCTCACTTCAGGCCCAGAGTAATGGAGCTGGCTGGCCATGAATGGGATCCTCTGAAACTGTGAGCCAAAATAAGTTGTTCCTTCTCTATGTTGCCTTTGCCTGGTATTTTGGTAACAGTGATGAAAAATTGACTAACACACTGCAGATCATCTCCTTTCTCAGCCAGGGCTTGGAGGGACATGGCTGGTGAGCAGCAAAACTGAATGTAACTTTGGCTTGTATGTCTTAGCATCTACGTAGCCCTGTGTCTCATCTGCTTCTGGTCCCTGGAGTCTGTTCACACCATGCCACGCTCTTTACTTTCAGAGAGAGTCTTTAAAAGTCCCAGCTGAGCGTGATGGCACATACCTGTAATCCCAGCAACTCAGGAGGCTGAGGCAGGAGAATGGCGTGTTCAAAGTCAACCCAGCAACTTAGCGAGGGTCTAAGCAACTTTAGTGAGACCCTATCTCCAAATAAAAAATAAAAAGGGCTGGGATGTGGCTTAGTGGTTGAGTGCCCCTAGGTTCAATATCTGGTATGAAAAAAACAAAAAAAGTCTGGAGTGTGCCTGGGTGGGGATCCCTTATCCCTAATCAACAATGACAACAGCTTATAAGTGGCTGTGGGTGGGGCTGTTTTCTGTCTGATCCTGGGGTCTAAGGGTTTGGCTTTAACTCTGACGTCTGCCTTGCTACCTCTTTCCCTAATAACGAAGGTGAATACTACCAAAGAAAAGTAGAAAGAAATTGTCAGGAAGCCCAAGCCCATGGTTTGTGATGAGGTCACTTGTTATCTGGAACTGCTGTCTAAATAAGGACTTTTCATATCCTTGTCACTTGTCCTTCTGTCCCGGGCTCTTCCTGCTAAGTGAGTTCAGGGCTGTTCTATGTTTCTGGCCTTGACATCTGCCTCTCACTGACTCTTGTCTCTGTCTTTCTTTTTCCCATTTCCTGTGTAATACAGGGTGGTGGAAGTGCATCCAAAGGATGAAGTATGTAGACAATGGAGGGTGAAAATTCAGCAGCGGATTTATTAGAATCAAGAAAAGCACTCACAGCATGGGAGGGATTCCAAAGAGGGTACCATTAGTAGCTCTTTGTCTAGGGGTTTTTATGCTGTTTGAGGAACTAACCTTTCATTGGAAAGTCTCTCTGGAGATCTTTTTCTGACTCAATTGAAGGTACACAATTTTAATTTTTTATTCTCGCAATGGGATGGTTTAATGTCTTTGTTAACCTGATTTTGTCCTGTCATTATTCCTTAAAACAAGAATTGCCTGGGTTCAATACAACTCTTAAGGGTTGACTAATGTTAGGGTAGTCTGGAGCAATAACAGAGAGTATGGATATCCAAGCATAAATGGGCCTTCCATTCAGGTTCCAAAAAACAAAACAAAACAAAACAAACAACAACAACAACAACAAAAACAACTATGAAAAAACAGGCTCTAGTTTAGGGTTTTAACCTGGGATGGTGGGATCCCATTCTCTGAGGTCCCCATTTCTATCTCCTGTCTCACCTGCATGAACCTGCTCTTTTCTAGAGCTGTTCAAATCTTACCTCTTTGTTAGGATCCACACCCACTCAACCTTCCTTTAAGAAGCTGATTTTTATAAATGTCTGGAGCCCACCCTCATGCTCTTCCCTGCCAGTGGGCATCCTCCACACCGGAATGCTTCTCAGGTTTGGCCACTAAGGCTCCAGAGTTATCTTCCATGCAGCAGAAGAACCTTCTATCAACCCAAGTGTCCATCAGCTGATGAATAGATAGGTGGTACATGTACACAGTGGAATGTTGTTTAGTCATAAAAAGCAACACTTTTTTAAAAGATTTTTTTTTTAAGAATGATAGGATCTGTGACAAATCTTGTCATTTGCCACAACCTGGGTGAGCCTGGAAGGCATCGTTAAGTGAAATGAACCAGGCACAGAAGATAAATATAGCATGATCTCATTTATATGTGGGATATGAGAGTTGCTCTCTTGGGAGTGGAGAGTAAATGGAAGTTACTAGAGGCTGTGGAGAGTACCAGGGAGGATGGAAGGAGGTTGGATAATAAGTACAGTGCTGTGGTGAGACAAAAACAATAAATTCAGTCATTCTCTTGCACAGCAGTGTGGCTATGGCTAATAATTATGCATTGTATATTTCAAGATGGCTAGAAGTGAAGATTTTGAATTGTTTTCACCACAAAGAAATGATAAATGTTTAAGAAGGTGGATATGCTAATTACCCTAGTTTGATCATTATGCAACAAACACACCTATGTTGAAGAAACACGTAGTACCCCCTAACCATGAACAATTATTATATATCAACCAAAATTATAAATAAGACACAGAAATTAATTTGAGCATGAATTCTAAAAACAGAGACTGCAATGCAGATTCTTTCCAGACCTATTGTATCAGAAACTCTGGGAGGTGAGGCTAGAAATCTGTTTTTGAAAGTCCAAGTGAGTCTGGTGTGTTCCTAGAAACCTACCCACAGGCAATGCTTCCAAACAGGACACAAGAGCTAATGTGGTTTCTTACCTACCTCTTCTCTTCCTCCTCTCAATTCCAACCACTCAGGAGGGAAGACCTCCAAACTGGCCCCTCCTGTTTACTTCTCTTAGCAGCAGTAATTGGCTTCTGATCAGAGCCGCCCTGGTTGTTCAAACTCTTTCATGTCTCCGTCTCATTAGGTTATGCCCCAGCTCTCTAGAGATGGTGTTTTCATTCCCACCCTTAAGAAGATGCAGAGATGGAGCTCATGGATGTTAAATGACCGATCACCCAGAGCCACCACTGCAGAATGTGGAGAACATGCAATCCACACATTTACTTCAAGTCTGGGAATACTGAGGCCCAGTGAGGGGCTCTTTCTGCAGGTGAAGTATATAACTGATGCTATAGTAAGTGTATTCACAGCGAAATCAAGGCAGAGTCTGCAAAATTTCTAGATATTCTCTAAACCTGAAAATACATGTGCATTATCTCAGCAGTTTGGGAGGTTGAGGAAGGAGGATTTTATGTTCAAGGTCCTCCTCAGCAATTTTGAAAGGCCCTAAGCAACTTAATAAGACCCTGTCTCAAAAAATTAAAAAGGGAGGGGTGGTCCTGAAGATGTGTCTTAATGGTTAAATGCCTCTACATTCAATCCCTGGAATAATAATAATAATAATAATAATAATAATAATAATACTTTTAATAAATGTGTTTTCTGATAATCTATGTTTGATCTTAGGCCACTCATGCCCATAGCTATAATTATGAAGCTCTGTCTAAGCTCTAAGCTCTATAAGGTGATGAACAGCCTGAATGGTGTCTGAGTGCCTTGCTGGGGAGGGAAGAACCTGAGCTGGGAGCGATACACACTTGGACACCCCTGGACATTCTTGGCCTATTAGGGTAATACTGTGAGGGTAGCAGGATCATCCCAGTGATGGTTCCTGATCTTGACAATGGAGTGAGGGCCTTGGTTGACCAGTTAGCTGCTTTCTCTGGCTCTTCAGGAGACTCTTCTTGGAAAACAAAAAAAGAAAGAAAAAGAAAAAGAAAAGCTTCCTGTGACTCTGCAGTAAATAGTTATCATAAACTGAATTGCTCAAAAGTTACCCAAAGGCCGATCAACTCTAGGGGGCTGGAGGGAGGACCCAGCGAGACATGTATATAAAAGAACTTGGAGAACCAGGGGAGTTCTGATGAGAAGTGTTACTACTGATAAGAAAAGGAAACAGGGGAATTCGGGGGTCTTGCCCCTCAGTAGTTGGAAGTGAGGTGGGGGAAAGAGCTGGCAAGAATCTACCTTTGCTTTTGCTAAGCCATGTGAAACCCCAGAGGCCACAGCTGGCCTGTGAGCAGGTTTCACTTAATGTGGAAACAGCTCCAGGTGCAGGGCTGTGTGGTGGGGCACCAACTGGGACAGCCTTTTATTATATCATCTTGAATATTATGCTCCAGATAATCTGACTGCTTGCTCAGCATAAATACAGTGAAATCTCATTGCATCTTTTTATTGAGATGAAATTTATATCCTGTGAGCTGCATAGATCATAATTGTGTAAGCTGCCGAGTTGTGACAAATGCACACACTTCAATCAAGATAAAGAACGATTTAATCATTCTGGAAAGTTTGCTCCTGCCCCCTTCTAATCACTCCTCACCTGTCAGAGACAGCCATTCTTCTGATTTCTATCACCATAGATTAATTTCGCTTATTCTTGAACTTCATCTAAGTAAATGGTAGCTACAGTATATGCTCTTCTGTGTCTTTCATTATTAAAATGTTTTTAACGTTTCTCCATATTGTTGCCTATATCTATACCACAACTTATAAAAAGATCTCTTCCCTTGTCAACAGACAGACTAATTATTTCCTGTTTTTTGAATATTATAATTAAAACTTCTGTGAATACCTCTTTAGAGGTCTTTTTATGAACATACATTTTCTTTTCTTTTTGGTAAACCTCTAGGGTGGAATTGCAGGATCACAGAGTAGGTATAGGTACAGAGAAGTTACCAGAGAGAATTACAAATGCTTGCGTCATTGCATATTCCCACTGGCAAAGCGTGAGAATTCCCTGTGTCCATGTCTGCACCAGTCTTGCCAGTCTCTGCTGTGGACTAAATGACTATGTACCCCCAGATTCATATGTTAAGGCTGCAAGACCCAATGTGATAGTATTTGGAGTGGGGATTTTGAGGTAACTAGGTCATACGAGTGAAGCCTTCATAAATGGAATTAGTGCCTTATAAGAAAAGTCACAGGAGAGGTGATCTCCTCTTAAGCCATGTGAAGGTGCATCTAGAATGCAGTCTTCTGAAAACCAGGATGAGAGCCCTCATGACACCTGATCTGCCAGCACTTTGATCTTGGACTTTCCAGCTTCCACAGTTGTGCTAAATAAATGTCACTTAAGCCTCCTAGAACCTAGTGTCTTATTACAGTAACCTGAAACTTGCTTTGATAATCTTTTTAATTTTAGCTATTTTAATGGGTAGTATTTCATTATGGTTTTAATTTTATTAACCTTGAATACTAATGACCTTGAGCATTTTAATGTCTTTATTGGCAACTTGTATATCTTCTTTTGTGAACTATATGCCTGAGACTTTTGACTTTTTTTGTGTGTGTAAATTGAGTTGTTTAACTGTGTATTATTGATTTGTAGAGCTTTAATAATTAGGTATTCTGGATACAAACACTTTATAAGATATATGTATCTTGTGAATATTTTTTCTAATCTTTGGCTTGCTCTTTCATTTTCCAAATAATGTCTTTGGATAAGCAAAATTTTAAAACTTTGATGACGTCCCAATTTATCCTTCTGTGTAGTTAGGGATTTGTGTGTTGTTTCTAAAATATTTTTGCCTACTGGGAAGATATTGTCCTGTATTTTCTTTTCTAAAAGTGTCATAGTTCAGTGTATTTGTTTAGGTCTGTGATCTATCTTGAACTAATGTGTGTGTGTGTGTGTGTGTGTGTGTGTGTGTGTGTGTTGGTAGTGTGAAGCAGAGAAAATAAATTTCCCCCATGTTTACAGATAAACACTGGCCCTACTTTTTAAAAATAGTTTTTAATCAAAATTTTTTGGTATATTTGACAAAAGTCAATTGACTACGTATGAATAATTTGTGGGCATAAGTGTGTTCATAATATTCTGTTATTTTACTTTTAAGATATGAAGGATCTGTACTCCCGGTCTTTCATTTTTGACATCTTAAAATTTGTGTTTTTCTCTTCATTTGATCTTTCTGTCTAGATGTTTATCAATTTTAATTTTTAAAAAATAAGTAGCTTTTGGCTTTAACATTTTTCTGTTCATTTTTTAATTCATTGAGTTCTGTTTTTATGTTTATAATTTCCTTTCTTATATTTATGATTCAATTGACTTCCACTGATTTTTTTCAATTTGGGCGCTTTGATCACTAAAATTATACTCTTTCTCTTTTCTAATTAAATTCTCAATTTCTCTTTGAGCCTTGTTTTTTGCCATATCCTATAAGGACATTCGCTCATTATGCTGATGTTTTCTTTGTGTTTTTAAGTATATACTATATTAGCTGTTTTAAAGTTTGTCTGCCAAGTCCATTGTCTTTGTCCACTTGGGATCTGCTTCTATTGACTTTAATGTGTTTTTATTATGACAGAGATTTTTTTCTGGCTTCCTTGAAAGCTTGTTAATGTTGGCTGTGAGTTTAGACTTTGTGATGATACAGCAGAGGGTGTTTGGATTATGTTTTCTTCCTTAGTTGAAATGAGTACAATGATTTTTGACCATTAGTCACTATGATGAACCTAGGAATAAGGAATATGAATAGTAGGACTAATATGACGAATCAAGACTTTTATGTGTTGACATTTAACCTTAGGATGAGCAGGAATAATCACACAGAAATTGAAAATAAAATCTGCTTGAAGAAACAGTATAAGAGATCAATACCTGGTATCATTAATTTTTGGTAGCTGTACTTTGAAATATGATTAGCTTTTTTATTATTACTTTATAGAAATTTTAAAAAGTCATTTAACTTATGGTACATTCAACAAATAATCTTTTTTTTCCCCTGAAAATTCACTAAGAAGTGATGCTGCTCAAACCTGCACATTTTATAAGTTTATTTGAAATGTTGCAAAAGCCTGGGTGGATGATTACAACCTTCTTCTTAAAAGAAATTTGAAGTCAAAATCTTTAAGACTTTACTCTTTGGCAATGTTTTCAAACTGTGTTTCTTAAAGAGTGAGAAAATCAATTTAGAGAGCTATGGCTAGCATATAAAAAGGTGATATAAAATAGAATACAATGGAAAATGCTAGATGCATTTCATGGAATAAGGGTAAATATTGTTTTGTAATTCTTTGTTTTTTTGTGTGTGTTTATGTGTGTGTGCTTTGAATTTTGACTTAAAATGTGCATCTTAGGTTGCATTCATATGAGTTTGGAAAGCAAAAGGAAGAAGAGGCAAGGAGTTTTGGAAGCCATGCACAAATGTGAGTGGAAAAAAATGGAGCATTTGAGGTTAAGTGGGCTGAGAAACTTGACCTTATAATCAGACTAAATAACTTTAGATGTAATAGGTGGGGACCAACCAAGAAGCAGGAAGCTCAGAGAAGAAGCTGTTGGAGGAACTGGTCCTGGCCTAAAGAGAAGGGAATGCATTTGAGGGTCTCTGAGCCAGTGTAATTTGAGCACAGGATGACCAATAGGATGAGGACAAGACCCATAAGAATGAGATATCTAGAGGAATCCTAGTCCTCTGTGCATAAGGGTACCATTCTCTAAACCAAATCAAAGGTTAGCAGAGTAAAGAATTGATGCTTCTCTTATTATCATGTTGAAGTAGGTACTAGAACCCAATCAGTTTATGTAGCCCAAAGAGCAAATGGACATACAGGGCTGGACTTCAGGGACATGGATTGTGGCCTTCACACCTTGCTGCAGGAGTCTGGAGTGTCAACATGGCCGACCCCGTCCAGGATTCAGTGAGCTGGAGAAAATGGGGAATCTCATAAATCATCGTGTAAATAAAAGTGCAATTTTTCAGGCCCTTATTTACAGTGGTTTTAGTGTGCTACATTTCCAGGGAAATATATGTTCTTGTCACCCAACTCAAGAGAAGTAAATGAATTTGAATCACATGAGTAGCTTTAAATGCCAGCTTGAAATTTAGTAAGCTACTTTCCACCTTCTTGATTCTCATCTTCTTCTTCTTTATTAAAAGTGAGCCATTTTTCTCTGTCTTTAGGTATATAGATTAAAATGAGGCTCCTTGTGAAGAAAAAAAGGAGAAAGATGCAGAAACAAGAAGTTCATGTTATGAGGATAAGAAGATTTTCTTTATTTAGTGAACTTTGAATTACTCATCCTGTAGGAGACCTGGGAAAAGTCAGATGAAGGATAGAGTGTCTCTACCCATTCCCAGGCTAGTCTCTGACCCAGAGATTGCCTAATTTTTAATGGATTATGCCTACTTGTGTGACACGTTGGTCTGCAAGCTGCTTTGGGGCAAGGATCCTGTCTCTTGTTTTCCACTATAGCCTCAGCACTCAGCTATAGTGCTGAGACTGTAGTAGTCTTTCAAAGAAGGGTGGAATGATCAATGAATGATCCTTCAAAGAGTGGTCAAAATAACTGCATTAAACACTTCAGGTGATTAGGAGCTTGGTTTGAGTCCTGTTCCTAGTTCAGTTTCCTTATCTGTAACTTGAAGGTAGTAAAATTGAGTAATAGTTAGAGCCACTGTGAGGATTAAATGAGCTAATGCTTAGTACAGTGCTTGGCGTATGGTAGTGGATTAGTAATTTAAACTGCTGGATTGCTGTTTTTGTTATCTATACTCTTCGTCACATTGTGTGGGTTGATAGGTTTTCTCTCCCCTTTAGCTCCCACATTTGTAACAGTTATAAATGGCTGACGTTTCTATTTTGGGTTGTTGTAATGATTATAAAATGATAGATTGAGGATATTGATATTGAATCTTGTTTCTTTATTGTCAAGATAACTGTGATTCAGTGAAGGCAAGTAATTCAGGGAGAGCGGCAGACCCGAATGAGATACAAATGTGAAGAATTTTCTGGAAGGTTCACGTTGCTCAGAAAAATATAAAAGTATAACACAACTCTGAGTGAGTATGGACTTTGGGTTCACACAGGCCTTATTTCCTAGCTGCTCTTGTGCTAAGGAGTTTGCACTGGTCTTTTGCACTTTCTGAACCCAAGTGAGAACAGGGATTCTGACTGTGAGTCATGAAGGCTTGTGCAAAGCCCTCCGGTCAGCCTACCACAAGACAGGCATTCAGTCCACAGAAGCTCTTCCTTTTCTACAATGTGGCCAACAGGGTGAAACTAAGATAAAATGTGGGGCTGCTGGCAGCAATTTTAGGTCTCTCTTACCTTTCAGAAGGCATGTACACCTCCTGGAGAAGTTGGGGGTAACCTTGAGCATGTAGTAGATAATGGTCAAGGTTGTGGGCCAAGGGGACAGGGGAAGCTGTATCCCAGTCACAGTCTTCTTGCTCCCATCTGACAGGTATGCACATGATGTCTGTTTTGAACTAAGAATGTCCAGACAAAGCCAGTAGGCAGGCAGGACCATCAGAGACCTTTGTCTTAAATATCTCCATACCCTTCACATCTCACCTTCCTACAACTCTGCCCCACAGCCCACTTGGCAGTGCCTAAGGATAGCTGGCTGTTGAGCAAATTCTGAAGGTGATATAGCCTAGAATTAATAGAACCTGGGTTCAAATCCCAACTCTGCCACTTTATAGCTCAGTGATAACAGATGAGTCACTTACCCTCCCTGTGGCTTAGTGATAGAACTTATTGAAAAATACATACGACATGGAAAACAACACGTAAGCATTCAGTACTATGTGGTCAGCCTGGCCTGGTCCCAGGGTCTGCAGATGCTGTGTTCCCTTAGGACCGGTTTGGGCCTCATGCATGCTCTGGGTTCTGTGTGCCCCTGTTATCCTGTACTGAAAAAGTGCATGAGCACAACATGGTGCAGGGCTAGAAGGGGGTGCCTGATCAGGGAACTCAGGGCTGAGCTGGGCACTGGCAGCAAAGTGTCTTTGGCAGCCTGTGCGGCTCATCAACCCAAGGGTTTGGGATTTTTCCTGCCCATCTCCCACCCCACAGGGCATCTTCTCCCTAGCCCCAGACTCTTTTCCCCTCTGAACTCATGGTATTTGCTGTTTGCTTTTAAAACTCAAGCTGATGATCTTATGAATCTCTGTACAGCCTAGAGCCAGCAGATTGGCTACCACTTTGGTTGGCTGTCTTGGGGACAGAAGCTGGGAGTGGACAGTGCCCAATCAGGTCCTCATTCATTCTGCAGTCCTGAGCTTCCATTTAGTCAGAACATTAAGCAGTGGCCATGCTCAGGAAGGCCAATCCCCACTAAGCATGCATAGATGCCAGCCAGGTTGACAGTGTTCTCATTGAGGAGTATGGCCTTGCTCTGGTAATGTGACCAAGAGCTGGCTGGAAGTAGGCATGGGTCACTGTGAATACTTTCTAGGTAAGTACAGCTAGGATCTGCAGCATGGATGTTCAGTAGCGTTTGTTGGATGCAGGATGGGCTTGTGGTGAGGTTCACACAGCGAGGCTGTGAGGGCAGACCATGATTGACGGTCCCAGGAAGGGGATGTGCCTTTGTGCCAAGTCCCACATCTTTCTCCTGGAGGAGAACTGATGAGGCTTCTCTTACTCCCTATTTCTCAGGAAAAAACCTGGGAGAAACCTCTTACTCCTATCTTAACCTCTTAAAACTCTCAGTGGGAAACCTCTCACTCTTACATGTTTCTCAGGCTGCATCAGGATCCTGGTACTTCCCTAACACCTTCTTTTGACCGAGCTTACTCTCACCTGCAGAGTTGATGGTTTGGGGCACTGGTATTCACTTTGGGAGTTTCTCTCTGAATCACATACAATGAAGTCCTGCCTCGAGAAGTGGGGAGGGCCTGGTTTGGAGCTCCTCATCCTCCTCACCTCCAGGTCAGCAGCAGCCCCAGATGAAAGGAGAGGTACCTGGGAGATGGCTCCAGAACTCAGTACCCATGTGTTGCAGGATAGGAGCTGTGGGTTGCGGGTGGCGGGGGTGTGGGGGAGGGAGGGAACACAGGGACATCAGAACCAGGAGGCATTTAATAAGTAGTGTGACAAGGAATAAAATACCTATTAATAAGGTACTTTGCAGACTTGATTCTAGCCCCATTAAACTTTTCTTTACCTTATTTCACACTCCATTTCCAAAGCACCCTCTCCTTCTCCCTGTATCTTTTAATGGTTCCAGCAAACCTGGGCCCTGATGAAGTTTGGCAGTTGAGATTTAAGGCAGTGTCTGGCTGAAGTGCACAGAAGCACGCATGTATGGGAGAATCCTCTGGGTGGCTGGAGACATAAATCCAGACTCCAGACTGTCCAATTGATTCAGCGAGGCAGGCCGCGGAGAGCTGCAAGCACCGCGGGGCTAGGAGTGCCATGACTAATGGCGCCACAGGCGTTCCCAGGGTCGAATGTCCAAGGCAGGTGGCCACTGAAGTGAGGAGTCCCTCACCCCCACCCCAGAGTCCTTCATTCACGTACGCATTCATGAACATTCACTGGGGCTGTGTCGACTCTATTTCAGAAGTGTTTTAATATTCAGCTTCCTAACCCTGACAGATGGAAGCTATCACCATTTTTACAGATGAAGAAGCTAAAGGAAGTACATTGGGTTGCCTGAGCTCACACAACTAATACCTGAGGCCAGGTATTAGCCAGTGAAGGTATTTGTTCCTGGTTTTGCACTCTGACTTCACGTGGGAATGTCCTTCAACAGTAAACTTGGTCCAGAGATCTGGGCAGATGGTTCTGTAGGGTCCCCAAGCCTGAGTCTGCTGCAGCTTTAGCAATACAGTGACCCGCCCCTCGAGCTCCACTTCAGAGCATAAATGACAGGGGCAGCCCAGATGTCAGCTGGGGTCTCACCACCTTTGAGATCAAAGTCAGATTGCCTCAATCCCTCAACTCCAGGACTCCCCAGGACTTCTGTGGTTTCCTTGGGTCTTACTTTATCTTGGCTCCTTCTGACCTGGATCCTTTGTCCTTAAAGATTGCCTCTGCATGACCCTGCTGTGGACAGGGAAGAAATGTCACTCCCTTCT
Organism: Urocitellus parryii; assembly: GCF_045843805.1. Classification (NCBI taxonomy): domain Eukaryota; kingdom Metazoa; phylum Chordata; class Mammalia; order Rodentia; family Sciuridae; genus Urocitellus; species Urocitellus parryii. The sequence goes on along the minus strand of NC_135531.1, from coordinate 187,992,085 downwards.
GAGTTCTACAGAAGGGTCCAGGGGCTCACAACATTCGGGAGCAAAGTAGACTTCATGAGAGGTCGACGTAGAGAAGGCAGGAGGGAGCTTCATCACAACCCCCAGAGAATTATGTAAACATCTCCCTGGTCGCTTCTGTTCCTTATGTCCTGGTGGCCTGCCTTAACTCTTCCTCTTAACACCAAGGGCGTCTCCAAATGGCATGTTGCCCTGTAGAACCAGCCTCCTCTTGCTCTCTCCTCCCACCACAGAGTACCATCAGCAGGAGGTTCTCCGCCCTCCAGCCCTCAGGACCCACCCATGGTACAGCCCATTCCCCTGAGAAGAGTGCAGCCAGGATGATAAATCACTGAAGACATCTCCCCTATAGAGTATGCCTAGACTGGGAGTCAAAACCAGATTTTCCCTTCCGAGGACAAGATTTCTATCCAGCCCTGGCTCATTTTTCAGTCCCTTTCTTCCCAGCTGAATCCACTCTCCCAGGCCCCACAGAGCCAGCGACTCTTAGGACCACCTCAGCCATGGTTCTCACCCCTCCCCAAAGGGTTGTCTGAGGGAGAGAGGAAGAAGCAGGCCTGGTGTGAGGTGGGGTAGAGATTGTAGGTAACAAGGTCCTGAGGTGGTGGAGAGTCCCATGGTCCTCCACTGGGCACCACTTCTGTTTTTTCTTTCTCACTGTCATTCATTAGGCACCCGTGGGAAGGGCTGGAGCTGCTCTTCCTGAGAGCTGTGTGTCACAGGAGGGGGACCTCCAGCCAGCACAGAAGCACAGCCATCCCCTCATTGGCTCCATGATGAGTCAGCCTTGCAGGGTGGCTGTATCTGGAGACAAGAGGCTGCCATTTCTCATCTCCTTAATCCCTGTGGAGACCCAGACACCCCTCTCTGTGTCTCCCAGGACTGATGGGTGGTCTCCACAGAAGATGGGATGATGATGGTGAGGATGATGGGCATGAGTTAATTAATACTTGCTGTGTGCTAACACTTTTATTTTATTTAATCCTCACCACAGTTTTGCAGGAGAGACCCCAGTGGTAGCACTTAATAGTGAGGAAACTGAGGCCCAGGGAGTTGCGGGGAGTTTCCTTAGAATCTAAGTGAATAAGGTAGTTTTGGGTTCCATGATATTTTTAGTCTTAATAACCCCTTCTGAGTCAGTTACTCCTACATGTAATCACATCTCCTAAGATTTCCATTGCTTTATTGCCAATCCATTTTTTTTTTCGGTGCCAGTTTCATAGTATACCCTAAACTATCATTCACTCCATTCTAGACTATTCCATCTGAATTATCCCATTCCACCCATGTTTTTCCAGGCATTCCATATTAACTCACTCAACACTTTTCTGATAACACTCATGCCACCCCACAGTAGCTCATTATCGGATTCACTTCAAACTATTCAATCCCCTCATGCTGTTCGTTGGATCCATTTCATCACTCTGAATACAGTCTTGAGAAGGTGCCAGTAGTGATCACAACAGGAAATTCAAGAGAGGCCCACCATGTCCTGTTGGGTGAGAGCCACCTAGGGGGTGACCTCCATGATCTGTGAGGCTGGCACTGATTGTGGGGCTCAGGGCCTAAGAGTGGGTATTCCTAGGAGAAGTGAGAGTGACTAGGGTATCCTCAAATGCAAAGAATAATTTTGTTATTCCATTGTTTACTATTTCTATACTTTAAGAACAATTTTAATCTTTCATTATGAAAAATTTCAAACATATAGACTAGTAATCCTCATGTACTCATTACACTTAACAAATCTTGTCATCCATTCCTCCTTGGCTATTATAATAGGTTCCATGTCATATTATTTCAGCAATAATCACTTCCATATGTATGTGTAATTTTAAGTATAGCTATAATACCAAAATATCAAAACATCAAAATAAATCATTGCTTTTAATTTTAGAACGTGTTCTGATTTCTTTGGTTGTTCCAAAATCATCTTTTCATAGTTAATCAATTTTAATCAGAGTCCAAACAAGGGCCACCTATTTCATTGGGTTGCTTTGTCTCTTTTAATCTCTCTGATTCCTTCTTTGTGCCTGTTTTAGATGTCTTTTTTATTGCAGTGACAAAAAGACCCGACAAGCACAATTTTAGAGGAGGAAAAGTTTGTTGCTCAGGGTTTCAGAGGTATTAGTTCATAGAAGACCAGCTCCATTGCTCTGTGCCTGAGTGAGACAGAACATGAAGATGAAAAGGTATGGAGGAGGAAACCACTCAGGACACGTCACTAGGAAGAAGAGAGAGACTTCTGTCACCAAGGACAAAATATATACCCCAAAGGCACTCCCCCCTCCATAACTCACTTCCTCCAGCCACACCCTACCTGACTAAATTACCACCCAGTTAGTCAGGGGATTAATGTACTGATTAGATTAAGACTCTCATAACCCAATTATTTCATCTCTAAACTTTCTTGCATTGTCTCGCCTTGAGCTTTTGGGGGACCCCTCATATCTAGACCTTAAAAACACCTTTTTGTTTTGTTTTAGAAAATCAGTCATTTGTCCTATAGAATTTCAGTGCTTAGGGGTTTGGATTAGTGTTCTTGGATTTAGTGTTCTTTAGGATGTCATTTTAGCATTCTTACAAATGCACTCAAACCCAGCAGTTGAATTGGGTTATAGTTTGCTCTCTTTAATAGGGTGGTGATGAGGGGCAGGGTCCTTCCTATTCTATCGTGTCAGGGATGCATGGTGTTTGGTTGTTCTGCCTTTTCTTATGGTAGATCTGGGAGGCTATACTGGCTGCCTGAGCCATCTTTTCCATTACCTTTTAACCTGACTTTGGCATCCATGGACAATCATTGCCTACATGCTTTATTTCTTATGCATTATAAAATGGTGTCTTTAGAATTTTCTCAATCCTTTTGCATGTACTAGCTGAAATTTATTTAGTTAAAAAAATTTTGTCACATATTAGTTACCCTGAAATGTATTTTGTATAGGAAAGGTAGAAAAACACTAGATTCTTGCCCTTTATTATTATTTTTTTAAAATACAAAAGTTGGTTCCTAGAAAGCTCTTATGGGAATCAATGATATTTTTTTTTTTTGGTAAATATCATTATCAACTCAGAATTTAAAAAATCTTTAGCAACACTAAGATTGACTAAGTGTTAGGGGAAGGATACAAGGAAACAGTAAACTCAAACACGACATAACAACAAGTCTTTTCAAGAAGATCTAAGCCATCAAATATAACTTTGGAAAAAGTTCCCTTTTCTGCACTGGGACATATTTCAGAGTAACCGACAAGGTCTAATGACATGTGTAATACAAATTAGTACAAAGAACATCACTTAGATCTTGGGCTTAGTGTTTATATGTCATTATTCATTCAAGTTGAGAGCCTACAAGACCATATTTCATTCTTCAGTGGGCCATAGTTCATAATTTTAGTCTCAGGTTTATTTATAATAAGCAACCTAGGTCAGGTATATCTTTCAAAAAACTCAGGATTTCCTTTTATCTCTGCTAGGAAATTCCATCAGTGTTTACCAGGAAGTCTCTTGGAGCCACAGTGTGGCTCACATTCCTGGGGAGGGGGAGCAGGGTAGAGAGCAGCTGTCAACACTTCTCTTCACATGATGATTACAAATCAAATTCTCTGCCTTCACATACAAGCTCCAGTACTTATAAGCGGTATCACTTTAGGAAAATTCTGAAACTATTGCTCGTCCACAAAGGGAAATTAAAAATTAACTCACAAAATGGGATTCTCTCATCAGTGTCGTTAAGAGAAGTCTCAGATATACAGGTACCAGCCATTCAAGTATACATTCAGTAGACATACACTTATATTGGCTTAGGTACATATGCATGAAATTTTATAGAATACTCATGTATTCCCTTTCCTAGAGTAGTGACTGGCATATAGCAGGCATTCATTAAACATTTCTTACCTGTATGAATGAGTAACTGAAGAATGAATATAGTTTAGTGAACACAGTTATTCCTTTTGACTACATTTCTTCCTACTATCTTGATGATGAATATTTACTATCATTCTCATATATTTTTTTACATTTTGCTACAATGTAGGCCTTCAATTTTTTCTTTTTTTTATTGTGGTAAGTACACATCACACAAAATTTACCATTTTAACTATTTTAAAGTGTAAGATTTAGTGGAATTATGTATATTCAAAATTGCAACTTGTACACTCAGAAAAATGAAATTATATCCCATCTATGTATGATATATTAAAGTGCATAAATGCATTCTCCTGTCATGTATAACTAATTAAAACAAGTTTAAAATTTTTAAAAAAATGTTGTGCAACCATAACCACTATTTAGGTCCAGAAATTATTCATCACCCCAAAAGGAAGCCCAATACCCATTAAGCAGGCTCCTCCCATTCCCCACACCTCCCAGCCATGGGCGGCCACTATGCTCCTGTACAGCTGTGTGAATTTGCCTATTGTGTATACTTCATATCAATACGATCATATTATGTGGCTTTTGGGGCCTGACTTTTCTTTTTTTATTAGACTTTCTATTTAAGAACAGATTCTATTTAAATAAAAGAGAAGTCAATAGAGTAGAGAAAAGGGATAGACAGGGAAATAGGAGGGACAGGAAAAGGGAGGAACTGGAGCGTGAAATTGGCCAAATCATGCTATGTACATGTGTGAATACACCACATGAACTCCATCTTTATTTATATCTATAAGGCACCTATTAAAAATGATAGATAAATAAAAGGAAGACCAGTAGATAGAGGAAGGAGGACAGGGAGAGGGTGGAGGGGAGGGAAAGATGAATTACTGGAGATTGAAATGGGGCAAATTATACTCTATGCATGTATAATATTGTCAAAACAAACTCCACTATTATGTATAACTAAAACCCACTAATAAAATCATAAAAAAGAATAGTTTAGATTTAGAGAAAAATTGCCAAATAATAGTGTTCCCATGTAATCCACATTTACTTATGGATTTTTAAACTCACAAAATTTTATATATTTGCTGTTTTACTCTATTACAAACCTTGTCCTTTTGGATGCTCAAATTTTCCCCATCTTTTCCTGGTGGGTCCAGAACTTATTCTTATAGGCAAACTCAGGGCATCTACCTCTTTCTCTCAGTTTCCTCAAGTTGACTTTGATGTCCTTTCTAATTGGCATGTTTGTGAACCTGACAGTTAATCAGAAGTGTACCTGTTTGGTGTTGGATGAAGGAAAGTTGAGAGGAGGGAGATAAAGTCCATTGAGTAGTAAGACACACACACAAAAAGATGCTAATTCAATGTCTAAGGAAAATCGCATTTTGTACAATATGCTCTGGGGTTTTGAATCCTTCTAGATCAGTTCCCGCTGGGCTGAAGAATCAAGGCTGCCTTCCTCCCTCTGGGCTGTGGGAAGCCGGGGCTTGCTACCCTGGTCCAGCCATGCATTGATAATTAAGCAGTCTCCCTGCAATCCTTGCCCAGAGCTCATCAGCCGCAGCCTTCGGGAATGATTAGAAATAGCTTTGGAGTGCCACATTCCACCACTGGTTCAGGAGAAGCCCTGGGGTTCCTCCCATCTCAGGAAGCTGAGAGAAAGAGGTAGATGCCCTGAGTTTGCCTGCCTCCTGCATGTAGCAAAGACAGGCTTATGGAGGAGGATATGAACGCCAAGGACTGACTGTCCACAGACAGGCTTTGTGTTCCAACTTTACAGTTCTTTTCTCTCCACATCAGCTCAAAGGGTAACTACTCCCCAGGGGCAGGAGCAACTTTACAGCAGATGTAGCAATAGGAACTTCACAGGTTGGATGGTGTATCATAAACACCACCCCAAAGGGGCTGAGGTATGCATGAAGATGGGGAAATGTCCCATCGGTCAGCAGAAGGCGCCTGAGGACAGGCGCATTGGACATATCCAATGGCTTTCAGAGTCCAGTGGGAAAGAAAGATGAATCTGGCTTCCCATTCCAGGCCCAAGTGTGCACCACTCTCCAAAAGGACAAGTTCCTCAAATGCATAACATGGTCAGAGACAGAGAAAGGCCATGCAGTTGCCCCAAAGAGTCCAAGTGTGCAAGGTGGTTTTAGTTTTGTCCTTTGGTGGTGGAGGTGGAGGAAGGGCTGCTGCTTCTTTCCTGTCTTTTTACTTCTAGAAGATTTATCCCCGCTTCCCTTCTTTGAGGCAGAATCAGGGGGAGGGAAGTATAGCTAAGGAGGGACAAAGGGAGAAGGGAAAAAGCAGAAAGAGAGAAGAAGAAATGTAAGAAAACAGAAAACAATCTTAGGAGGGGCTAGCAGAAAGAGGAAATATTACCCATTGTAGCTGGTGGTTAAAAGGATGAGCTCTCTCCATTCCCTCCAGGATGATGAAGTGCTCACAGCTGGGAGGTCCGTGGGGGTGGGAGAGCTGTGTAGAAGGGTAGGGGTGAAGAGGGGAGTGAGTCAGGGCTAGGGCAGGTGCCAGCCCAGGTGCCTTCTGTCTCAGCCTGCTGCAGGAGAAAAGAGGTAAAGGAGTGTAGGGGGCAAAGCTGTCCCCACTCCACCCTGCCCCTGCCACAAAGCCAGGAGCCAAGTGAATAGGAGAACAGAAACACTCTCTTTAGCACTACTCCCAGGATGGTGCTGGCCCTGAATCCCAAGGTGATGTGGAAGGAGTCCCAGCTTTCTTCTTCTGAAACTACTTCCCCACTACATGTACTAAGTCCTCAGAGGGGCGAGGACATGTCATCAGGGTCACCCTCAAGTGTGTCCCCTGCCCTTATCGGGCAGGCAGAGAGGGCTTGCCCTTCAGTGGGATGGCGTCCTTGGGCCGACAGGTGTCTGAAAACATACATGGCCACTGGAAGGGGAAAGGGAAGCATGAGGCCCCCAGAGTTACCCACCTTCTCATCTTGATGTAGACCATTCCTCAGGGATTGGAGCATGTTTGTGAAAGGTGTTTAATTCTCTTATGCTAGTTCTAGAAAAAAACCAAAAACTCTCTTACCATGCAATAAAACTTCCTGGACCTCCAATTCCATGAACACTGATGTGCCCTCTTGGCAACATTTTTTCTTGCTCACTTTCCAGCAGCCAGTGGCCAGGAGGCCTGGTAGGACTGCATTTTGAGGGCTTGGGTGCTGCTGATAAAGCCTTCTTCCTTTACATGTCCAGCCTTGGCTTGCCAGCTGGACTCAGAAATGACCAGGGGTGCTAGCCAGTTTTCCATGGCTGGAACAAAATACCTGAGAAAAGCAACTAAGAGGAGGAAAGACTTATTTTGGCTCACAGTTTTCAGAGGTATCAGTCCAGGGTCAGCCAACTCCATTGCTTTGGGCCAGAGGTGAGGCAGAACATCATGGAGGAAGGTTCTGGCAGAAGAAAGCTCTACCTCAAAGCATCCAGGAAGGGGAGGAGGGTAGGAGAAGGAAAGAGAAGGAACTATGAATGAGAAAAGAAGGGGCAATGGACAAGATATACCTTCCATGGCACACTCCTAGGGACCTACTTCCTCCAATTAGTCTCGGTCTTCTATAGTTTCTATCATCTCCCAATAATGCCATCAAATTATGAACCTATCAATGCATGAATCCATAGCAAGGTCAGAGCCCTCAGGATCCAAATAATTCCCCAAGATCCTGTCTCTTAATATTGTTTTATTAAGGACCAAGCCTTTAACATATGAGACATACCCTTCCCTTTGGTTGTACGACATATTGGAATTTATGGTTAAGAATCTTTTCTACAGTATTCAGGATTCACTTTGCTCCTTCAAAAAACAAACAACAACAACAACAAAACAACAACAACAACAACAACAACAACAAGAAAAGCACAACAACTTTCTTTTGAAATTTGTTGGAAGCATTACTGGCCCAAAGTGAATAAACTAAAGACAAGGGCCCTTCATAGAAGTGGTTCCTGGGGTGGGTGCCAGGCATTTCACTCTGCCAGTGTGTCTCTTTTATCAGTCCCCTCTTTACCCCTGCCCTTCTGCCAGAGTCTCACATCTAAATTCCTCAGATGTATTTCATCTGTTTTTTACTCCCAACATTTATGAAACTAAGAGTTTTTTTTTTTTTAATGAAACTAAGGTTCTTTTCTATACAGAGAACCAATTCTGTAGCTCTCTGGGCACCAACTGGGAATCCAATGATCCCATTCAAATCAGTTTAATTCCATTCCATTCCATTCCATTCCATTCCACTCCACTCCACTCCACTCCACTCCACTCCACTCCACTCCATTCCATTCCATTCCATTCCATTCCACTCAATTCTACTCCATTCCATTCCATTCCATTCCATTCCATTCCATTCCATTCCATTCCATTCCATTCTACTCCATTTCACTCCATTCCATTCCATTCCATTCCATTCTACTCCATTTCACTCCATTCCATTCCATTCCATTCCATTCCATTCCATTCCATTCCATTCCATTCCATTCCATTCCATTCCATTCTACTCCATTTCACTCCATTCCATTCCATTCCATTCCATTCCATTCCATTCCATTCCACTCAGACTTATCATGGCCCTACAGTTTCAAAGCTCAGTCTTGCAAGATTGCCGCCCCGCCCCCCCCCCTTCAGATGCCAGTTGAAAGTTTAGGCTTTGGGAATTTCCATGACTTCTTCCTTGTGTTTGACAATTTGTTATAATGGTTAACAGAACTCAGGAAAGTGTTTTGCTTGCTATTACCGGTTTGTTTGTTTGTTTATTTATTTATCTATTTTGCATTTCATAAAATTTATTTATTTTTATTTTATCCTTTTTAACTGAAATTTTGTATCTTTTAGTCAACATCTTTCCATTTTCCCCTCCACAGTCCTGGTAACCTCCATTCTACACTTTGCTTCTATGACTTTGTAGTTTCCACACATAAGTTAGAATATGCCGTATTTACCTTTCTGTGCCTGGCTTGTTTCATTTCGTATTGTGTCTTATACATTCATCATAGTGTGGCAAATGACTTTTCTTTTTAAAGACTGAATAGTATTCTGTATTTATGTACCACATTTTCTTTACTCATCCATTCTTTCATAGAAATTTAGTTGTTTCCCTATCTTGGAAACATAATTTGAGTACTATTGCTGTGAAAATGGGAGGGCAGATGTCTCCTTTACATATCTTTTCTTTTCTTTGAATGTATATCCAGTAGTGAGATTCCAGGATCACATGGTAATTACTTTTTGAGGAATATCCATACTATTTCCCATAATGGCTGTACTGAGTTACAATCCCATCAACAGTGCACGAGAGTTTGCTTTTCTCCTTCTCCTCTGCATCACTTGTTATCTGTGTGTGTGTGTGTGTGTGTGTGTGTGTGAGAGAGAGAGAGAGAGAGAGAGAGAGAGAGAGAGAGAGAGAGAGAGAGAGAGAGAGAGAGGAGAGAGAGAGAGAGAGAGAGAGAGGAGAGAGAGAATAGTAGGAGGTGATAGTTCATTGTGGCTTTAATTTGCATTCTTCTGATAATTAATGATATTGAACATTTTTTAAAAAATACCTGTTAGCCATGTACATGTCTTCTTTTGAGAAATGTCTGTGTTAATTAGCTTTTCATTCCCTTGTCCAAACAGGAATATGACAGGAACAACCAGGAGGAAAAGTTTATTTTGGGCTCACAGTTTCAGAGATCCAGTCCATGGTTGGCTGAATCCATTGCTCTGGGCCTGAGATGAGGAAAAACTCATGGCAGAAGGGCATGGTGGAGGAAAGCTTGGAGAGAGAGAGAACAAGTGACAAAATATAATTCCTCAAGGCAGACTCCCAGTGACCTACTTCCTCTAGCCATGCCCCACATGCCTACAGTTACTACCCAGTAATTCATTTGAACTATTAATCCATCAAATGGATTAATATACTAATTGGTTTTCCCCTCTTCTCATCCAATGGTGTCACCTCTGAACATTCCTGACTTGTCACATGAGTTTTTCAGGGGACATCTCATATCTAAACCATGACATACCTGTTCAGATCTTTGGCCATTTTTAAATGAGATTTTTACCAGGTGCGGTGGCGCATGCCTGTAATCCCAGTAGCTAGGGAGGCTAAGGCAGGAGGATCGCAAGTTCAAAGTCAGCCTCAGCAAAATCGAGGTGCTAAGCAACTCAGTGAGACCCTGTATCTAAATAAAATACAAAATATGGCTGGGGATGTGACTCGGTGATTGAGTGCCCCTGAGTTCAATCCCTGGTATCAAACCAGGCCAAACCAAACCAATCAAAAAAAATAAATTAAATTGTTTTCATGCTATTGAGTTCCTTATATATATTAGATATTAGATGTACAGATATAAGATGTAAGTTTGCAATATTTTCTATTTCCTAGTTTATCTCTTCAATCTGCCGATTATTTCATTTATTCTGTAGAGTATACCAATTTATTACAAAGAATACAACTTAAGAATGGGAGAGATCAATAGGGTATAATTCAAGAAGAGCCTGATGGTAAAGTTATAGGGCGAGGCATGGTGGGTGGAATCTCTGTACCCTCTCGGGGTGCCCTCTTCTATTACCTCCTTATGTTCATCAAGCTCTCCAAACTCCAGGACTATTTAGAATTTTATGGAAGGACTTATTATGAATAACAGATTATGTTATTATGAATAACAGAAGATGATGTTCCTCTCACCTGTTTCATTCAGAGAATTACAAAGTTTTGAGAAGCCCCATGTTAAGGATCAGGGATGAAGAACAAATGTATATTTCTTATTATGTCACAACATGACACCCGTGTATGTGTGTGTGTGTGTGTGTGTGTGTGTGTGTGTGTGTTCATGCACATAGTGTGTACCTGTGTGCCTTGGAATGCAACTGGTAGAGACAACTAAATACCAAAATCTAGGGGTCACTTTTTCTCACACTTCCCCACCTCTGCAGGCATTAAATGTAGCCAAGTGATTGAGTTCCAACCAATGGAAGTGATGTGCGACACCTCTAGGATTTGGCATCCAGGACCAATGAGGTGCTCTTCCATGCCCATTCCCATTTCTGCTGGGTGAGATGGCAATGACTTTTTTGTTGTTGCTCTTTTAGAAATACATGACAGTAGAGTATGCTTTGACCTATTATACATGAAGTATAACTTCCCATTCTGTGGTTGTACATGATGTGCGGTTACACTGGTCATGTAACATAACAAAGTTCTGATTCATTCTACTGTCTCTCCTATTCCCATCCTCCTGCCCTCCCCTTCATTCCCCTTTGTCTAATCCAATGAACTTCTATTCTTCCCTCCCCATCTGATTGTGTGTTAATCTCTGCATATCAGAGAGAACATTTGGCCTTTGATTTTTTGGGGGGACTGGTTATTTCCGTTAGCACCATAGTTTCTATGTCTGAGATAGGGTTGACTTTGAAGGTGCCTGCTTTGGTTGGTTTCCCTAGAGACAGACTTTGAAAGAGCTAGCTGCATGAAGGTGGTTTATTATTCAGTTATCACAGAGTACAAGTCAAGGAGATCAGGTCTGACCCCCTGTACAAGAGGGAAACGTTAAACCGAATGAAGTCCCAGCAGAGATTTCTCCTGGTCACATGGAGTGCTCTGAAATTGAGAGGACCTTCAGAGATGTCCCAGTTGTAGAATCCTGTGGACCTTCCTATCCCTGCATTACCTAGAGCAATACCTTAAGGGAGGCAGCACCTTTCAACAATATCTCAAGAGGGTCCCAGCTGTATGGCTTCCTCTCAGCAAAAACCACTCCTCAGCACCTATACCCTGAGGGCAATCTGGGGTGTATCTTAGCCCCCATTGGGTGACATTGAAAGCCTGAAGTTGGCAGAGTTCCACTGTTCAGGCTCCCTGCGTGTCTGTGTCCCCTTAACTCTCACAGGATGGGGTAACCAATGGAAACACAAGGAAAGCACATGCCATTCTGTGGTTTCCATTGAAATCTCCACTTTGACTTTTTAAACATCTAGTGAAGAGACAAATGTTCTATAAAGAAAAAGAATTGAAATGGATATTTTGGGAGACTAGCCAAGGAGAAAACTGCTGAAGGAAAACCTGTTAGAATCTAGGCCTCCACAACTTGTGTCTTCTACCAGATGGTCAGGTTTCAGTAATCCACATATAGATACCTCCTGTGCCCTCTCGTTCACAAGTTAGATATTAGCCTGTGCTTGGCAAACTCAATCCCAAGTAGCTTTTGATCTTAGCCACCATATTTTACAAAATAGCATGCTTAACCCATTGTCTATTTAATTTTATGCCTGAAAGAGATATTTCTTTGCTAGTATGGAAGATGAGCTTTTAATACTCAAATATCAAGTCCTGCATCTACATTCCACCTCCCATTACCTCAGTAATGTTAAATCATAATTTTTTGGAGAAATCAATCTTTAGTGCTTATACTACAATTCTACAAGCATTGTTCAGTACTGTGTATTCTCTAGTTTTATTTTATTTTTATTTTATTTCTTGTATTATAACATTTTTAGGAGTTAATGATTGACTGTTCTTTTAAACATTGATTAGCTTTCTAAATATCTGTAACTAATTCTTCCCATACCTGTGAGCAATCCAAAAGTCTCTCTCAATATGGTTCAGCAATTTGGTACTCTGTCAGTTCTTGGCATCTTCTCTCTTGGAGCTTTCTACCCTCAAACTTCCATCTGGACAGGTTGCTCCAGGCCACCTACACAGCTGTTGCTCAGGGATTTCCTTTCACTATCCTTTGCTTAGTCTTTCAAAAGCCTAAGAAAATGTTTGAGACATGGAAAAACTGATTGACTCCCACAATAAAATTGCAGGTTAGAAATAAATCAACATTTAATGGAATTGGGTAATATCGCATTAACTAATCAAATGCAGCCCATCTCAAAACCAATTCAGCTAAACTCAATATTCCTTTCAGTAGCTCTCTGACTCTGATACAATCTGCTCACACAGTTTTACCCTAAGATATCCCAGAAAATGTCAACAAAACAGTTATTTCAAATGGCTAGAGTTACTCTGACAGATAGAAAGATCTGGAGAGGGTTGGCATCTATCCAAATCTGTCTTTACACAAAAAGCTGACCACAAAAAGGTTAACCTAATGGGAAACTTGGGTCTTTTGGAGGTATCTTCCTGCCAGTCTCAGATCTGGCCCCTGGATGCATTTGCTCACCTGCTACTGTTGCTAGCCTCCCTCCTCTGATGTAATTTGCTATGTATTCTCTAAAAGTTTGGTGAGTTTCCTGACTCCATTTTTTTCTCTCTCCTCTTTGGAAAAATAATTGTACAAATGATCCTTTGGGTGTCGACTTTTTTTAACAAAGTAGTCTCCTGCTCCCTGCTTAGCTCTTTCTCTAGTCCCTGAGAGGAGACCGGATCAAGAATCAATCTTTCCAGTTGTTCATTTCATGAGACTCTTGTCACATGATATTCTGGACATTGTCCCTTTATAGCCCTGATGAATTATCCACCCCTCTCCACCATACTTGTAGACCCAGGGTGCTGATTTTTAGGAACTATGTCATCCATCCATCTTTCTTTCTGCTTCCAGCAGAATTTGGCCAATGGGGTCTCCACAGGATCTCCAGAGAGGATCCTAGTGAGATTACAGGAGCTTCTGTCCAGATGGGCTTTCACACAGTTCTTTTGGCTCAGGGAACTGACCTTTCCTTGCTGGCTAAGTCATCTACTTTCTAGTGTAAAAAATAGTCCCAGGCATTAGCCATTTTGTAAATGATTATGTAGCTCTTCAGACTCAGGAAGGTAAGATATTTCAGATTCTTCCTGTAACTTAATTTTTAAGTTTCTATTTTGCTGTGAGTGTAAATACACGATTGCAGCCAAATTATTATTCCTCCTTTCACCTTGTGCTGGGACTTACTTTCTTCGGTTGTAAGTGGGGGAGTTAGAACATCTCATTGAATGTCCCACAATAGCCCCTGTTGAGCTGTATTTTGTCTCATTTGGTCTTCAGTGGTCATTCCACTCAGACTACTGACCAGTCTACCTTTGTTGTGGTTTCTAGAATCCTTTCAGGCCTGCTTTGCTATATGTTAAATACAACAAGTGGATTTCTTCTTTGATGCTTGAACACTGTTCTGGGACCCTGTTTGGGAAATAGGACAAATTGTCTCTTTGACTGTTGTTGATCTCAATCCTAGCAGAGGACTATTAATTAAGGGGGTAGAAAACTACACTCCATCTTCTCCCTAATGTTTATACATCCATTCCATATCCTCTGAACCCCTTCTCTTCCCTTTAATCCTGTATACTTCAGAAACCCCAAATCCATAAGAAGACTGGATAACCCTGAAGGGAAGTTGGAGGAGTCAGGAGGACCAAGTCTGAAGGGAGAAATAGGTTACTACTTAAAATTCAATCTTGTTCTCACTCCACTCCCAACTTTGCTTTTTTAATAACTTGAAGAAGCACCGAAGAATGGTAAGAAATAATCGGCTGAACATTCTCCGGCTTAGGAGAAAAGAAACTGATGGTGGGAAGTTTGGGGAGTGGATGTTGGGAAGGACTGGGGCTTAACTTCCTTAAGGGTCTACAGGAGCCCCGATTCAAAAATATCCACCAGAAATTAATTTTCAGTTCAGGATGGAATAAGACTGAGACCTGCTCAAAAAGGCCAGGAACAGGTTGAAACAGAAAAGAGTGCCGTTTAGTACCTGAAAAGTTGAAAAAGCATATCATTTACCAGGTTTGAAGATGAAGGCCATCATTTCTTTTTTCCAGTCTTCGCCCAGGCTGGACTCTGTAAGAGTGATCCAATCACAACTGTCCCAATCACAACTCCCCTGCTGTGATTGGTTCAGGTAGCAAGGTTTAAGCCAATCAGTGCATGGGATTCAGTATTGACCTGTTATTGGTCCAAGAGTTGTCAAGAAGCTTATGTGGCCCAGTTCAGATAGGGAGGAATATTCCTTTGTTAAAGAGTTATTTTCTCTCCCCCTTTCCTTCTTTGAACACTAAGGGGAATCGATTTCCTAACTAAAATGCTTCCTAGTGGAATTAAGTCCTGGGGTGGGTTGAGATAGTCCTTTGGAGAGTGAAAAATCTCTTCCCTTCCATTCCTCCATCCCTAAGAATATTGCAAATGCATTCAGGATATTCACATTTTGGATTTATGTCATCCAGGTTCCAATGTGTGTTCCATTCTGCCCAGACCAGAAGAAGACATAACTGAGGCTCCTGTGGGGGACCCACCACTCATCTCCACCTCTCCCTCCCATATTACATATTACTTCTCTGCTGCTGCTGAAACCAACCACCATCCTACCTGGAGCCTTGGGGATTTTCCCAATTAGAGTAGCAACCCCAAGTCCATGAAAAATAAGTCACAGACGCTTTCTGAGACACTTTCTGACTTTGGGAAAATTGTCTGCTCATTTATTGTGACATTGCTGAATAAAATATAGAGGAAGAAAACAGAGGGGTACCGGCTCTGTGGCTCTAACAACCTCCTATCCTAAGTACCACAGTGTCTGCCTCTGTTGAACTCCCTGCTGTGTGATTGATTCTAAGTGACTAGTTTCCCTGTGGGTCCCCTCTGTCAGGAGACAGGATGGCAGGGGGTCTGTCTGGGCATGCTTATCTGGATATTTGTTTCTTCTTTTGTTCTTTCTTCTCAGTGGAGGAAATGGTAAGGGGGCTCATATCTTCCCTATCTGTTTCGGCACCTCTTACTCCATTGATGTTTCCCGTGCACAATGGAGCTGCTGCTCACAGCTCTCTCTCTCTGACATCAATCAGCTTCCCTGAGGAAAAGATGTATTATTCAATAAGTGATCTGGGGACAATTGGGTAGCAACACAGAAAAAATAAAATAAAATAAAATAAAGCTAGAACTACAACCCACCTGACCTCAAAATAAATTTCAGATGGGCAAGACTTTTAAGCAGGAGAAAAATAATGCTGTGAAATTACAAGAAGACACTATGCTAATAGAATTGAATGCTGACAAAATGGACATATTTTTGAAAATTGTAAAATGTTAACAAGGGAGGGAAGAAGAAATAAAAAAGCCCTTAATACACCAACATTCAGTAAATAGAAAGAGTAATCAAATCTTTCCTCTACTTTTCACCAATAAGACCCCCAAATCCAGTTAAGTTGTGAGTTTTACTAATAAATACTAGTGCGGTAATGTTTCTTACCTTATCCCATTTGTTCTGAAGTGACATCCCCTTTCTCCACAGAAAAATCTTACCTGGGCTTCTCCAGAAATCTTCGCCATGGCTGATTTTAGGACTGTCAGCAAAAGAGTCTCTGCAAAAGAGTTCAATGTAGATAACTTCCTATTTTCGTGTCGCCCTGTTTTACTTGGCCACTGGCTGAGAAGATATCAGCACTCCAGGTGCTGGACACCCCTTAGTTTTTCACAAACATGTATCCAGTATAGTAGTTTGTAGAAATGTGTAAATAGGCCTCTGGCCTTGAGCTGGACTTCACAGAGATGTCTACATTTTTAAGATAAGAGAAGTTACCAATTGGGCTCCATGGTAACAACTGGCAGGGGGAGGAAAGAAAGGGGAGATGAAGCTCCTTCCTTCTCAGGTGTTGTCCTTGAAGGGTTAACTTGCCCAAAGCAGTGAGATAAAAAGCTGCTTTTATGTGAACTTCTGCAGACTGAACTTCTGAGCCCCTCCCCTTACATGCTGGGTATAAAACTCTGAAACTCCCTGAACTCAAGGTTCAGGGGATTGATTGATTACAGCAAAAGCTGTGCCCTCTGAACCTGGCTGCAGCCAAATAAAACTGTTTCCTGATATCTTTGGTGCTTTGCCTCATCTGTCCCTATAACAGTTCCAGGAAGTGGCCGACTTCATAATTTAGCCACAGTTCTGAAACAGTGTAACAAGTGCTGATCCACAGAGTTTGTATAACCATTAAGCAAAACTCTGTAATCACCAAGCCATTCCCCTCATTCTCCTGCTCCTCTATCTGACTTCTAATAACTCCTCACCTATTTTCTGTTTTTACAAGAAAACTGGTTTTTGCCTTTTAGAATAGATATAAAGATCATAACCAAATCCAACAGCACTAAAAACTTCTTTTGACATACTCAAGGAAGGTTTACCCCAACAGTGTGAAATGGTCCACCTGAAAAAAATATCTCTCCATGAAATCATATCATTTAGGCAGAAAAATTTGATAATATTCAACACTTCATTATTTTATTATAAAAATATATTGGTGAATAATGAATATACTTACTGGAAATTCTTCAAATTTTAAGTATATGATTCAACTTTTTTATTGATTAAAAAAATGACAGTAGAATGCATTACAATTCTTATTACACATAATTCAACTTTTATTGATTGGAAACATCCAAATAACCAACACCAGCAACCCTAAATGTAACACCCGACCTTTTGCCAATCATGAATCCCTCCTGACTCCAACCCCAAGGAATGCGACCCCTATCCTGACTTCACATCAGCAGACAAAGATGTAAAATTCAAAAAAATGGTACTGGGACAACTGTGTAGCCATGAAAGAAAGTTGGATTTGCAGATCAGTCTGGTAGCATTTGATATAAATGGAGGAGGGGGTATAAGCCCCTATGTCTGACTTCATCCTCTCAACATTAGATTCATCAGAATCATTCACATGATTGAGTACAGTTATAGTTTGTTCCCTATTACTAATGCTATGTAGAGTTCCATTATGTGAACATGAGGCATTTTCTTATTCTATTCAGATAATTTGATGCACATATGTGGTATTTTCAGTTTGGTACTATTTTGCATAATGCTGCTCTGAAACTTTTTGTACATATTTTTGATGAACTTATATATGCATTTCTGTTGCATGCAGATAGCTAGGAGTGGAACTGTGATCGTAGGGCATCCAGCTTTTCGAGATACTATCAGTCTCTAAAGGAAACCTAAGTTAGAAGTAAAGGTCAGAAACAGGCCTCGAGGCAAGTATTCATGCAGAAGTGACTTATTAAGAATGTGATATCCAGAGAAGTGGGTGAGATAGTGAGAGAAGCAGGGCAGACAAGAGGAAGAACCCAAGTAAAGTTGTGATTTGAGGGAAAGTCCTGCGGTGGAGCGATTCATTGTTCCCACAAAAGAAATTTGGAATATAAATTGTCTCTTAATTGTCCCAACTTGAAGCAAGTTTGCTGGGCCTGATGCTTCTCAGCCATTGGCTACCGGTTGCCAGAGGAGGGCTTAAGCTCCAGGTATTTCAGGCTTTCTGCCCATATGGCCCAAGCAGTCCAAGTTGCATTAGGCCCATTCTCCACAAATGAGTTGTTAGTGTGGGCAACTGGGTTCCAAAGCACAGAGAAGCTGGGAAGTGGAGCACAGAAGAGTCGAAAGGTTCTTGGTGGAGAACTGTTAGGGAATGAATGCCTTCCCCAAATTCGTATGTGGAAACATCTTCTACTGTGATGGTATTAGGACTTGGTGTCTTTGGATAGCAATTATATTTAGATGCGGTCATGATGGTGGATCCCTCATCAGAGTCTCCAGAGTGTTTATTTCCTCTCTCTGTCACATGAAGACACAGCAAAAAGTCTGCCATCTATGAACCAGTAAACAGGCTCTCACCAGACAGAGGATCTGCTGGTGAGCTGGTCTCATACTTCTGACCCCAGGAACTGTGAGCAATAAGTGTTTGTTGTTTAAGCCACTCAGTCTGTGGTGTAGACAGAAACAAGAACTGACCAGGCCTGCTTTAGTGGTTGTGCCAATCCACACTCCCTGAAGCTGTTGGAGTGCGTACATCCTTGTCGACATTTTGTATGTCTTTCTGTTTTTAATTTAACCACAACGAATGGGTCAATAACCATAAAACAATGGAAAACATTTTAGCAAAGCAGGGCTACAAAGAGATTTCTTTCACTTGATGGAGTTTCATAAACGCAAAACCTACATTAAACATCATACTGAATGTAGATACTTTCAATGCATTTAGAATTAAGAAGAAATTAACGATGTTCTCTCTCGATGCCAGATTTTACATGGTATTAAAGGGTCTGAGAAATACTATCACACAAGAAAAGGAAAGAGATTATATGGATTTATTTGACCCTACAGATTGCTTTTTAAAACACAGAGAACACACACAAAAAACAACAACCAATTAATAAGAATGTTCATTGAGATTGCTAGATACAAGGTCAATTTACAAAAATCTATAGTATTTATGTACAACATCAATAACTACCCACAAATAAAATGGAAAATGGAAAATGAGCCTTTCACAGTAGTTTTAAAGACTCTAAAGTACTTAGGAATTGACAGACTTTAATACAAAACACCAATAAAGAAAAATGTAAAGTTTAATTAAGAGACATAAAAATATCTGAGTAAATGTGATTAAGTTAACTTCAAAGAGATATTAATATTCTATTATTTTGTAAACTTAATACAATTCCAATACGAATTCTAGTATGATATTCTAAGGACTTCAATAGAACTATTCTTAAATTTAGAGAGCAGAATAAATGTTTATAATAATTCAGATGATTATCAGAAAGAAAAGCACTGAGGGAGATTTGCCCTACCACATAGGAAGAAGTATTGCAATATTAATATAATAGAACAGCGTGCTACTGGTGCCAAGCAGGTAATAAATAGGTCAATGGAACAGAATAGAAATGGCTCTGGGACAAATTCATGCCTATATGATATCTGATGAAAGATGCTAATACATAATTTTGGGAAAGTTCGCTTTTTACCTTAACCCATATAGAGAATTCAGTTGTATTAAAGATCTAAATGTGAAAAGGAAACCTAAAAGCTCATGGAAGAGACAATAGGAGAATAAGCATGACTAATGGGCTGGGTAATAATCTCTTAAAAGCATAGATTGTCCATAGGAAAGGAAATACAAATGTCTATTAAACGTAGAAGAAGCATTTCAACTTTGCTCACATTGAGAGCACATCAAATTAAAATATAATGAAAACCATTTTTTTCCTCACTTATCAGGTTGGCCAAGATGACATAGTTCAATATGGGTTAAATTGCAGACAACAGAATCCACCTAGATGGTTTAAACAGAAATGGATTGAATACAGGGAACTAGGCCCTTAAAGAATAGTTGGGAAGGCAGAAGAAGAAGGATCCAGAAAAGTTTCCTAGAAAAATTCTCCAGCCCCCAGAATCACTCTGCCAAGATGGAGAGTGTCTGACTACTACTACAGAAGAACACAGAGACCTACCACTCCAGCTAAAATTGCCACTATAGCAGGGGGATCTGGTAACTTCCTTGTCAAGTCTAAGGGATAAAATATTTTAAAAAAATCTATAATTTCACCTCCCTCAGTGAAGTGGGAGGCTGGAGATTTCCCTGTATTAGAGAGGTGTAAGGTTTTGTGGTGAATGGGATCTAATAGGGAACTGTATTCAATCAACATGAAGGCAGAATGGCTCTGTTTGGGTGAGGGGAGCCCAGGGTGTGGAGGAGAGCCCTGCCCACTTTCCTACAGCGGATTTAAAGAAGCTCTGAAGGGCCCATTTTGAAGACATGGAACTGGCTTCTTTCAAATGTGCCTTTCAGCCTAAGGTATTTTTCAACTAAGAAACCAAAGGCTAATTTCAACAGGCTGCAGCAGAAAACAGCCATCACTCAAATACCAAAAAGTGTGCGCCATTCCACTCAGGCTTCAAGTGCAGAAAACATCTGTAAATCAAACCAAGGGATGACATGTTTCCCCTTGGTCATGATTAAAATTTCCTTCTTCTCTAGGAAATAGGAGCTCCTCTGGTCCCTCCAACCTTTCTGGGGCCATACAAGCCAACTCTCTTCAACAAGAAAACTCTACCACAACCAGCCAACTCTACCACAGTTCAAACTGCCCTTTGGCTCCACCTCCAGGGTTTACAGATTCTCCAGTTGTGGGTCTCATGGCCGACATCTTTCCACTCTTGCTTTCAGTTGGGTCTTAACTCTGGGGATAGAACTCAGCTGAATGAAGCTTGAGTCTTTCTTCTTGTGGAAACAACCCAGCTCCTGGGGGCTCTAAATGTTTGATTACATCAAACATTTTGACACCATAATTCCTGAGCCACAATAATTAATTACAAGAGTGACTCAGTCCAGGGTTGAAAAGGGCAGATGTCCTGTGGGGCCACTCCTCATGTAAGGCTGTGGTGGCTTCTGTGAAAACTCCTAACTCCAGCAGAGTCTTCTGTGGTAGTTAGTATTGGACCATTGTGAGTGCCTAGGACACTTCTTCCTAACCTCCCAGCCTTATTTACCTTTTGGTTGTTTTGTTGTTGTTAGGGTTGACACAAGTGACTCCATTTTGATTCTGACAATGTTTACGTTTCTTTCATATAACCTAGAATTCGGAGTATCGGGATTTGTTCTATTAGGGAGAGAAGAGAGGGAATGGGAGCAAAGGGGGAGATACAAGATTTACACTTTCATTCTTCAAAATATGTCATGATAGGAAAAAAACTGACCAGTATATACTGCTACATCTGCTTCTTAAAAAAAAGTGAAATAAAGTCAAGTCTAAGGGATAAAATATTTTAAAAAATCTATAATTTCACCCCCTGAAATATCCTCGTGGTAAATTTTGATATGTCTCCTTCCTTTTTAACTTTTGTTTGTTTTCCCTAAGCACATGCTTCCATTGTTAAGGTTATGCTTCACATTCACTTTTGCAAGCTTTACTCTTACTTACAAAATATTTTACACACAAGTTAAAATTCTTCTTTTACTACTTTGCAAATGTTCTTTGGCTTCTTAAAATGTAGGTGCCTAGGGTTCAATAGAGAGTAGTGTCCTCATTGTCCTTACACTGACTTGTAGGCAACCTGGGAGTCCAGAGGAAGGATCAGGGTGAAGAGTGGGGGACCAGGAGGTCACTGTCATGCAGGTAGTGACTCTTAGTCCAGAGTAGGTGCCTCCCCTGAACAAAATGCAAAATTTGTGGGTGCGTGTGGGCATGCACATTTTTATTTTCATATAGAAGACTCACAGCTTTCATCGGATTTTCAAAGGACCCTGTAAAGATAGGAACCGCTGAATGGTGTGAAAGTTCTGTTTTGGGCTGGAATACAGGGTCCATAGGGGATGAGGAAGGAGATTGATAGGGACAGGTTGAACAGGAGGATCACATCCAGCATGTGAAGAGGGTGTCCAGGAAGTAAAGAAATGAGAGCATGTTAAGAAAATTCAAGTTAAACACACGACAAAAAATAATGTTTGTATTCTATCTGTGCTATTCTTTTTGCAAAGAGCATATGTCTCCTCTAATCATCTTCTGAGCCTCATGGCTCTTACTAGGTATCAACACCATTTTCCCAGGGACCAACTAATCTACTTTCCCACTGAAGGAAAGCTACACTTCCATCCTGAACATACACCAATGGAGTGTTTCACCAGGACCCATGATTATACACAATCCTCACTTGCCATGATGAATGCATATTTTTTCATAAAATATTTTTTGTGGATTTTCAAAAGAGTGTTCATTTAACAATGGCCTTGGTTTTTAGTTTGGAATCTTGTTTTTGGTGATAGAACCTACTATCCTTTCTGGCTGTTAATATGCCATGAAGTACCTCTCTGTTGGTTTTATAGATAATCAATGTGCAGCCCTATTTTTGCTTTTAAATTTTATGATGCTTGTAGGTCACTTTTGATCATCTGGGGCCTAGATCTAAATTTCTGGGGATCTGGTGTCATTCTTTGTTTTTTTTTTTTTCATTTTGAGCAGTTTTTTTTTAATTTTAATTTTTTTTCTTTTTTATTGGTTGTTCAAAACATTACAAAGCTCTTGACATATCATATTTCATACATTAGATTCAAGTGGGTTATGAACTCCCATTTTTACCCCAAATACAGATTGCAGAATCACATCGGTTACACATCCACATTTTTACATAATGCCCTATTAGTAATTATTGTATTCTGCTACCTTTCCTATCCTCTACTATCCTCCCTCCCCTCCCCTCCCATCTTCTCAAGGGAAATTGCATGGAGATGGAGGGAGACCCTCATTGTTATACAAAATTACATATAAGAGGTTGTGAGGGGAATGGGAAAATAAAAAAGGAGAGAAATGAATTACAGTAGATGGTGTCATTCTTTGAACATGTTGACAAACGCCTAGATTTAAAATGGGCTTTGGAGAAAGATGAATAATAAATTCTTAATTCAAGCTGGGAATCAGGTATCTAATGAACTTACCCAGTCAGTGAAATATTTAAATGCCATGTTGCTAAGTTTCTTGGTGTGTATGAATGACATACTTATTCGTGTGCATTAAAAGCCAAAGACTCCACCTACTTCAAATTGACTGTTTACCTTAGAAGAATGAAGATAGTGAAGCAGACTTATTTCAGCTTCTGGAATTGTCCCTAGAGATGTATGAAAGTGATGCACCTTGTAATATCTTTTTAGAGTCCACTTACTGAGGGGTGACAGTAGGATTGATGGAGAGGGGTATTTTTGCATGATATGGAAGTCTTGGAACTAGTCAAGCTCTCTCAAATCATTAGTGTTGGAGCTTTGAACTTGTTCAAGATTAGCCTGAATTATTAACCTTCTTTAATATTTCAGAGTGTCTATAATAAAAGAAGCATGGTGCATTTAATTTATAGTTAAACAGTCAGAGATTGTTGGACCTGAAATGTGCTTAGATCATCTTGGGCGACTGGAGATTCACAAGCTTTTATCTTCTCTGCACCCCAGATACCGCGCACAGTTTCTCCTGGTAACCGTGCTTTCGAAGTTGATGATTTTCATGGTTGAAGGGTGGAAATAAGAGATGCAGAAGAGGTTGCATAAAATTTAAAAAGTCACCAGTGTTGAATTTAGCTTGAAGAATGCTCTGTTTAAGACATCTAAATACAAAAATCCATCAGGATCAGTTCATCCTTTATTTAGTCATGTTTCTTAGTCCATAAACAAGCATGAGCATGATGACTCCCTCATTTCTATCTTCAATACCCCTCCCTGGGACTAAGGGGAGTGGAGTGGGAAAGGGAAAAGGAGATACTGGGGAATGACACTGGCCAAATTATATTGTTATTCTGTGCATGTAAGAATATGTAACAATGAATTCCACCATTATATATGCTTATAAGGTACCAATAAAAATATGAAAAAAATCATCCCTTCTCTGGAATCCAAACTCACAGTGTAGGTATACTGAATAGGCATCTCAAAATTATTTTATTCTCCCCAATTATTCATTTTGCTCCCTCTGAATTTTTAGCACCTCAGCAAAGGTGAAAGTCTCCACTTTATGGAGATTGGAAGGATAGGTTCCATGTCAAGTGGTGCTGAGATAGCTGGGAACCACACCACTCATAGTATCTAAAATTAAGCTCATCATTCCATGAACTTCTAGTGTACAGGGAACAGTTCACAAAGCAGAATGTTAGTGGTGTGTGTTGGCTGAAAATAGAATAGCGTTCAGAAGTCCAGTGATGTGGGCATTTGGAGGAGGCCACTGCTTCTCCAAACAGTAGAAGCTAACATTGAGAAGTGTGTGAGCAGGAAAGGATGGGTAAAACTTGGACTTGTAGCAAGGACTCAAATAAGTGTTTGCACCACACACACATTTGAATATATTTGAATAGTTTTTTCATCTCACTCCAGTCAGATTGGCAGTTATCATGAAGACAAACAACAATAAGTGTTGGCAAGGATGTGGGGAAAAAGGCACACTCATACAATTGCTGGTGGGACTGCAAATTGGTGCTGCCAATATGGAAAGCAGTATGGAGATACCTTGGAAATCTGGGAATGGAACCACCATTTGACACAGCTATTCCTCTCCTTGGACTATACCCAAAGTACTTAAAAACAGCATACTACAGGGCACAGCCACATCAATGTTTATAGCAGCACAATTCACAATAGCTGAACTGTGGAGCCAACATAGATGCCCTTCAGTGGATGAATGGATAAAAAAATGTGACATATATACACAAAGGAATTTTACTCAGCATTAAAAGAGAATAAAATCATGGCATTTGCAGGTAAATGGATGGCACTGGAGAAGATAATGCTAACTGAAGTTAGCCAATCCCCCCAAAACAAATGCCGAATGTTTTCTCTGATATAAGGAGGCTGACTTCTAGTGGGGTAGGGAGGGGGAGCATGGAAGGATTAGATGAATTCTAGATAGGGAAGAAGGGAGAGAGGGAAAGGGAGGGGGCAGGAGATTAGCAAGGATGGTGGAATGTGATGGACATCATTATCCAAAGTACATGTTTGAAGACTCGAATTGGGTGCCAACATACTTTATATATGAACAAAAATATGAAAAATTGTGGTATATATGTATAATAAGAATTATAATGCAAAAAACCAAAGTATATATGTAAAGGCATGAATGGCATGAACATACTCTATATAAACAGATATGAAAAATTGTACTTAATACGTGTAATAAGAATTGTAATGCATTCCGCTGTCCTGTATTTAAAAAATAAAATCAATAAAGCTAAAAATATATTTAAATAGTTAAGATGATAAAGGAATCTTTTTGGTTGGTCAAAAAGAGGCCACGGAGAAAAGGAGAGAGGCAACTTCTTGAAATTAATGGATGAGGAAGAGAGGAAGAGGGAGGAGAGAAAGAGTTGGACTGTGAGGAGGAAAGGGGGAAGACTTAAGATCTCTGGATGACATTGGCACATAGAGTTGATAATCAGTTGATTAGAATTAAATAGATAAGAAGTTGACTAGGTTTTTGAGAGAGGGATACTATCAAAGAAACCAAAATGGTTGGTAACAGACTGAAAATGATCTTTGGATCTAACTTTCTAGAGAAGGAAGGTAGGAGGAGATGCTGAATCCTGAAAAAGGACATTGTCTAAGGCCCCTTAAGATGTGGTCACAGAGAGTAACAGAAAAGGAGGGTTCTTCCTGCAGGACACAGCCAAGGCCCAGAACTCCCACCTCTGGGACAGAATCAGGACCTGATTATAGAACCCTCCTCTCTCCAGTTAAGGGGATCTCTCTCGTTGAGTCCATTTAGCAGGACTTCAGAACCTCAGTGAAGCAGTGGGAGTGTGTGTCTCCCATTGTCCCCTGTCCTTGGGAACATGCAATTTGGTTTTCCCTGTTTCTATTCTGTATGTGTGTGGTGGGGAGGGAAGACAGTTTTATTTTGGGTGCATGAGTCTCTGCAGCAAGGGCAGCTTCTGGACTCATGGACCCATGGTCTGCATTACTGCCTGCCTGGTACAAATAACCCTACAGGGCCTGTTAAACCCAATGGGGCCCTTTGGGGAGCTCTCAGACGCATGCAGTGTGGTTTCCATGTGATGGTTGACTAAATGAATGATGACCCTAGTGAACCAATGGATTAAGGATTGGAAATCAAGGATGAATGAGGGGTTCCATGCTCCCTTGTGGGTGCCAAAGAAGGACTTGCACTAGGGTAGTGCAAACTAGGACAAACTCTCCTTGCACAGAAACACATAGATTTGGGTCTGAGTAGAAGGGATGGAGTGTGGGTGTTGTTAACATCCAGAGGAGGGAGTCTAGGGGTTCTCTGTCCTGGGATCAAAAGTCACCTGAGGGGACTGGCTGAATCACAAAGCCTGACTCTCACACTGGATGATTATCCAGTGTTGTGGTTCAGATGTGGTTTGAGTGTGTCCTCTATGGGTCCATTGTGATGGGAGACTTGGTCCCCAGGTTGGTGCTATTGGAATGTGTCATGCCACCTTTGAGAAGTGGGGCCTTAGAAGAGGTCCTTAGGTCATTAGGGGTGTGACCTTGTGAGATGCCAATCTCTCTCTCTCTCCGCCCCTGGTTCAAAATGTAGTCACTTGCTTGCTCCTGTATGTGCTCCACCATCTGCTATTTGCCACTATGCCCTTAATAGAACTGAGCCAATGCACACACCCTGTCCTGTGAGTGAATTAAAACTTTTTAATGAGTAAGCTGTCTTAGGTATTTTGTGATGAAAAGCTGGTTAATACATTAAGGCTATCTTGATGTAGCCTGGTGCCCTGGAAACCTGGGACAAGTCCATCTGGACATGAAATGTGCTGTCATCCACCTAGGAGCCTCTGGGGCTCTAATGCTTTATGATTCAAGGTTGCTGTCTCCAAGTCACATGTAAACTAAGGTCTCAGGCTCTGATAAAGACCCTGAAAAGTAGAAGGCACTGCTGCCTCCTCTGGGCCGGCAGAGACCATGGCCCCTAGGTGAATGATGGCTCATTGACAAGTGAATGGCATTGTCTCAGGGGCTGTAGACATGCTTTCAAATATCTGATAACATACTGGAACATGGCTAATGATGCATTCTTTTGTAACTCTCTTGAAGTTCTCCTCTCCTCTTCCAGTCTGAGATACTTCTTGAAATTATAAATCCTTGAGATCTATCATCCATTACAATGAATCAGGATCTCATCTGGTCACCTCCAGAGGTCCAAGGACACAGTCATTTGCAGAAGCTTGCTAAATTCTTCTGGGTGGGAGGCTGTGCTATGAGCCAATGTCCTTGTAGGCTGAAGTGTGTGGAGGGAGCACAGGGCCTGGGGGAGCCAGGAGAGGGGAACCATGTGCAGACAGAGGTTCTGGAGAAGATTTAGAAACCAAGCTTTCAGAAATAACCAGGGGAAGGTGAAAGAGGAGATGAAAAGGAACAATTGGCAGAGGAATGGACGTGTGTCCTGACAGACTGCTGAGAGTGGCTGACACTGTATCTGCCTGTGGCTCTGTGCACATGCATCAGTGACTTTGTGTGTGCCTGTGTGCACACAAATGGAGGTGTTCACTGTTTGAAAATGAGTGTGCCTACCTGCACATGTGTGTATTTGGGTTGCCCACCTGTGCATATTTGTTTCTGCATGTGTAAGTACATGTGTCTGCTCCTGAATGTCGTGTGTTCATATTTGAGTGTGTATTGTGTGGGCTCATGTTGCACATATATATATGTTTGTGTGCACATGTCTCTGCATGTCTGTCTGTGAAGGTGTGCTTGTGAAAGTGAGGTTGGGCTGTGGTGGGTGGAAGAGCAATTGGCAAGAGGGGAGGTTCCATCATTGGGCAAGGAAGTAGTCATGTCTACCTTGCCTTTGTGTATGTCCCCTGCATTCAGGATATCTGCTGAATGAATAAACTAGAGAACTGGGTATCTCTTTGGCCTTGTGCAGAGGCTATAAGCAGCCCCCTACTCTCCCAGAGGTCACTCTCACTGACCTTGGGCATGCTTATCCATGTAAGAGCCTCACCTGGGGAGAGGAATGAAGACCTTCATTAAAGGTTTATCTTTCTGCAGGTTCTAGATTCTTCACTGGCAAGGAGAGGGTAATGAAAGATCACAAGTACAGAGGAAAGGCATCAGAGAGGTTAAGTGCTGTATCCAGGCAGGACTTTTAAATTTGAAATGGACAGAAATCCAGTCAAACTGGCTTAACAAAAAGAAATGTATTGTTTCCTAAAACTGGGAGGCCAGGGCAAGATGGCTCAGGCATGACTGGGTCAAGAGGCTCAGAGGATGTTATTAGGGCTGGCTCTCCATAGTTGGTGGGTTCACCTCTCAGACAAGTGGCACAGATGGCCCCAAGGGCCCTGGCCTTAATAGATTCAGTACCTAATTGTCCATGGAGATGTCCAGAAGGTTCTGACTGCTCATATGTTGGCAGCAGAGCACTCTGTCTAGATGAGTCTCCTGTCTGCTTCATAGGCAGAGAAGGGGGTGGGGGAGGGAGTTAAGAGCAGAGAAGCTGTCAGGCAAGCAGACATGACAGGTGACAGCTTGACACTCACCCTTTAGGACAGAAACATCACAACCAGTCATGTCTTTAGAGAAAGGGAAGATGAGACTTGGGGACATTGTCATTTTTTTTTTTTTTGGACCTAGGAAATGTATAGTTAAAGGTAAATAGAGAAGCTTCATTAGGTAGAGATGTCCTACCTAGTGATATGTGCAGAAGTCACATAATTGATTTGGTGGCAGAAAAGAATCCAAGTTGACAAACAGAAAATTTCAGATTTTCTGACAAACGTCCAGATGTGAAATCTGTGTTTAAAAACACCTCAAGCAACCCCAGAAGTGTCTCTAGAGCCCAGAAGTCCCGAAGCCACTGTGAAAAAAACACTCTGGTCTAGAACCGCAATTTCTAGCACTTTGTGTTAAGGACTGAGTTTGCATTTTTGAAATAATATCCTCCATCATTCTGTTTTTCCACAGTGACATGGGAGAGTTGGCCTCCTTGTGTGGTATTTGTAGTGGCTGGTTCCCTTCCATCTTTTTAAAATAATACATTTCCACTTAGCTTGGGCTGTCTTCTGGGATTAATTAGTGACTGTGCAAGTGACATGAGGTCTAGGTGGCCAGCACTTCTTGACAGATGGCCGTTGGAAAAAAAAATGGGAAATGATTGCATGGATGGTAATTATGATTTTCTGGATGTGATAAATTTATGAAATACTTCTGGGGTTGAAGTTCCTGCATAAGTTCTTGGGGCCCCTGGGCCATGTGGCTGGGCAGCAGTCATTCATTCTCCATCTGAACTTGGTTGGAAGCGGCATTTCCCATTACACTGAAAGAGAAAAAAAAAAGTTGATTTATACGCAAGACTCCTGCTCCATAATTATGGTCTAGAATTAATTGAATACCCTGTAGCTTTTTGTACTGTATATGCTAATGATG
The DNA here is from genome assembly GCF_045843805.1 of Urocitellus parryii. Taxonomy (NCBI): domain Eukaryota; kingdom Metazoa; phylum Chordata; class Mammalia; order Rodentia; family Sciuridae; genus Urocitellus; species Urocitellus parryii. Next base: position 187,962,597 of record NC_135531.1, on the reverse strand, counting down.
ACCAAAAATTGATTCTCTTCTATATTTCTTTATTAACTTATCTTAAAAATGGCATATTGTGAATAACGACCTCCGGTACCACTGGACTAGGCAACTTTATAATTTGCAATTCAAGCTGTTTATTCTTTTCAATTTGTTTAGGTAATTTATTTTTCTAGGGGGGAAAATGAGGCCTAAATTATAGAAATGAACAGTCCCTGTTGGCTGGACAGTGCTGGGGATTTGGAGTGAATAAATATTCCTGAAATGAGCTGATCCCAACCTTGTACTGAGAGTTTGGTGACTGGTCATGCTAGTTTTATTTTATAGACCATATTGAATTAATTTGATTATGGAATATCAGGCTCTGCCTGGTAATTAGCACTGTGGTGATTTCTCCTTGTGCACAGGCCAGGCAAGGGCTGTGGAGTCCTCCAGGATGCTGCATAGCCCAGAGGTGGACACAGGCCCCATGTGGCCACTCTAAGGCAGGAGGCAAGACACTCCCCCACCTCACAACAGTTTGGAGGCTTCATCCTGTTATCTCCTTGTTCCAACTTCTCTTCCCTGAGAGATCCACGGAAGGCAAGCAGAGGGAGGCTCTTATTTCATGTCATCTTCTAAGTTTTGTTATTTTACTCTATAATCTAGCTAGTAGTTTTTCGTTATGGGAAACAGCTTTATGTTGCCTCGACCAACACTCATCTCAGCAGCAGCCCCTAATCACTTCTAGACCCACGAGCTCCAGACCCCTTCCCTAGGAGAGGGGAAGTGAAGGCTGAATCTCTGGCCAGCAAACTGTCCCTCTGTCCCATAGTGAGCATTGAAGCCCTCCTTCACCCCTATTGGGCTGGCTCCTTGATTTGCTGAGTAGCAGAAGATTACCTCTGAAAGAAATTCTGTGCTTCCCCCGCAAGTTGATGAATTGTGTTGCATCCTCTCTGGGACCCTTCCCCTTCTCTCATCTCTCCCATCTGCTGTCCCTCTCCCTCCCTCTCTCTTCCTCAGTAAGAAGAGGCCATGGCTCCCTCATCTCTGGTCTTGACTGCAGCCCTTCCTGACTCCCTGGGGACTGGAGGCCATCCAATATCTGTTCTCTATCCTTTAACTTCAGGTTTCCTCCTGACAGCATTTGAACCCACTGAAGCCCTCCAAAAGTTAAGAAAATTCTACTTTATTTCATCTTTCTTCAGTGATCATTTTTCCCTCCTCCATTTCTCCGTGGCAGAATGTCTCTTCTCCCGTGGTCCCTACATTCACTGCAGTTGACTCCCAGACCCATCTTTCCACACACCTGCTCTCACCAAAGGTGCTGGGAGCTCCTGATTGTCAAATGCACTGCTCTCAGGGCTCTCACTGTGGACTCAGCATGTGTTCCTCTTAGAGAAGAGTATGGGATAGGGGTTAAGCGCTTGGGGAGGCAACCTCTCCCTGCCTCAAGATTTTCATCTGCAAAGGGGGGTTAATAATGATATGCATGAAAATGCTCAGCATACTGTCTGGCTTCTTACCCGATATGCAGGTGTTACTCATTATGACTACTGACCACTCCCTCCTAACCTCCATCTGTGCACACACACAATTGCTCACTGGACATACGTTCCTGGATTCCCACCTTAAACTCATCCTCTTCCCTACTGGCCTTCTCCCTAGTATTCCAACTTTGTGAATGGATCCATCAGACACAGGCTACCAAAGCCAGAAATCTGGGCTCTTGCCTCTACCTTCTCATTTAGCACCAGGGTTGGTCAGTAACCAGTTCCCATTTCTAGAACTTTCTTATTTTGTCAGTTCTGTCTGTCCTTCCTCTTCCCTTCCTTCTTCCTCCCTTGCTCTCTGTACATAAGGAAGCGGCTTTGCTTTGCTTGCTCTGTGAGTGTTATGTCTCACTGGACTTGTGCAAGTAGAAGAAATTGCAGCCTGAGATGTGGTTGGCTGAAATGGCAACCAGTGCACAGTGAATCTGTTTCCCGCTCTTCCCATGGGTCCTGGAGGTCACTCTTAGTGACATGTCAGATCCAGGCCAGTGCAGGAGCACGAGGGACTAAAGTTAGACCACGCACTTTCTGAAGGAGTCCTTGTCAGCACTGGAACACACACTCCAGTCAGGCACTGCTGTCGATGTCAAGGAAGGAACAGTCTAGCTCAGTGTATCCAAAGAAAATAAGACACAAGCCGCAAATGAAATTTTCTCATAGTCACATTTTCGTTGTTATTTTTTTGGTACTGGGGATTGAACCCAGAGGTGCTTTCCCACTGAGCTACATCCCCAGCCCTTTGTATTTTTTATTTTGAGACAGACAGGATCTCACTCAGTTACTTAGGTCCTTGCTAATTTGCTGAGGCTAGCCTCAAACTTGAGATCCTCTGCCTCAAGCCTCCTGAGTCTCTGAGATTACAGGCATGTGCCACCATGTCTGTCTCCATAGTCGCATTTTAAAAGAAGTTAAAAATAACCAGGTAGGCCCTAATCTCCATCATGTGGGATTAGGCCCCAACTTCCTTAATAAGACTCCTGTGGTGCAAGAATTAAAATCAAGAATCAATAAGTGGGATGGACTCAAACTAAAAAGTTTCTTATCAGCAAAAGAAACACTCTTTGAGGTGAACAGAGAACCTACATCTTGGGAGCAAATCTTTACCTCTCACACATCAGATAGAGCACTAATCTCTAGGGTATATAAAGAACTCAAAAAGCTAAGCACCAAGAAAACAATTAATCCAATCAGTAAATGGGCCAAGGACCTGAACAGACAGTTCTCAGAAGATGATGTACAATCAATCAACAAATACATGAAAAAATGTTCATAATCTCTAGCAATTAGAAAAATGCAAATCAAAATCACCAAGATTTCATCTCACCCCTGTCAAAATGGCAGCTATTAGGCATACAAAGAACAATAAGTGTTGGCAAGGATGTGGGGGAAAAGGTGCACATACATTGCTGGTGGGGCTGCAAATTGGTGCAGCCAATATGGAAAGCAGTATGGAGATTTCTTGAAAAATTGAGAATGGAACCACCATTTGACCCAGCTATCCCTCTCCTCAGTTTTTACCCAAAGGACTTAAAAACAGCATACTACAGGGACACAGCCACATCAATGTTTATAGCAGCACAATTCACAATAGTTAAACTGTGGAACCAACCTAGATTCCCTTCAATAGATGAATGGACTAAAAATATGTGGCACATATACACAATGGAATATTACTCAGCAATAAAAGAGAATAAAATCATGACACTTGCAGGTAAGTGGATGGAGTTAGAGAAGATAATGCTAAGTGAAGTTAGCCAATCCCAAAAAATCAAATGTCGAATGTTTTCTTTGATATAAGGAGGCTGATTAACAGTGGGATAGGGAGAGGGAACATGGAAGGATTAGACGAACTCTAGATAGGGCAGAGAGGTTGGAGGGGAAAGTAGGGGACATGGGGTTATTAATGATGGTGAAATATGATGATCATTATTATACAAAATACATGTATGAAGACACGAATTGGTGAAAAATACTTTGTATATAACCAGAGATATGAAAGATTGTGCTCTATATGTGTAATAAGAATTGTAATGCATTCTGCTGTCATATATAAATAAAAAATAAATAAAAAATAATGTCACACACATGCACAAAAAAGCAGGTAAAATTAACTTGAGTGACATATCCTATTCAACTTGGTATATCAAAAATATTATTTCTACTTAAATATAAAAGGTATTAATGAGGGCTTTATACCTTTTTGTTTTTCGCACTAAGTTTTATAAACCCGTGTGGATTTTATGCTCACAGAACATCTCAGTTCACAGTGGTCACATTCCAGGGCTCATCAGCCACTTGTGGTTCATGGCTTTGACGAACAGCACAGGTTGAGCTGGTCAGTAACTACGAAGGCTCTTCAGAAAGAGGTTTCTCCCTGGGCCTCCACGGCCTGGTGTCTATGGCAGGATAATGGTATTGCCCACAGGCCTGTTGGGAGTAGTAAAGAGCCACATGGTCACTTTTGAGATAATCACTAGGGTTTTCTTATCACATTTAACTGGTACTTTCTGTTGCTTCTATGTGCCTGTTCCTTGGATGTTTTGTTGCTCTCTGGGCAGTGCCTATTGACCGTAGAGTAGAGGTCACAAATAATTGAGAGAAATCAATTGCATTTCTAAATATTAGTAGTTTCATTGTTTGAGTGGTTCTTCAGTACTTAAAGAATCATTTTAGTGTAACCACCGGCTATTATTATTTTTATTTTATTTATTTATTTTTTACAAATTTTAATCTGTTTTAATTAGTTACACATGACAGTAGAATGTACTTATATACTTTGATGTATCATTCATAGATGGGATATAATTTCTCATTTTTCTGAGTGTACATATTGTAGAATCACATTGGTCATACAGTCACATACATACATACAGTAATAATGTCTGTTTCATTCTACTATCTTTCTTATCCCCACATACCCTGCCTTCCCCTCCTTTCACTTCCCTCTACCTAATCTAAGGTAACACTATTCTTTTTTTGAATATGTGTATTAAGAATTGTAATGCAATTACAATTCTTAATACACATATATACCACAATTTTTGTATCTCTGTTTGTATATAAAGTAGGTTGACACCCAATTCAAGTCTTCATACATGTACTTTGTATAATGATGTCCATCACATTCCACCATCCTTGCTAATCCCCTGCCCCTTCCTTTTCCCTCCCACCCCTCTTCCCTATCTAGAATTCATCTATTCCTCCCATGCTCTCACTCTATTTTTATTTTATACATGTCGATATTGAGACACAGAAAGGTTCAGCAACTTTGCTGAGCATTCCCAGGGGTGAAGTAGTAGATCTGAAATGCCAATCTTGACAATCTGTCTTCTTCTCTATGCTTCTCATCAATTAAAAAAATATTTAATCTCATGAAGATGATCCTCTTTGAACAAGTGCTGAGCATTTTCAAGGAGAAAAGATTTGTATAGTTCTGGCTTTATGATCTCTAAGAAGAATTTCAAGAGGTAACGCCTCCAAAGATGCTAAGTTTAGATAATAATAATAATAAAAAAAGGTGAGGAGAATGCAGAATGGCCTAAAGGCCATTTCACCACAAAGGGGAAAATTTACAAACTCTGAAAACTTGGGTGGTGTAGGGTGCATAAAGTCCAGGTAAGTTCAGGGAATCCTGGAGCTGGCTGCTTCCCTCCAGCACAGGTGTGTTTGGGGGGTGCGCTGGGCCAGGGAGCATGAGCTGGGGTCTGAGGCAGCCTCACTGACATGCACTCAGCCCCCATAGTGAGGGCAGCTTGCTGCACTGCCTGCTGAGGACACTTGGGACCAGCTAATGTGGCCCTGTGTTAGGCTGGAGGTCTCCAGAGAACCTGGAATGGAAAGGGATGTTGTGAATGGGGTCATTTTAGAGGGCTGGCTGGGGTGGTCCCAAGGTGAGCAGAATCAGGTGGCCAAATCTTATTTAATAAAGGAAGGTTTCCTGGCTTATGAGAGGTCCTGGTGCACAGGTGCTACCCAGGGACACTGAGGCCCATGGGACCTGCAGCGTCTGAGGTCCAACTTTGTTTTCTGCTGTTGAATTTCTGGAGATAAGTCTTGTCTATACAGCCTCAAGTGCAGTAAGGCTCAGAGCCCACCCGACTGGGCTGGATGTACACATTGTGAAAGCGAGGATCTCAGTACCTGGAAGCCTCAGAGCACTCACTGCAAGGGGTGCTGGATTGTGGTCCTCTCACCTGAGATGGGTTGGCTCCAGCACTGCAGTCCTGCTGGTCTGCAGTGGAGACATCCCAAGAGGGGGCTCTCTCTGGTCACTTACCTCCACCTCCACCTGAAGAGGGTCCAAGAAGAGGGAAGGAGGGAGGAAGGGAGGGAAGAGAAAGAGAGCGCGTTGAGAGAGTTCAAGCACTCAAGGAGAATGAGAATGAATCTTTCTTTCTTTTCCTCTTTAAAGGGGCAATCACCTGAATAACAGCGGGCCAGGCAAGGGCAGAAATGGAGGAAAATATTTCTAATGCTTGTTCATCCTGAAATACCTGGGTCAGATGGTTGACTCTGTGGATGCTGCCAGAATTCATCTTAAAAGAGAGGCAGGCACAGAGAAGCATTCCAGCTGAGTGGAGCCATCAGGATACGTGCACTCTGAGGAGTAGGGCTCTGCAGTGTGTGTGTGTGTGTGTGTGTGTGTGTGTGTGTGCGCGCGCGCCCGCACACACGTGCATGTGTGAGATTCTCTTCAGTAACACAGCAGCCCTGGGGTTAGCTCTGTCCTCAGTCTCCCTGAGGCTCAGGCATCCCTTGAAGAGGTGCAGCAGGGACTTCAAGCCTAGATGTGACGTGCCCTGACCCAGTGCTGCCTCACCTACAGAACAGACCCATGACCCACTTGAGAGAAGAAAGGCAGACTCGGGGAGGTAAAGGAGCTTGTCCAGGGTCACGTTGACATCTGTGCACACACGTAATTGTATGTGTATAGTGCTGGCATCCCGAGAAGTGGAGATACTGTCCTTGCTCAGAATGAGACTCAAAAGCCCCTCCAAAGTGCCGCTGCAGAAGCTGGGGGTCAGCAAGAGCAGGAGAGGCATCATGTGTCCTTGCTGTGCCCGACAGTGCTGACTTCCTGTGGCCTGGCCCACATCAGTAGCTGCTATGAAACGGGGCTGAGTTTTACATTATCCAAGGGCGTCAGGGAGGGCTGAGCTGGGGGAGCTGGGTCCCCTGCGGCTCACAGGTGGTGCTGAGCTCCCCCCACCCTCCCTGGCCACTGGCGTAGGAGAGCATGAAGGGCTAATTTCATGGCTGATAAAACTCCCTGTACACGAGACTTCACAGACAAATGACAGCACTGCTCTTCTCTTTTTAACTACGACATTTATTTTCTCCTTTCATGGAGAGAGGTACGTGTTGCAGCCTTTTCTGCGTCCTAATCTGGCAACCCTGCAAGGATGGATCAGGGCCTTTGTGATGGGGATGTTGGGGGCAGAGCTGGGCTGAAAATTTCCTTCTGGGAGAGATGGGGATTCTCTGGGGAGGCAGGTGGGAGGTTCCTGGCAGGTCTGCAGGGTGCACATGCTACTCTGGGGGGTGAGTTCTCATAGGGGTTGAAGGATCTTCCTGTATCTTCTATGAGTTCCCAGTCATACCCTGCTTTCCAGTGAGTTCTCCAGGACCCAAGTCCATCCTGAACCTTCCAGGAGGACTTCTTGAGTTTTCAGCTCCTGTCATCTGCTTTCTCCCTGAATTTGTATCCACGACCAACACTCCTGATCTTGCTGGCTGGCATTGTTGGCTGGCATTCTCTGTGGTCCTCATTGGACACCCTCCCTCCCCCCCATCACCACCATTGTCTGCCTCCTCTCAGAGAGGCTGAGGCTGAGGGGTTCAGTCCACAGGGTGAGATCTGCCAGCTCTGTGAATAATGGACCCCATGTGGCCCTTGGCTTGTCTCCTCCAAGTTCAGTCCTCAGTCTTGGTTGTAGCAGCCGGTGGGACTTTTCACAGGCCATGCTTCACATTTGGTTGTCCTAATGACACTAGAACTTTCTTTGGAAGCTATATTTTTCCTTCTTCTTTTTTTCTCCTGTGCATTTTGGCAGATGGCATTACTAAAGATTGCCTTGAATGTCCTGCGCTCATGCTCCACCACTAACTGGCTTGTGTATCAGAGAATTGCCATGAATACTCCCAGCCTCAGTTTCCCCTTCTGCAAAGTGCGGTCAGCCTGCCTTGCTCGTGAGTGATTGTGAGGATCAAATGAAAGAACAGAGAGCACCGTGAGTCGTCATAAGAAACGGGCCTTTGTTTCTCCCTAATCAATGAGCCTTACTCTTTCGAACAGGGATAGGGAGGTCTACCTAGTGGTCAGCTGGCAAAGAAAGATGGCTTGGTTGGTCTCAAGCTGGAAAAACATCCGTGAGGAAAGAGGACTCGGGAATTTGTACAAACTGACATTTTCAAAAATGCTTTCTTGCCTGATGCAGAGACTATAAAACAAAGCAGAGACCTCCCAAAGTAGGATCCTGAGCATGGGGTCTGGGGAGGAGAAGGAGCTCCTCCTCCTGACAGGAGGACCTCCCAGGAGCTGTGTGACCCTGGCCACTTGGAGCCAGCCAGATGGAGCTGAGTCATCATGCACAACCCACGGGGACTCCCAGCCGCTGTCTCGGAGCCACATGCCTCATGGCCTTGACATTCAGGTCACACAAAATCTCCTGTTTCTAGAAAGCACTGTGATCTCTCAGGCTCCCACACCTTTGTCCAGGTGGTTCCCTCCACCTGCAGCATCCTTCCTATTCCTCCTCCCAGGTCCCTGGCCCCCTTCCCTTTTCCATATGGTCAGTTCTAGTATTCAAAGGGCTTATGTTCATGCATGCCTTGTCACTGGACCCTGGATGACAGAGTCCCATTGATCTCTGTACATATGCTCCCAGTACCTCTTACTGCTCTGCATTGCAATTCTCTAGCCCTTTTTGGATTTTGAAAACTAGACTCTCAAGACAGGGGAACAGGAACTATTGCTTCGTGGGACTGAAGGAGGCCATGTGGACTTTTTCCACTTGTGGCTGATGCACAAGTTAAAGTTGGAGGCCAAGGCAGAGCCAAGAGACTCATGGTCACAGTGTTCTCACAGAAATCTGGCTTATATACTTTTAGCCACTGCAAAAACACCTTTGCTTTCTGTCCAAATGGCACCCAGAGTCAGAAGGAATGGTATCCCTAGGCAGATGCCCCGAGAATCTTGACAGCATCCTCACTTAAGGAGCACCAGGTTACCTCTTTCTCACCTCTTCTTTGATCCTCTCCTATATTTTTAATTTTTTTCAAAGGACACTAGCCATGACCTGATAGATTAATTTCAGGGCCACTAAAGGGTGCCCTTGTGGCAGTAACCCTATGGATTGACATCTGTAGCCAAGTTCCCTCCCTAGGGTCTGGTGGGTGTGTGTGTTTGCATGGTAGTCATTTATGTGTGTATGTATATGTGTTTGTGAGTGTACAAGTGTGTGATTGTGAGTGTGAGTGAACATGTGTGTTTGAGTATTAGCTGTTGAGTGTGCAGGTTGGTGCTTCCCTCACAATGGAATGATCTGGATACTCATCCATCTGTCCATCCATCCATCCATCCATTTATTAGCTTACTCATCCATCTATCCACTCATCTATCCATCCATCTACCTACCCATCCATCAACCCATGCACTTATTCACCTACCCACTTATCTATCCCTCCACCTACTCACTCATCCATCTGGCCATCCATCCATCCATCTATCCATCCAGTGTTAGTTGAGCTCCTATTATGTGCCTGGCACTGTGCTAGATGCTAGGAATTGTGCAGTGCAAAGACAGACACCTTTTTGATCACACATGTACAGTCTGAGCCCTTGTCCCAATCTTGGATTCTCAGTGTGGTTGGCTTGAACTGTTAGTGGCTGCTTCCTCAGGTGGGGTTGCCACTTCTGAACCTCAGCTCTTTGCAATTATACTTGACCGATGGAACTGGAAGAGAAGATAACAAATAGAAAAGACACTTGCAAAGAATTCCTGGCTCCCATCAGCAACAGTTATCCACCCCAGGGGATGGAGCCCTGTGTCTTGTTCCCAGAAATTGTGGCTCTTCCAGCCATGCTTACCCTGAGTCATCAGTTTACAACTTGTGTCAGCCACCACCTGACCTAAGCTCCTAACTAGTCTTTTTGTCCCCATGCTCCTCTCACACTGCCAGCTCTGAATGTCTCCTCCTCAACTCTGTGTGCTTTTGGGAACTTCACATGCTCCTTCTCCTTGGAGTACCCTGACCCTTATGGAGCAAAGAAGGGCCAGACACGATTGATTCTTTACAATCAGCTTTCCCTAGTTCTCTTTGTGGAAAGCCTTGCCTCCCTCCACTCCCCTCCAATAGCTCTCTATCCCATCCCTGCAGAATACAGTGGGGAGGTACATAGCTATGCTACCTGGTAACTGTCCTGTGCCCTGGGGTCTGAGCCCAGAGCAGCTGCTTATCTCTGTGTCCACTGTGTGGCATGGAGTAGCATAAGTTATGCACAGCATAAGTTTATCCATTTGGGTTAATGCCTATCAGGACTCACCACAAAGGCACTGTCCTGGAATTGTGGGTTCTCTTAGCAATTGGTGGGGGGGGGCATGGCTGGGGATCCAGGCCTCAGCAAACTTCAAATTGCTTCCTACAAGAAATACCTCAACCTCAGGTACTCAAGGATGCTCTCTAAGTCATAGTTGGTCAGCCCCAGTATGAATCCCGTCTCTAATATGCATTCACTGAATGGCTTCTGGCAAGATGTTCCACTTTCCCATCCTCAGTTTTCCTATCTTAAAAATGGGCACAACAATGTCTTGTTGTCCAGAGACATTGTGAGGTTCTGCACATCAGTGCACAACAGCTACTGTTACTAAGAAAATCATGCATCTGGGTCACCCCCAGGCTTCTAAATTTCTCCTTGGGCAGAAAAGTCTGAGCTGATGTAAATGCAGGCAGCCTGTCAGCAGAGCAGAAGCAGGAAATGAGGAGAAAACAATTACAAATTAAAACCTGTCACTTGTGCAGAAGCCGCTGCTGCTGCCGCTTCTGTCTAGGTTAAAGTCAGCTCCCTTTGGCAGAGGTTGTGTGTGGAGGGGAGTCAGAGGTATGTGCTCTCCAGCCACAGGAGGGCGCTCCCCTTCCTCTGCGGGACTCACCTTACAGGGTTCATTCAATCATTCATCTATTTGCTCATTCATTCACTCCAGGAGTATTTGTGGAGAGCATAAGAATGTGCCTGGCAGGGTTCCAGGGCCCTGGAATAAAGCCATGTTAAAGATGCGATTTAGCTTGATTAGAGTCGGTAGCAATAAGGCTATTTCAACATCCAGGTGTTAGGACACCACTGGCTATTATGAGAGCAGAAAGGGGCACCTGCCTTCCACCTGCCATCCACCTGCAGAGATCCAGGTGTACAAGGAAGGATGGCAGTCGGCGTGAAACCTGGAGGCAGTGGATTCAGGAAGGGAGGGGTGCCAAGGACAACTGAGAAAGGCCTCTAGGACAACAACTGCCTTTCTGAGGGGGTCCTGCTTGTCTCAGGCAAGTTCCAGGGCTCCTCCCATCTCTAGGTCCTGTCAGGTGGTGGTGGTGGTGGTGGTGGTGAAGAAAAGGAGGGGTGCCACCTGTCATTCTTCCTGGAACCAATCGCCTGAGGAGTTGAGGTAACTGCTGATCAGCTGGGGTGTTCAGAGGCAAGGTCAGATTATAAGAGAACTGACAATAAATGGGGGCTCAAGGCCTGAGCAGCTCCTATTAAACAAATCCTGCCACAGATAACAACTGCACACTCCGGACACTTCCTAAAGCCTCCAGGGGAAGGCCTAGGAGGGTGGGACCCACAACAGGTGGAAGAGAGAATGGTGCATTGGAAGAAGGGAGGTTCACCCCTCCCCCAGTGGGAGCTCTGTAAGCAAAGTGTTCCCACTGGGTCATAAAAACTGGGACAGGAAATCCAGAGTTTAGTGGGCTTGAAGAGCCAGGGGACAAAGTGGAAGCCTGGGAGGGGACCCCCCAAATCGGCAGGAAAATTGCCAAATCTTTGCAGACATCTGAACCATGCAGGGAGTACAGATGGAGGGGGGCAGCTAAAACAGCTGCACAGAGATTTGGGGAATCATCTCCCCACTTAGAGGGAAAATCACTCTCTCCAGTTTTAGCCCAGCCAAGCTTCCTTCCTGCTTGGAAAACACAATCTCCTGGGAGAAAGTGGGTGCAGAAGAGGATGAAATGTTATTGAGGAGCCAAGAAGGGGCCTGGGAGTGCCCAGCTGGGGAGGACCAGGGGACAGGAGTTGGGGTGGTGGTTGCCCACTACTCACCTGATGCTGTGCCTAACGGGAATGGGAAGACCTTATGTTCTCCAGGGTGAAACAGGCCCTGAGGTGATGTCACAGCAGACAGGTCTCAGCTCTACATAAAAAAGCATTTGCTAAGAGGGAGTCTTATCCATCCAAAAACTATTAGAAAGAGCTGTGCGCTCTATGGAATCACAGGAACATTCCAGGAGAGACCCAGGGACATTCCTGAGGATATTCTGTAGGCAGCATGATAGCAGGAGAAAATGGAAAGGCTGTATTGGAAAGGCTGGGCTCTGGGGTCAGCCATCCTTGGGCTCCAGTCCCATCCCAGTTGCAGAGACTCCATCCTTAAAAAAGATCAGTGTGCTTTCTGGACACGTGGCTTAGTAAGGCCTGGGACATAGGAGGTGCTCCAGAATGGAGGGGAAGCCTGCAGGTTTGCAGAAGCTGCCCCTTCATGGCTGTGTCCTCCATCTGGCTCCCCATTCCGCTGGTAGAAACGGACTCTTAGGGCTTCTCTGAGATCAGAGAAGGGGACCCAGGTCTCTAGCCTCCCAGTTAGCCCTCCTACTTTTCCCAGGATGGTGCTCCCAGGGATGGCCGGAGGTGCCCACCCAAGGCATAACTGCTCCTGATTAAATGTAGCGCTGAAGCTAGAAGCCTCAGCATGTTTTTCCCTCCCATATGCAGATTGTAAAGGGCAATAACTGGAAAATTGAGGTGCCTGGTGGTGTGTGCTGGACCGCCGAGATGAAACAGACCTGACTGCACAGACAAGGAAGAGAAAATGAGCTCTCAGGGTCTTATTGCTCCTGCTTTTGATCGGCAGAGATACTGCTGGGTCACAGGGAAGGAACCCTTCTGGAATCAGACACTGTCAGAGCCCCTTTAATTGGGCCCTGTTGAAATCTGCCCAGCTCTCTGGAACAAAGAAGTGGGAAAGTAGATTGCAGGGACTCAGGGTGGAGGGAGGTCATGCTGTTATCGCTGGAGGCTGAACCCAGCCATCCCAGCGCTGCAACTGTGATTACCATCAAAGCTAATTAACACAGCTCCTTGATCCACTCTGTCCCAGGTGAGGCCAGCAGGAAGAATGGGCTGGCATTTAATAACCTGCCGCCTCCCCTAGAATCCCCCAGCCAGAATCCCAGAATCAGGTTGTGTAAAGCTGTCAGTCCTGATAAGCCCCAGACTGGATGCTGCTGCTTTGATTCTATGCCCTAACTCCCTCCTCCCTCCTGGGACTGGGGGGGGTGGCCCTCTGGTTGTCAGCTCCAGCAGATGAATGGGCAAATTGCACTTCAGATGCACTTTGAGGACCTACTATGTACCAGATGCACTTTGAGCACCTACTATGTACCAGGCACTCAGCAGACCCTGGGAAGTGCCTGTCAGTGCCTGGACAGGCAGTCACTGTGTGTAAGGTCTGGAGGGAAAGAGAAACACAGATGGTAACTCTGGAAGCAATGAAACAGCTAGACATAGGGCTGGGCAGGCACAGCACTTGAACCCAAAGATGAGGAGGGGGGGCCCAAGAGAGCTAGGGGAAGAGGTTTCAGGCAGTGCAGAGGTACTAAGAAGTGAAAGTAGGACTTGGGGTGCTTGTAGCACATAAGTGTCCCATCAAGGGTGAGCGGATAGGAGGGGGTGGACAGGATTTCATGCCATTCGTGACCAAGGCTTTGTCTGTTGTCTGATTTCATATTCCAAATGACACGTTTGAAAATAGTCATTCACAAGACCATTTATCGATTGGGTTCCTCCCTCCAATTGCTTGCTTTTCTATTTATATATTGTGGTACTGGGGATTGGATGTAGGGGGCTGAGCTATACCTGCAGGCATTTTTTTTTTCGACATAGGGTCTCACCAAGTTGTCCAGGCCGGCCTAGAACTTTCCATCCTCCTGCCCTGGCCTTCCCAGGAGCTGGGATCACAGGTGGGGTCCTTCCTTGCAGACTGCTTCCATTCATTTGGATGGACATTAATTCGTACTTTCGAGCACTCATTATCATTCACCTATTATTTCTTCACTCTGAAGTTTACTTATCCATTCCTTTCCCTCTTGATTCGTTGATTCATCTGTTCAAGAAAGTGACATTTCACAGAACTCCTCATTTTTCTTAACACCTCCTTTCTTTGGTCCTCTCCGGGGGCGCCCTTGCTCAGCCAAGACTGTGCAGCGGCGAGGATTGAGCACTAGAGGGCGCTCGCGGCACGCGCATCTCCGCGGGCGCGCCCAGGCTCTGAGATGCTGCAGATAAAGAACCCAATTATATTCTGTCGGAGCATTTAGCCATCCCGTTCCTTTCGCTTCTTGCTGCACCAATGGGGAAACAGAGGTCGGGAGAACCGATGTGGCTTGCCCAGGGTCACCGGGCGAGTAAGGGGCTGAATGGAAGAGGAAAAAAGGAGGTGGGGACTTATGCGCATTGCACGGTGACCTCTGGGCCACCAGGGGAGAAGGGGTGGCTGACCGGGCATGTCCCAGAGCCTACGTACCAATGATGGCTGTGGCAGTCGGGATGAACTTCCTTCCGGGGACGGGGCAGGAGCGGGGAAGGTTCAGCGGCCTACCCCTGGCCTCCCTGCAGACCCTGCGGGGATGAGGATGGAGGGCTCCGTGGGTTCCCTCTGCATTCCCAGCCCCTCATCTCCCACCCTGCCGTGGCCCGGGGCGGACCAGCAATGCTCTCCCTATTTAACCGTAGAGGCGCCTGAGAACCCCAAAGTGGAGCAGTTCGCCCAAGGATGCGCAGGGGGAAAGCAGCCTGCACCCGAACCTTCCCAACCACGCCTCCAGGATTCAGGTGGAGGGCTGGTGGAGATCTCCCACAGGTCAGGTCCCCAGGAGAGGTGACCCGGACAGGCAACACCTGCCTAAGCTTCCCCGCGGGGCCCCTCCCTCCTGGGAATCTCTAAAGCTGGAGGGACCCTGCGGAAGAGCAGGGCAAGTGACTGCGGCGGCTGGGGGCGGGGGGGGGGGGGGGGGGGTTGGGCTGCGGGATCCTCAAGTGGCTACAGGGTTCCTGGCCTCTTTTCAGCTTCTCTCACTGTGAAATGGGTCAGAGTTGCTCCCCTTTCTATCCGGATCGCTTTGTCCCAAGTCAAGTGAAATGACAGGGTAAACAGACTTGGGAATCCAAAGCTGCGCACCACTCTGTTCTTGTCTCTGAGAAAGTCCAGGAGGGCTGGGATGGAGCCTGGACCTTGTGCCTGAAGTGGGGTTGTCCATGTGCTTCTTGCGGGTGCTGTTGAATCCAGATGGGACTTGGGCCCAGCTCAGTCTTCCACAATCTTGCCTTTCTTTGGGCTTCATGTTAGGTGGTGCTCCATTGGGGTGTCTCAGCCCACCTGCATACTGGTTTCTGCTGCTCTCTCCATGATCCCCTCCAGTCCTAAGTCTGCCTCTGGCTCAGTGGGGCTCTTCATTCTGAGTACCACAAGATCCTTGCCTCTCCACCTGCTGCAGGTCAGTCCACTTCACTGCTGACCTGGAAAGCAGAAAGCTATGGGGACACTCCTACCTAAAACTCTCCCAGCTCCTATGCCTTCTGCTGTCAAGTTAACTCCTTGAAGGAATCTCCATGATAAGGTCTTTAATCTTAGCTCTTGACTCACAGCCCCCATCACCTGGGAGCATCCACACATGCACCTGCTCACACTTGTGCACATACGCCCATACAAATGTACAAATGTCCAACACACATTCCATCCTCCCTCCCTCAAACTTGTGCACACACCCACTTATGTGCAGGGCCACACATAACACATTTGTGCTCTTATAATTTGTTTTGAACTCACTTTCCCCACCCTTGTGTGTCTGATTCCTTGAGTTTTAGGACTTTCCCTCATCACCTTCTCCAGGAAGCTGCCTAGACCATCCATTTGTTAGGTGTGTTCACCTGGGTCCCTTCCCTGTCCCTATTGATTAGCATGAATCTGCTCCTGATTGTCTCTTGTCTCTTGCAGAATATGGTGTACTTACTGAAGGCAGGGCCACATCTCTTCTCTTTTTTTTGCCCTGCAGGAGACTTACCACAGAGAAGGCGCTCAAAGGAGCAAATAAGGAAAGCCAGAACATCCCTCAAATGGATAAGTCCTCCCAAAGAAAACTGTCAGCTGGAGGGACACTCTAGAACATGCTGGAAGTTCACATGGCTCCAGAACATGCTGGAAGTTCACTGTGTCTGTAGACAGACCTGCTTCCATGTGACAGACTAGCTAGGGTAGTAGTTATAGTGATTTCACAGAGTGGGTTAAAACATGAGCAGTTTACATTACACCTGCCTTTCAAGTCCATGGTGATAGGCAAGGTCACTGCTCTCCACAGTCGCGATTGCACAGCTGATAAAGAGGCCTCACGTCATCAAACATGGCCTGCCAGTGTCATGACAGAGCACCTCCCTGGAGAGACTCACCTGGCATGCTCCTTATTTTGGACCATGCTCATGGTCCATAGTTAGTCACATGGCTGCATTCTAACTTCCAGGGGCCAAGAGGTGCCACCCTGCCATATGCTGGCATATATGGCAACTTGGAAAATTTGACCAGCACTGTAAAATGACAACCACTGCTCATGTTTCACCAGGAAACCCAGGAAAAGGAGCTTAGGGAAGACTTCAAAGTGATACAAGCCAGCCTTACCAGTAGCACTCTTGTCCTTCCATTAGCCCTCCTCCTACCCACTAAGCCATCTACTAAGAATAAGGATTATAAAGTAAGAACAGGTCCTGGGACAAAAGACATTGATTCTGCTGGTGTATGTGTGCATGTCGGTATATATGTGTGTGTACACCAGTGAGTTTATGCATATAGGTGTGAGCATATATTAGTAAATGTGTGCACATGAGAGTGTACATTCAGGTAAATGTGTATGTGCATGTATGAAAGAGTTTGTGTGTGCCTGTGTGTGCGTACATCTGAGTGTGTGTGTATGTTTATTGGGAGCAGTGCTGCTGTATATAATGGGCCAATAGCTTTCCTAATGGCCACCACTGTGTGCCAGGCTCTGCTGTAGATGCTGTGAATGCATTGTTTCCATAATCCCCACCAACACTGAAAAAATTAGCACTGACACCTGTATATAGAGGGGAACTGAAACTCTAGGTGATTGGCTTGCCCAGAAGTACTGGGATCCTTTCTCCCTACACCTGGTCCTGCAGCTACTGCCCTTCATATAAAATTCCATCTGGCATTTTGCTATTAGCCTCTTGTTTCCTGGGACAGGCTCAAGGATCTTAGACATTTTTATTGCTTTCCAGAGTCAAGGGTCCATGGTGATATATTCACCTTTGTCTCCCTAGCCCAAGGACAATCTTTGGTTCTTTGTTCTTATTTGGTCAATTTAAATTGCCCTAATCTGGTTTCTATGAAGTTTCAATGAGTGTCTCAATGTTGGTGAAGTCATTTGGTCCAAGAGGAAAGTCCTGTGTCATCAGAGAGGAACCAAACTGGGTCTTGCATAGCCTGATGTGGGTTGGAGCTTCTATCCAGCTGAGTGGTCCTGGACCATCTAGAGTGTGTGTGGTGTGGGCATGGCCTGGCTGGGTGTTGGGATGCACACATCATAGACCTTGCTGGACTCAGTTCCTTCCAAAGCCCTTATGCAGTCCTGGCTTGTACCATCCTAGCTACCCAGTCCAGGAATGGCATTTTTCTTGATTCCCTCAATTGCTGTTACCCCCCACATTCAATGACAAATCCCACTGATTGCTTCTTTATCATCACCCTATCCCTTCCCTCCCCAGTTCTCTACTCTGAGCTCCCACAGCAGCCCTCTGGGTGTCTTTCTTTGTATTGTCATCTCTGCTTCCCAACTGCTTTTCCCAAGGCCACTCCAGTCAGCCTCAAATTCTCTTCCAATGTCAAACAGCAGGCTTCTTCAAGGGGATCTTTCTCAACTTGGGGTTTCTTTCATTGCTTTCCAGTTTAAAGCTCTTTACTCCATTTAGGAAACCCTTTTTAAGTGCTTCTCAAGTGCCAAGTCCCTGGAGCTCCCCTTCAGGATGAAGCCTAAGCCCACAAGGGAATGTCCTTGTGTCCCTGTGGAAGTGGTGGAAATGTCTTGCCCACATGCTACTTTCAGGCCACCTGAGACCTCTTGTCAGAGCTCTGATCCTCTGAGGTCCTTGCCCCTTCTGAACACTGTAACCTGCTGTTTGATGTGGAGGCATGCACCTGTCTCCGAGTGTACCTTTCACCTGTTCTCCATGGTGTTGTTTTTCACCCTGATGGCTCACCTGATACAGGTTTCCTTAATCTCCTCTTCTCTGGAAGCCATCTCTGGGGGGTCAGATCAGCTGCTCATGCCCCACATCACTCTGGAATCTTGCTATACTTCACCTCCAAATCCCCCCTCAGCTCCTCTCCTCCCACACGGCTGTCTCTCAGCAGTTTTGGAACCTCCGGTCTAAGCCCTCCTCTGCATCCTCCCCAGGATGCCTCCCCTTCCTGTCTTTTTGTTTTTCCTGATCCAGTTTAAGTTTCTTGATGCATGGCCTGGTACCCCATAGATTTTTATCTGTTTTCTCTTCCCCCGCCTCTGCCTTGCCAAGTGCTGCTATGCAAGCACATAGTAGGACAGACTGATTGAGTGACCTTGAGTGGGGCCCCGTATCAGGTCAGCAAGTATGATTGCACGGGGGACACTGGCTTGGTGTCATTGTTTCTCACCATCTCCCACGCCTAACCCTCCAGCAAGTCTTGATTCTGACTTACAGCAGGCTAAACTGAGTATGGTAACCAAGGGTGACAGATTTGTCACAGTAGAGAAAAAACAGTCCTGCTGGAAAATCATCCAATTAGAAGCTGCTGTTTGCTGAGAAATCTCAATGGCCCCCAAGGAAGAGAACACTGGGGAAAACAGATCCAGAGGAATTTAGGAAGATACTGAGAAAATCTGTGAGGGGTAGACCTAATAGGCTAGCAGTCAGAGCCACCATCAGAAGCTCCAGGGGACATGTGAGAGGGAAAGCAGCTAGGAACAGGTATGCATGAGATTATCTTGAGAAAGGGTGAGAAAGAGGAAGAGAAATAGGCCCATGAGTCCCTAGCATTTAAGAAGGAGGCAGAGAAGGGATGGGCAAAGGAGTACAATGAGAGAAGGAGACAGATTTTCAGGGAGCCAAGGGGCGTGGCTAACAGCTATGCAGCAAGGGGCGTAGCTAACCACCTATTGTGGTTTAGATGAGAGGTGTCCCCCAAAAGCTTACATATGAGACAATGCAAGAAGGATTAGAGGAGACATGATTGGATTATGAGAACTTCAACCCAATCCATGAATTAATCACCTGATGGAATTCATTGAGTGGTAATTGAAGGCAGGTAGGGTGTGGCTGGAGGAGGTGGAGCATTGGCGACTTGGCTTTGGGGTCTATATGTGTATTTGGTGAGTGGAGTCTCTCTCTCTCTCTCTCTGCTTCCTGATCATCAAATAAGTTGCTTCTCTCCACCACACTATTCTGTCCTATTGATCTGCCTCACCTTGAGTCTCGAGGCATGAAGTCTGTTGTCTATGGACTGCGACCTTTGAAACTGTGAGCCCCCTACAAACTTTTCCTCCTCTACAACTGTTCTGGTCAGGTCTTTCAGTCACAGCAGTGAGAAAGCTGACTGAAACACCACCCAGTACCCCAGGTGAAAAAAACACGTTTTCCAGCTTCCCAGCATGTAAGAACGGCCAATAAGATGTAAATATAATCATTAGAGAAGGTTTATGGGAAGTCCTTTGGCCTTTCCCTTGTTCTTTCTTCCTGTTCTTGGGGACTTGGATGTGATCTCTGAAGCTGCTGCTGCTGCTGTCTTGGACTGTTTGTTTAGAGGAGTAAAACGGAGGAGGGCAGAGGAGAAAGGTGAAGGGGGTCGAGTCTCTAATGATCATGGAGCGTCGCAGCACTTTGGATCACCCACCTCTGAGGCTCCATTTCTGTAAAAGAAGGTTAATCATCTGTCTTGTTAAAGCCATTTCAGTTGGACGGTTACTAGCAGCTGGGGACATGGTCTGTGGTGGCTTGAAGGTCCCAGGCTTAACTGGCTGTGCAGGTCACAATGATCAGGAAGCTGTGGGGCACCTGGTAAGCCCTGGGTGGCAGGGAGAGGCACAGAATGAAGTCATCTGAGGGGTGGTCAGCAAAGGAGGATGGGGTAGGGGGTCCATGAGAGTTGGCCACATTTTCATGACTTGGGAAAGCATTAGGACTATGGTAGGGACAGTGTGAACCAGCCCTATGTGTATGGTTTACTGTCCCAGGGACGTTGGACAAATTTCTTCACCCTCTGACCTCAGTTCCTCCAAACAGCAGTAATGCCTATAAATAGCTATTTAGGGATTGAATGAGGAAACATGACATGCAGCCCCTCAAACATCCCAGGGACTTCGCTACCCTTGGGGGCCAGAAGAGACCTGCCATGCAAGGCTGTTAGTCTTCTCCTTTGCACACCCAGACAGATACCTGCTCCAGATGGCTTGATGGGCCAAGCTCTAAAGTGACTGTTGAGAAACTTTTCAAAGGGAATTTGTCTGTTTAATTTATTTTCTGGGAAGACTCAAGTTCTTCACATAGAATAAAAATTATTCCAGAAGTGACCGTGCCTTTCTAGTTCCCTCACCATGGAGGTTCAGTGGACAGGACAGGTCCAGGCTCTCCTACCTGGAAAGGCCTGGGTAACAGGAAAGGGCTGAACTGGACTGTCTATAGGGTCAGTGTGACCATGACCAGTGCTTCAGGTGGGTGTCCAGAAGAAACAGAGCAGGCCCTTATGTCCATGGCCTCTCAAGGGTTGGGTAGGAGAAAGGGGGAGCAGAGGAAGCGCCCCAGGTGTTCTCAGCAGCCATTCCCCTGAAGTGCTGGACTGGAGCATTGTCCTTACCGTGTCCCTGTCCTCTATTTGATCTGCCGACCCTGAGAGGAAGGTGTGGTCAAATGGTGGTTTGGGGCTTTGCCAAGAAAAGCCACCTAAGGAGACAGAACAAGTTTCTAGAAGAGTCAGGATCTGAGCCCTCATCTGATTCCAGGTCTGTGTGTTTTCCTGAGTCCTACTGCATGCTGTTGTCCCCAAGAGAACCTCAGAGGTCCCCAGGAGCAGCATCCTACTGTTAAGGAAGTGGGATTCTCTCCCCACTTCAGGACAGCTCTCGCCCCCATTTAGAAAACCAAAGCACTCATTATTGAGATCTCACAGAAAGAGGGAGGGGCGGGGCGAGGAAATTCAGGAGCATCAACTGCTGGGAAGGAAAATGTTTCCATTTAATTTCTCATATAATAGTCATGCACCATGTGGAGATAATGCCTGGAAAGCTGGGTAATCACCTGAAACCTACACCACAAGATGGCGCGGAATTACCAAGCCCTGCTGTCTCTTAATGGTTGATGAGCAACACCTTGTGATTTGGGTATTAAAGGTCTGACTGGTTCCATCTGAGTGAGTCCTGCTCCCCAGGGCCGCTTCTTGCCAGGCCATGGGAGGCTCCTTGCTGATTTCTTGCTGGCCTTCCTTGTCCTCCTCTGGAACAGCCACAAAATCCCAAAGTGGAATATAGGACCCGGACTCTCTGCAAACTGCCGAGTCTGAGAGCCCAGGCTGCCCAGAGCTGAGCTGTGTAGAGAGCCTGGTGATCCACATCCGGGGGACAGTGTAACACTGAGAATCCTGCAGGGGGAAGAGTGTGGAGGGCTGGGTCAGATCTTCCAGAAAATGGAAGCTTATTCCTCTAAACAGAGCTGCATCTCCATCTGAATGCAGTTCACTGGCGCAGTCACATACATTGTCTCCAAAGGGGCTGGTGATACTTTAATATAGTAACAGGAGCAGTTTTCATTTGTCGCAATTCCTGTTTTTAAATTTAGAATACTAACCTCAGTCCATGAAATTAGACCTTGAAATTGAGATGTTTTGGGTGCTCCCTGGTGGAGAGGAGACTATTGTGGACCAGAGGAAGCATGCTCAGCTGAGAGTTCTGAGGGTTGGAGGATCAACAGCACTTCAGAGGGACTGGAAGTTTCTGGTGAAGAAGGACCTGGGGCTGGACCTGGGAAAAGGCTCAGGGAGATGGTGAGTTCCTTGAGTCCCATCTTATCACACCTCCCAACCTGATACAGACTTGGCAGTGAGAGGGTTGGGATGGCCTGAGAAAACCCATGTTCCAAAATAAGGCAGGAGAAAACCACAGCTTTTCAGTTTCCTGAGATGCAGGTACTTGCTGGTGCGAGAGAGGACAATGTAGGGAGGAGAGCCAGGGGCCCAGGTAAGATTGTATCCTCAGTTGGTGCCAGAGAGGTGACCAGAAAAGATAGGCCAGGTACTAAACATCTCAGTGGCTGCTCATGGACACTGAGGTCACTGGCTAAGTACCAGATGGTATTCCCAGCCCTTCATAAAAAATTCAGGAAGAGGCTGGGAACGGTGGCGCATGCCTGTAATCCCAGTGGCTCAAGAGGCTGAGGCAGGAGGATCATGAG
This sequence comes from Urocitellus parryii, assembly GCF_045843805.1. Lineage (NCBI taxonomy): Eukaryota > Metazoa > Chordata > Mammalia > Rodentia > Sciuridae > Urocitellus > Urocitellus parryii. Next base: position 187,940,328 of record NC_135531.1, on the reverse strand, counting down.
TTCAAAACCAGCCTCAGCAAAAGCGAGGTGCTAAGCAGCTCAGTGAAACCCTGTCTCTAAATCAAATACAAAATAAGGCTGGAGTTGTGGCTCAGTGTTGAGTACTCTTGAGTTCAATCCTGGATACCCTCCCCCACCCCCCCAAAAAAAAGGAATTGGGAAGAAAACCAGACAGACGGGGGTGTGTGCATGTGTGGAATCCTCATATGCATAAAAGGCATTTGGTTAAATTTCTAGAATCAGCAGAATGGGGCTTGAAGTAGAAATTATGTTCAATCATGGAAAAGATTAGAAAACGTAATTTTTTTCCACATCCAAATTTTTAGAACAAAAAAATTTTTTTAAAAAGATATACATTCCACATCTTAGAAGCTACCTCCCAGAGTCTGTGGTGTCTGAGAGACCTTGGAGGTCAAGGTAGGCTGGGCTTAACTCACCTGCCTCTTACCTCCCCACCTGGCTGCCAGTGAGAAGTCTTTGAGCTTCTCCAGGTGACTGCAGTTCAGCCTTCCCTCTAAGTTGTTATGTTGAAGCATTTCTTTAAATAGAATGCTTGCTGTTAGAATCTTAAAAACACTTTTTTTTTTTTTGCCTCGTTTTATTTACTTACACCTTCACACAGTGTAACACAGACACACACCACATAATATTTTGGTCAGCTGCACCCATGACTGTGGTTCTATAAGAATATAACGGAGCTGAGAAGTTCTCATCCTGTAGCGATGCTGTAGCGTTGGCAACCTCACAGCAAAAGGTATTCCTCACATGTTTGTGTGATGCTGGTGTAAAGAAAACTACTGTACCACCAGGTGACTCAAAGTCCAGCACATACAAGTACATGGGTGCACAGCCTTAATAATTGGTGGCTCTGTTGCTGGTTGCTCTATTTACTATCTTATCCTATCCTGTACATCATTATTTTAACATGCACTCCTTCTATGTATACAAGAAAAAGTTTTCTGTATGCCGTGTGACATCACAGTATCCTCATACATCTTGTGTTTATTGCCTCTCTTGATTGTATCATTTTATCTTGCACATGATTTAATCTCATACTGTTTTGCTCATCATGGTCCTAAGAGTAATAGGCTGCCTCATATGTTTGCCAGATAGCCTCAGGGTAGGCTCCACCATGTAGGTTTGTGTAATATAGTTCATCATGTTTGCACAGTGATGGAATCAACAGAAAATGCATTTCTTAGACTGTGTTCCCATTGTTGAGTGATGCATATCTGAAATTTTACAAGGAGATGTTTTTTAGAAAAAATACGTTGCTTTCTTCCCAGTGCAAAGAACAAGAATCCATCCCACAGAAGTGATTCCTTAATGTTATGCTCATTCCTGCTGTTTCCCCTGTATTCTGGGATGCCTAAAAGAAAGAGAACAGTGTACCCTGCTTGGATGCTCAGTATTGGCCTCAGGGTAGCTGGGCTATTCCAGGTCTGCCCCTGCAGGCAGGTCCATCTCTGGCTACATCCATCCCACTGCTTAGGGTGAATCTGGAGAGCTTGCCATTAGAGCCTGGTGCAGGGCGGTGGCTAGTTTTATCCTTATTTATTACTACCTGGGAATAAATGAAGGCTATCAGAAGAAACCAAAGAAGCAAGATTCCTTCAGGTTTAAAAAAAGAGACATTATAAACCCCTTAGGAAGCTGAAATCATTTTTAGCCATTTATTTCAATTTTATACAGTACCCATTGACTCCCTGTTATAAAAGATGAGAATATCAGCACCATTTATAATTTTTCTCTGTCTAGTCAGCCTATGAATAGCTTGCCATGGTTATTTGTTCTAATGTTTTTGGACATATAGCATCTGTGTTCTATTCTATAAGCAGAGTTCCTGTGTGGTTTAATAGTAGCTATAGATATAAGCAGATTTGTTGCGCCCACTATTTCTTCCAAATCATTGTTTCTCCATTCTTGAATTATTTATTATCATCCCTCTCATATTTAGGGAGAGGGGAAAGACTGGGTTTGATAGGCTCTGTTCCTCGTTCTAAGTTTGCACAGTCAACTCATTGCCCAAGCGATGAAAGAAACACCCTGGCTTTGCACTCAAATGGAGTCTCCCCTGGATGTTAAGATCCATTGTTTCCTGCCCAGGTTGCTCCCTTGTTTCTGACACCACTGTTACTGTGGAGAAATTTGAGGCCAGATTGGTATTTTTTTACCTTTATCTTTCTACTTTATTTTCTGTCAGGATGGCAGAAGAGTTTTGTTTTTTTTTTATTTTCTCCAGGGCTATGGATTGAATCCAGGGAAGCCTAACCTTTGAATTACATCCCCAGCCCTTTTATTTTGAGACAGGATCTCACTAAGTTGCTGAGGCTGCCCTCAAACTTGTGATCTTCCTGCCGCATCCTCGTGAGTTGCTGGGATGATTATGGGAGTGTGCCACCGTGCCTGGCTATTCTCTAATTTTAATAGTTACCTAAGAAATAAGACATTTCAACATGATGAACTTTATGTAAAAATTTCCTTGATTAGGATGTACATTTTTTTAACCTATGGATTTTTTCCCATTCTTCAAATTCAGAAATTTTTCTCTTTTGGAAGGATGATGTTATCCTTTCCACATGTTGGGACATGTTTTAAATCTTTTATTGTTTTTAGATTTTTTTTTTTTAGTTATAGAAGGACACAATACCTTTATTTTTTTATTTATTTTTTTGTGGTGCTGAGGATCCAACCAAGTGCCTCACCTGTGCGAGGCAAGTGCTCTACCACTAAGCCACAATCTCTTCCCTGTCTTGATTCTTTTTGTGTGTTTTCCCTCATCGTTATACCTCTGTCCTCTATTTTCTATTTGTATTCATTATCCAGTCACTTAACCTCACTGAGCCTCAGTTTCCTCACATTATAGTTAAGATAATATACCTTTCTAAGGGGGAAGCCCCCAGGATTAAAATAATTAATATATATAAATCTCTTGACACTGTGCTCAGCCCATGGAAGTCATATAAAAATGATCATGATTTTTACTAGTATGGATTTTATTATTTTTATTTCTCATTGTAAAGTGGTTAGTTACAAGAACTCTGGAGCCAGACTGCCACCGTGTGTGACCTTGGGCCACGTGCTTAACTTCTCTGTGTCTTATTGTCCTCCTTTGCAAAATAGAGATAATAAATGTCCTTGTCTCAGGATTATTATGGGAATGAGTCTTTAATATTATTAACTTATTAAGAAAGTACAAGAACACAATAAGTGTCATATATGTTGTTAAATAAACATCCACTCGAGCCTTTTTTTTTTTTCTGCAGGGAACAAATTATTTTCAGTAATGCTCATCCTTTTTCTTGCTGTTCCTAATATATTATTAGGTCTGTAATGCTGCTGTTTTGATATTAGTTTGCTCCTGTATACCTAGAGTCTCTTTTTTCCCACTTCATTCTGTTTTATCATCCTGTCACTGAGCTCTCTTGTTCTACACTTTATGCCCTTTTATGGTGCTCTTTAAAGCAATTGGGGAACATTTCATTTTGCTCCTAGGATGATGTTTTCTTCTAGGTTGAGTTCTTTGTTCTTCATGCTGTGTTCCTTTTTTCATTGTTATTATTATTGTGGTGTGTGTGTGTGTGTGTGTGTGTGTGTGTGTGTGAGAGAGAGAGAGAGAGAGAGAGAGAGAGAGAGATTTTGTCTGTGGGTCTGTTGTCTGTGTAATTGAATCTTTCCATCTTGGCTCCTTTCCAGATCCTGTTCTGATTAGTATGAAGATGACATTTCTCTGTTATCTGAGACCTGGTCTTTCCCCTCTCAGAGACTCTGTTTTGTTGGGTCTCTGCAACCAGAGGGCGTGATGGAGGAGCACTGTGTCTAGGAGAAGTCCTGGCTGGGCTGGAGCTGCCGTCAGGGGGCTGACATTGACACTGACGCCAACACCTATTTGGGGGTGCTCCCCATTGCCATGAGGGGGGCTTCGGATCTTTACTGACAGCCTTGTCACCAGCAAATACATTTGCTTTTCCACAAAAAGATAGCATGAGATGCCCATCCCTTCAGCCCTAGGGTATTAGGGTTCTCTAGAGGAACAGAAGCAACTGGATCTGTATATATATGATTATAAAAGGGGATTTATTAGATTGGCTTACACGATAGTCCCCCCAGTGATTGTCTGCAGGCTGGAAAGCTGGAGGAACCAGTAGGTGGTCAGTCCAGGAATACGGAGCCTCAGAATAAGAGGGACCAATGGTGCAACCCCAGTGGGAGACTGAAGGCCTGGGGACTCCCTGGAGAATCACTGGTGAGAGTCCACACTGACAGAGGGAAGGAGCTGGAGACCGATATCCACAGGGGATGGAGGAAGCCAGAGACACAGTGGAAGCACCCGCTGGAGAAGTATGGTGCGTGTGTTCTCTGCTGCTTCCTCCTCTTCTTGCTTTATGCCCCATCTGGCCCCCGGCCTGTTGGCCAGTACCACCCAAATTTAGGGTGGGTCTCCTCTCAGTTTGCTGTCCCATGTGCCAATCACATCTGGAAACACCATCAACCCTCCAAGAAGTCTCTTAATCCTAGGCATCTCTCAGTCCAATCAAATTGACAATTCAGTCTAACCATCACTCTACTTTGCCCAACTCTAGGTTTGAAGGTATTGGCAAGAATTTTTAGGATTTTGCAGACTGGCTTGTGTTTATCTGAGTGGGGCAGGTTAGACATGATATGGTGGGTAGCTTCCCACTTGGGATGTATATAGCAATAGTCTGTATCCCATTCCCCCTTCAATTGCTGTTGGTGTAACTTGTTTTTGAGGGAATGAGACCTTTAATTTATGCTTTCACTGTATTTTTTTCTTTTAAATGGCAAGTTAGTTTATTTTATTTTTCTCCAACTTCATCAAGGCATAGTTAAAGGTTAAAAATTGTATACATATTCATATCTGTGGATTCTGAATCTACAGATTCAACCAACCTTGGATTCAAAATATTATAATATTCAAAATATTATTCACATGTACAGATTTTTCTTAATGCTATCCTTTTTTAAACATGATTGGTAACAACTACTTATATAGCATTTACATCACATTTTGAATCATGAATATTCTAGAGATGATTTAAAGTATATGGAATGATGTGCATAGGTAACATGCAAAATAGCTGTGCTATTTTATATAGAAGACTTACATGTCTACAGATTTTGGTATTCACAGGTGCCCTGGAACCAATCACTCATGGAAACCAAAGGAGAACTATATTTTTAAGTGGTGTAACTTGGTCAATCAATACATGTGTATGTTGGGCTTTCTGTAGATTTTGCTTTTGTTAGGAATTGGGCAGGGATACTCTGCAGCACATTTGTTATCAAGAAATTTAGCTGGAAATTGCTGCCTTTTGATGAATCTTTTCCCCCTTTTTTGTCACTGCCTCCCCAACAATCTTTAAAAGACCACTACATCAGATCTATGGGACAAGCCAGGAAAGTGCCTCTGGAACTTGAATAAGGGTTTTAAAATGTAGCTAATATATGTTCTCCTCTTCTTCTCCCCTGACTTAATGAAGCACAACAGTCTCCCCAAAACTGGGTTGATTCCAAAGCACTCCTGAATTTGCAGAGAAATATAAATCCTCTCAACTGTCTCACAGGTTTGAGGACAGCGAGGGTCAGGTTGGCTAATTTTAATTATATTTGGTTAGCATGTCTTGAAGCCTATAAATCTAAATGCCAATAAATTAATATATCACTCTGTGTGCCTCCCAGCCACAGCATTAAATCAACTGTGCCAAGAGTGCCGCATAGAATAGGCCAAACCCCCAGAAGCTCAGGCATTTCAATTTCACTGTATTAATCTGTCATTAATAGAGCCCTCAAGTCCCTGTGTCACATGCATGACCATGCACAACTGGAACTTGCTGAATATGAGCTCAGCCCACTCCACTCTTGGCTTATGCTCAGCTACCCTTGCCCCAAAGCCTTCATGATTAATGATAAGCCATTGGTCTCCATGAACCTGGCCTGGTTCAAGGAGTGGGTGGCCTCCTTTGCATAGGATATTAGAATTAGGCTGAAGACAGGTGCCTCTAGCATTTGAGCTTTGACATCAGGAAAGATTTTAAAACCCTGGCTTGTATAATCAGGCTGGGAGAGCCTTGCCCATGAGCAGGTATGATCAAGGTAAGGCAAGAGATAAGGTGCCAGATCTCATTAGCTACTTCCTGTTGGTGGGGGATCCTACTGTGCATATGCAATGCTATAGCTACATGGGACAAACAGTACCAGTTCATGACCGGTGACATGGTAGCTTGGTGGTTCATGGTAAAGCCTTCGATCTCCATTAAGATCCAGGAGTAGGCCAGGAAGTCTTTATCAAAAGGAGAGTTGTTTTCTGTAGATATTTTCAAGGTTTTGCTCCCAAATCCTAAGGTACTCATGTATGGGATATACCAAAGGGCCCAAATAGCATCTCTTTAACAGTGTAAATTTTTGGGTTCCTGACACCTCAAACTGAAACATGTGGCCCAAGTGGCTGAAATGTTTTGTTTTGATACCAGGGATTGAACCTGGGGTGCTTAACTACTGAGCCACATCCCTAACCCTTTTTATATATTATTTTGAGACAGGGTCTCAGTAAGTTTCTTAGGGCCTTGCTAAGTTTCTGAGGCTGGTCGTGAACTACAGATCCTCCTGCCTCTGCCTCCAGTGTCACTGGGATTATAGGTATGTGCCACCATGCCCCCTGGCAGAGAATTTTTAACAACAGCATGGACCTATTGTAGAGCCTTCTCTTGTCCTGGGCTCTACTCAAAACTAGTAGGTTTTGGGGGGGTATTCAGTAAATGTAATGGAGTAACTTACTCAAATGGGGAACATGTTGCCTCCAAAATTCAAGTCCTCCACAATTCATTAGGTATTGCACCTCTTGTTTTGTTGCTGGAAGGACTGGATACAGCGATATGCCCTTCACATTCATGGGTTGTCTCAATGCACCCTAAATCACTGGACTTCCAACAAATCATATAGAAGCGGAAGGACATTGAATTTTGTGGGATTTATTTTTCACTCTCTATCACATAAATATTTTACCAATGTGCTTCATTAGGTCCAATCAGCGCAATGCCATCAATGTAATGGACTAATCTTATGTCCTTTTTGAAGAAAAGGGTGACCAATCCCTGCAGTCTCAACTATGAGATAAGACTGGAGAACAGTGAAGGTGCATTCCTGGTCTTGCCAGCTAAAAGCAAACTGCTTCTGCTGGTCCTGACTAATGTGTAAAGAGGCAACAAAGTATTTGCCAGATCAAGAGCTGAAGAGCTGGTCTGAAGGGATGTGTTTGTTTTACCTTAGCAACAAAATTGCATCTGGAATCACAATTGTAACTGGAGTTACCACCTGGTCAAACTGATGGTAATCCATGGTCATCCTCTTGGATCTGTCTTCCACACAGGCCAAATGGGCGAGTTTAACAAGGATGTGGTAAGAATCATCACCTCTGTATGTCCCATGTTCTCTCCAGGAATGTGAAATTGCTACTGGTTTGCTATTTTGAAGGTAAAGGCAGTTACAATGCTTCCACTTGGTTTTTACCACCATAATAGCAGTCACTCCATAGTTTAGGGAACCTGATTCTGTGGGTTGCTGAATATGCATATGCAATCAAGCCTTCCTGAACTGGCACAATAATCACAGGGTGCTGTGGGATGGACCTGAGCTAAATCTCTATCAATCACCTGACTTCCAAAAGCCCCTACTCTGATTAAAGGGCCACAGGGATATTTGGGGTCTTCTGGAATTACTATCATTTCAGAGACAGTTTCCAGTAACCCCTGAAAAGCCTATTTCCTTTTCCTCAATGCACAGTTACCCGAGTGAATGGCTGTAGCTTCCTTTGTGGGGGGTCTGGAAGAAAAATTAACCGTGCAAATTTTTGACAGGATAATAGGGTCCTTCCTTTAGGAGACCTGACCTCTGCATCATTCAAATTGCATTTAAGTCCACTTCATTTAAAGGGCTCTGGATTATTTAACTCAGCTTGCCCAGGAATTGGTGGATTGGTTCACCTTCTGTTTTGGTCAGACTCTGTTGGTTGGGCCTAGAGTTCTGTTCATACAGATCTGATGGTAATTTACTAGGCTGTGCTTTTGTTTCTTTTCCAAGGACACTGTGATCAGGTGGCCTGTGCCATCGGTCCCTGTGAATTGGGCTTTTACGATTGCTGCATTGGTTCTGCTGCCTGCTGCAATGGTTTAAGCCTGGAGGAGGCTTATCCATGACCTGGCCTTTGAATTCCCTTTCCTCTCCCTGTCTTAAACTCTGGGCTCCAGAGTTTAAGGGAATGGACCTTATGTTCTCCCTTAGTCAGGCCACTTCTCACCTCTAGGCCTTTACTGGTGCCATACATTTAGCCCAGAATGTTCTACCCCGTCTCTATGATTCCACTCAGTGGGAGGAGACTGTCTCTGCTTCAAGACTTCCTCTATATTTTCCTGGACCCACAATTTCCCCCTGTGTTTGGAACTTGTCTGTTTTCTTGTTTCTTCCTGTATAGGTTGTGAATTCCTAGAGGAAAGGCCTGTGTGTGACTCATTTTTGCATCCTAGTACAGGACTTGGCTCTTAACTAGCAGGCAGTGACTATTTATTCAATGCAAGTGTGATTTTTACACTCTGGGGCTGAAAGTGTCTGGAAGATGCATTTGACCGCTCTCTGACCCACCAGTTTGGAGGAGAGATGTACATGTTCAAGTGCATTCCTGTGGGTTTAGCTGAGATGTAAAAGACGCATCCCCCAGTTCCTCTTAACACTCCTTTCATTTTGCATATGTAGTCAGGGAGACTCGGGGCTTGGCGTACACTTCATAATTTTTTTGTTCACTTATTTATTTAACTTTTGACAGGCTGTGCTGTCTGTCAACAGGGCTCTGTATAAATTGTTATAATTTATAAGCCATTTTCACTAGCTGAAGTGGGAGCATGAGGATAGTGGAGAGGCAGCTCTGTGGCTTGTAAGGCTGTTTGTTTTCAGGTAGAGTGTCAGGGAGGGGCTGGTCCTCTGGCTAGTGCATGGGATCAGTTCTGGGCAGAAACTTTAATTAAAAGCAAAAAGTTGGCACTTCTGGGTTTCACAACTTCCCCCAGCTCTCAGCTCTGCTCTGCAGCTCCTGGAAACTCCTGCATCAAGCAGTGAATTATTCAACAGGACAAGGCAAGTAAACAAAGATGTAGAAGAATTCACCTCAGCCCCAGTATGTGGAGGTGAACAGAGAAACCACAGTGGCAAAAAGCAAAAACTTAGTGCAGAAACAAGATTATTTACAATGCTAATTATATTTTTAATGAACCATGTCTAACCAGAAGCAAAAACATCAGAGTGTGTTCTTCTTACTATTTTTATTAGTCTATTGCTTTATTTATCTATGCTCTCATTAGGAGCTGTTAATGTAGCATACCTACTTACTTATTTACTAATTTTTAACAACGGAGTGATTTACTGTTATTTTTAAGGCTACATCTTGAATGTTATTTCACAACAACATATTCCTTTATTATTATGTTGGATTAGAAATTAAATTTATAAAATTGCTTTCAGTGTTTGGCTCCAAAAATTGCATCAAGGTGGCAGGAACATTTTTTTTTTATCTTTGGGGGTTGTTTTAGAAGGTTTTTCTGACACTGTGATCAATAGACCTGACAAAAACACATAGAGGAGGAAAAGTTTATGTAGTGCTCATGATTTCAGAGATCTCAGTCCATAGATGGGCAACTCCATTGCTCTTGGCCTGAGGTAAGGTGGAACATCATGGTGGGAGAGAGTGGTGGAGAAAGCATCTCGGGACCTGAGAGCCAGGAGGAAGCAGAGAGTAAACTCCATTCATCAGAGATAAAATACAAACCCTAAAGGTGGCCCCTGTGACTCACCTCCTCGAGCCACACCCTACCTACCTACTAGGTTACCATTAAGTTAATCCATTGTGGATTAATGCACTGATTAGGTTAAGACTCTCATAAACCAATTGTTTTACCTCTTTCTTGCACTGTCTCAAACATGAGATTTTGGGGGACACCACAAACCCAAACCATAACAGAAGCAAATTGATATTCTTATTTCAGTTTACTAAAAGGCAGAAGGTTTATTCCTGAGATTCTTTCAGTAAAGAGATGTGTTAGAATATGGAGGGGAAGCTTTTTTTCCAAATTCCACCTTCTCCCTTCACCTCCTTCCTTTCCTAGAAGACTTAGAGTCACTCTCTCCTATCTTGCTGCACCGTGGCTCATGTTGAGCCAGGATGTGAGTGGGTGATGTGGCTGGCCGAGAGAAGGGGACCAGACAGATACTTGTGCGATGGCTTAAAGGAAAGCCAGTGGACAAATGGATCCTTCTGAATATTGTAAATATTTCTAATGCCCTGGCAATTGAAATAAACTTCTCATTCTTCCCTTTGAATTAGTATCCATGTTTATACTAGTGTCTCTACTTTTGAAGCTCTTTAACAAACAGATCCTCTCCATGAGAAATGGTCTTTTCTCAAACACTTCTATGTTATACCCTGATTTTATTTATGTTACTTTTATATACAGTATTTCACCATATAATCATTGCCACCACATCAAGGTATATTCATGAGTATTTCATGTATCCTAATCTTGCACCACACACAAATTAGTAATATAATTTTTAAGTAATACCACCACAATTTTTAAAAATAAAACCTTCACATAGGGTCATACCTCACATGTTTTTGCAAAAATCAAATATAAAAAGGCATAAAATCTGCAACAATCATGTGGTGAAATATGGTACTTTATCTCTCCAGATAACCAGCTACATGTTTGCAAGATTCATGATGGATTGTCTCTGTATTACTCATATAATTATTGCTAGAACAATAACTGTGGGTCTTACATATGTTTAACAAGTGAATGAATGAAATCGATAAAGATCTCAGGCCTTAATATTCTGTAAAAAGCAATACTATGTGTTGCGTATTTATTTTTAACCTAACAATTAGCTGGGAGACAAAGAAGCAGACACAAGTATATTTATTACTTTTGTTAGGAATAAGTAACGTTACTATAATAGGCAAAAAGCCCTTTACAGTGGTAGCCATCATCAACTGAATGAGTAAAGAAAGAATAGTGTTGAGATGTGGTAAATAACTGGTTTGGCTTTGTCCAAAGGTGGTCCTAGGACATTGTGGGAGCCAAGAAAATGGTATGAGATCAGAGGAAGAAGAACTTATGGTAAGCCCACAGCCACTCAGTTTTTGCATAGATCCAAATGGCCAACTTAATTAGTACCCTGACATTCTGAATAGAACTGGTAAGATGTTGTGGGGGTGCTATTGAGAAGGCTCCAGAAAAACAAAAATTTTTTTTAGACTTAGAATAGGTTTAACAAAGACCTATGAATAAGAAACAATCCAAGTTTCAAAAAGCTCAAATTGGGAAAGGAGAGTAGAAGTGTTACCGGAGGATTCTAAGAGGCCCTGTGGCTCCTAGGTCAGGGCCTGGGTATCCTGGAACCCTGGGTCAGCTTGGGGGTCAAGGCTGACCTTGTAAGGAAGACAGCATGTACATGAGGATTGAAGAGGAAGTAAGGTTTAGGGAGAAGGACATCCTGGGGGCAGGGAACAGCACATGGTAAGTCAGGTAACACTGTGTGTGTGTGTGTGTGTGTGTGTGTGTGTGTGTGTGTGTGTGTGTGTGTGTGTGTGAATTGCATGGGGGCAGGTGGGGAGAGAGAGAAAATGGTCCATCTGAGGACTTTGTTTAGTATTGTTAGTGATGAGATATGTATTATTTTATCTTCAAAGAGAACACACTTGGGTACTTCCATTCGTCTTTATAAGAGTTGGCCTGAAACTTACAAGAACATATCACAAATATTACATTCAGTCATTCAACACATATTTATCATTTGACTATACGGAGGGTTAAAGTGTGAGGGCCAGCCAGGACTGCTGCTTTGAACAGGGCGGCAGAGAAGACACCTGTGACACTGAAGTTAGGAGCTGAAGGACGTAGCATTGTTCGGCCAATGCCCCTGGGACACCATCCCAGGCCCACATCCCTCCCAGACTCCCCAGCTCTGAGCCCTGGTTCTGGGTGGTCTTGACATGCTGCGGGTCTTCTCTCTATTCTGAATCCCTCCATATGAGGCTTATATTGCAGGCCGTCCCTCCCTACAGTGTTTCCCACTATATGTGCCCATTACTAAGAGAGGAAGTCGTGAGGGGGCTTTGCTCTGGCAGGTGACGTGGCTTCCAGGCCTTATCAGGAGGTTCCTGCTTTGGGCCTCTGGTCTTCCCAGCCACCAGTATAATTCAGCCCGGAGTTGTACAGTTTCATGGAAGTTTCTGTACTTGCTGGAAACATTTATACCTGTGCAGAACTCTTGAAATGTTGGTAGTAGGACTGAGCCACAGTGAAATCTAGTAGGATGTCCGTAGCTATCTGAGGCTGGTGACGACTCTGTTGGACAATGCAGACCCAGACTTATACCCTATTAGCTATGGTGGTAGACCTGGAGTGCTGGTGCAGTAGGAGGTTTGCAGCTCCAGTTCTCACCCCTGCCAAGGGCTCCCCACCCAGTGAGGGTCAAATTATTGGAACACACAAACACACATATCCCTCTATAATAAGCACTAATCCTCAGAGAGGTTTCAGTAGAGGCCCCTAAGATGGAAGGCTGCCACCGCCACATGAAGCCACAACTCAGCATTCATCTACTGATTCTCTCTGCTGCCCTTACTGAGTCCTACTGCAAAATGGGAATATGTCTTCTTAATGATGAGGTAGCTCTTAATGAATGAGCCCACAGATGCTTAGAGGCATAGCTTTGGTTGCATTTCAGAATGTAATGGTGGGCTGGTTAGTGTCACAGAGTAGCATAGTTTGGAGGTAGGACAAAGAAGATTGATAAGAGCCAGAGAGAACCAATCCAGGAACAGAACTCCAAATGCAAGTCTCACTGGTTTTGCACAGGTTTGACTGCCTGAGGTTGAGGTGTTCTATGAAGAGAGACCTGAGCAGTTGCATGAGGGGCAGGGTTGCCCAATAGTGAGCAGCACAAGCTCAAGCACAAGCCTGGAAGGGATGAGACACCAGCTGTAATGAACACCCTGTGCTCAGACCTTGGGTTCTAAATTCTATGTCAACTGGATGAAACCAAGGCTGCTGGGGGAAATGTGGTCTGGATCTTTTGTGCAGAATAGAGAGTGCTCCCAGAGTTTTAAGAATCAAGGAAAGAGAAGGAGATGCCAGTTGGCCATACCTGGGATGATTTAAGTATCAAAACAAATAATAGTGCTGGGTTGCAGTGGTGCACGCCTGTAATTCCAGCAGCTTGGGAGGCTGAGACAGGAGGATCTTGAGTTCAAAGCCAGCCTCAGCAAAAGTAAGGCACTAAGCAACTCAGTGATACCCTGTCTCTAAATAAAATACAAAAAGGGGATGGGGATGTGGCTCAGTGGTCGAATGCCCCTGAATTCAATCCCCAGTAACAAAATAAATAAATAATAGTGATAGATGATAACAGATGAAAAAATTAAGGATCCATGGGCCCTACTGATAGTAAATAAGGAGGAAGAGAACACCCACTAATAAACACAGAAGTAATGACAGAGCTGGAAGCTACTTGTACCCCGCTGGGGCACCGCTAGATTCAGGTCAGAAGCATCAAGGGATGCTAAGGCTGTGGTTGAAAGTTTGATGACAACAGATGATTTACATCCTTTCAAAGTATCTCTCCACAGATTTGTTAATTACAGAGGGAGGAAAAGTAACTGTATTGTGGAGAAAACAGAGCCATGTGATCAAAGTTTATATCAGTAGAAATGGAACAAATTAACATCATGAGCCTCCTGAAATAATGTTTGGAGAACATATCACTTCTGGGTATTCCAATCCAAAAGGCACAATCTAAATCTAGTTATGAGAAAACATCAAAGAAATTGAGAAATTCTGAAAAAAATAAAAAGACAAAGCTCTGCACTCTTAAAATTTCAATGCAATAAAAAAAGGCCAAAAAACTAACCCATATTAAAGGAGGCACAAAACATTTTTTTAAAGAGAGAGAGAGAAAGAAAGAGAGAATATGAATGAATCTTTTTTGTAGATGGACGAAACACAATGCCTTTATTTTTATGTGGTGCTGAGAATCAAACCCGGGTCCCATCTGTCCTAGGCGAGTACTCTACAGCTGAGCCACAATTCTAGCCCCACAAAACATTTTGCATCCCAAAAAATAGTAGCTAAGAAAAACATCATTAAGAAAGAGGTAAATAATATTATTCTATCAAGGTTAAATTTCCTGATTCATGTAATTGCAATTTGGATGTGGAAATAAATGTAATTTTTCTTAGGATTTCCATGCTGCACCATTTGGAGGTAAAAGGACATGTGAGTAACATTTTCAAATATTCAAATAGCTGTCAGAGATGGAGAATGATAATCAAAAATTGGTAAAATGTTAATTATTTTATAGAGGTCCTTGGCAACAATGTTTTCAGCTTTTCTATAAACTTGACATTATTAAAAATAATCTTAGCTTTAAGTGCAGACTGCCTGGAATGGAATTCAATACTGCCACTTAGTAGCTGTGTGTCTGTGGATAAATACTTAATCTCTCTAGTCAAGGGAGGCCTTAGCTTCTCCATCTGTAACGTGACAATAAAGTATCTTCTCAGAGTTACAATGAGATCAAAGTGTTAATACCCACAGACTCTCAAGAGTGGCAAGCATACTAGATGGTCGCTGATGGCATTTGGGTCTAAGAAGCAAAATCATGGCCACCAGGCAAATGAGCACAGGGTTTCTCCTGGAGAAACTCAGAGAGAGGTCACCATGTGAGAACATAAGCGATGCTCTGGAGGGCACATGACCCTGGCACAACTCTAAGCTGGTTGTGGTGTGTGAGAGTGGAGGAGATCAGGGTCCCACTTCCTGTTTTTCTGATGGGGACTTGTGTGTATTTTAGAAGTCCAAGAAGGAGGGTGGCCTGGCTGGTGGAACCTTGTGCTAGGAGGCTCCTTCTCTGCCCCAGCTGCAGCATGCTGTGTGTGTGCCCTGGGTTGGTTTCTTGGCCGTGCCTAAGCAGCAGCTGATGTGATTGACAGTGAAGATGAGGCTGCTTGTTGCCTTTGGTTCTGTCTCTAGCAAGTTGGTGACTTTCAGCTCATTAATTGACTTTTCTAAGCTTCAAATGCACCATTAGGATAATAATATTCACCTCCAGCTATCCACTGTAGCAAAAAACACACAGGGAAGATTTATGGGGTAGGTTTAAGGTGGCAGGTAGTTTTCAGGGATTCTGACTTATCATGACACAGGTTGTGAGGCAGGTACTATCATGCTCTCTCTTCTAGATGTGGAACATCGAGGCTTGGAGAATTTAGATTGCCCAAGGTCACACAGTGAGTAAGTGGTGAACAGCTTTGTCCCAGCCTGTGGGGGTGACAACTCTGCTCTGATTACTGATGGCAGCCCTTTTCTTGGTCCTGGGTATTTTTAAAGTCATAGAATGTGTAAGTTTCCCACTAGCTGTGTCTCAGTCTTGGGTCTACTTGGACAATCCTGCAGGGGCCAGGAAGGTGTGTCCTCTGACTTGGCCCGCATGTGGGCTGGACACTATTTTCTCCATTGCCTATTCCTATGCAGCTTGACACTTGCAAGGCAGGCAACAGGTTGAGGCAGATAACCTGGAGGTCTTCAGAAAAGCCTGAAACCACCACTTTCTGCAGAGAAATCCTTTCTGCCTAGCATGACACCTTCCCGGTGTCCAGGTGAAAGGTAGGGCTAATACCTTCAGGGTTTACTCATTCACCTGAAAGGCATTAGCGAGCCTGATTCTTTGCTCCCCAATCCAGGGCAAGTGGCTTCATCAGAATTTAACAGATCCTCCATCCTCCAGAACAGGGAAGGATGCTGACTCCATGCTGTGGGACCCTTATCCTTCTTTCTCTAGTCTGCAGCCAGTGCGATTGCTCCAAAATGTGAGACTGTCAATAAGTCTCCCTGGTATAACATATTGGCATGACTTTCCATCATTCTTAAAATAAAGTCTCTTAACTTGACTCTAAAACTTGCGTGGTCTGCACCCTTCTGCCCAGTCTCACTTTCCCCCATGTTCCTCATTCCTCTGCACTGGTCTGCAAGACAACTGGATCTGGTGCTGTCCTACCTACCAGAGGGCCTTGGCACGTGCTTCAACCCTCATCTCCAGATTATCCTCTTCCCCCTGCGCTGCTTCCTTTTCTCAGAGTTAAGTTCTACTCAACTGTTTGCTCAAGCACTGCTTCCCAAGGAAGTCTTTCTTGATGCCCCCTCCCATCCCACTCCATACTGAAGAGTGCTCAAGTCCTATTATAATTGCACACTGTTTATATGGCTATTCCTTTACCCAGTGTCTGCGTTCTGCCAGGTGGTGAGCTCTCTGAGAGCAGGTGCCATGTCTGCTTTGTGCACCATCTATTTCCAGCACCAGGAAAGTCTGGTTGCCCCCAAACATAACTACTGAATAAATGATCTGGTTGTTATGGTTTCAATACCAGGTGCCCTGCAAAAAACTCAGGTGTGAGACAATGTAAGAAAGTTCAGAGTTGAAATAGATTATGAGAGGTATAACCTAATCAGTGGATTAATCCACTTGAATGAATTAACTGTGTGGTGACTGCAGTAGGTAGGATGTGGCTGCAGGAAGTAGGTCACTGGAGTCCTGCCTTGTGGGTTTATATTTTGTTCCTGGGGAGCAGAGTTTTCTCTCTGCTCCTTGGCTATCATGTCCTGAGCTGCTTTCCTCTGCCACAGTATTCTGCTTCATCTTGGGCCCAGAGCAATAGAGTGGGCCATCACAGACCGAGGCCTCTGAACCTGTGAGCCAAAACATACTTTTCCTCCTCTAAGTTGTTCTTTCCAGGTATTGTGGCAGTAGCAATGCAAAATCTGTAGATCCTCAAGGAGGACTGGCCTGCCCTTGCTCACTAGGTACCTAAGACCTACTTCCAGCTTTAAGTGGAAGGTTGTCCAGGATCCAATAGGTGGCTTCCTTTTGTGATGGATGAAGGGTCCTGCACCTGGGCGCGTCCTCCTTTGGAAACAACTCCCATCTCTCCTGCAAGGTCAGGATTTGTGACCTGCAGAAGCAGGGTTCCAGACAGGAGGGGAGGGCTCCTATCAGGAGCTAGGTCATGCCTCTTCAGACTGCACAGCTTTAAGTGGCTGTGGGTGCCCATGAAAGAGGTATTAACTGAACTCAGCCAGGCTTCCCTCTTGCCCTGACGACCTTCCGTATTTGTGCAATCCTGCATACATTTGTTTCATGATCCTCATTTCAATCCATCTTGAGCATCAATTAGATGATCAGGAGGGAAGGGGCATGACCTTTGAGACAACTGCTCTATTCACCCAAACAATAGTTTACCCTTTCGGAAGATGATTCAATATTCAGCTGTAAAGTGAAACCAAAAAATCTTGCTAAATTAGGTCTTGCTTCTGCTTATGAATTGACACCTGACATCTGGTGGGCGGAATTGTGATCTCACTAGGTACCCAAGACCTAAGGCTGACCCTGGCATTCCTGTTCTAATGCAGCTAAATATTTCATGTGTGTCTAGTTCACATAATCTCCTCAGCCCTAAGTTAGTTTATCTCCTATCAATATCTAATACCAACCTTCATTTATCAAAGGAACTTTCTCCAGAGCAGAATAATTGGGGGGATTAAGTAATACGGAACAGTGCTTCTCCACCCTGTCAGAACCAATACCCTTTGTATAAAATATTTTATAACATTTTCTTTACTACATTGAAAAGACACTTAGGGGTAGCATCACTTATTTATACACATGATTTTTTATAAAGACAATGAGGCTTTGGTCATAATACAGTGAAAAGGGAGAAACAAAAGGAAAGTAATCTAAAGTAAAATGCTATTTGTCATAACATGCAAATGTTCATTCAGGTCTGACTTTATTAAAAAAACATAATGAAGTAATCAGATGTTTGCATCCACTTAAAATGAATAAGTGTGGATGGAGAGAAAGAAGGCAGTAATTTTGTTGAAGACTTTTCTTTGATATTTTGAAGTAAGAGTGCAGAGCTATACTTACACATGCAGAAGTTATTTATTCAGGGGAGTCACGTGGAAATCACAGGTGCAGATGTGCCCGGGGGGTTTGGGCTGAAGATGATTCACACCCGTGGAAGGGCACTGGTGTTGAAATGGGATTTTCCCAGAAGAGCAATGCTTGGTAAAGAAGCCAATCTTCCTCTGAGTCTCACAATTATTGCAGTTTGAATTGTATAAGAAACTGGGGAAATACACTTTGTGTTTATGTGACATGATGTTTAAATCATAAACAGGTCTATCACCAATGTGAGTGAATGTCTGGTAGCATATTCAAAGTAGAGTTGGAAGCCTTCTGTGTATTGCAGAAGTGTCCCCCATCATGCTGATAATAACCCCCAATGTCTCACAAAGTTCCAAAGCTCCTCCTGTGGGTCAAGCATCTGCTGAACCATTGATGGAGAGCCAGGGAGATCAGCATGGCCCAGAGGAAGAGATACTGAGTGAGGATTCTGCAAGACCACACAGGTAATAGCAGAGATGAGATTCTGAGTACTCACACACCATCTGCTGGCCACTCTGGCAGCCACTCCACCTATATGACTAACTCTCAGGTTGGAGTTAATGATTCCATTTTAAAGATGGAGACACTGAGACCCTTATGTTGAATAGCTTGCTTTACTTGTTAATTCTTTACCTTTCTAGTTGATTCAAAGAGGAAAATAAGCTTTATGTACTTTTAATAGAGGAAGAAAAGACATTGCAATGGGAAATCTCTGTGTAGATTAATCTATCTAAGCACAAAATAATTATAGAATAATTCCTCATTGTGTGCAGCCAGAGGAGACATTCAGCTCAACAGAAAAGCAAACATTTTTATTGTAAGTTAGACTGTCCTTACTGTCTGCTGCCTCTAACCTCAGTGTACAGTGCTTTCAGGAGAGGACTGAGTGAGGAGAGAAGAAAGCAGGAGTTCTAAAATGAGGCTACAGGTGAACCCTACATCCATCAGGTGCATTTGGGCAGGGAGCCCCTGGGGCTGAGGATATCCTGAATGAAAGAATGTCCCTTCACAGCCTCAGGAGCTACCTCTGTGATCTGAGCGAATGTGCAATCCAGACTATACTGGCAGCAGCAAAGTTCTGCATCTGTTTGCATTCAAGAAGACTTGGGGAAGCCCTAGGACATCAGGATGAGCCTCCAGGTTCTGGCTCCAGGGTTGAAGTATGAAAACGCTTAGGCTTTGACTTTTGTATGAGAATGAGCATTTTTGGACCTCAATGGAGACTTCTGGAGGTGGTGGCCATGGAGAAGATGTCCGTTTTCTAAATGAGCTACTTCCTAAATGCCAGGAAAGCCATATGGTGTGGAGTGACATTCACAGAGCCTGATTGGAAAACCAGGATAAAGCAATTGCATAGGGTAAATTCTGCATAATTTTCATGTTATGTACAGGCTTAATAATTCACAGTTCTCATTGTTATCCTAATAAAATGTTAAAGTAAAGAGCCCTTGCAGGGGTTGTTATAGACTCATAATCTGGGCTGCGGGGACCCTATATTTATCTTTGAATTAAACCTCAGAGCCCCAACAGATGTCTTCATATGCCTGAGCTGGTCTAGGGGCCTGTGCTGTAAGTATCATTCATCCTTAGTCAGTGCTTAAAAGTCGACAGTGAGAGGAAGAGATCGCCAGAGTCCCTCTTGCATCCCTGCAAAAGCCCTTGATGAAATTCTCATTGACTTGAAGGGCACTCTTCATTTCTGCTCTTAGGGGAGATAGCCCCAAATCTCCAGTTGGGAAGCCAATTCCTTTTTGAGAGAAGTCAGAGGGGAAAAGCTTCTCAGACCTAGGTAGTTCATGATAGGGCAATGAGGCATGCAAACAAAATAAATGGCAGATAAGAAGAAGTAAAGGATGAGTTTAGCAAATATGTAGGATACAAGAACAAAACTGAATTGCACGGCTATCGGCTGGCAATGAACAGTCAAAACTGAAATAAAATATCTTTGAATTATAGGAAATCAAGTGCTTTGAGACAAATATGATAAGAAATGCTAGACCTGTACCCTGACAACTATAAGACATTGCTAAGGGAAACTGAAAATCTAAATATGTGCAGAGATGTATATTGTATATGGGTGAGAACATTCAAAAGTACCATAGTAGTTCTCTTCAAGCTGCTCCATAAATTCAGTGCAATCCGTATCAAAATTCCAGCAAGCCTACTAGTTTTATTTGCTTCAGTTATTTACATTAGTATTTTATAGAACTGGATACACTATTGTCTAGGGCTCACTGGGGTTAAATTACTAAGCTAGGATTCATAATGACAGACAGGAAGAATCACAGGGCTTTTGAACAGGAGGGACTTTCAGAAGGAACCAATTTAACTTTCACAGAGTGGAAATGAGAGAAGTAAGGTCAGGAGAGAGGAAGCGGCTCTCTGCAGGGTCTCTCTGCAGTTAACATAGCCCTCCACTCTTAGGTATACATTGTATTCATTCCAAAGCAGAGGCAGACAGGCTGAGAAGCCTCTGAATAACCAGTCATTTTTACTTCTCTGAAGAAAAAGATTTATGCCTAAAAATGAATGTTGCTTACTATGGTTTGAGCATGTAGCTCAATAGTTAATGTGCTGGAAGCCTGTTCCCTAGTGTGGCAATGTCAAGGTGGTGAAACATGTAAGAAGTGGAACCTAGTTGATATGGTTCTAGTGAGACACTGTTTAGTTCCTGAAAGAGCAAATTGATATAAAAAAAATTGTATGGCCTCTGAATCTCTCTGACTTTCTGTCTCAGCATGTGCTATATCTCCCTCTTGTGCCTTATGCCATCATGATGTGATATGGCCAATGGGGCCCTCACCAGAGGCCAAATTAATGGGGCCACCTGATCTTGGACTTTCAGCCTCACAAACTGTGTGTTAAACAAATCTTTTTTTTTTCTTTATAAAATACCAAGCCTCAGGTATTTTGTATAACAATGGAAAACAAACTAATATTCCCTTGGTACTTTATTTTTCCCTAGGTGAGAAATTGGTACAATGTAAGAAAATTGTATTCTTCCTTTATGTCTCCCAGTTCAAATGTGAATATGGTGTGAGTTGTCACTCTGGCTGAGATGAACAGTATTAAGCTGTAATATTGAACTCTATTAAAATACTTGGATCTGAAAAAAATAAATAAATCTTGAGCCCAGGCTAATCCTCAAGCATAGGAAAAAGTATTAAATCAGGTAACTTGAGAAAAATTGTGGCCACATCAAATATAATAGTATAATAGGTGGTGAGTCATAGGAGGCTTCTTACAGTTCCTGGAGACCCTATTAGTAATGAGATCCACTTGGTTTTCAAGGCAGGAGAGATGGTAACCAGGTCATCTCTCTTCAGTTTCTCAACAGCATCTAGGGTGGGGGTCATTAAAGATGGGAAGAGGGATTTTTTTTAAATGTAATTTTTAATTTTAAGATAATTATAGATTCACATGCAACTTAAGAAACAATATATAGAGAATATTGACTCTTTACCCAATTTAAAGTAACATCTTTAACCAGGACATTGATATGATATAACCTACAGGTCTTATTTGTATTTTCCATTTTACTTCTACTTGTGCATGTTTGTGTGTGTATATGCATGTAGGTGTGTGTATGTGTGCGTGTGTGTGTGTGTGAACATGTGCATGTAGGTGTGTGTGTATGTGTGTGTGTGTGTATGTGTGTACATGTTGTATACAATGTTAGCTCAAGTATAAGTCCAGGTATCCAACACCATACTCAAGACACCAAACAATTATATCAGCATAAGAATCTTTTGTGTTGACCTTTAAAAATGATTTATTGAGGTGAAATTCACATAAAATAAAATGAAATCATTTGAAAATGATATTTTGACAGGTCCTCATTATTGTGGGTTTTTTTGGGGGGGTGCATTTTCATACTTTCTAGCCCTATAATTTTTTTTTTTTTTTTTTTTTTTTTTTTTTTAGGCATCATAGGATGTTTCTGTCCCTGTCCTAGACTCTGCCTGTTGTTTTTAGAAGTCCTACTGTCTCTTATTGGAGAATGGTGTCAGAAACCAAGATCTGGGTAGGACCAAGATCTGTGTTCATTGCTCCTGGGGATCATAGCTCCTCATACCTCTAGATAGACAGAACAGGGAAACACGTGTATACTAAGCTGTGTATATGCACATACCTAGACATATTCCTGTATGTAACATGTGTATCTATATTAAGCTAAACAAAAATCCATATTGATTCTTTAGCTCTAATCCATTATCTCATGATCATCTTAGCCTCCTTCCCTGGCACATCTGTAAACTCTCACTCCAACAGTGAGAAACCTGACTCCCTGCATTCCCCATCCTTTTACTTTGATCAGTTTCAATGTATATGTACAGCAATAACAGAATTATTAACCTGCACCTCCTGGGGGAAAAACTTTATTAGTCAGTATTTTTATACATTTCTTTTGCCTTTAGATTCTACTGATTTCCAAAATTGCTTAGATCAGCATTTTTATCCTACCCTTTTTAGCAAAGTTGTTTTATGTGTTTAAAAGATAGTGAAGTGTTGAGAGTCACAGCGGCCCCAGCAACATCTAACTGATTGGCTCCTCTGCGGTGATGCTCATTGGGCTGTTTCTCTGCCCTTTCAGACTGCCAGCTGATGATTGGCTCACAGCAGCCCCAGCAACATCTAGCTGATTGGCTCCTCTGCGGTGATGCTCATTGGGCTGTTTCCCTGCCCTTTCAGACCACAGAGCTGCTCATTGGGGGACTATTTTGGCTCCGCCCACACGTCCCAGCCAATCGGCCTCAAGAGCAGGAGGATTGGGAGGTGGAGAGGCTTGTGGTTGGGAGAGAGGCTTGTGGGAAGCCCGTGGTGGCAGTTGGGCTCTGAAGGTTTTCCTGAGGAGCTGTTTTGTTTGGTGTGTGTGGTTCTAAAAATAAAGTTAGTTTCTTTTGACAAGTGGCACAATAGATAGTAAAGTGTCTTTTGTCATGGTCTGCATTTGTATCCTGAGACCCCTTAACCTCTTAAATCATTATTTTTTAAAAAATGTGCATACATTAAGATTTCACTCTTCAAGTGTGAAGTCCTTTGGGTTTTGACAACTGCTTAATGTTATGAATCTACCATTTCAGTTATCATATAACATATTCCTGTTACAGTCTGGATATGGATTGTCCTCCACAATCCTCGTGTGTTGAAAGCATTGTCCCCAATGCAGCAAGGTTTGGGGGTGGGACTTTGGGGCAATGATTGGATCATAAGGGCTCTGGCTTTATCAGTGGATTAATCCATTGATAGCTAAATGGACTATTGGAAGGAGGGATCTGGTGGAGGAAGTATGTTATGGGGGGAGCATCCTGGAAGGGTTCATCATGTCCCTGACCCTTTCCTCTCAATCTCTCTTCCTCTCTTTCTCTCCTTCCCAAACAGAGCATCTGTCCTCCACCATACCTGTCCACCATCATGTTCTTCCTTACCTCAGGCTTGCAGAAATACGGAGCTGGCTGACCATGGACTCAATCTTCTGAAAACATGAGCCAAAGTATATTGTTTCTCCTTTTTTTTGTAAGGGATTCGGTCTCAGGAATGAAAAATGGAGTAACATATTTCACGACTCTGAGTAAATACATCCTCTCTCCTCCCAAATTCTTGGAAAACAACTTTTTTTGTTATTACTATAAATTTTTCCTTTTCATAATGTCATGTTAGAATGATTTAGTGTGAAATTTTTTCAGAACTGGCTTCTTACATTTATCAATATGTACATAAGAGTCAATCGTGTCTTTCATGGCTTAATATTTAATTTCTTTTGCTATTTTTGACTAATCTTCTGTTGCATAGATATAACGTACTTTATCCATGAACTTATTAAAGAATATCTTGGTTATTTTTAGTTTCCAGTCATAATGAATAAAGCTGTTATGAAATTCTTGTACAGATTTTTATGTTGTCATAAGTTTTCAATTCAGTTGGTAAATACCTGTAAGTATAATTTCTAGATTGTGTGGTAAAACTCTGCTGAACTTTCTGAAAAACTGTCCAATTGTTTTCCAAAGCAATTCTACTATTCTGCTTTCTCACAGCAATGAATAAGAATTGTTAGGTTTTTTGAATTTTAGCTATTCTAAGTGGTGTTTAGTGATATCTCATTGTGTTAAATTGCATTTCCCAGTGAAAAAATTAAATTGACCATCTCTTTCATAGGCTTGTTTATCATCCATGTATGTTCTTCAATGAGATAGGTGTTCGGATTTTTTTGTCTATTTTTTTGCACTTTTAAAATTGTGTTGTATTTTAGGCATTCTTTGTATGTTTCGGGTATGAGTCTTTTATACAATATGTGATTTGCAAATATTCTCTCACAATCTTTTGATTCTCTTAATAATGTTATTTGTTAAATAAAAGTTTTTCTATTTAATAAAGTCAAAATTTTCACTCTTTTATTTCATTGTGTTTTGGGTATGTATTTAAAAATTCATCATCAAACCCAAAGTCATCTGGATTTTGCTATGCAAAAAATTAAAGTTTTAGTTCTTGTTTGTTTTCACATGGTCCTTATTTGACTTTTAAGTGGCATTTTTGACAAAGTGGGTTAGATAATATATTTTCTGTACTTGGAGACCACACTTTGTTTCCTTTATTCCTCTTACAGTATTAGCCACCCTGTCTCAGTCTTCTGGTTGACTTTTTCTTGATTCTTTCATCAATTAATATAGAAGTGCTCCAGAGTTCACTCTTATAACCACTTTAATTTTCTATGTGTTCACACTCTTAGTGACTCTCCAGTCCTGTGTCTCCAAGCACCATCCATGTAACATTGAATCACAAAAGTTTATATATTTTAGGACCTCTTATTTTTGTTTTGCATTACAATTTTTAATACACCTTTATAGCACAATTTATCGTATCTCTGTTTGTCTATAAAGTATGTTGACACCAAATTCACATCTTCATGTATTTTGTATTATGATGACCATGTCCTTCCACCATCCTTGCTATTCCCTTTCTCCCTCCCTTTCCCTCCCACCCCTATTCCCTATCTAGAGGTAATCTTCTTCCCATCCTCTCCCTCCCTACCCCACTTTGAGTCACCCCCCTTATATCAGAGAAAACATTCGGCATTTGTTTTTTGGGGATTGGCTAACTTCACTTAGCATAATCTTCTCTAATGCCATCCATTTCCCTGCAAGTGCCATAATCTCATTCTTTTTTAGTGCTGAGTAATATTCCATTGTGTATAAATGCCATGTTTCTTTTTATCCATTCATCCACTGAAGGACATCTAGGTAGCAGTGGGGACAGGCATGGGATGGTAAAGATGGTGGGCATCACATTTGGACTATTTGTATCTAACCTCAGGTCACCGAGATGACAGAGCCAACTATTTTACCCTCACAGGTCTTTATCTAAATTACTACCCAATTTGGAAAACCCAAAGGTACCCCCAATCCCAAGGCTTGGCAATCACCCCAATCCCTTAGGATACTTGCAATGCCTCAGGATGTATTGGTCAAGGAACACACACAATTTTGGAGGCACCTCAATGAGGTGCTGAGCAGATCTACTTCAGACAGATCTGAGTTCCTACATGCCTCCCCAGGCCTGCAAGCTCACCTCCTCTCAAGCATCCTTCCACCACCAGCTTCCAGAGAAGTCAGTCAAGGGGTCAGACTGATCACTCTGCATTGTTCCAGGGCAGCTGACTGGCTAAGTATAAATAGCTCAGCTGGCCCTGGCAACAGTGGCTGCATTGCAAAGCATGCAGAAGCCATTGATAATCTGGCAGCAGAGTCTGAGGCTTGACCATGTCGCTCCAAGAGCCCTAAGAACAGGAAAAAAACCAGGGATATTATGGGAATATCTACTGAGCACTGGAAAGGGGCAAACATTGTGAAAGAGGGAGCTTCATCAAGAAGTCTACGCATAGCTGACTAGATTGAGTCAATGAGAAGTGAGCCGATGAATTCAAATCAATGCTATTCATTCCCAATCTCAACCACTTTATAAATGTAGAAGGGACAGTTCGCTTTCTTCCATTTGACCACTTGTCTCTCCAATGGGACTATGTGTGATACAAGTAAAGCCTAAATCCTCTTCTAGAAAAGATCTTGAGACAAGGAGAGGTATATCACATAGTGGCAAAAGAGGCCATCAGCCCAGGGGTCAAGGACATCTTAGGAGATGTCTCAAGATTTAAAAGCAGAACTGGAGCCTGATAAGGTTGGCTTATTTCTCTTCCTGCTGGTTTGACAAAGTGTGGGGGCCCTGGAGACTCAGGGAGGGAGTTCAGGATATGGAGAATCCACATGGTGGCAAGATGGCAGCAAGCTGGGGATGCAAGAAGAATCCCGTGAAGGGATTCTGGGTTGAAGAGTCAGCATTGCCTGGGTTCATGCTTGCTTAAGGTTGAGTGAGTTGGAAAAGTGGATACATAAACATGTTTGGAAATTTTAGTGCAAAATTCAAGAAGTTTAGATCTGAAAGCAAGTATCCTTTGGATCCTTCTCTCCAGCAACCTAAACCCCACCTGTTACACAGGATCTGTCCATCCTTCCTTAGATATTATACACATGGTACAAAACTAGTATGCAGCTGTTCTCTTCTGCCTTGTGATCTCCCAGATCATGCTCAAGCTTCAAGGGAAGACCCTGTAAAGGGCCTGATCTTAGCATTACTTATGCTTTGGGGTAAACGGACAAGGGGTCTGTTTCATTGTTTCTGGAGCAGAGATAAGGGGAAAGCCAGAAAAGTGGGCAAAAGTGGTCCAAGGACCATAAAGGTGACCGCCAAACAATGATACAGCTCTAAAGAGGGACCAAGGGAAGCCCAGGACTGGTCTGTAGGACACGATGTGGTCTCTGGGTCTTCTTAGCAACATTGGACACTGTCTGGCATGGAGCAGACTTTCAAAACGGATTCTCTCTTGAACCATTAGTTCTTCCTTGTAGCTAAGCACTGTCTATTCAGAACATTCTCTGGGGGCTACTCAAGCCTTCGATTCCCTCAGAGTCCCTTTTCTTCCTGCAATAGGATCAACCCACCTTGTTTTCATCAGTGAACCCCACATTCAGTGGTTGAATTTCCCCAAGCCTAACTATGAAGCTGGATGTGGACTCCTTTACACCCTCATTCCTATAAAAAGACACACCAAGTTTTTCCAAGAACTTCATTGTGAATCCCAAAAGGGTTACAAGATAAATGACCTCTGAGGGGTCACATGGTGGGTGGAATATGTTGGATGCTTCTGGCCCATCCAGCAGTTCCTCCCACCCATGAGCTGGGCACACCCTCTGCCCTGAGGCTGAGAATGATGCAGCCCCTTTAGCTTGTTTGCCTGCAAAGTCCTGTGCAACGTCATTATTCCCCATTTTCATTGCTATAACAAGACAAAAAGGGCTGCCAGCAGCAGTGCCTGCCAGCCTGGACAGAGCAGAGGAAAGGAGCAAGAAATAACTGGGAATGGAAGAGAAGGGTGGAGGCTCCTTATTCCTCTTGCTGGCTCCTCTCCACCCTTCCTTCCTTGCTCCTCTCCTAACTTTATCTTCTCTCCTTTCTCACTTCCTCTCCAGCACTTTTAGTGTCTCACTTCCTCTTATTTGTTTCCTCTCCCTCTGTGACTTCCTCCCTTTTGATGGTTCCATCCTCTCTCTCTCTCACCTCATGGATGCAGCATCCTCAGATGAAAGTCCTGAGATGACCCCCTCCACTGCCTGACCTTAGGCTGCCGCAGCTTCCTCCAATGTTTGAGATTTTATCTTATCACTGAAACCTAACAGCACAATTTCTAGTTAGAAGCTAGGGTTCAGAAACAGTGTGCTCAGCAGGATCTCCATTGGCAGTTTGTCTAAGTTGCCAAGATACATAACAAGCAGAGAGAATGACATCAAAAATATGGGAGAGTAGGAAGCCCTAGATTCTCCTTTCCTCCAAAACATACTTATTCAGCAACAATTCATGGATAAATTTCCTTTGTGAGAAATCAGAAACTAATTGAAACACTCCTGCTCCCTAGGAAAATATGGTTCACCAAAGCCAGTAAGTAAATTTCCTCTCACTGCAGGCCTTGCACCCAGCACAGCATCATATGATCAGAAAGACACCCCCTTAGCTCCAGCTTTGCCCAATATACATAAGAGTTGTTTTGTGCAACCAGTACTCAGAGTACTGACCTGATCCTGGAGCTTGAATGGATTCACCACAGCCTAGCAGCATGGGAAAGAATCGAGATGGCAACTTGGGCTGCTAAACTCTTCCCACCCTAGCTCAGTCCCAAGCATGTGAAAAAGAGCCATAGCTAACTGCTTCTCCTTTGGGAGAGAAATAATTGATAAGGGGTCCAGAATCCGTGGCCACTCTGGTTGATTGGGTTTTTCTATGCAAGACCAGACCAGGAGGCACTGATTAACTAATGCACAAAGATCATGCAGAGAGTCAAGGTAGAGGAAGAACCAGGCAAAAATATTCCAAACAGGGAATAAGAAAAATCTCCAGAAACTGACACTGATGAGGTGATATGATTTATCTGATAGAAATTTTTTAAAAAATTTTCCTAAAGATGCTCACTGACATCAAGGGAACAAGTGAGAATTTCAATGGTTGGAAAGTATTACACAGTATTATAAAGTATTACACAGTACCCAACAGAAAGCATGGAGTTGAAGAACACAATAACTGAACTAAACAATCCATTAGAATAGCTTAACAGAAGACCCAGATGAAGGAGAAAAGAAAATCAACAAAGTCAAAGACAAGTCACTAGAAATGATTTGATCAAAGAAGAAAAAATAAATGAAAAAGGGTAAAGAGAGTTTAAGGGAATTACCCAACTCCTGCAGCCCCATGAGGCATCAGTCTAGTGGAGGATCCCTGCAATGACTTCACCCTGCAGGATTCTTCTGCCTGGTGTCACAGGTTTTGCTTTGAAATCTTGGTGAAAGCTGCCACAACTCTATTGCTCTTGCAGAATCAGCACCACATGGTCACCAAAGTCCACTGCCATGAGCCACACTTGAGAGTACTTGAACTACAACTGTAGTGCCATGAAAGCTTTTACTGGAAAGACAAGAGCAGAATGTCGAGAGAGCCCTGATCAGTGGACCCATTTTCTGAAAGCGTTCTGTCTTTCTTGGTCTCTGTGCCTATGATGGAAGGGTCAGCCTTGAACTGAAATGCCCTCAGGGACCTTTCCATTTGTCCTGGTGCAAATCATCATTGCAAATCTGTTTATATACTTTTTCTTTACTTCATCCCTGTTCAGGCTGAGAATTTTCCAAATCCTTCAGCTCTGTTTTCTTTACTCCAGAATTTCACTCTAAATCTCACTGGAAGACACAGTAGTACTCATTCTGAAGCCTAAATGCTTTGCTGTGTAGAAATTTCCTCCACCAACTATTCGAGGTTGTTCCTCTTAAATTTTTCTATTAAACCCTATGCAATTCTTTCTACTTCTTAAGAAGGACACCCTTCTCTCTAACATCCAATCCCTCATTCCTTTTCCTCAGAGCCCTCACTGTAATGTTCCCATTCCATTACAGAATTTTCCTAGTTGGGTCCTTTAAATTCTTCCAACCTCTGCCCATGATCCAGATGCAAATTTGCTTCCACATTTTCAGAAAGAAATAGCCCCAACTGTCAGGGCCAAGTTTCTGTATTAGTCTTTTCTCTGTGGCTATAACATAACATCAAAGGCTGGGTACTTTATTTTTAAAGAGAATTTATTTAGTTCACAGTTCTCAGTGACCCTATCAATTCAGCCTCTGGCAGGGTCCCCTAACTACATCACAGCATGGTGGATAACATCACAGTAGGAGTACATGTGAAAAGGAGAGGTCACATGGTAACACAGAAGTCCAGAGAGATTCAGAGGTCAGATTTGCTCTTCTTATAACAAACTGTCATCCCATTATCTAATCAAGGTCCTACCAGAACTACATTATCCCTCCCAAGGTTGGTTTCCTCAATGAACTAATCACCTTCTACTAGACCCCATGTCTTAAAGGTCCTCCTTCTCTCAACATCACCTTACTGAGGATCAAGCTTCCAACATAGGAAACTTTGAGAGATAAAACACATTCAAATCATAGTACACACTGTTGGTGAGAATGGGAAATGGTACACCTACTATGTAAAATAATGTGATGGTTCCTTACAAAAAAATTAAAAATAAAATTAGCATATGATCCAACAATCCCATTTTTTTGGTATTTATCTAAAAGTATTGAAGGAGCTATAAAAATATGCACTCTTGGTTCATTTGCCAACATGTGGAAACATTATAAAAGTCCATTAGCAGGTAAGTATAAAGAAAATGTGGACTATAAACATGATAGAATATTGTTCAGCCTTTAAATAGAAGAAAATTCTGCAACATGCAACATTGATAGAACTTGAAGACATGCTAAGTGAAATAAGTCGATCACCAAAAAGACAAAAATGCTGCAAGATTTTACTCATATGGTGCATCTAAAAAATTCAAATTCATAGGATCAAACAGTGGCATGGTAGCCTGAGAAGAGGTGGGAACCAGGAGTTTCTAGTTAATAGATATAAAGTTTCAGTTGTAAGCTCTAGAGCTGAGCATGGTGACAGGTGCCTGTAACCTCAACTGCCTGGGAGGCTCAGGGAAGAGGATTGCACATTCAAAGACAGCCTCAGCAACTTAGCAAGGCCCTAAGAAACTTAGCAACAACCTGTCTTAAGATAGAAAATAAAAAGGGCTGGGGATGTTTCTCAGTGTTAAGCACTCCTTGGTTCAATCTCTGGTGACAAAAACAAAAAAACAAAAAAACAAAAACAACCACCACCCTCCTGCCAAAAAAAAAAAAAAAAAAAAAAAACACCAAAGGTAAACAGGATAGCATGTTACCTATACTGCATGATCATATACTAGCTATTTAAAAATTTGTTAAGAAGATGTAAAGTGTTCTTGCCAGAATAAATAAAAGTAAAGTATTTTACAAAAAGCTACATAAAACACAGCCATCAAAGTAATGGTAAGACAAACCACCTCATGGCAACTTGTCAAAAGGAGTGTCTGAGAACTAATTCCATGAGCCATAAAACTCCTCCCTCACTCTGCCAGAAGGCCAGAGTCAACCCCACCCAGTTCAGCCTCTCTGAGGACCAAGTATTCTGGGAGACACATTCATATGCTCCTTGTCCTGTTTGTCTGCTTGAAGAGCTTCCTCCCACCACTGCTTTCTCACAGTTTAAAATCCTTCCTTTACCAAGGAAGATGCTACTGCAAATGACTCAATGAGGAGTCTGTAGTCACATGCCTTAATGGTGGAACTTGTGTTTGTCTGTTTTCTGTTACTATGAAAAAATGCCTGACATAATCAGTTAAAAGGAGGAAAGGTTTATTTTGGTCCATGATTTAATTGCATGGTCTTTTGCCCACTTTGCTCTGGGTCTATAGCAGTGCAGTCTATCATAATGGGAACACATGGCAGAAAAGGTCTTTTGGCTCACAGAACCCAGGAAGATAAAAAAGAGAAAGAGAAGGAGCTAGGGTTGCAATATCACTTCAAGGCCATGCCTCGAATGATCCATCTTCTTTCCAATAGCTCCATAAGCCGGGGATCACATGAGCCTTTGGAGGAAATTCAAGATCCAAACTACAGTATAACATATCTGAGAACAGAATTTACTCTGCCTTCCCAATGGGGATGGCAGTATTCCATCTATACTCTGAACCTCCTCATGGATATAAACCAAGTCATTTGGGACCCCAGTCCTAGTCAGCACAGAGTCACAGCCATGCAGGTCCTGATGCATTCTGTGAGGCAACATGCACTGTGCTCAGCAAACTCCCTCAAGGTCAGGCCAAGAGAGTTCAGCCCCATGTGCACAGTAGTAAGGGTATGGTTATATCTGCCAAGATCAAATCCAAGCTCTCATGCTTACCAGCTGTGTGACCTTAGATGACTGTTATGGTTCAGATTTTAGATTCCCCCCCCCCAAAGCTCATGTGTTAGATAATGCAAGAACTTTCAGAGGTGAAATGATTGGGTTAGAAGAGCCCCAATTAGTGAATTAATCCCCTGATGAGGATTAACAAAATGGTAACTGAAGGTAGTAGAGTATGGCTGGAGGGGGTGGGTATTGGGGGATGTGCCTTTGGGGTTTATATTTCTTATCTGGCAAATGGAGTCTCTCTCTGCTTTCTGATCATCATGTAAGCCACCTCCCTCCATGGAAGCCACATTCCTTCCATCATGAAGTTCTGCCCCACCTTCAGCCCCAAGAATGGGAGCTGAGTATCTACTGACTAAGACCTCTGAAATAAAAACTGTAAGCACCCAAATAAACTTTTACTCCTCTAAAATTGTCAGGTCTTTTAGTCACAGCAGAGAAAAAGCTGACTAAAACAGTAATGTGCTTGACCTCTCTTGGCCTCAATCTATCCAAGATAAACTGGGCATGATGGTGACATCTAGTTACTCAGATGGCTCTGATCCTAAAGGACATGAAACAAGGCTGACACACAGAAAGGACTCATCAGAGGTAGCTACCCTCCTTTTGCTTCTGTGGTTTTGTTCTAGGAAGTGAACATATTGATGAGTGTAATGTCCCATAAAACTCATACACGCGGGAGCTGAAGGAATGGAGGACAGACCTAGGCAGCACCCAGACTCAGCCAAGACACAGACTGAGAAAGAAGCCAGAGATCCAAACCATTCAGTGGACAGAGGGGTCTCAACTGCCAGGGCCCAGGAGCTCAGATGCCCTAGGAACACTGCAGAGGCTGCAGCTGAGCCAGAGATCAGAGGTAAATAGAGAGACCCAGCCGGGGATGGTGACCAAATTCCCCACCTCTAACCCTGGCCAGCTGGACCAGCCAAATTCAGAGCTGATCAACGTGAGGCCTGAGGCCCAGGTTTCTTGCTATCCCCTGCAGATGTTCTGTTCCCCATAACCTGGGGACAGGAGGGGCTGCAGGCAGAGGTTGAGGTGGGGACCAAGTACGTCCAAACAGACACCATGGGTTGAGAAGAAGCCAGACACAGAGGGCTGGAGATGTTCTTCCCACCTCGCAGGTGCTGGACCCCTCCCGGGAAAATCGGAGGAATGAGAAAGAGACTCCCATAGAAACCATGAGGGAGTGAAAGTCACAGCCTCTTGTCACCTCCCTCCATGGCTCAGCCATAGATGAGGCTAGGCTCAGCCCAGAAGTGGAACCTCAGAAGTGAGGCAGAAGCAAGATAGAATTGTCCATTTGCTCAGTCACCTCACAGACACTTCCTAAGCACTTCTGTGAAGAGGTCCACCAGACAGTCAGTATGGAGGGAGGACAAGGGGCCCCCACCAACCGTAGCCCTGGAGAGAGCTGAAATCCACATGGTGGGATTATCCACACCCAGATATCAGCAAATGCTGCAGATCAGGGCTGCTCTCTAGGAATGCCACAGCTCAGCACTGACCAGTGCACTCCCAATTTTAACATGCTGTGATCAGTGCTGCAGACAGGGAAGAGGAAAAGTGGACCCAGACCAGGGATCAGTATGGGCTGCACAGGGGAACAATTATAGAAGGACCCAGAACACTGTGTGCGGGCTAGTGGAGAAAAGTATGTAATACGGACAATGTCCCAGAGGCAAGAATCTCCCCCATTCAGCTCCAATATGGGATCCCTGGACTCTAATTGAAGAGCAGAGGTCAGAGGCCCTTAGTAGACAGACACTTGACTGGTTGAGCCAGGAACCAGTCTCCCCTTGACTTTTCGGGGAAGTTGGCCTGGGATTGGGGCCAGCTGGACCCAGCACTGAGATAGACCAGATCTAGAAATGGATTCCACACTATGTCCAGCACACTAGCTGATCAACTGGCTTTCCCAAGCCTTTTTGAGGGCTTGGAATGAGACATTTACAGTAGCTCGAGTGACAGTAGTCAGATGTCTACAGTTTCTCTACAGCACTCACCAAATATCACAGGGAATATTTGACGTTATTTCTACAGTAAGAAGGGCATGTGGGAGACCAAGAGAGAGTCCCAGGCAAGATGGTACACAACTTTGGAAAGCAGTATGAAGATTCCTCAAAAGCTTAGGAATGGAACCACCAAATGATCCAGCTGTCCCACTCCTTGATATTTATACAAAAAAACTAAATTCAGCACACTATAGTAATACATGCTTACCAATGTTTATGACAGCACAATTCACAATAGCCAAGTTACAGAACCAACCTAAGAGCCCATCAATGAATGGATAAAAAAATGTAGTATATGTACACAATGGAGTTCCACTCAAACATAAAGAAGAAAGAAATTATGTCATTTGCTATTAAATGGATGAAACTGGAGACCATCATGCTAAGTGAACTAAGCAAGACTTAGAAAGTCAAGGGTTGCATTTTTTCTTTCATATACAAAAGCTAAGGAGAAAAAAAAATGAATGAAATAGAGAGACCTCAGGAAAAAAAAGAAGGGAGATCAGCATAGTAGAAGTGGGTGACCAACAGGGAAGGAGGAATGGAGGGAAAGGGGAAAGACTAGGGAATGAAATTGACCAAATTATACTAGGCATATATGTATGAATGCACCACAGTATGTTCCAATTTTATATAAAACTATAATGTACCCATTAAAAGATAAACAAACAAATAAATGGGAGACCAACAGAGTGAAGGAAAGAGATCAGGGGGATGTAGGAAGGAAGGGAGGTGGTAATACAGGGAAAGCTATGTTATGTGCATGTATGGATATGTCAAAATGATTCTAATGTGAGGCCACAGATTTGCACGAATCACAACATCCCTTAAGGATTCTTGTCAAATTAAATCTCATCCACACAACACTCCATCTATTGATTTTCAAAAGGCATATGGAATAGAACAAGTTGAATAATACCACAAAGATGAAATCAGCCAGAACTAGCATGTAAACAAATAACTAGTACAGAACAACTAGCCCAGTTTTTCAATAATGTCAGGGGAAATGGAAATGTTTTGAGGAAAAACCAGAACTGGAGAGACATGACCAAGTAAGCTGTATGCGGCCTCATTTAGATCCCAATCCAAACAAAAGATCCTAAAACGTCATTTTGAAATCAGGCCCGGTGGTACAGGCCTGTAATCCCAGCGGCTCTGGAGGCTGAGGCAGGAGGATGGTGGATTCAAAGCCAACCTCAGCAATGGTGAGGCACTGTCTCTAAATAAAACACAAAATAGGGGTGGCATGTGGCTCAGTGGTTGAGTGCCCCTGAATTCAATCCCTGGTACTCACCCCCCCAAAAAAAAGTCATTTTGAGAAAATTGGTGTAATTTGAATATAGATTTGGTATTCAATGTTATTCAGTAATAGTTATTAATTTGGCTGCTATCCTTGGATATATATAAAACTATCACAAAACTAAATGGTTAAAATAATAATTGTTTATTCTTTAATCTGAGCTGTTCACAATCAGACCAACTGGATGGTTCTTCTGTTGAATGAGGTACTGCCTGAGGTCATTCATGAAGAGCCCAAATTGGCTGGAACATTCTAAGACTCCTTTCACCTGTCTGGTGCCTTTGCAGTAGTGGTCGAAGCCCTTGCAGCTGTCTGGACCTCTCTTTCCATAAAGTCTCAGCACCTCTACTCTAGCCTAAAATTCCCTACATGGCAATTAGGTCCTAGGAGAAAAAAAAATCAGATGCTCCATTAAAACCTGGATTTGGTTGGCAGGACCAAGTGAGGCTAGAGAAGGTGACCTTTGCCCTGTAGCTGGAATAGAACAGGAGGGATGAACAGAACACATCTCGCTGACTTGAGAGCCACCTGGGTGGACCACATCTGTGTCCAGCCCTGGATCTCCCTGTGACCTCATACTGCTAGAGTAAATTACCTCCCCTCTGTAAGGGGGAGAGAAAGCAGAGGGTTACTAGGGATAGCATAAAGCCTATAGGAAGTGTTCGTCATCAGTTCACCAGATCTAGAAGCATCACTGTTGATTTTTTAAGTGAACATTTGTTATAGTTCAGATGTGAGGTGTCCCCCAAAAGCTCACATGTCAGATAATGCAAGAAGGTTCAGAAGAGAAGTGACTGGGTTGTGAGAGTCTTAACCCAATCAGTGAATTAATCCCCTGATGGGGATTAACTGAGTGGTCACTTGAAGTGGTGGGGTGTGGCTGGAGGAAGTTGTTCATTGGAGGTATGGCTATGGGGGATATATTTTTGTATATGGAGTTGGGAGTCTCTCTTCCTCGGCTTCCTGGTCATTATATAAGCTGTGTCCCTCTGCCACATGACCACCATGATGTTCGGCCTCACCTTGAGCCCTGAGGAATAGAGCCCATCTTTTGTGGACTAAGACCTCTGAAACTGTGAGCCCTCAAATAAACTTTTCCTCCTCGACAGTTGTTTGGGACAAGTCATTTAGTTGTAGCAGCGAAAATGCTGACTACAACAGCATTCCTCTGGGGATGGCATGCTGGGTTCAAGGGCCTTAAAAATGAGCAGTCCGGGGACTGGGGAATGCAGCTCAGTGGTGGAGCATTTGCTAGCATGCATGACATCCAGGTTCTATTCCAAGAACCACAAACAAAACAAAAACTTGAGCATTCCATCCCACCCTATCAGGTATCCCAAGACAGCCATAGAAGCTACCACGTAGATAACCAGGAAGGCTTCATCAAATGTATTGCCAGAAAAGCTGCAGCTCAGTCTGCTTTGTCATGGCTGAGGCACCTGGACTCCTCCTGCATCCCCACACACAGTCCAGGCCTGTGGGTTGACTGTTCCATGGCTGATGGGATTCAAATATTCTTTCACCGGAAGGGCTATGGAGACCTAATAAGAGCAGGTGCCATCCACTGGGTGCCCTCTATGTGCCAGGCTAAGAACTTTGGATGCA
Source organism: Urocitellus parryii (assembly GCF_045843805.1). NCBI lineage: Eukaryota > Metazoa > Chordata > Mammalia > Rodentia > Sciuridae > Urocitellus > Urocitellus parryii. Next base: position 187,903,476 of record NC_135531.1, on the reverse strand, counting down.
AAATGGAGTCAATCCTTGCTTCAAAGAGCTCCTGGTCTTGCCATTGAGACTCACAAGTGAAGCAGACATCTCAATATGGTCTTTGTCAAGCTCAATACAACTCAGGACACATGCTCAACCATGTGGCAAGACAGGATCTAGGGCATAGATCGTCGCAATTGTCAAAATTGCAGACAACAAGCTCCACATGCAGGAGAGAGGAGAGGCCTCTGCTCAGGCTGCAGGAAACAAGGTCATACTCACCCTGAGGGAGTAGAGCCCTCTTCAGCACACAGCAGGGACATTCTCAGAGAAAAGTCAGGGGGAGACCGGGGTAGCAGTGGAAAGAGGAATAAAGGACAAAAGGAAGCCCAGCAAGCTTCTGACAGGCCCAGTCCAGCACCTCGGGCACTGGAGCCCTTCCAGGGCTGTACTAGGAGCTTGGAAACCTGATGACTCTGGGCCCTGAGGCCTCTGCCTTCCACCTGCACCACCACCAAGGGACAGACTCTTCCCTTCACACTTACCCTCCCAACACAACCATGGCTGTCCTGGATCAGCTCAGCCCTCTCCTGCTTACAGGAGAAGCTAGGGCAGCTCTGCCCTTTGCTCTGTGTTTGTGTAGCAGGCACCATAAGAGTGCAGAATAGGGCTGCGGTTTGGGTGCCGGGCATCTGGGGAGATATGGCCAGTGAAGGGTAGTAGCAACCTGTAGTGGCTCAGCCTGAGTCAGGCTTCTGAATGTCCAGTAGGTCATGTGACAGACATGTGAATGGCAGAAATTGAAGACCCTGGAGTTCAAAAAATGATGGAACAATTTGCCCAAAGTGCTACAAAATAAAATAAAATAAAAACTCATTCTGTGTGACTCCACAGATATTCTCATTTTTATCAAACCATGTTCACCAGGACAGCCAGGGCTCAAGCAGATGGGATAGGAGTGGGGATTTCTTTCCACAAGAGGATCCTGTTTCCAGAAAGAAGGGAGGAAGAAAGGATCATCAGTCAGATATGTGCCAACGTGTGGGATTCTAAGAGAGAGTGAGACAGAATGTTCTCTCAGTGAGGTCAGAGGAGCTCTGGGAGGAAAAAGTGTGGACCAGGGCCTAGGGGTGGGGTGAGGACATTGCTCCTCAAGATGGCGAGCAGGTTCTTCAATATGGTGAGGTTTATGGTGCCAGAGGAAAACAGAAACCCAAGTCAAGCAGGACACCAAGTGGTTGGTCTGTACAAAGCAGTCATCTGGGAGTGTGAGGAGGCAGCTGGAGGTTCTCGAAGCAGAGAGAGAGATCCCCCAAGAGGAAGCAGGTGTAATGACACAGGCAGACAGACTTGGGCTGCCCCACACAGGAGTTCCTGAAGTCGGGAGGGCAGCAGGGCAGATGCCTGGCATATGGAGGTGACAGAACGGCCAGTGGACTTGGTGAAAGGGACTGGGGGAGGTAAACACGCAAATCAGAACTTAGAGCAGAGTCCCGCTTGCCGGCTGTGAACACAGTGTATTAGTCAGATTTTCATCACTGCGATCAAATACCTGACAAGAACGACTTAGAGGAAGAAAAGTTTCTTTGGGACTCATGGTTTCAGTTTTCAGTCCATAGTTAAATGGCTCCATTGTTCAAGGCCTGAGATGAAACAGAACATGCCATCAGAAGGATGTGATGAAGGAAAGAAAGCTGCTCAGCGCATGGCAACCAGGAAGGAGCAAGAGAGAGAGAGAGAGAGAGAGAGAGAGAGAGAGAGAGAGAGAGAGAGAGAGGGAGAGAGAACGTGCACATGAGTGCAAGAAGGTCCAGAGGAAAATATAATTTTTCCCAAGGGCACGTCCCTAGTGACCTGCTTCCTCCAGCCCTCTAACCTGCCTACAGTTACCACCAAGTGGTCCATTCAAAGGAACAATCCATCAAATGGATTAATCCACTGATGAGATAACAGCTGTCTGTCAAATCTTTTCCCCTCTGAACATTGCTGTTTTGCCTAACACGTGAATTTTTGTGGAGACATTCCAGGTCTAAACCATAGCACGCAAGAAGGAGCAGGCAGGTCGCAGCCTATTGCAAAGGGCAAGAGGAGCACTGGGAAAGCAGTGGATGGAAACCCAAAGTTCCCCTAAAATCCCTTTGGTTCATCCATTCTCTCACACTTCCTGTATGCCAGGGTGTGTGATGGGCTGTGGCTACAGAAATGAGTAGGACACTACCATCCCTGGTGAAGATGCATTGACCACTCATCCAGTACAAGAGTCTTGAAAAAAATCACTGTGGAGCTGATCCTGGCCTCATCAGTCAGTCCTCTTATAGTTTATCAGGAGGAAGAAACAGCTCTACCCTCAGGAGCCCAGAGTCCAGGAGGGCAGATGCAGGGCTTCAGGGAGTCTGTCACAGGGACAGGCTTTATGGGGTAGCCTTGATAAGCTGTGTTAGGAAGTCTTTTCAACCAACCTTCCGAGGAAAGGGTTATAACTTTCCTTCATAAGTCAAGAAAACTGAGATTCATTGTGACATTAATTTTATGTCCATTTAGTTGGAACATAATGTCCAGATATGTGAGCAAACATTATTCTGGATATTTCTGTGAAGGTGAGTTTTGGAAGAGATTGACATTTAAATTGGTGGACTCCAAGTAAAGCAGATTGCTCTCCATCATGTGGGTGAACCTCATCTAGTTGAAGATCTTAATAGAACAAAGGTTTATTTTCCTCTTGCCACTCCCCTCACAACCATCAGCAAGATGGAATTCTGTCAGCAGATGTCAAAACTGTCAAATTGCAAATCTTCCTTGGGTCTGTAGCCTGCCAGATTTTGGATTTGTCAAGTCTCCACCCTGACTTGACCCAGTTCCTTAAAATTCTCTCATTCCCCACCTCCTCCAGACACACACACTTTGATTTATTTTATTATTATGTATTTATGTGTATGTATATGAATGTATTTATTCAGTTAGTCCTCTGTATCTGTGAATTCTGCATCCATAGATTCAACCAACTATGAACTGAAAATACTTTAAAAAATTGTGTCTACAATGAATGTGTACAGACTTTTTTCTTGTCATAACTTCCTAAACATTTCTTGTCATTATTCCCTAAACAACACAGTATGACAAGTATTCACATAACATTTACATTGCATTGGGTATTAAAAGTCATCTGGAGATAAAGTACACAGGAGGATGCACGTAAGCTCCAGGTGAATACTATGTCATTTAATATAAGGGACTTGAGCATCCACTGATTTTGGTATCTTCTAGGATCCTGCAACCAATCCCCTATGGATAACAAGGGACAACTATCTAAACCCACCCTGTTGGTTCTATTTTTTTTAGAGAGTCCTGCATAACACACTCAAACAAGTTAAGTCATGTGGCCAGAGGCAGATCAATTCAAGGAGAACATGCTCAGGTCCTAGTCATGACAGAGGCAGGATTTAGTTGCAGACCCTTCTAGCTCCAAAGCCCTCTGATGTTATTTCCAATACTTCATGCAGCCTGTACATGCCAGGATGATCTTGAAGCTGGCAAAATCTCCCCAGAGACCACTGGAGGATTCAGCGCTTTGCCACAATTCTAGTTAAAGCATAGTTCATTCAGAGAAATTGGCTTGTTTCACTGCAAAAGTAAACAGGTAAATAAATGAAATTTGTTTTGGAAGACTGTTTGGCAGTGTCTACTGAAGCTTAATATACTCAATTCATTCCATAATATTTTCTCAACAGAAATATGTAAATCCATGAACCAAATGATGTATTCAAATGTGTCCATTCCAGGTGATCTTTAGTACCTCCAAATTTTGCATCAGTTTTCTCACAATGAAGTTATCTTTTGCTGCATAACAAATCATGCCAAAATTTAGTGGCTGAATAATAAAACTACTTCCTTTGTGCAGAATTCTATGGGTCATCCATCTGGGTTCAAGTGGGAGGTCTTCTGCTGGTCTTGTCTCAGTCATATATATGGCAGAAGTCACCAGGTGATTCATTTAGGGACAGATGGTCAAGGGTGCCTTCAAGTATTTGACTGTCAGTTGGCTCTGATTATGATTGGCTGATTTAGGGTCACCTCTGTTCCATGTGGTGTCTCATTCTCTAAGAAACTAGACCATATTTTTCACATGGTAGTCCCAGAGAAGAATTTCAAAAGAATCAGAGCAGAAGCTATAAAACCTCTTGAAACCCAGGCTCAGAAGTGACATACCTTCACTTCTTCCATATGCTTAGTGAAAGTAAGTCACATGGCCAGCTTGGAGGCAGTGTAGTAAGGGACTACTCAAGTAGCCTTATTCAAGTGAAGAATGGCAACCATGTGGCAAATAATCTACCACTGACAGCACCTACAGGAGGTTTTTCTTGCTTGCCCCATACAACAGTCCCTGGGCTGTTTCCATGAAATGGGTACCATCTTTGATTCTTACTACCCAAGAAAAGATTAACCCTTTGGCAATTGCCAATCACTGAAATGAGACTAGAGGAGGTACAAGCTTGAGCATGGAAATGAGGAATTTGGATTAAGGCCCATTAAGTTCCAGGTGCAATCAACATGAAGATTTGATCAGGCACAGATGAATGTGTAATAAGAGAGCTCATGTATAATGGAATAATTTGGCGTGAACATACTTTATATAGAGAGTTATGAAAAATTGTGCTGTGAATGGATAATTATGAACATAATGCACTCCACTATTTTCATGTATGTAAGAAATAAATTAAAAGAAAGAAAAAAAATGAAATAATGCAAAGGCAAAAAAAAAAAGAAAAGAAAGGAAAAGAATTAATGTGCTGAAGCCCCTTGGTCTCCATGATCCAGTGTCTTCTCATTTACTAAAGGGTAAAACAATACATACCTGCCACTGTTATCATTAGAATTAGATTAGATAATGTGCATTTTTAGCCCATGCCAGTATATGTAACACATATTTTGCACACTCTAAACACTAAATGAAAGATTTTTTATTGCACTTTGCTGACTTTTGGAAGCCTTCCTTTCTCTGCCCCCTTCACCTACTCCTGGCAGTTAATGGAATGTGTTAGGCTGGATGAGATGGGAAATATGGAATGCTTTTATGAAGTGGTTGACTGGGAATGGAAAAGCACAGGATGGCAATTGAAAATTGAGTTACTAAATTCCATTTCTTATTAGAAATTGTGAGAAGTCATGTTGATGCAGGCAGAGTAATACTGCTAGATAAATATGAGCTTTTATTCATGTCCTACCAGATCCTACTAATGAAAATGTACTTCGGGGGCATTCACTAACTCCTTTCCTGAAAGATTATGGCTCTGTTTTTTTTTTTTTTAAGATTTAAAAAATTTTCTTATCCTAAGAAGGGGGAGTAGGACATTCCTGGCCACAAACATTCAAAGGACAAAAAGCAGAATCTTTGCTTTTCATAACAAAGCCTCATGTTTGAATTTTCCAATTGTTTCGACTATGGTTTACATGCTGGTGACTCCCCAAAAATTCATGTTGAAACTTCATCCCCAATGCAATGGTATCATAATTTGGGATTTTAAAAAGGTAAAACCCTTATGAATGGGAAGAGTCCCTTAAAATTAGGTAGAGGGAACTAGATGCACCTTCTTTTGCCCTTCTATCTTTTCTGCCATGTGAGGACATGGTGTTTGTTTCTTCCTGAGGACACAGTTAAGGTGCCACCTTAGAAGCAGGGACCAGGTCCTCTGCAGAGCCAAACTTGGCAATGCCTTGATCTGGGAGTCCCTAGCCTCCACAACTGTGGTAAATGAATCGCTGTTCCTAATTAATTGCCATATCTCAGGGATTGTGTTATAGCAGCAGAAATGAACTAAGTAGAATATAGATCCCAGAGTGTGCCTTCTATAAATAGCATAGAATCTTGCTCTTTGGGTACCAATTTTTACCTTGAATACTACTCAGAATGATCAATATTCTATATGAATTTTGCACAATCAACACCCAAAAGGGCCAGCCCAGTACCACATTGAGTGAATGAGGCAGTGTGTTAAGAGCTGAGAATCATTTGTTCCTTAATACAACCTCAGCTTTTTTGTTTTTTTAGATTTTACTTACTTGTGCAGAATCATTCCTTTCTACCACAAAACAGCACACTTTCTCCCAAACTTCTTCTTTTCTTTTCTTTTTATTTTTTTCTTTCTTTCTTTCTCTTTCTTTCTTTCTTTCTTTTTTTTTTTTTTTGGTACTGAGGATTAAACTCAAGGGTGCTTAACCACTGAGTCACATCTCCAACCCTTTTTTATATTTTAATTTGAGAAAGGGTCTCACTGAGTTACTTAGGGCCTTGCTAAGTTGCAGAGGCTGGCTTTGAACTCATGATCTTCCTGAGCTGCTGGGATTACAAACTTCTCCCAAACTACTGAAAATACATGGTCTTCCTGCAGTCAGGTGCTTCCCCCCTGGACCAACTATGTGCTTAGGGTGAATTTCTGTGAACATGGAGGTTCTTGTGAAAACTGCAGAGGAGGTGTGAGGGATGGCATGCCCTTGAAGAAGGGAAGGTCGCTAGGCAGGCAAGGCTGGAGATATTCTTTATAAGATAGTTAGAAATAGAAGACTCCTTTTTTTGTTCATCTTCCATAAAGAAGTAGTGCAAAGAAAGTGATAAATGGTAAATGACCTGTGGTTTCAGGTATGCAAGGGAAGGGGTTGCTGTGGTCAATCAGGAGAATGTGCTCAGCTTAAAGCAAGCAGTCATTAGGTGCTAACAGCATATCATTTCCGGCAGGGACAATAGCTCAATGTTTCTAGCTTCTCCAACTTTTCAGAGAATCTAAAAATTTACCATAAAAGAGATCTCTCCTAATTTTTAAATGTAGGAAAATAATTCAATATTTAAGAAACCCTGTGCCAAACAGCAGGACTCTTGTGGAATGCAGAATTCTGTTCTAGAGAATCAGAGCTAAAGGCTGCACTTCTGTTTCCTGAGCTCCTCTAGAACAGAGCATGTGTCACCTACATCCTTGAGCCAGTCTTCCCTGGTCCTTCATGGAATTTAATTTACAAAATTGTTACTTTTCCCACTCAGCCCATGGTAGATGACAGCTCTGTTCAAAGCTGTGTTCCAGGTCTCTGCAGTCACCTAGGACTGGCCATCTGATTAGGAGGACTGAGACATTTTTTTTCCTGGATTTAGTTTTAAAATCCCACAGGATGCCTCCAAGTTAACCCAACTTGAGTCAAATACACTCTTCTGGATGGGTCAACAACAAAGTGGAGGTGGGGATTGAAGTACTGTGACTGGCTCAGCTTGGGTCAGGTGCTTCCTCCTGGACCAACTATGTGCATAGGGTGAATTTCTGTGAGCATGGAGGGTCCTGTGAAAACTACAGAGGAGGTGTGAGGGATGGCATGCCCTTGAAGAAGGGAAGGTCGCTAGGCAGGCAAGGTTGGAGATATCCTTTATAATATGGACAGTTAGAAATAGAGGACTCCTTTTGTTGTGGACTGAATGTTTTTGTTTTCCCACCTCAGATTTGTAGGTCAAGTCTTAACCTTCAATGTGAAGGTATTAGGAGATGAGGTCCTTGGGAGGTGGATTAGGCATAAACGAGACCATGAGGTCATGAGGGTGGAACCCTCACAATAGAATTCATATCCTTATAAAAAGTGACACCAGAGTGTTCTCTCTCTTTACTTCTCTCTTTTTCTCTTCTTCATCCTTCACATGTGAGGACACAGCAGGATAGCAGCTATCTGCAGGCCAGGAAGAGAGCCTTCACCAGAGGCTAAGGTCTTGGATTTCTAGCCCCCAGAGCTGTAAGAAATAAAGGTGTGTTGTTGAAGACACCCCGTATGTAGTATTTGTTATTGCAGGTAGAGCTGACACATACATTACACACACTGCCACAAGCAAACGAGACTTGTTAGCAAAACCAGTTCTACCATTACCTTGAACATGAACTCATTGCAGAAAACACAGTTGTCACCTGGGGCAAGGTTTCTGTTGGTTTGTTGTTTTTATGTATTTTTAAAGGAATGCTCTCAATTTGTTATCATTATATGTGATGTTTGTATTATTATCGAATGCTTTTTCTGCATGATTTTTCCCTCCATCTGTGAATGTGTGAATTTCATTTATTGATTTTTAGTAAATTTGAAATCAATCTTACATTCCTAGGAAGGCTACATGGTCACAATACAGAAGCTTTCTTAAAAAATTGGTGCATTCAGTTTACCACTACATTTTATGGACTAGATTCATGCTAGACAGATTGCCTGTTCTTTTATTTTCTTATTCTGTTGTGGTGAGATTTGGTATCCAGGTTAAGCCAGCCTCATAAAATGAGCTCATTTTCTGATTTTTGGAGGAGTCGAAGTAAAATTAGAATTGTGTATCTCTTGGATATTTGATATAGCTCTCTATGGAATTTCATGGTCCTGATGGTTTCTCTCAAACTACTGCTCTAGGTTTTCTTAATGGTTATAGGACAATTCCAAATTTCTAGTTTTTATTTTTCTTAAGCATTGGTAAGTTACATTTTTTAATGAATTTACACATTTCATCTAAGTTTTCAAGTTTATTGGTATAGTGTGGCTCATAATGTCCTTGTATTGCTTTTTAATATCTGTAGCATTTAAAGTTACGTTTTCTGTTTTATTTCTAAATTTTTTTATTCATGCCTCTTTCATATTTTTCTTGATTACTTCTTTCTGAAGTTTTAAAATTGGCCATTTTTTTTCAAAGAAGCAATCTTTGATATTTATTTTCTCTTTATCGAGTATTCTTGTTTTTTTTTTTTAAATTGACTTTTGCTTTGGTTTTCAATGTCTTCTTTCCATTTTCACTAGGTGTATTCTATTATTCTTCTTAACTCAGGTGCTTATCTCATTAAATTGTAGCCTTTATTCTTCCTTATATTAACTTTTAAGACTATAAATTCCATCTATGTATCAAATTATCATTCCATTTAATTTTTATATGCAGTCTTTTATTATCTTTCAATTTTAAATATTTTTCTAATTTCTATGATGATGTCTTCTTTGACACATTATTCCAAAGTATTTTGTTGAATTTATGTATGTGCATCAATTATCTGTTTTTAACTTTTTAAAAAATTGTCTTACATACATGACAATAGTGGAATGCATTACAATAATAATTAAATTATCTCTATGTTATTGATTCATAGTTTAATTATAATGGGGTCAAAGAATAGAGTCTGTAAGATACCAAGATCCCAATCCATTGAAAGTAGTTGAATTTTTTTTTTTTAATTTTCCTTTTGGTTCTATTCAATGAGCAATGTTTATAAATACTCCACTTATATTTGAAGACAATGTGTGCTCTTTTACTGTTGGGCACTGCAAATCAATGTGTTAGTTAACTTTTTGTCATTGTGATCAAAGTATCAGACATGAATAGCTGAAAGGAGGAAACGCTGATGTTGAGCTCACAGTTTCATAGTTTCAGTTCAAGGTCAGCTGAGTCTTGCTTTGAGCCCAAGGTAAGGTGGAGGAGCATCATGGCAGAGGGTGTGGAAGAGGAGACCTACTCCATTCCTGGCAGTCAGGAAGCAAAGGGATGGAAGTGGGAGGAGAGCACAGGAAGATGCACCCTTTTAGGGCATGCATCCACCATCCACACCCCACCTGCCAACAGTTCTCACCTAGTTAGTCCATTTAAACTAGCATGGCCTGATTAGGTTACAGCTCTCATATTTCAATCATTTCATCTTGAATATTCCTACATAAATATGGGAGCTTTTGAGTGACACCTCAAATCCAAACGTAACAATTATCCATCTATTATCATTGTCTAGCTCTCTGTCTCTATCTACCTGATCTCCATCATATTGATTGGTGTGATTTTCAAATTGTTTGTCTGTTTCTTCTTTTTCTCTCTCCCTTTATTGGTTAGCTTGTTTAGTCTATTCATAAGACAGCTGGGTCAGTATCTCCTAAAATAATGGTGAGTTTGCCTATTTCTCCTGCTGATTCCATCAATTTTTGCTTTATATATTTCAAGACCATATTTTTAGATCCACACAAGTTTATAATTGAAATATTAGCTTTGGGAGAAGATTTCACATCATATATTTTTCTTTTATTGTTTTATTTTCTTCTTCCTGTGTTGATGTTTTAGATCTCAAATGTTTGCTTTTCTATGACAATCTTATCTTTTAATGATATATCTAATAAATTTTTATTTATCTTATTTCTAATATAATTGGATTGGTTTCCAATGACACATGTTGTATTTTTAATCCAAAATTTTATGTCTATTTTTTAAACCTTGTTTGGAATTAAATATTTTTCTCATTTATAGATTTTTCCCTGTTACTTTATTTAACAAGTATGTTTAACTTTTCAAAGTCAAAATTTAATTGTCATTTATAATTGTTATTTTCCCAAACAACACAGAACTCAAACCTGTCTAATTTTAACTCTTCTTTCTAATTATTGGTATTGATACCCAACATTTTAGCTTGACCATAAAATTTCTAATCTCACAAGGAATGATAATTATTATTATTCTTTTATAAAAATGGTATTTGTTTAAATTTGCTCATGATATTTACTTATCATTCATCTTGCATCTTAAACTTTCTATCTGGTCTTACTTTCATCTGCTTAAATTATTTTAGAAATTTCCTTTAATAAGAATTTCTTGTTTTGCTGAAAATGTCCTGTTTTGTCATGTTTCTAAAAGTTTGTTTTGATAAGTATACAATTCTTGTTTGACAGTTTTTTTCTCCTTTCTCCTTAAAAATATTTTTTTTCGGTCTTTATGACTTCCTTTGTTGCTGCTGAGAAGTTTTTTATTGAAATAATTATTGATACTTTAAAATTTAGCCTGTATTTTCTTTCTAGTTACTTCTATTATAGTCTCATTCTCATTGCCGTCTATCAGTTTCAGTATGGTATGCCCAGGTGTGGGTTCTTTGTGTTTATCTGGCTTGGGAAATCTTAGGGTTTTTGTATTCTGAAGACTTGTGTCTTTAATTAATTCTAGAAAGTTCCCAGCTACCTGTGGCTACTCTCCATTTCTCTCTTCCCCATCTAGAATTCTGATTATATTTATAGATCTCTTTACTCAATCCTTCACATATCTTTTATCTCACGACTTTGCCCACCATCTTTTTTTGTTCCTATTTGGTACTTGCTATTTAATTTTTGCTCAGCATTTTGTAGGTAATCTGTTGACATGGTTTTTGCTGTAAAGACATTACCCATCAGCCCAAATGCCACTCCTTTTCTCCTCTCTTCTGTGGCTTCACTGGGATGTGTCGAGGTGTGAACGTACTTTTAGTCATCATTCTCCATTTTCTGTGAGTCTGGCTTCCTGAGCCCTGTCTCCCTTTCCAGGTGAACATTTTTACTACCTACGATCCAACCAGATCTGTTTCTACTTCAGCAAGTTGGTGCTCTTTGCATCTTTGTTCTTTTTTCTGATTCCACAGAAATGTTCTCTTTGTTTTTGAGATAATCTCTTTTCTATGCTTTATCTCTTATAACCATATACTTAGAACAGATGCTTCTAAAGAGGGAATTTACTCTTGCTATCTTGACTGGAGCCATTACTTCTAACAGAATAAAAAATGATAGAAAAATAAATCAAATGACCTTTCCTATGCAGCATGTTTTTGGGGACCTACTTTTGCTTTGCCACTAAATCTAAGAAACTCCTCACATGCTGTAGGTGTTTATGTGTTGGTGAATGCTAATGTAGTGAGTTTTGAGAAATTACCCAGAGACACAAGAGGAGATGCCCAGGGAACATATTTGCATTCTGCTCACTTCTGTTCCAAAGAGAATATATTTCTCTAGACTAAGGATTTTAAAAAATAGTGAGAGTTTTTATCCCTTTGGCCTGCAGTGGGTGAAGATACCATCTAACCCATGTCTCGTGACACTAAAGTGATATTTCTAAATCATGCCACTCTCTGCTTAGAATCCTCCAGGGGATACCATGGATGACAAAGCCAAAGAGTCACGGATGCATTCTGAGAAAGCCCTGTTAGAGGATTTTGCTATTGTGCAGACATTCTAAAGTGCAGCTCTCACATGATCCTAGACGGTGCAGATTTGTCGCTCGAAGTGGTTTCTTGATAAAGTCAAGAAGACAATTCGGTAAACAAGATGTATGAGCCTGCTGCCTGCATCACTCAGCAGGCTGTTTTACATTAAGTTTTTTTTTTTCTTATAAGTTGAAAGAGTACACTCTAAAATAGCAATAAAAGTATAGTCAACACATAAACCAGTATCACAGTCATTCATTACCAAGTCGTAGGTACTGTATGTACGTAATTGCATGTGCTAAACTTTTATGTGGCTGACAGCTCAGGTTTGTTTACACGGGTATCACTGCACACACCAGAGGAAGGCATTGTGTTTTAGCATGATACCTGGGCTTCACTAGGCAATGGGAACTTTTCAGCTCCATTATGATCTTGTGGCACCACTGTCTAACCTGTGATCTGCTGTTGACCAAAATGTCATTATGTGGCACATGACTATAGAAACCTTATAACTGGAACCTCAAGGATATCAGTGGGCATCTTTCTCTGCTTCTCTAGGCTAGCCCCTGTCACCTTCCCTGCTCCTCATACATCCATCAAATACTCAAACTTTGGACATGCCACATCCATTTTTGCCTGGTCACCCTCCACTTCCCCCAATCCCCCATTCACCAACTCAAATAATTGATGACTCAGATCATCCATTCCTACTTATTCATTCAGATCAACAGAGTTCTTCCTTAAGAAGGTTTGCTTGGCCAACTTCTCTCCTCCCCTACCCCCTATCATCTTCTGGGTTGTATATGGAAGCACCTTGTGGTTCTTTCTTTTTCTTCTCTTAGAAAACCATATTGACATTTTTGGGTGACTGTTATTGCTGCTGTCTCTGTGACCTCCTTGAGGGGAGACATTCCCCTCTGTAGACACAGTGCAGAGACAGGGCCAAGCACATAAGAGGTATTCCCTGCAATCTTGATGACTTGGAATGAAACTGTATTCTCCTACCTTGGTGCACCGTGGTATTCTGTGTTCTGTGCACTCAGGATCCTACAAGTTCTTCTCCGCCTTCAACAATGTACAGTTTTGAGCAGTTTCCTAGCTCAAATTCATCCCTCAGGCTTTCCCATCCCTACTCTAGGGATTGTGTCTACATCCAGGTAGAACATTTCTGGAAGGATGTACCTTTGTGTTACCCATCTTAGGCTACATCCCTGGTGAGGTGGGGAAATCCTGAAAAACAAATACCTTGTTGGAAATCTCTGAGATTTTCTTTGCCCTGACTTCTGGGGGTTTGTTTGGGAAAGCATTTTCATTAGCTGGAAGTAAGATCAGCTCTGTACACAGGGAAACTGGCTGGGTATGTTCAGGACTGTGGATGAATTCATTTACCTCACATCCTGCAGGTATGTGTCTGGGCCCTCTTGAGGTCATTCTCCTGCAGTCCTTTAAGTTGAATAGACCCAAAGCTCCCAGAAAGTCAATATAGCTCTTATTTCAGAACCAGAAGGTTCTAAAAAAATATGAAGTGGTTAAGTATACTAGCTGGAGGTTGGGTTCAGATCCTGGCCCTGCCACACTGGGCTCTGCAATCTGGATTAACTTCTTAATGTCTCTTTTTCTCAGCTTTCTCATCTGTAAAATAGGGTGAAAAATAGTAACACTGTGTTACTCCAAGTTCTCCAAGCAAACGGAACCAATAGAATATGGGTTTATTAGATTGGCCCTCATGATTGCAGGGTCTGAAAAGTTCCACCATGGTCATCACAAATTGATAGCATGGCTCAGTCCAAGAAGTCAGAAACCTGGAAACCAAGGAGGTCGATGATGCAGCTGCCAGAATGAGGCTGAAGACCTGTGAATCTTCAGAAGGCTGCTGGTACAAGTTCCAGAGCCTATGGGCTGGAGAATCTGAAGTCTGATAGGCAAGGGTAGCAGCAGCAGGAAATGTGCTCACTCTAGGAAGAATGGGCAGGGGGATGATTCATTTTCTTCTACTTTCCTGTTCAATCCAGGCCCCCAACCATTGAATAGTGTTTCCCAAATTGAGAGCAGAATTTCCCACTCAGTTGGATGGCCCACATGCCAATCTTCTCTGGAAACACCTCCCCCAAAACTCCGGAAGTATGTTCTACCAATTCTTTAGGCATCTTTTAATCTGGTAAAGTTAACAACTAAGCACCTACTTCAAAACACTGCTTTAAGTATTAAGTTAATGAGTAGGTCATACCTGGTGCATAGTAAGTGCTCAGTCCACTTAGGAAAGCTCTTCATAGTTCACTTCTAATGTACCGTATAGACTCAGACAAGACTTGATCCATCCTTTCCAATCTCTTTACCTGTTCAGGGAGAAAGCTGGGCTATATAATATCTGTGTTTCCAGTACCTGGGGTCTCACTTATCTCACTTATCTGGTCCCTCTTATCTGACCAACCACTTTGTTTATATTCTAAACATGATGGATTTTTAATCAAGCACTGTGGCTGGGAAGAGATCAGAAATCACTCTTTGAATATCCTTGATTATAGTTTTTGGTAATCATGATAATCCTTTCTTTCTTTCTTTGGCTCTAAAGACACCCTTGAGGGTGGACTGGAAAACACATTGCATTTTCTAACTGCCAATTCTTGGTGAGGTCATCTGATTTTTTTTCTGATTATATATTTTCAAAAGAAGATTTTGGAAAAAATGTGAGGAGGAAAATATCAGGCAACAGTGACTTATAGCAAGTTACTGTGTGCTAAAAAACCTCTGCTTCAGGAACTAAGGCTCTCTGCAGAATAATGGATCAAAGATGGTCTGGTTTGCAGAATCTCAAGAGACTGTGGGTTACATAATGCTATGGGACCCCTGTGACAGAAGATAGATAGCAGAGTGAGGGAACTCATTAAGGAGTCTAATATTTGAGTGCAAAGAGAAGAGGTAACACTGAGGCTCCAGCCTCAGCAACCAAAGAAGATAGAATCTCAGAAAAGCTTCTTCAATTCCCATGGAAACATCTCCTAACAGTCTTAGCACCCTGAGTAGTTACTATTAATATATAGGTGGACTTTCCCAATTTCTGTTCCTTTCAGATACTTGAGTTTATACTGAATCCATAGTATCTTTTAATATATTTTCATGTTAAAAATCATATTACAAATATTTCCCCCAACTTATTAAGAATTCTTTATGCCTTGTTTTCTTGCTGCAGGATATTTGTGAGTCTTCATCATACTTCTTTTAACTCCCCCTAAATGATGAACACTAGAACAGTTCTCTATTCTTCCCACTGTAAACAGAGCTGTGACACTCCTTCTGAAGCTGAAATCTTGGCCTGTATTTCAGAATATTTTCTCAGGATAGACTTTTAGAAGTAGAATTTCTGCGTCAAGAAATGTGAACACTTACAAGATTCTCGGCTCACTGTCAAATACATTGCCAGGGAAATTCTTTCCAAGACTCTCTTCATGAGCCAGGGTAAATCCATTGGACCTTTGGTGGCTTTGGGGAGCATCTTTTAAATAAGATCTGCTTTCATTAATATTAAAATGTGATACAAAATGCACACATACACCCATGTCAATATGTGTATACATGTATTTATACATACAAACACATATATTTGTATTTCTTTGATTAGTTGTACAGCTGCACATATTTTCTTGTTAGAACACTTTTTCAATGGCAAGTGATTAATAGCAGTTGAAATAAACAAGTTCAAGAACTTCCTTCTCCCTCCCTAAGGGGTAGCTGCAGTTAGTTGTCAAGAATTCAAAATCAGCTTGGCTGTTTCAAATCTCCAGCCTTTTAAATTTTTTTTTCTAAAGCAAGCACCTCTGGGAGGAGGAAAAACCTGCATATAAACAGTCAAAAATATCTTTCTGATGACACATTTCAACAGGGTATTGAAAGGAATGGAAAAATACTCGTGGTAGAGATTTCATCACTTCTAAGCATCTTCGTATCTCACAGTAGTGGCTTATCCCAATAGTTTTCTAAAGAAAGGAGGAGCAGGATTTATTGTTCCCTTTCTACTAATGAAGGATTCTAATCTGTAAAAGAGGCACTTGACTGTTCTCCACGTCATCTTTCAGGAACCAGTTTGCCTTCAACTAGTAACGACCAACCGTAAGACCTCAAAAGGTCACATCAAATGTCTGCTTCATAGCTAGTGCCCAGTATTGTGTAGGTACCCGTTCTCTCCAGGAGCCCGTTCTAGCACAGATGCCAGCACAGCAGAGATGCTGGTATCACACAGGGGCCTGCTCACTCTGGGGTCTCCAGGTTCCCATTCTTTTCTCTTGCAGGAAAATTAGGTTATGCATAAATCCCATAATTTGGTCTGTGTGACCTTGTCTAAAAGAGTCTTGGGTATTTTGCCTGATTTCAGCACAGCCTTCTTGTGTGTCCTGTTACACACGGGCCAGGCTGTGATTCTGACATGAGAAAACATCAGTTGAGCCTTGGCAAGCAGTAAGTTTAGAACCATCTGTGTTCTTTGCCCTTCTGTGTTACCCTCTCTGCACCACTCAAATGTGCCTCAGTGACTCCCTCTGTTCTCCCAGTTCCAGGGTCTTGTACCAGAAATTTCTCTGGATAGAGAAAGGAGGTATGACTTTTACTAGCCCTGGCTTCTTCTCTGCCTTTGAAGAATGTGTGTAGTGGAGAGCTTTACAATACTTATTATCTACCTTCCTTTGAGTTCTATAATAATTCTAGTATTTCTGGCTTATGTGAGGTTTACCATTGGGTACAATAGCTTTCCCTTGGCATCTCAGGTATCACATAGAGCAGGCTTGATGAGGTGGACCTTCTGAATCCTTTGTTTTTATTTTTGCTCTGGGATTCCAGCCAAGAACCAACCCCGAGATGCTACAAATGTATCTAAGTGATACTAAAGAACTGGGTTCATTCCATGAACATTTTGGTTACAAAGTCCAATAAGCAGCCTTCAACTACAAGTCCAACCAAGTCCATTTTGATCTTTTTGTTCTAGGACGTGTTCCCCACGTCCAATACGGGGTCAGGTGTATTCAGAATCACAACCTGGTTCTTTGCAGTCTCTAGGTCCAGCCTCCTTCTTGGTCACTTCAATCATGACTCATGCTCCAGGAACAACATTGCATTTGCAGCTCCCAATTTCTATTTTTTTGCATTTGACCTTCCCTCACCTGGATGACTCCTTCAGAACCTGGTTCCTCTAAGAATACTACTTTGACCTTCTTCTTAGTCTGTTAGGTCCTTTTCAACAAGCCCTTGGCAATAAGAGCCATGGTTACATATTTCCTCTTGCAAGTGTTCTCCAGAATGGGGACAAGGCTCTGCTCAGTCTTATGTCTCTGGAATTGTACCTGATGCATGGTTACAGTCAGAGAACATTTTTGGAATGCATGAAGGAATGAATGAAGATGTTTTCACTGCCTGTGCTGAGGTCCGGTGCTCACCATCCTTTGATCTTAACATTTCAACTGTGAACTTAAGGAGACAGTGCCTGACATGCAATAGCTGGGAGCTAGAGGGTTCTTCTAGAGTAGATGCCTGATCTTGGGCATCTCAGCAGGCTCAAAGGGTGCCTGATCTTGAGAAGGCTAAATATAGACCTCTTTTTGACTTGGAGAGAAAAAGAATTTCAGCTATTTGAAAAATAAAAGTCAGCCAATAGCCAATGTATTGGGTTCAAAGACTGGGAGTTCTGAATATGTTAATTATCTACCTTCCTTTGAGTTCTATAATATTGGCAAGAGAGATCTCTTGATCACAAGATAATCCTAGCAGTAGTGGTGGGCAGATTCTACCCAACTTCACTGCTAGGCTCTGGATTTATGAATCCACCCAGGAACTGGACATTCCCAAATCTGTATGTCTCTGTGTGTTCCCAAGATAGCAAGCTGATAAAAACAACCAAACTTGCAGCTATACCTCCCAAATACTAGCAAAATTATGGAGAAAAACCTTGTTCTTTAAACTCCCCAATGAAGTTTAAAAAGCAATTGTTTTTTAATTTTCTAGGGAAAAGTCTGGGATACTTTGAAAGGCCATAAACCCAGTTATTTAGTGGATTGCTTGGCTTAATGTGTATGCTCATTTGTTCAACCAGCATTTCCTAAGCATGCACGGGCTATTGGGTGCTATGTTTGGCAGTGACTACTTTGTTGGTAGATGATTCTTCATGGGTTTCATATTTCACATAATAATGAGTGAGGCAGGATCTGCTCTTTGTTCTGAGCTTTCATATCAAACATTTTCATATTTGAGTATAAAACAGTCTTGGAAGACAAAGATAGTGCCTTCTTCCAGAGCAAAGGGCAGGTAATATTTGTGGTGCATTATAATAGAATCTAGTTTTCTTAGCTCATGGTTTCTCTTTGGGAACTCAACACCTCACTGTGTTGGCAAGCATTCTCTGGGACCATCCACATCACCCATGTGGGACTTAGGAGATCTGATGATGAGAGTATGCTAAAGTTCATGCTGTTTTCTGAGATGTTAGTCATAAAGATTTTTGTCTCTGACCAAGGAGTCTTCTGTGTTCTGTCAGTAGCCACAAAACTATGTGGACTACTAATGTAACTTACCTTAAAGCAGGGTCCAATTCAGACCCTTTACAATTCTTGGCAAGCTTATATCCTTATTTAAACAAATATTCAGACAAATATTTAAAAATGTTTAAAATCCCGTATTTAAACAAATAATATATCCTTATTTAAACAAATATACCTTAAAATTCCAACATTTGACCTTCATATTGATGGGAAGACTGAGATATTGGAGAAGTGCAGTAATTCTTCTGATGTCACAAGGCTAATAAGTGCTGGGTTGAAATTCTTGTGCAGTTTTGACTGATCCTAGAGCTACTACTCTCTTTCAGTCACATCATGTTGATGTGTCAAACATTAAAATCTGTGTATCGCTCTATTCCTGGCACTGGGCCAGTTAAAATCCTGTTGACGCTCACTCATCCCTGTTGCCATGAGGATGAAAATACTCAGGCAAGGAATGGAAAGCAATGGAGCAGTAAAAACAAGACAAAATCACCAGGAGTTCTTTCCACTTAAAAAAAAAAAGAAGAAGAAGAAAAATTCTTCTCTAATGTTTACATAGTACTTGGCTCAGAGCCCTGACCTACTGCCCTTTCTTCTGGCTAACAGATGAGACCCGTTTCTCACCAGGCAGGATGAGTTGAGTCATGTGAAATCCAGACTAAACAATGGGAAGCAGGAGAGGTGGGTGAGCTCCTGGGTGGGGAGGTCTCCTGTTCCCAGAGCAGGGTCCAAGGCTGCATCAGCCATGAGAAGGTCCCTTGTAAATTTCTACAGTGCCTTTTCCTTTGTGCTGTTTAATTTGATCATTGCTTTATCCTTATGATAGAAACTGACCTGTTCTTTCCTTATTGCCCACAGTACAAAGGCCTCATTTCTTCATTTGGTGCCCAAGACCCTCCATGGCTCAGTCCTTACGCACGGCTCACCTGATCCAAAGCTCCTCCTGGGTCTATCCCATTCCCCAGGTAATACTGATCCCTTCCTCTTTCGTTTTCAAATTTATCTGCACCAATTCATTTTCAGAATCTATAACACTTCAGGATTGTGCACATCTGCTTGTTTATCTTCTCTACTGAGTCTCAGAGGCCTTAAGGCGGAAACTATTATCTTCAGTTATGTAATCCACTTGCTAATAAATGTTTGTGGTTGCTGTTTCATTCTTCCTCCACCCCCCCCCTTTTCTCTCTCTCATATTCTCTCTCTCTCACACACACTCACATTATTGATCTGTCTCCAGGTCTGAAATTTCATCATTGAATATGGTCTCTGATTTCCAGGGTTTGACTCAGGAGTTTTTTGCCATTACTCTAGCGTGAAAGCTTACCCAATCAAATATTCTCTGTTTTTGCTTTCACTATAATATTCGATAAACTGTGTGATTTATTCAACATTTTATTATAAAATAAGCTTTATGTCAGATGACTCTGCCCAACAGTAATGGGTGAAATGTTCAGAGTTCTGAGAACATTTAAGATAGGATAGACTAAGCAATGCTGGTAAGTTAGGTGTACTGAGTGCACTTTGACTTAGTGGTATTTCAATTTATGGTAGATTCATTGGGACACATTTTCATCTTCAGGAGCATCTTTACTCTTACTTTGGGGATGAGTACTTTCTAGAGGCATGAATCATCCAAGAAGAGTTGGTACAGATGCTTTGATATGATGTCTCTTAGTGGATCATTTTCCTTTTGACAAGAGTCCCTTGTTAAAAGTCCTCAGC
The DNA here is from genome assembly GCF_045843805.1 of Urocitellus parryii. NCBI lineage: Eukaryota > Metazoa > Chordata > Mammalia > Rodentia > Sciuridae > Urocitellus > Urocitellus parryii. Next base: position 187,883,309 of record NC_135531.1, on the reverse strand, counting down.
TAGCTACCTGAGGACTTCAGGGGTGGACAAAGAGTGACCAACCTGGCACACTTGTCCTCCTAACCATCCTGCCAAGGCCAGAAAGGCCTACTATCCTTGTGGTCTCCTCTTGCCACACAGTGATCTTGCATCCCAGGCCAGCTCTCAGCAGGAACGGGAACAGAGGCTCAGGAGAACAGGCTATCATGGGCCAGGGCCATCAGATAGCAGAGACCTGGCCTGGCCAATCTGACCCCAGCATTGGTGAGTCTTCCAGCATCCCCAGTTCCTGGAGCTGCTGCTGTGTTCCCTGAGGGGTTCTTGCTGAACCACCATTTACTGTGTGTGCCTCTGTATCCGCTGGTCCTATGTCCATGTACTCTCAAACACTGGAAGTGATGTCACAGCAGAAAGGGATGTTAGAAGTCATTTAGTTTAGTGTTTCCTAAACATGTTCCAAGGAACACTGGGTCCTGGCACTTGGTGTTTGTCCTAGGTCTTCTGTGAGGAAATGGGAATCTCTGGCCAAGGACATCTGGGACATGCTGCACTGACTGTTCTGTTCCTCTCCCTCAAGAGCCACAGTCGATGCTAGACCAGGAAAGATGCTGAGGCTTGGGCTGGTTTAATTTCATTTAATCATGTCATTTTCTAAACTGACTTGCACATGGACCGACACCCCTATTTGTCTCTATTATTTTATAATTATTTTGCCAGGCTGGTGTTCTGTAGATCACTCTGGGAAGTAGGAATACACAATAATCCTGCAGTTGGTTTCACTTTCTGCAGTTTCAGTTACCCCTGGTCAACTAGGGTCTGGGAATATCAAATGGAAGATTCCAGAAGTAAACAGTTCATAATTTTCAGTAGTTTTATTATATCGTTGTACTATTTCACTATTAGTTATCCTTGTTAACATTTTACCGTGTCTATAAATTAAGCTATTATAGGCATGTGTATATATAAGAAAAAAAAGAGTATATACAGGGTTCAGGACTATTTTTGGTTTCAGGCACCCACTCGGAATTTTGGAACATATCCTTCTCAAACAAAGGGTGGCTATGGGAGTCAAACCTACTACCTGAGAAAGCAGAGGGCCATGGAGCTGGGGACGCCCAGGGAAAGGTTTTGCATCTGACCAGGCTCCTGCCACCAACAGTTTCTCTGTGCTTCTCTCTCCTATGTCATTGCCAGGGCTACCAGCTCTGGGAATGGCTGATGGCCATTCCCAGCTGAGCTTGGATCCCCATCATCCTTCAAGGGAGATGAGGAGAACTGTTCTGCTGACTCAGGTGGAGATGATGTAGCCTCAATAAACGGAAGGGACTCCTGGCAGACCCTGGCACCCCAGGGTGCAGTCTTTAATCTTGGAGCTGCTGTTGTCTTAGTGATTTGAGTTGTTGGGAATCTTACAAAAGGGATGATTAATGAGTTCATTTTTCTCAGTTACTCTTTTTAAACAATATTTCCTCCTCAGGAGGAGTTTAGAAGTGATGCAATAAGGAATTTTCATTAATAAACATATGCACACTATCCACTATAATAGTGATAATGGAACACAGTGAATGCCAAGTACTTGACACATCTGTTGCTGCCCTCAATGCTGTGAATCGGGTCACAGAGGTGCATTATTAGCAATATTTCCATTTGAAGTGGACCAAGGTCTCAAAAGCAGTAAAGGGGAGCTGGGACTTACACTCAGGGTGTGGACCTCTGCAGTCTATAATCCAACCACTGAGTGCCATCTTCAGTGTGATTATGGGGAGGATGGGGTTCACTCACAACTGTTGGAACAGGTCTATATTGCCTCCATACTGTGCATCAGAAAACCTACACTTCAGCCCGTGCCCTGACCACTTGTAACAATCTATCTCCAGAGGGATATTTAGCCCTTACGTTTGTTTCATGCAGTTGGTGCTGGTGTGGGAGAAAGATGCAAATCACTCTTCCTCCCACCTCTCTTGCCAGACTGGATAGTCCCAGCATCCCATGCACACAGTCTCTGTCAGAGAACACAAAATCACATCAGGAAAAAGCAAGCACTGGGTGTTTGTCATTCCCCAGACAATTTCCGTAGTGCTGTTTGACTCTGAATGCTTGATTACATTTCAAATTTATTTCCAATTGTTTTGAGCTGGATCAATGGGAGACAAAGGTGCCTTTTAGCTCTGGCACCTGCTGTTCCCCCCAACCCAAATGTCAAGGACTGACATTTGATGCCATTATCTCCAGTCGGTGTATTGATGTCTCACTTCCTTGGGTCCCCAGCTCCCAGGCCCATCTACCACACTCACACCCTGAAGGACTTTCACATTGATAAGATGACATCCTGAATGTCCCAGGGAGACCTGTGTGTCCAGATTTGCTCTCTTCCTGCCAGAGCAAAAGCTGGCCTACTAGGTTGGCTGCTATGTCCCTGCGTCCCTGGGAGAGGTCTCTCTCAGCCTGCGTCCTCCCCCTTTCCTCCCTGGGGAGCCGCCACATGTTCGTAGGTATGAATCCTGGGAGGAGCCAGGTGCCCTGTGGAACAGTGATGGTGGTAAGTGGTAGATGCATTTGTTCTCCTGAAGTTGGAGGAGACATTCAGGGAGATGAGGTCTGATGTCCTTCAGATAAAGTACTCTTTCCTGCTGTTGTCATTGGCATCTTGGAGGGCGGGGTCGCTCTGCAGGGCTGCATCTGCGCTCTCAGCAAACTCTGTGCCCTTGGCCTCATTGGTGTGGTAGGTGCCCTTGTGCCGGTACAGGTAGCGAAGCATGACGAGGAGGAGGCAGACCAGGACTAAGGCCACAGCAGTGATCACAGCTGCAGGAGGGAGGAAATTCAGGGGTCAATGTGGAGCAGGTGCTCTAGGACCTGGAACAGAAGGTTAGGACGCACAGGGGTTGTGCCAGCAGGACAAACATGTTGCTCAACCAGCCACAACCCTGAGCTGGTGACTTCCATCCTGTGCTTCTTCCTGCCTGGAATAAGTCTTTCAGAATCCCCTCTCCCTTCTCCCCACCCTTGGGGTCCCCTCTACTGTGTTCCTTAGCTACAGAAGTATCCCAGAATTGATTCCCGCTGGGACATGCTCATTGCCTACTGAGGAGACTGGTCTATAGGAGAATTATTACAAAACAAGCCATTTGCATAGTGCAAGTATGTGGGTTCGCTGAAGTGGAGGGGTTCGTGTGATGCAGAATTTTTATCTCTTTAGACAACCCCAACCGAGGTGTTTCCTGGAGAATGGGACTTTCTGTGATACAATCAGGAAAACCCTGTAAAACTGGAAAGAGTTGGCTGCTCTCTGCACATTTGACAGGGAGAAAAACAATACAAGGGCTATTAACTGTGCCTAGGGATAGAGAGGTGGTAGGAGGTATGTTCTCACCCCAGCCCATGCCATTAACTCTTGGGAGTAAGGACATGCTGAATCTGGCAAGAGGAACTGGATTTGGCCATGTAGATGATGCCATGCCATAGTCAATGCCCAGGATTCGTGGGACTTGGGGATGCAGGGAAATAAGGCATGAGGTAGGTCAAGAGGGGTCAAATCACTCTGGGCCTGGGGAGTGATGGGGTGAGGGGTTAAGAGGTGAATCTGAGAAGCGGCTGAATGGCAGCATTCTCGTGGGGGCTATTTCAAATTGGGCATTTGATTGGAAGCTACAGAAAAGCCTTTACTTTAGAATGCAGGTTTATCTGGAAGGTCTTGGGGAGGGGCTGTTGCGGGCTATGAGGCAGCTAAAACTTCCCAAGTCCCATCTTTATGGAAGAATTTACAAAACTTCCTACTGTCTTCAGGGGGACACTTGTGTCTATTCTTAATAATGTTGTCTAGGAAAAAGAACGGCTCAGGGCACAATAAATGGGAGAATTGTATGTTAAGTAAAATTGAACAGGTGTCTTTGATGGCTTCCTCCTGCTTCTTTTTCTTTTAATCGTAGCTATTAATAAGTGTGAGCAGCGTGGGTCTTAAGGAAGAGAACAGAACACGTGCCACCTTCCAAATCTGGTTGTTCCTGAAGTGCAGTTTGGGGTGACAGGTGTGACCAGTGAGGAGCCAGCTGCCCAGGGTTCAACCCGAGGTGAGGTAAGGGTCAGACCCAGAATCAGGGATATGGAGTGAGGTAGAGTCAGCCCCTATCAGTCCACAAGCCCCAACCCTATTCTGCCCAAGATGCTTCCTCTTTAGCCCAAGTCTCTCTGGGTCAATAGCCTGGACAGGAGGTTCATCTTGACAGGTGTGCCCAGCACCACCCCCCACCAACCTTGCCTACTGCACCAGGCACCATGCTAGGCATTTCTTATACACACTGAAGGAGGGAAAGCACTGACCATCCCTCCCCCTTCTCAAATCCTCAGTCCAGTTCTCCCCTGGATCTTTCCTGGTTTCCAAAAGGGTCCCTGGCAAGTTACTAACCTGCAATGATGGCAATGTCCATTGTGGCATAGGACGTCCCTGGATCAAGCTCTGTGGACGAAAGATAAGAACTGAGGTGAGAGAGGAAGAAGTCTCTTTGTACACAGCAGCACCTCAGCCCCAGGCTGTACCCTCTACACCGCTGTGAGCAGCTCTGTGAATGGACCTGGCATGGCATGCTGGGTGCACAGACCTCTGTCCAGGGTGTAGAGACCTAGACCCAGGCTCGGGTTGTTCATTAATCAGGCTGGAAAACACTTGTGTACCTGGTAGAAGCTCAGTTGCCATCTGTGGTGTGTATATGGTGTGCAAGACTGTGTTGAACACTGGCCATTGGTGGTGCATCCATACAGACCAGATGTTGGCTTAGCTGCCACCATCTACTCTCTCCTGTGGTCTTCATGCAATCCTGTTAACTCCATGGTGTTAATCAGCACACTTTGCATGTAGAACACTGAGGCTCAGAGATGTGATGAGCCTGTGGTCCTGCAGATCACCCAGTGACTGACCCAGAGTTCATTGTTCCTCTTGTCTTTGAGGTCTACTTTCTCTTTCTTTCTTTAACAAGCCTCTCACTGAGACCTCTCCCTAGGTTTCTGCATCAGCTCTCCTGGGGGAAGGGCTGCCCTGTGGCACTAAGTTACTGACTGTTTTTCTGTAATTCACTGATCTAGTCAGAGGGTGAGGATCCCAGGGTGAGAGGGAACTTCGCAGAACCTCGAGATACTGCATAGCATGCTTCCTCTCCTCTGGGAGATGAGTGAGAAGAAGGATTTATTAGACCACAGAAATACCAGTGTTAACACGGAAATCCCATGTTCCCATTACAACAGCTATGCATATTAAAACAGGGAAGGATGCTTTCTAATAGCCATTTCCACTCAGATAATCACTTCAATTATAGAGCTATGAGGTCATTCTCCCCAGGGCAAGTGCCAGATGCTTGTTTCTGATAAGAAACTGACTGGTGGTATCAGGGGGGACAGTGGGTGAGGGAGAAACTGTTTCCTAGCTGAAGGCCCAGAGCAAGAGGAAGGAGAGCCAGGCGAAGGGGTCTGGTGCCAGCACAGAGCTCAGAGGTGGGAAGGACAATAAAACCATGTATCAAGGTGATACAGAGACACAGTGGACACCCACCTGGAGGCTGGGCAGACTGGACCAGGCAGGGAAGATAGCTCAGTTTTCAAGACTTAAGAAGTAGCAAGTTCACCATGATGCTAGATTCTGGAATCCAACTGGGACAAGTACAGCCTGAGATTCAGTACCTAGCTCATAGTAGGTACTCAATAAATATTCACTGAGGGCATAGATAAAGGGATGTCCACATGAGTGAATGGGGGTGCAGAGGCTGGCATCCTAGACCTTTATCAATCACCCAGCGCCTCACTGGCAGTAAGAAAGAACAACACCTCGCTTATGGTACGTGCATAGATCATCCGTATGAATATTTATGGAAGCTCAAATACCCAGAATTGTCCTGAGGAATTTTCCTGGTGAAGACCAGCCTTCTTATATCACTCAGTATAATGCTGCCAGGGTTAGAAGGGACTTTTTATTCTTTTTAAAGAAAAATTAACAACTGCTTACCATGTGCAAGCATTTAACATATTTTAACTCCATCCCACAACAGTCCTATTTGGTAGGAGTTATTATCATTCCCATTTTACAGATTAGGAAACTGAGTCCCAGAAAGGGGTTATGTTTTCTCTGGATCATTTGTCATTACCATGAGAGTCAGGAGGCAGTCAGTCCACGCCCAGGCGGTGTGGAGTCAGGGTATAACCCTGCAGGGCACCGCCCAGGGCAGAGCCTTGGCAAGCTGGTTTCCAGAGGAGGCATTTGACCTAATTCAGGTGGGGTTCATTTTGTGGCTTGTGTTTAAGACCTGTACCCAAATTTATCTGCTTAGACACTAGTGCACTTTCAGCACACCTATCCCATGATTCTCAGTTGTGAGAGGGCCAATTTTTTTTAAGACCCCAAGTATTCTGCATTTTTCATCCATGGCTCTCCTCAAGGTTGCAACATTTCCACCAGACAGTAAGCTCCACAAGTCCAGACATCATATTTGTCCTTCCCAGAGTTATATGTCCAGCATCAGGCTGGGTGCCTGGCACTGAACCATAATTGGTGAATATTTGAAAGTGTGATTCCTCACTTTATACATTGTTGGTGTAAATGCAAATTAGTACAACTGCTATGGAAATCAATATGGTAATTCCTTAAAAGAGTAGGAATGGAAACACTATATGACCTGGATATACCATTCCTCACTATTAATGCAAAAGAATTAGAATCAGCATACTATAGTATTACATGCATACCCCTAGTTACAGCAGCACACCAGCCTAGGTGCCCTTAAATAGATGAATGGATAAAAAAAAGAGGTATGTATACACAATGGGAATTTACTCAACCATTAAAAAAGAATAAAATTATGTTCTTCGCTGTTAGATGAATGGAACTGGAGAATATCATGCTATGTGAAATAAGCCAGACTCAGAAAGTTAAGGGTTGCATGTTTTCTTTCATATGTGGAAACTAGAGAGAAAAATGAATAAAAAGGGGATCTCATAAAAATGAAGAGGAGAGGAAGTGACTCAGCAGAGTAGAGGAAGTGGATCAGGAGAAGTGGGGAGGAAGGGAAAGCTGGTACTGGGGAATGAAGTCTACCAAATTACGTTCTATGCATGCACAACTATGTCACCGTGAACCACATTTCTGTGTATAACTACAATGCACCAATTAAGAAACAAAGCTAAATTTCTTCCAAGGAACCAGAATCAACTAAACTGCACCCTTTACTCTCCACATCTTTGTGAAGCTGAGAATGGTCATTTTTCTCCCCCATGGAATCTGCCATTGGCTGCCGCCAAATTCCTGCTGATCCCACACATCCTCAACAGGATCAGCTGCACCTGGTCTGGTTAAAGGTATCCCTCCATGGGAGGCAGCAGGGCACACACATGCAATGCAGGAGGTGTTCTCTAATTTAGTTGGCAGCTAACGAAGTACAGGACTCAAGTCGCAGCTGGATCCCTGGGGGCCAGTGGTGTTTCTCAGATGTTGATGGAGAGCAGGGTCTGACACTGGCCCTGGGAAGGAAAGTCATGCTCATCTGATGCTACCATGAACCTTCCTTCTCTTCTGCTTTCAGATGATGCGATGCTGGTGTTTGAGTCTGTTTTCATTCCTATAACTGAATATGATAGTTTGTGTAATTTATGAAAAATAAGAGACTTATTTAGCTCAGGGTTCTAGAGGCTGGAAAGTCCAACAGCATGGTGCTGGCACATGGTGAAGGCCTTCTTGCTGATCATAACATGGCAGAGGACACCACAGGGTGAGACAGAGCAAGGGTTCTGGTGAGGGCTCAGTTTTGTAACAATGCCAGTCCCTCATTGATCCACCAATCAGTTAATCAATGAATGGATCACTGTACTAATGAGGACAGGCCTTTATGACCTTTTCACCTTCCAAATGTTCCACCTCCAAATACCATTAACCGGTCTGACCCTGTCGGCTCTGGGGATTAACTTTCCAACACATGGAATTTGGGGAACAAACATTTAAACATGGCATCTAGGAAACTCTTCTTGCAAAGGGTTGTTTCTATATTGCCACCAGAGGGAAGAGGCAGGTTGGTGAGAGAGGGACTTGGATGGAAGGGCTGTGTGTGGTGGAGTGACAGGTGGGGCTTCTGGGTGGAGGAGGATGGTCTTCTTCAATAGGGATCCGACTGCTGTGATGACTGGTCACCGTGTCAGAGGCCGGGCTCCAAGCAGCCTTATTTTAAACACTAAGCCCAATCTATCTTAGTTGAGTTATAAGATGTAAGTAGGAGGAAGAATGCTTCAGCCAGAAAATAAAAATGGAATCACCCTCTCCTTAGTCCAGGACGGTGATACCAAGGGAAATCAGCAAGAAACCTTATAAAGTGCTAACTGAGCAAAATGAAGTCCTCACTGTTCACATGGGGGTCCTCCTCTGGGGGTGGGAGGTAACCTGTCAACTTTGGATTGGGTGGATTTTGTGGTTTATTAAGGAGGTAGCAAATATCCTCTCTTTTGGCAGAAGAGTGAAGGAAAGGGGAAACATTGTCCACCCCATCTGTGGCAAACACACCCTGCCTAGGATTTCTAGGAAAATCAAATTTAAAACAGGAAGAGAGGGAGGAGATTCCAGCCAGGCTTCCTCCTCTGGCTCACGGGAGGATCCCCAGTGAGTGGGAAGCTGCCTGGGGCTTAGTCAACATCCTGCTGCTTGGGATGGGGGAGGGGGTGGTAGATAGCAACCTGCAACTGAAGGAGCTCAGATTCTTCTCTTTGAAGGAAGAGAAAAATCTACCCTTAAAATGGTTGACAGTTGATGTGGCTTCAGCACAAGGGGCCAGGAGATTCAGTTATTTAACTTCAAATTTGCATTTGTCTTTTTATCAAGCTGACTAATCATCACAGGGAAAAGAGAAGAAAGCCATTCAGAGGGAACTGAGCCTGAGGGCACTGGAGAAGCAGGGGACCAGGTCACCAGAAAGTGAGACAGCTTTCAGGTCCAGGCTCTGGGGGAGTCACACCTCCTGGATACAATCACTCAGAGACCCTGTGGGTTGGTCTTACATCCTCTATAGAGAATTCATGTCTCCAAACACTCACTCCTCTTCCCTCTATGTTCTCCTTGAACTTGCTTCAGCACCTCTCCAAGAGGACAGAACCTTAACATGAGCTGTTTTGTTACTGGTCTGGGTCTTTTTGTCTCCATGCATGTGAAGTAGGATAGAAGAAATAAAGGTAGGTAGAAAGGGAACGAAAGGAAAGGAAAAAAAGAGACTCTAGTTGTAAATGTAAAACCCTCATGATCTCCTCTTTTATCCTCCAGGTCTGACATCCTCAAATTTCTGAGAAATCTGCAGATCTTAGAATTAGTGAAAATTCACTCCTCTATAAAAATGGCCTTACTTTGATTAAAGCTTAAGTGCACTGTTATCCTACACAATGCAATTTCATGTGAGATGAAACAAAGGGAGATGTATTTTAAGAAACCTGCAATATAGGCTAACTATATTAGGTATCTTCACCTTTGACTTTTGAATAAAGCTCTTCCTCTTTGCTAAAACCTGACACCTCATTAAATTCTTCTCTGCAACATGTCAAGAGCCTGGAAGGTCTGAGCAGAGGTGTCCTCTGCCTCTGTAGATATGTCCTGGATCCCCTCACGGTGATAGATGGAGGTGATGGGAGTCATCCATTCTTGCAGGACATGGACTCTCATCTGGAGAACTGTGGACTAGGTCTGACCTCCGATCTTCAGGATAAAGAAATGCCCAACCCTCTGGGTGGACATGCATGTCATGCCTTCCACACATCTCATGTTCAATACATGTGAGTCTTCAAGGGAGAGAAAACACACCACATTTCTTTTGCAAAGGTCAATAGGAGATTGAGCAAATGGCAGCACTCAGTGAAAATTGGTGCAAAGGCCCTAAGAAGAGAAGGAATAAAATGCTCTTATGAGTCAGTCTCCTTGAATGGCACCTTATCCTACTTCTCTCATCAAGAAGTAGGATTTTTTACCTATGGGGTCAGTAACATCTTGGGTAGGTTATCTCACTTTCTGGAGTCTCCTCTTCTCATCCATGAAACAGATAGCATAACCCTGGCCTAATAAGGTTATTGTGGGGCTGAGGAGCTAAGGCACTGGGCCTCAAATCTGAGCACATCAGAATCATCTGGAGGACTTATTAGGTTCCAGATCATGGCCCCTTGCCCCACCAAGATTCTGAGTAATCTGTAGGTCTGGGGTAGGCCTGAGAACTTGTCTGAGTGCCTTGCATTGAGAACTACTGAGCTCATATCTATGAAAATACACTGACCCCCTGACACAGTTCAAATGCACAGTTTATTACATCCCACCCCTTTGTGAGATGGTGATATCAGCCTTCAGTAAACAGAATTGGGGGGCTGATACCTTCTTACCCATGCAAATAAAGAGTCACAGTCACAGCCACCTCAGCCACAGCACTGAGCTAGTTTCTCCTTTTTTCCCAGGACCAGCTGATATAGCTGGAGACCTGAGAAGTAAATACTCTGAGAATCGGTCACCTCTGCCTGTTTCCCTACCTGCAGCCAGGATGGGTGATGGACGTGGGGAGATGGGACTCTTGTGTCAGGCTCTGGTAGATGCACACAGTTTTCTAAACAATGGCTCATGAGACTGAAGTTGAAGAACAGGCTTGTTCTTTGGCAATGAAGCAAATTCTTGAGACCAATGGCAGTAAAAATTACTATTGCTGATTAATTTAAGGATAGATGGGCTCTGATGACACAGTGGGGAAATGTTTCATGGAAGCACAGGTGGCTGGAGTGAAGGGAGCCCTGGGAATACTGTTTGCATTCAGAAACCTTCTTGAGGAGAAGGAAGATATACGGAAAGGCACAGGATCCTCCCACAGCTTCCACCTGTCACGCAGGAGCTGGTGGCCTAGCCTGTACACCTGGGAGGTTAGCACAATTGCCAGGCACAGAGCAGATAAGCAGCAAGGGTTGGCTCAGCTTATACCTGGCACCTGGTCCATCTTGGAAAGTGATTTTGGCCTTCTAGTATTTGTCACTTCACCCATAAAATATGGTGGCACTGTGGTAAAGGCGTGTTGAGTTGGTATGTGGTAAGTAGTATGATGCCTGACATAATTTGGACTATTTGGATATTTATTATTATCACTGCCAATTAGGTTGGTATGACCTTGGTTAAAGGGAGGTTCTCAAAATTGGGCACTTTCAATGTTCTGGTACCCTGTGTGGCAAATGTATCACCCTGAGAATCAAAAAATCCACTTCTAGTAATCTTAGAGAAATAATCCAGAACAGAAACAAAAACCCACGCTCAGAAAAGTGTTTTGCAATGTGGCTTAAAATGGAAAACAGAACAATCTAAATGTCCTACATTCGGGAATTGGTTATGTAAAATATGATACACTTCCCCGTTAGAATATGATGATGTAGTCACTGAAATGAAATGTGAATTCTTAGTGACAGGAAGAAAAACTTGTGATATGATGTTAAGTGAAAGGAATCGGGCCCTGTGAGCAACAATGATGCTAAATATTCCCCCCAAAATCTCAGAGAAAGGAATAAAAGGAAACACACTTAAAATGTTAGGTGTTGGCTTTTGGTTGGTGGACAGGGGTCATGAGCAGTTTTGTTTTCTTCTGATATGTAATTTTCTGTACTTTCAAAGCCATCGATGACACCATGTGCTACTTTTATAGTCAAGAAATGGGAATGGATCTTCTGAACTTGCTATTGTCTTACAGAATCTTGTAGGTCTCAGACTAGGTCTGTGAAAGTAACTTTCCCCTGCTGGTCTTGCCCGACACACTCCATGCCCCCACTTCAATCCTTCATCTCATCCTGGTAATGCCAGCCCCATGTATGGTGGCAGGAAAATGTGGCTGGTTTCAAATGGGGAATACGTCAGGATGGACATACCTCTCCTGTGGGTGCTGATGGCACAAGGAGGTCATATCTGAGAGCAGTGACTGGGTCAAGGAGAAGGAGCGGGTGTGTGTGCTGTTTAGAAGGAAGGCATTGAGAGAGGAAGGACGATGCCTTCTCTGCCAGAAAAGAGGAGCAGTTATCTTGAGTGGGCAATAGCATCCTCGTGGGCAGCCAGGTGCTCACAGCCAGGAGGAGGGGAAAGTGTGCTACAAAGTCTGAGATCAGGAGAGGTGAGCCACCACTCAGTGAGACAAGGGCAGAGCTGAGTGGTAACGAGGAGTGGTCAGTGGGGCATGTGTGTCCAGGAGTCACACAGGGGGTCCTCCTGCTGTGCTCTGTTCCCTTCAGCTCTTCTTCCTCCACATCATCACACAGCCCTGAGCTGGGCCCTCTGGTTGCACAAGGGGTAAAGTCACTGGATCAAGGGAGGGCAGAAGGAGCCTGAGAAGCTGTTTTCCATCCGTGTCCCTCCACCTTCTTGTTGGGTGATCAACCACGCCCAGCTGGAAGGTTATGTGCTGCTGAAGGCCAAGTTCAAGTTCCACTGCTGGACCTTTCAAAATCTCTGGGTTCTCACAGTCCTTATTTCAGGTTCAATTCTCAAAATTTGCCTTTTGTCTTTGTTTCTCATGTGTGTGGACTGTGGGGTGGAAGGAAACCCCTTGAGAGGCAGAGGCTCTGACCCCTGCCACAGAGACTTTGAGTTTCTGCAAATTCATGCTCATCCTCTAAATTCAGATCAAGGTCACTTCCTCTGAGAAGTCTTCCCTGATTTCTGTACCAGGACTGTGTGCTCTTTCCGGTACTGCCACATGGTGCAGCAGCAAGCTTTATTGGAAAGGATCTTGCCGTCAATATTTTCGCCTTTGCAGGCCACAAAATCTCTGCTGTCTATTCTTCTTGGCCTGTTTGTTTGGAAATCTTTAAAAATGTAAAAACCATTCTTAGGTAGTTGACTGTACAAAAACAGATCTCAGGTTGTATTAGGCCTACAGGCTGAAGTTTGCCAACTGACTTGTTCATATCACCATTAAAATGCTTTTCAGTTGTCGGTCTCTGAGCTACAGAGAAAAAGAACTGGATTTCATGCCTTCACATCTGACATATGGCAGGTGGAATGAATAAGTGATGTTGTATAAAATATCCTCTGACATATCCCAACTGATTTTGCTATCATTATTTTATTCCTATACACTTGCTTCTCACATGCTGAATAAATAACCTAAGATTCTTTAAGTCACTAAACAGTCACTCCACAGATGTAAGTTAAGCTTCCAGTGACATTAATGGCTGCCATTTATCTATTAAGTTCCTTGTGTGCAGCAGGCCTTTGTAGATTCCTAGGGAACCAGAGGTGAGACTGGAATCCTCTGCACATGTGCACATGAGCCTGTGTGAGCTCAGACATGTGGTTCAAGTTCAGACCACCAGGCCCCTGTGCCAGCCAGAGTCACCACTGACCTGCCCTCTGAGGTCCCTTCTCTCCAGCTGGATCATGCACACTAATCTTTGCCACTTCTCTGGAGGGCTTAATTCACTTAAAAAAAAAATCATATAATTGCATTTTCAGCATAATTAGGTACCTAATTACATGACTAAATGTCCTCGATCAGGCTGCATGTGTAAATAATGATGATTTAGTTAGCCACGCTTTGTTATTGGGTTTCCAGGGAAGCTCATCAGTCTGCACATAGGACAAGAAAAGTGATTTTCTCCTTCCTTCACAGAGTTTGACAGGCAGGAGTAGCAGAGCCCATGTCCGGAGTGGGGGTGGCGGGGAGTGGAAGGGACTTCTGCTGTCTACAATCTCACCTCCAGGTTGAGAGGTTTGGTGTCCATATTATATTACAAGAGCAGTGGGGCTTTACTAGAAGGAATGCTTAGAAAGGGGATGCCAAAGTATTCCAGAGAGAGCAAATCCACCATGTGTGGATCAGAAGGGTGTACATGCAATGTGAAGAATCCCGGGATAAAAGGAAGGCTGGGAACAAGAATCAGGAAGTCGTTTGTGCTCCTTCCCTAAAATGCATCTTTTTCTCCTGCTCCAGAGAATTTCTCAGAGCTACAGGAAAGGCCACTGTTTATGTGGGGATAAAAACCTAAGGCTGAGGCTGGTGGTCAGGCTCACATGAGACGATGCTGATGAAAGCCATCTGGGAATGTACACACAGGATGTGTCAGCTATTATCATTCATGTCACTGAAATTGGTTAAGGCCTGGACACAACTCTGACATAAAATCCTTAAATAACAAAGTGCTAAGCTGCGTTCAGGAAAAGCCTCCAAATCCACTCAAGGATGGTTTGGATCCAGCTTTTCAAGGACAGACATACTCTGAAGAAATAATCCAGTCAATGACCTTCAGATGCTAAAAGGTCAACCCTGCAGAACATAGTAACTCTTGAAAAGAAACTTGCCACCTACACGTGCACAAAGAACTGTGTTCCTCACCCTTTCTCACCATCCAATCAATGAGAGCTTCTCCCTTCTCCCTTCTTAAAAATGCCCTCCTTACTAACTGCTTGGGGAGGATTTAGCTACTGACCTTCTGCTACTGGAGGGCAAAAAAAAGTGTATTCTTTTTGCAAAAACCTGGTGCCACAGTATTGTCTCACATCAGGCTGTAAGCCCTCGATTAATAACAATATCATTGAGATTTGCCGTTTATGCTGAACTGGTGTTTGAAAAGGGTGCTGGGAAGGCAGGATGCATTTGGGTCTAAATATTAGGAGGATACTCCCAAGGGTAGTGGTGAAGACAAGGACAGACACACATCAAAAGATGCTCCTTCCAAAAAGCTTAGAAGTTTCTCAGGACTATCCTGATGGGAGTGTGGGTTTTAGTGACAGACAGATTTAGTAGGAGTCCTGGCTCCCTCCTTGTCCCATCTGCACACACCCTTCTTTGACTCTCAGCTCTCTCCTCTGTAGAGAGGACTTTGGTAGCAACATACACAAAGCATCTGAATGACTCCCAGGGGGACGGTGCCCAATGTATGAAAGCTCTTATTATTGTTCTCTTATATTTAAAATGGTTGCTTCATGTGCACACATAATCATGTGGACATGCAATCACGTGCACACTCACAGAAGCCAAGACTTGGGCTATGTGAGGGTGGGGGGTGGCAGGAGACTCAGGAGGCCAGTCCCTGTAAGTGGGAATGACAGAACATGCTTTTTTTTAATCTTCTTTAACACTTGGATTTCCTGAGTTCTTCCACTGTGTTGTTAGCCCTCCTTTGTCCTCGAAACCCTGTCTTCTGGGTATCAGGGCAGGGAGGGGACTTCAGGAAGTCACTAATTCATTTCCCCATTTCGCATCTGTGACAGAGCCAGGAAGTTGCCTGCCCCCACTTGGAGAGCCTGTGCTTTTTTTTTTTCTGTGTCTGGGAAGGAAAAGCTATTTCTTTCTACTATTCCTGCCCTATCACCCCTTTCCCCCATTCTCCCACTGTTTTTCTAGCTACTTCATTATATATTTCAATCCATCACCCTGGCAAGCTCCTGCTCCATCTTATCAGCACCCCCACCCCTATCCATGCCTTGTAATTTACATTTGCCCAACATTAATCTTTTAAAAGCAAAGAAGCCATAAACATATACATAATTCTGCCTCTTGTCAGCTGAAATTCCATGACACAAATCAACTGCCATCTAAATTAAATGTTTCTTTCATAGAAAGTGATAAATGCCCTAGAGACTCATCAAAGAAAAGCCAACAAACTTAGACCTTGTTTCACTTCGGGAATTTGTAGGTGGCGTGACTGAAGTCCAACAACCAGTTAATGTCTCAAGACCAGTAGAAATCAGACAATCGCACAGTCCTCTTATTTCAATGTTGCCAGTATGGACAGGATGCTTTCTTCATCACTTCTCACCAGGGGTTTTAGCACTTTAAAAGCAAGGCTTGAAACTTATCATCTAATCTTTTGGAAAGAAGGATAATCACAGCAGGATCTACTCTTCTGTCACTAAGGTGTGCTGATTTATTTAATAAAGGCAAGCCAAATAACAGGATGAAAACAGTTACCCAAAAAGCCATCAGGCAGCCATAGGATTAGATCTATTTGAACAATCAGGATTATGGGCTCCCTGATAGGCCAGATAGTCTAAAACAGTATAGATTTCAAATGCTTGTATCCTTTATAAGTATTCATGATTTCATACTAAAATAAATGAAATTTTTATTTCAAATAACAACTTTTGAATTTTTTTTTGAAATAAAAAAGCAGAAGAAAAAGGAAAGAATATGAATGCTAAACCCAACACATATCAAGAACTTATTTTACTACCTTCCTTTTCCTTGTCTTATTACTTCTTCCACTATCACTACCGTGCCAGATATTATTAATGAATTTTATTGTTTAGCTGCATGGGGTGAGTAATGGGCAATGAAAGGTCTTGATGACCACATTCAGGAAGCTGGGTCTTCTTGAATAGTGGGTGAACAGAAACTGCAGGTGTTAGATTATAGAACAAGAGATTCTTCAGAAATGTTGAAGTAGGATAAGGATGAGGAGAAGGAATAGCCTTAGTTTAGAAGAGCACTTGAAAATTACTGAGGAGAGTTCAGGATGACACCATGAAGGGCCAAGAGGGATGAGAGGAGAGGACAGTTATGAAGGGTTAGGGTTTGAGGTTGGGACTGCAGGAAGGCAAGTCTGATAAGATAAGAGGCCAGGGACCTGAGAATTTGAGGTTTGGGCAGGATTGGGATTAGAAGTCAATAAGGCAGTAAGGTTATAAATCATATCCAGCTACTGAATGAATCATTTTGCAACCATATCATTTCAAATATTAAAAATAAATATGTACCTCAGAGTTTTAAATTTATTTAAAAATAGGTTTCTAGAGTTGGGAGTATAGCTCAGGGGTGGAGTGCCTGCCTAACTTGTGTGAGGTCCTGGGTTCCATTCCAGGAAAAAAAAAATAGGTTTCTAACCATTAGGAGTGGCATTGACAAGACTGATGGAAAGGATGTGTGAGAAGGGAATCTGAAAAGCTGCTCAAAAGATGTGTTTTAAAAACTTGGAATGCTTCCTCCACCTGTAAAGCTTTGCAGTTGGGAACTTGGCCTGGGGTTGCTATTGGGTGGGCTCCCTCACAGGAGGAGTCTCTTGTTCCTGATTCTCAACTATGGCTGCACATGGAACCCCCTAGAGTCCTTTCAAAAACACCCTTATTGGGCTGAGGATGTAGCTCCATGTTAAAGTACATGCTTAGCATGTGCAAAGCCTGGGTTCTATCCCCAGCACCACCAAAACTAAAAGAAAAAGAACACCTATATATAGGTTATTCTACTAGGGTTGCTGGATAACTGTAGGACACCAGTTCAGATAAATTATAAAAAATGGTTTAGGACAATTACACCTCAAATACTTCATGCCAGCTCCACAGATAGTCTGGTCCTTTTAAATCACCAGATATGCTCAGAGTTTCACAATCTTAGATACTTAGAAGCTAAACTGAACTTCTGAAGGTGCAGCTGTCAAACAGGGTATGTATTTGGGGGTAGGAGTGAGGAACCTCCAGGCAGTACTTCCAGAATGAATAGAAAGCTTTTGGCATCAGAAAATCTGGCTTCCAACAGGAACACACCAAATTGGGTAAGAATTCCACACCTGGGTCTCAGGTCTTAGCTGTAAAATGGGAACAGGTGCAGCTATTTTTAGTAGGCTCAAACTGCACACATGATCCCCTGATCCTATGGAAAGTACTGATTCTAGGTTCAATGTTGGGGCCCCGGGGACCCTCTGATGCCATTCTTCACCAGCCCTCATGGCCACACCTGTATTCTCATGTGTTCCCAATCAGACCCTTTGGTCTGCGGTGCTCAGACCACAGATCTGCTTTGGTGTATAATAAAGCAAAGAAGTTTCCTGGGTCTCATTGCTCTTATTTCCAAGTTGAAGGGCCCTGGGGATGGGTTCCAGAAAGCAGCTGGTGAGCGGCTGGTTCAGGTTTACTTTATCAGCTCCAGCTGCCCAGTGCAGGGGCCCCAGGTCCCCTTGCAGCTGCCTGATAAGAAGCTCAGCTACAGGGGAACCTTATCAGAGGCGGGCCTGGGGTGGAGGTAGGGGGAAAGCCATTCCCATCAGCTAGAATAAGAGGGAGAAAGGCAAAAGGCTCTCAGAGGAATTATGAAGTCCATACACACTCACACATATCAAGGAAGTTGCGGTGAGGTCAAGCTCTGTGTCCTGCTGGTGCAGCAGGGAGGCAGTGTCTTGACTCCCACGCAAAGACAGGGTCCCTAAGACCCTGCTTAGGACAAGGCATCACATGTCCACACAGCATGGAGTCTGTAGCACAGTAGAGACCTCTTGGATTTAAACTGCAGGTGGTACCATTTAGATCTCCTCCACACTGTGTATGTGTGTGCATGTGCATGCAAGCAGGGGTGTGTGCAGTAGGGAGGGACAAGAAGTGCTTACTGCAAAGTCATCTGTCCCCTTAAAACCATGGTGCCTAAAGCAAAAGTGTGATCACAAAGAGAAGGGTGACACAGTCTGCTTGCCAGTGTGCCTGTGCGGTACAGACGCTGTAGAAAACACTTGAATTTCCCTTCCTGGCTCTGCCATCTGCTACTGCTGTGGCCTTTAGACAGTTACTTTGCACCTGGCCAAGCCCCCTGTATTCAGGGACAGCCAGGAGACCAAGTTGTATCAGGACCTGTGTTAGCTTTCTATCAGTACAATATATAAATACCCAATATATAAAAAATAATCAGCTTATAAAGAGCAAAGATTTATTTTTGCCTGCAGTTTGGGAGGTTTTGGTCCATGATCAATTTGCCCCACTGCTTTGGGCTGAGGGACACGCAGCTCATCATGGTGGGAGCCCACGGTGGAAGCTGCTCACCTCATGGCCCATAAGTGAAAGAGAGAAAGGAAGGGACCAAGATTTCAATATCCCCCTCAAGGGCAGGCCCCCAATAACCTAAAGACCTCCCAGTTGGTCCTGCCTCTTAAAGGGTCCACCTCCTCCCAGTAACATTATTCAGGGGACAGAGCCTTTAACATATGGGCCTTTGCAGGGGAGGGGGGTGTCACACAAGATCCAAATTATAGCAGGATTTGAGAATCATATATTAAAAAGTATATAATATCACTCCCCTCCTCAAGAGCATATGGACAGGCCATCGCTTCGTGGAGCAAGGTCACTTTTCCATCACCTCTGCCCTCCATTATCCCAGGCTGTAGTGAGGATAGAGGAGATAAGAAATATGAGTGCACTTTGGTACCCACGAGAGACATATGCTCAAGTGGCCAGACTGCCAAGGCCATCGGGCAGAAGAGAAGCTCATGAGTCAGAAGCCTGCAATTTTAATATCCACTGTCTATTTATCCTGGGTTCACATAATTGGAAGAGGGAGGCCCATAGGATAAGCCCAGGGGTTTGCATTTAAGGGGTTTTGCTCATTATCTTCCCATCATCAGAGTAAGCAAGATGGCCCTGGTGGATGAATATTATCTCCCAACGCATTCTGGTCTTAGGATCCTGACCGCTAATGGGACTTGCTTCCTGGATGGCTACATGAATCTGTACCTCTGACATGGCTGGTGCAAGTCCTGAGAAGGTAGAATCCTGTGTTGGAAGCTGAGTTGTGTGAACTTGAGCTGCTCTCTTCACCTCTTTGATTTTGGGGAGGAGAAGGAGGCTGTGTTTCTGAGCTAGGCTTTCAACGTGTCAGGGGAGAGTGATGTAGGCCTTCTTTCTCCAGGAATGTGTCAGCTTGGACCCAGAAGCATTGGGCAGAGACCACTCCTGTCCATACTCTTTCACATTTTTCTTCTCTGTCCACTGCAGGTCCAGAACCTCCACCCCGAGGGGTAACGGTCACTGATCCATGCTCTTTGCTTGGCTCATGCCCCTAGGGTTCACATCAAGCCTGAATCTGCAGGGGAGAGGCCTGTGCACACCCACCCATCCTGCATAAGGCTTGCTTCCAACTCTCAGTCATGTACCTGGCTGCTCCCTGAGATCCTAGAGCTACATAACCCCCTGAGCTGCAGAAAAGCTTTACCCAGAAGACCCAAGCAGCAATTTCAAGCAGGCTCTGAAAGCTGTTCTGTGTGTGTGTGTATGTGTGTATGCACACACAGGTACACAAGTGCAAAATGGGCACTTGGAGAAGTCCCTCCTGGCTCTCCTTCTGCTCAGGACTCCAGAGAGACTCTAGGATTCTCTTCTTCCTTCCCAACTCCCATCACATGGCAGACCTTTGATGCCCAAGTTCTTAATCTCAGCTTCTTGCTGGACCATTAACTTTGACACTGAAGGCCCACTCTCAGATTGATGAGACTTTTAGCTAGGGCTTGAAGGCTCCCAGACTTGGGGACAGTAGAGTTGGAAACACGACAGATGTGGGGAGAAGGTCCCATTCATTGGCCCTCTGCCATCTCACTTGCCTGTCTTTCTCTCCTGGTTACCTATTCCCACCTCCTCCCTCAGCTACACTAGCTCCCTGGATGTTCCTTGACCAGGCCAAGCCTGCTCTTACTCCAGAGCATTTGCATCTGTTGGGCCCTCTGTGTGCTTCTCTGAGATACCCCGTGTTTGGATTCCTGGTTTCCTTCAGATCTCTCTCAAACATCACCTCCCCCACCCTGTGAAGCCTTCTCTGGCTACACTCTGAAATAACACCCTCTCTCTCCCCTACCTTCCCTACCTCCCTAGTGCCATCCGATGGACTATGCATTCCACCCGTGTGTCTCTTTGGGGATTATTGCTCGTTTATTGGCCGTCATATCATCAGGGATGACACACAGTTGAGGTGTTCAGTCCTCATTTGTGGAGCAGGACACTTGGGCCACAAGCTTGACAGTGCAGGCAGAAGAGACAGAGAGTGTAACAAGGGGAAATCTGAATACACCACCTGCTCTTGGTTCCCAGGTAAACCCTCTAGGCTTCACCACTTACGTGCTTTACGACCCGTTATTTGCTTTTCTAGACTTAAACCACATCTCTTGCTCTTA
The DNA here is from genome assembly GCF_045843805.1 of Urocitellus parryii. Taxonomy (NCBI): domain Eukaryota; kingdom Metazoa; phylum Chordata; class Mammalia; order Rodentia; family Sciuridae; genus Urocitellus; species Urocitellus parryii. Next base: position 187,862,456 of record NC_135531.1, on the reverse strand, counting down.
GTTTCATGATTTCTCAGTTTCTTTAGTGGATTTAAAAAATCACCAGTGTTAGAAGTAGAGATAACACCTCTGACCTGTGGGTCAGGATGATGACAGTTGATGAAGCGATTCCACATGCACAGACCACCAATTACTTCCTAAGCTTCAACCACCTTCCCCACCTCAGTCCATCAATATCCCCTATTCCTACCCTAGAAGACAGATTGAGGCTGGTTATCCTGTCTCCACATGTGGCCACCTAGAGAATAAACTCTCTTTTGTAACACTTGTCATTCTGTGAGTGACATGCCGAGTAATGGGTGTAATGAGGCAAATTGGGCCAAAGCGGAGGTGGTGGTACACTCCTATAATCCCAGCTACTTTGAGGCCAAAACAGAAGGATCTCAAGTTCAAGGTTAACCTAGGCAAGACCCTGTCTCAAAAGTTTAAAAAGGATGTAGCTCAGTGGTAGAGCAATTCTTGGTTTAATCCCTAGTATGGCAAAAAAAGAAAACGAACAAAAATAAAACAAAACAAAAAACTGAACACAAAAAAACACCCACCAAAAAAACTAAAACAACAAGCAAACAAAGCAAAAACCAGAAAAAACGGGATTCGGTAATAGGAGCACAGGTGAAAGGCCATGGTTGAGCATGGTAGCCAACGTTTTATAATTGACGAGACGTGGACTTCTTCCCTGAGTCTCCACCTCCATCTCTGGTAACAGTCTCTTAGGCTGGGCATGGTTTCAATAAGAAAATATGCAATGCACCAGGCCTGACCCTGCCACATGGAAAGGTTGCTCCCTCTTGCCCAGAGATGGTGAGAAGTGCCATTTTCTGAAGGACTGAGATGACTGACTCCAGCTGCATGCTGTGCACCTGCTCTGGCTTTTCTTCCTGTACCTGCCAGGATGATGTGAGGATTTTCGGGGGTGCAGGAGAAAGGAAAGACTACAAGAGGCACTGGGCAGTGGCAGATCAGGTAAGGGGAAACAAAGTGCTTCTTGTGTCCCCAGCTGGACCCGGCCTGACCAAGCCTCTGTCTGCTGCCTGCTCCCTGTCCCCACCTACACATCTTCCTTCCAAGGCTTTTCATGCATTCATGAGTCTGTGGTGTCCCTACAAAGGGGAGCAATGAAACCAGGTTGGGTCTTGGCCTAGAAATTGCACCATTAAAGATTCTCCTATTGAAATCATGAGTGGGCAAACTTTCTCCACAAAGGGCCTGATAGTGGTTTAGACTTTGTGGGCCTATGGCAAATGCTCAACTCTGCCATCGTGGCATGAAAGCAACCACAGACACTCTGTAAGAGAAGTGGCATAGCTGCTTTAAAACTGTATTTGTAAAAGCAGATGCTTGCTGGATTTGGCCCACGGGCCATTGTTTGCAGACCTCTGGCTTGTCTGTGTCTCTGAGTCTCTTGCCTGTCAGGTTAGCACACACTTTGTGTATGTCTGCTGCTAGGGCTGAACCTTCACCTACAACTTCTCATTGAAGGTGCCTGTAGAGACCGAGTGGCTGAGCTGTAACTTTAACCCACATCTGTCTCAGCAAAGCCGGTGGCCTTACCAGAACACAGGCACATGTCCCACTGACTCGGCCCTACCAGGCCTCATGTCGTCCTTGAGAACCTCTGAGGTTGTATGAATGCAGGCATCAGCTGGGAAGCAGAGGCCAAAAGGAGGGGGAACAGCACCCCCAAGGCCATGCTCACTCAGTGGTGGGGCTGAATCCACAGCTGCTGGGACTCATGCAGGTGGCTCTGACTGGCACAGTGCACTGGTTGGCTAGGCCCTGTCACAGATGGACGCTGAAGGGAATCCTGAGCCCTGGGGTGTTATTTGAAGAGACTCCCCCAAATAGTCTATTCAAATAGCCATAGCCTGGTTAAACTTCGGGTTTGGTCTAGAAAGGATGCAGCCCAAGGTTCCAGGTGGAAGTTGCTGCCTTAGAAGCCACAGGAACTGGGGCAGTGAACTCATTTGTCCTTGGGGAGGGCTTTAAAAGTGGAGAGTTCAAAGGAGAGCCATCATCAGGGCCTTGTGGGGCAGGAGGCAGGGGAAGAGGAGGCCAGCCTTTCACGTCCCCTAGAAAGTTACTCCACTGTTTCCACAGTTTTGGGGACAAGGAGCGTGACATGTGGCCGGGAACTTAGATAATTATGCCTCCAATATAGTACAACCTCAGAGATGGCTTTTATCAAAACCCCCACCCTGGAAACAAAACAGCCCAAAAGCCTTCCGGGAAATAAGAAGAAGGCTCAGAAGAGCTCATGAGTGGGAAGCACTGTCTTCTCAGGGCATCTCCTCTTGAAGGAACACAAGGCATTTCATCCGCCTTTAACTACCATGTCCTCAGAGATGAAGTTTGACTTCCTCCAACATTGTTTGTTTTCTGAGCGAATGACAAACATGGTTTCACTCAAATGAACTTTTAAAAATAGCACGTTCCAAAAGGGGGTTTCAGAGATTCCAGGATTCTGAAATAGGAAATGACCCAGGGGTAATTACCAAAGTCGGATATAAATAAATGTACTTAGCCTATTTGAACACACTTTCTTTCACTCCCCTGTGAATGAAAACTTTGTTCTCCTTTGAAATTCCTCATTTCCTGCACACAGGAGAGCCAGTAGTTTTGGAAGGGGGACTCAGAGATGGCCCAGGAGTTGGGCCCACTGGGTTCAAATCAGAGCCCTGCCACTCACAGTGGTGTCCAGCCCCCTGAAGATGGGAGTATCCCTTACAGCACTCAGCTCACAGCACAGCATGGTGGCCAACAATGGGTGTGACTAGACATTTATCTCCCACTTAAAAAGGCCAGGCCACTTGTGCACAGGGAGGGCTCTGTACATTGGCACTAATTTTTCTATTTTACATTCTTGCAACTTGTCTTCATTTAAGTCATTCTCCAGATCTGGAATATTCTCAAAAATCAACATTGATCACTAATGACTTGTTTCTGCAAGCACAAGATTTTAATTAAACAAGCTAAAACTACCAAGTAGAAATTCGCTGTCTATATATGTCTATATGAGGGGAATTATATGGCTTGAAGTTATTCTTTAAGTATCTAGATGTCTACAAATTGATGTCAACATACTTTATATACAACCAGAGATATGAAAAATTGGGCTGTATACATGTAATAAGAATTGTAATGCAAAAAAAAAAAAGGTATTGTGTTCACTTACAACTAAAAAAATATTTTAAAAAATGTAAGGTCAAAATCTTTAAAAAAAAATCTAGCTGTCTATTTAGCTAAGTCAGAGACAATTCAGTCTGAAAGGTGAATTCATGTGATAAGCTATTTCTCACCAGGAGAAGTGGATTCTTTTTATTTCTCTCATGGTGTGTACCTCAGGATCCCAAGAAGCCCAGCAATGCTTTCAGGGCAGGGGTGGTATCTTGCACTATCTTCATCTCCTCTCAATTCCAAGGACCATGGCAGGATGGACCCACTATAATATAAAGTGTTCCCAGGGATAAAACAAGGTATATAGTAGTTATTAAACATTTACGAATGGATTGCTTTCATAAGAGAATTTTTTTTTTTTTTTTTTTTTTATTGGTCGTTCATAACACTACATGGTTCTTAATACATCATATTACACGGTTTGATTCAAGTGGATTATGAACTCCCGCTTTTACCCCATATACAGATTGCTGTATCACACCAGTTTCCCTTCCATTAATTGACATATTGCCTTTCTAGTGTCTGATGTATTCTGCTGTCTGTCCTATTCTCTACTGTCCCCCCTCCCCTCCCCTCCCCTCCCCTCCCCTTTTCTCTCTCTACCCCTTCTACTGTACATCCTTTCTTCCATTTGTATTATCTTGTCTTACCCCTCCTTTCCTCTTATATGACATTTTGTATAACCCTGAGGATCGCCTTCCATTTCCATGCTATTTCCCTTCTCACTCCCTTTCCCTCCCACCTCTTATCCCTGTTTAATGTAAATCTTCTTCTCAAGCTCTTCGTCCCTACCCTGTCCTTGTTTACTCCCCTTATATCAAAGGAGTCATTTGGTATTTGTTTTTTAAAGATTGACTAGCTTCACTTAGCATAATCTGCTCTAATGCCATCCATTTCCCTCCAAACTCTATGATTTTGTCATTTTTTAATGCAGAATAATACTCCATAGTATATAAATGCCACATTTTTTTTATCCATTCATCTATTGAAGGGCATCTAGGCTGGTTCCACAGTCTTGCTATCGTGAATTGAGCTGCTATGAACATCGATGTAGCAGTGTCCCTGTAGCATGCTCTTGTTAGGGCTTTAGGGAATAGACCGAGAAGGGGAATAGCTGGGTCGAATGGCGGTTCCATTCCCAGCTTTCCGAGAAATCTCCATACTGCTTTCCAAATTGGCTGCACCAATTTGCAGTCCCACCAGCAATGAACAAGAGTGCCCTTTTCCCCGCATCCTCTCCAGCACTTACTGTTGTTTGACTTCCTAATGGCTGCCAGTCTTACTGGAGTGAGATGGTATCTTAGGGTAGTTTTGATTTGCATTTCTCTGACTGCTAGTGATGGTGAGCATTTTTTCATGTACTTGTTGATTGATTGTATGTCCTCCTCTGAGAAGTGTCTGTTCAGGTCCTTGGCCCATTTATTGATTGGGTTATTTGTTATCTTATTGTCTAATTTTTTGAGTTCTTTGTATATTCTGGTAATTAGGGCTCTATCTGAAGTGTGTGGAGTAAAGATTTGTTCCCAGGATGTAGGCTCCCTGTTTATCTCTCTTATTGTTTCTTTTGCTGAGAAAAAACTTTTTAGTTTGAGTAAGTCCCATTTGTTGATTCTGTTTGTTAACTCTAGCGCTATGGGTGTCCTATTGAGGAATTTGGAGCCCGATCCCACAGCGTGCAGATCATAACCAACTTTTTCTTCTATCAGATGCCATGTCTCTGGTTTAATATCAAGCTCCTTGATCCATTTTGAGTTAACTTTTGTGCATGGCGAGAGATAGGGATTCAGATTCATTTTGGTGCAAATGGATTTCCAGTTTTCCCAGCACCATTTGTTGAAGATGCTATCCTTCCTCCATTGCATGCTTTTAGCCCCTTTATCAAAAATAAGATAGTTGTAGTTTTGTGGATTGGTTACTGTGTCCTCTATTCTGTACCATTGGTCCACCCGCCTGTTTTGGTACCAGTACCATGCTGTTTTAGTTACTATTGCTCTGTAGTATAGTTTGAAGTCTGGTATCGCTATACCGCCTGATTCACACTTCCTGCTTAGTATTGTTTTTGCTATTCTGGGTCTTTTATTATTCCATATGAATTTCCTGATTCTTTTATCGATTTCTACAAGATATGCTGTTGGGATTTTGATTGGCATTGCATTGAACTTATATAGGACTTTTGGTAATATCGCCATTTTGATGATGTTGGTTCTGCCTATCCATGAGCAGGGTATATTTTTCCATCTTCTAAGGTCTTCTTCTATGTCTTTCTTTAGGGTTCTGTAATTTTCATTGTATAAATCTTTCACCTCTTTTGTTAGGCTGATTCCCAAGTATTTTATTTTTTGGGGGGATATTGTGAATGGAGTAGTTGTCCTCATTTCCGTTTCAGAGGATTTGTCGCTGATATACAGGAATGCCTTTGATTTATGCGTGTTGATCTTATATCCTGCCACTTTGCTGAATTCATTTATTAGCTCTAATAGCTTCTTTGTAGACCCTTTTGGGTCTGCTAGGTATAGGATCATATCATCTGCAAATAGTGATAATTTAAGTTCTTCTTTTCCTATTTTTATGCCTTTAATTTCTTTCGTCTGCCTAATTGCTCTGGCCAGTGTCTCGAGGACTATGTTGAACAGAAGTGGTGAGAGAGGGCATCCCTGTCTTGTACCAGATCTTAGAGGGAATGCCTTCAATTTTTCTCCATTCAGAATGATGCTGGCCTGTGGCTTATCATAGATTGCTTTTACAATGTTGAGGTATGATCCAGTTATCCCTAATTTTTCCAGAGTTTTGAACATAAAGGGATGCTGTACTTTGTCGAATGCTTTTTCTGCATCTATCGAGATGATCATATGGTTCTTAATTTTAAGTCTATTGATGTGGTGGATAACATTTATTGATTTCCGTATATTGAACCAACCTTGCATACCAGGGATGAATCCTACTTGATCATGGTGTATAATTTTTTTGATATGTATTTGAATCCGATTCGCCAGAATTTTATTGAGGATTTTTGCATCAAGGTTCATTAGAGATATTGGTCTGTAGTTTTCTTTCTTTGAAGTATCTTTGTCTGGTTTCGGAATCAGGGTGATGTTGGCCTCGTAGAATGAATTTGGAAGTTCTCCCTCTTTTTCTATTTCCTGAAATAGCTTGAAAAGTATTGGTGTTAGTTCCTCTTTAAAGGTTTTGTAAAACTCTGCTGTATACCCATCCGGTCCTGGGCTTTTCTTAGTTGGTAGTCTTTTGATGGTTTCTTCTATTTCCTCTATTGTTATTGGTCTGTTTAGGTTGTCTATATCCTCCTGGCTCAATCTGGGCAGATCATAAGACTCAAGGAATTTATCTATGCCTTCACTATCTTCTATTTTATTGGAGTATAAGGATTCAAAGTAATTTCTGATTATCTTCTGTATTTCTGAAGTGTCTGTTGTGATATTGCCTTTTTCATCCCGTATGCTAGTAATTTGGGTTCTCTCTCTTCTTCTCTTCGTTAGTATGGCTAAGGGTCTGTCAATTTTATTTATTTTTTCAAAGAACCAGCTTTTAGTTTTGTCAATTTTTTCAATAGTTTCTTTTGTTTCAATTTCATTAATTTCAGCTCTGATTTTAATTATTTCTTGCCTTCTACTTCTTTTGCTGTTGTTTTGCTCTTCTTTTTCTAGGATTTTGAGATGAAGTATGAGATCATTTATTTGTTGGTTTTTTCTTTTTTTGAGGAATGAACTCCAAGCAATGAATTTTCCTCTTAGAACTGCTTTCAATGTGTCCCATAGATTCCGATATGTTGTGTCTGTGTTTTCATTTAACTCTAGGAATTTTTTAATTTCCTCCTTGATGTCTTCTAATACCCATTGATCACTCAGCAACCTGTTGTTCATTCTCCAGGTGATGCTTGATTTTTCCTTTATTCTTTTATCATTGATTTTCAGTTTCATTCCATTATGATCAGATAAGATGCATGGTATTATCTCTACCCCTTTGTATTGTCTAAGAGTTGCCCTGTGACATAGTATATGGTCTATTTTTGAGAAGGTTCCATGTGCTGCTGAGAAAAAAGTGTAGCTACTTGAAGTTGGGTGGTATAGTCTATATATGTCAATTAAGTCTAGGTTGTTAATTGTGTTATTGAGTTCTATAGTTTCCTTATTTAACTTTTGTTTGGAAGATCTATCCAGTGGTGAGAGAGGTGTGTTGAAGTCTCCCATGATTATTGTATGGTGGTCTATTAGACTCTTGAACTTGAGAAGAGTTTGCTTGATGAACACGGCTGCACCATTATTTGGGGCATATATATTTATGATTGTTATGTCTTGTTGGTGTATGGTTCCCTTGAGCAGTATGAAGTGTCCTTCTTTATCCCTTTTGATTGTCTTTGGCTTGAAATCTATTTTATTAGATATGAGTATGGACACTCCTGCTTGTTTCCGCGGTCCATATGAGTGATATGCCTTTTCCCAACCTTTCACCTTCAGTCTATGTATATCTTTTCCTATCAAATGCGTCTCCTGTAGACAGCATATTGTTGGGTCTTGTTTTGTGATCCATTCTACTAGCCTGTGTCTCTTAATTGGTGAGTTTAAGCCATTAACATTTAGGGTTATTATTGAGATGTGGTTTGTTCTTCTATCCATATTTGTTTATTGATGTTACTAAACCTGATTTGTTATCCTCTTTGACTACTTTCCCCCCTTTACTGTCCTACCTCCCATTGTTGGTTATCAATGTTATTTTCCATTTCCTCTTCCTGTAATGTTTTGCCGAGGATTTTTTGAAGATATGGTTTTCTAGCTGCGAATTCTTTTAACTTTTGTTTATCGTGGAAGGTTTTAATTTCATCTTCTAACCTGAAGCTTAATTTCGCCGGATACACGATTCTTGGTTGGAGCCCATTGTCTTTCAGTGTTTGAAATATGTTATTCCAGGATCTTCTAGCTTTCAGAGTCTGTGTTGAGAGATCAGCTGTTATCCTGATTGGTTTACCCCTAAATGTAATCTGCTTTCTTTCTCTTGCAGCTTTTAAAATTCTCTCCTTATTCTGTATGTTGGACATCTTCATTATAATGTGTCTAGGTGTGGATCTCTTATGATTTTGCACATTTGGCGTCCTGTAGGCTTCTAGGATTTGGGATTCTGTCTCAATCTTCAATTCTGGGAAGTTTTCTCGTATTATTTCACTGAATAGACTGTTTATTCCTTTGGCATGGAGCTCTGTGCCTTCCTGTATCCCAATGACTCTTAAATTTGGTCTTTTGATATTGTCCCATAATTCTTGGATGTTCTGCTCATGGTTTCTTAGCAGACTTGCTGAGCTGTCTATGTTCTTTTCCAGCTGAAATACTTTGTCTTCATTGTCTGATGTTCTCTCTTCTAAGTGATCTACTCTGCTGGTAGTATTCTCAATTGAGTTTTTAAGTTGGTTTATTGTTTCCTGCATTTCTAGAATTTCTATTTGTTTGTTTTTTATTACTTCTATCTCCCTGTGAAATTGATCTTTTACTTCCTGGATTTGTTTGTCAATGTGATCTTTCATTGTCTGATTTTGCTGTCTCATGTCTTCCTTGAGACTCCAGATCATCTGAAGCATATATATCCTGAACTCTTTATCTGATATTCCATCTGTTGCAGCTATTACCTCTTCTAAAGTTGAGTTGACCTGCATTGCTTGTGGTCCTTTCTTTCCTTGTCTTTTCATACTGCTCGCGTTTCTTTCTGCTTGGTGCAACTGTTGTGTTTTTGAAATTTACCCCCTATTTATTTATGTTGCTCTTGTATAGTTGGAAAGTCTCCCTTGCAGGGTGGGTAGTGGCTGTGCTCCTCCTCTAATTATGGTGGTCTGTCTATCACGCTGATCGGTCACAGGTCTGCCCCCCCTGCGTGCACAGGAGGCGGCTTTGCTCTGCCCCCACTCCAATTGTGGTAACGTAACTACCACGCCCTGGGGTCGTAGGTCCTGATCTGGATGTGGGTGGCGGCTCTGCTGGGTCCCCACTCCAATTGGTGTGACGAGTCTACCACGCTGGCATACCTCTAGGCCGGTGGGTCACAGTTCTGCACAGCCCCCACTCCCAATGGGAGTACCTGACTACCTCTCCAACGGGTCGCTGGGCCCCCTCCGGACCCGGGCGGCGACCCTGCTCCGCCCCCACTCCAACCAGTGTGACGCAACTGCCTCGGTGTTACGTGTCCACCACTCTGGCAAGCTACCTGGCCTGTCTTGCCAGTGGGCCGCAGGTCTGCCTGCCCGCTCTGCACAGCCCCTACTCCAAATGAGGTTACTTGGCTACCGCTTCGCGGGGTCGCTGGTCCTATTCTAGGCGTGGGCGGCTACTCTCTTCAGACCCAGCTGCGTTTGGGGTGTCATGCTACCACGCCGGCGGGTCACTTGGCCTGCTCTGGGTGCAGGTGGAAGCTCCACTCTGCCCCCACAGCACCCAACAGGACCCTGACTGAGAAGCAGACACCGCTGGTTCCCTAGCCTTGGGTCAAAGCAGCTTCGGTAGCCAGAACCCCGCCTCTCCTATCTCGATACACTCTCCGCTGGGAGCTGGCTCCAGCGAGCGACCCCCACGGGTTCCCTAGCCCCAGGCCAAAACTGTTCCGGGAGTCAGAACCCAGTCGCCCCTAGCTCAGCGCACGCTCCACTTGGAGCTGGCCTCCACCGGCAGTCTCCGCAGTTTCCTCAGACCTGGGCCAGGTTAGCCCCGGGAACCAGAATCCAGCTGCTCAGTGCCTGGTACACGCCTTGCCAGGCATGAGCCTCTAGGAGTATTCTCCACAAGATCCCCAGTCCCGAGCCTGAGCAAGAAATCTGTCTGCTAGACGCAGGCAACTACCAGCCTGAAATCACCTGTTCCGTCGCTGGATGAGCTGAGATCAATAGAACATGGGGATGATTACATCATCTCTCCGAAATGGCGGCTGCTGTCCTCCTCTGTGGTCCGACCGGTGTCTGGAACCCAACTGGACCGCTTCTCTCCTCTGTCTCAAAGCTGGAACTCAGCACTAAGCGCTGCCAAAGTCCTAGCGCCAAACCGCTAGAGGCAGTTCACAGACTCAGGCCTGCGGAGCCTGGTCTGGCCGCCTCCGAGCCGGCTGGGGGTGGGGTGGGGTGGTAGGAATGTGGATCCTATCGCTGGACCGCCAGAGGCCATTCACAGACTCAAGCCTGTGGGGCCCAGTCTGGCCGCCGCCCGTGGCCGGCCGGCGGGGTTGTGTCCCTGGTCCGCTTTGCTCCGAACTGGCTGGGGGTGGGGTGGGGTGTTAGGAGTGTGGATCCTAGCACCAAGCCGCTGGAGTCAGTTCACAGACTTAGGCCTGCGGGGCCCAGTAGGTTCCTATGTTCGCTGCAGTTCAGCGGCGGCCGGCGGGATTGTGTCCCTGATCTGCGATGCACCGAGCCGGCTAGGGGTGGGGTGGTAGGAATGTGGATCCTATCGCTGGACCGCCAGAGGCCGTTCACAGACTCAAGCCTGCGGGGCCCAGTCTGGCCGCCGCCCGTGGCCGGCCGGCGGGGTTGTGTCCCTGGTCCGCTTTGCTCCGAACTGGCTGGGGGTGGGGTGGGGTGTTAGGAGTGTGGATCCTAGCACCAAGCCGCTGGAGTCAGTTCACAGACTTAGGCCTGCGGGGCCCAGTAGGTTCCTATGTTCGCTGCAGTTCAGCGGCGGCCGGCGGGATTGTGTCCCTGATCTGCGATGCACCCAGCCGGCTGGGGGTGGGGTGGTAGGAATGTGGATCCTATCGCTGGACCGCCAGAGGCCGTTCACAGACTCAAGCCTGCGGGGCCCAGTCTGGCCGCCGCCCGTGGCCGGCCGGCGGGGTTGTGTCCCTGGTCCGCTTTGCTCCGAACTGGCTGGGGGTGGGGTGGGGTGTTAGGAGTGTGGATCCTAGCACCAAGCCGCTGGAGTCAGTTCACAGACTTAGGCCTGCGGGGCCCAGTAGGTTCCTATGTTCGCTGCAGTTCAGCGGTGGCCGGCGGGATTGTGTCCCTGATCTGCGATGCACCGAGCCGGCTGGGGGTGGGGTGGTAGGAATGTGGATCCTATCGCTGGACCGCCAGAGGCCGTTCACAGACTCAAGCCTGCGGGGCCCAGTCTGGCCGCCGCCCGTGGCCGGCCGGCGGGGTTGTGTCCCTGGTCCGCTTTGCTCCGAACTGGCTGGGGGTGGGGTGGGGTGTTAGGAGTGTGGATCCTAGCACCAAGCCGCTAGAGTCAGTTCACAGACTCAGGCCTGCGGGGCCCAGTAGGTTCCTATGTTCGCTGCAGTTCAGCGGTGGCCGGCGGGATTGTGTCCCTGATCTGCAATGCACCGAGCCGGCTGGGGGTGGGGTGGTAGGAATGTGGATCCTATCGCTGGACAGCCAGAGGCCGTTCACAGACTCAAGCCTGCGGGGCCCAGTCTGGCCGCCGCCCGTGGCCGGCCGGCGGGGTTGTGTCCCTGGTCCGCTTTGCTCCGAACTGGCTGGGGGTGGGGTGGGGTGTTAGGAGTGTGGATCCTAGCACCAAGCCGCTGGAGTCAGTTCACAGACTTAGGCCTGCGGGGCCCAGTAGGTTCCTATGTTCGCTGCAGTTCAGCGGCGGCCGGCGGGATTGTGTCCCTGATCTGCGATGCACCGAGCCGGCTGGGGGTGGGGTGGTAGGAATGTGGATCCTATCGCTGGACCGCCAGAGGCCGTTCACAGACTCAAGCCTGCGGGGCCCAGTCTGGCCGCCGCCCGTGGCCGGCCGGCGGGGTTGTGTCCCTGGTCCGCTTTGCTCCGAACTGGCTGGGGGTGGGGTGGGGTGTTAGGAGTGTGGATCCTAGCACCGAGCCGCTGGAGTCAGTTCACAGACTTAGGCCTGCGGGGCCCAGTAGGTTCCTATGTTCGCTGCAGTTCAGCGGTGGCCGGCGGGATTGTGTCCCTGATCTGCGATGCACCCAGCCGGCTGGGGGTGGGGTGGTAGGAATGTGGATCCTATCGCTGGACCGCCAGAGGCCGTTCACAGACTCAAGCCTGCGGGGCCCAGTCTGGCCGCCGCCCGTGGCCGGCCGGCGGGGTTGTGTCCCTGGTCCGCTTTGCTCCGAACTGGCTGGGGGTGGGGTGGGGTGTTAGGAGTGTGGATCCTAGCACCAAGCCGCTGGAGTCAGTTCACAGACTTAGGCCTGCGGGGCCCAGTAGGTTCCTATGTTCGCTGCAGTTCAGCGGCGGCCGGCGGGATTGTGTCCCTGATCTGCAATGCACCGAGCCGGCTGGGGGTGGGGTGGTAGGAATGTGGAACCTATCGCTGGACCGCCAGAGGCCGTTCACAGACTCAAGCCTGCGGGGCCCAGTCTGGCCGCCGCCCGTGGCCGGCCGGCGGGGTTGTGTCCCTGGTCCGCTTTGCTCCGAACTGGCTGGGGGTGGGGTGGGGTGTTAGGAGTGTGGATCCTAGCACCGAGCCGCTGGAGTCAGTTCACAGACTTAGGCCTGCGGGGCCCAGTAGGTTCCTATGTTCGCTGCAGTTCAGCGGCGGCCGGGGGGATTGTGTCCCTGATCTGCGATGCACCGAGCCGGCTGGGGGTGGGGTGGTAGGAATGTGGATCCTATCGCTGGACCGCCAGAGGCCGTTCACAGACTCAAGCGGTGGCCGGCGGGATTGTGTCCCTGGTCCGCGTTGCGGAGATTCACTCACCTGGGACCAACTGACCCCTCCCACAGACTTACTAGTTATCGGCAGGTCTCCTTTCAGTGGAAAGTTGTTAGAAGTTCCTCAGCATGCCCCATGCAAGTGTATTTATGTGTCTCTCTGATCCCGTTACTGCGGAGGTATAGAAAATGCTGCCTGCTCGCCGGCCGCCATGTTGGATCCATAAGAGAATTTTACTTCCAGTTTCTTTTCTAACTTTTGAGATTTTTCTGGAGAAAATGGAGTCTGAGCATAGGGCTTCTCAAGTCTGATAACTTGTCTCATAGAATGAATTAGACAAGTGATAAATGGCTGTGTATGTGTTATTGTCTGGCTATAGGCAAACATTTAACCACAGTGAAAGCATTTTGCAACTTTGATAGAAATGGCTAATCTGGAAGGATATTTTAAGACCCAAGCCCACAGCATTATTCCTGACATGAATTAGGAACTGTGTACTAATTAACTCTTCTTGCTCTGGGAGGCACCCAGCAGGAGTTTACATACTTGTCTCAGGATAGAGCTATATCACAAGGGCCCTTGGGATAAGGTCACCAGACGTCTCATTCCCTACTCAATTGGATCACATTGGCTTTTGTTTCTTGTATTTCTGGACTTCAACTAAGAACTAATTTTTAATATTATCACCACTACTAAAAAATTATAAAAGATAAAAAATAATAGCAATGATGACTTGCAGTTGTGACATCATTGTTATGTGTGTGCCTTTTGAGGTGGGTCAGTCCTCAGGTGGGAAGCTACACCTTTTGAAGGTTCAGGGATATGTGGTTTTCATTCCAGAGGAGACCAGCTCTGTCACACGTGCCGGAACCAGATGTGGTGAGTGTCCTATGGGTCAGACTGCTTCTGAATGACATTTAAACTTGTTTCATGTTCTGATATTCTTGGGTCTTGTTCCCTAAATAAAATAAGGCCTTTTGACAACATCTGTGTCCCCTCTGTCTTCTCTGCAGGACTTTGCACACAGAAGGGACTTACTGGGTTAAAGTCCGTGTGTATTGGATCCACTGCTGTGCTATGGCCTGAATTCACTATAGGTGGGTAGAAAGCCAAAAAGGGTCATGGCTCATTGTTACCTGATGCCCAAGACTTACAAAATACCTCCAGATTTTGTCAGAGGTCTAGAATAAAGAAACATATACATAGAAGTCATATCTGGAAACCGATCCAAGAATTTAACTACTGGGGAATGGTTTCAGGGGGTCACAGGCAATCTTCCAAAGGAAAGGCTACCTCTCTTGTCTTTATTGATTAACTTGGGGTGAGTTCAATGGTGAATGGCATAGGAAAGACCAGGTTGAACCAAACCCCAAATAACCAAAACAACCTTGCTAAGGTCTCCAAATTTGTATGATCGTATCTGTGTAACAGGGCCTCATCACCACGATGAACTTGGGTGAGATAAGACAGAAGAAGCTCTGAGGGGTGGAGCACTTTGCAATAGCCAGGTATACTGCGCATATCCCACATGCAGGTAAAGAAATGGGCACAGCACCCCCAAAAACACTGGAGTAGAAAAGTTTCAAAAGCATTGGGTACCTGCTGCTCAAGACTAAAGATGTTCTGGTCAGAATTTATTTTTCCAGTTACTTCTGGGAGGTCAATAGGATCCATGAATCAAATGCTTATTTGCCCTGTCCCAGGATGAACCAGATGCTCAAGATAAACTTGTCTCCTCTCAGTCTTCAGGCTGACACCTGTCTGTTGCAGAGGAATGCAAGGAGCTTGTGCGTGGGAAGAAACAACTGTGCATGAGTGCGCATTTGCATACATGTCAGAGTGGGAGAAAGAAGGAATGGAAAAATATTAGGCCAGCATCACAATTTCTTCCTTTTTGTGACCCATCTATCCTCAGCTCCTCCCACTTAGAAATCCTATGAAAGAATTTCTGGAGCACAAAGAGGTCACTCACAGAGGAGACAGAAACCCATATTCTTATCCCTGTCCATCTATGACAACCTGGTTTTGTAAATTCTGCCAAACCACTTAACTTCCCTGAGCTTTGCTCTGTTCATCTGGGAGGGCAGAAGAGCAGTGCCTCTTGAATTGAAGAGAGGTGATGGATTTGGAAGTACCTGGCAAGGTGTAACACAAAATGCAGCCATGTGGCGGCGAGGGTCCTAGGGCTTGTTGCATTTTAACACAAGATAGAGCTGCCAGCTCAGGGGGTGGTTCTGGGGTGGAGGCATTCCAGGAATTGGTGGGGGCAGGGCATTATTTCCTCCGGTGTCCTTGCAGTCACCCTGAGAGGCAGCTGCCTACTGCATCTCTGGGGACAGTGGGTTGGCCTGGGGTGGCAGGACTCACACACAGTCACCAGTCAGCCTTTGGAAGGCTGCATTAGCAGCTGCTGGGCTACCAGATGGGTGACAGCCAAGGAGGGTGGAAGAGCACATATGGCCCTGAATAGGGTGGACAAAGAAAGGTCTTTCCTCCAGAGGCTGGGACTGTGACCTCAGGGCTCTGTGGAGCCAAACAAAAGGGCCAGGGGTCAGGGCAGCCTTGACCAAGCATGTCAGGCAACAGAGTCCCAGAGGTGGAGGAGACGCGAAGAGCTTCAAGGCTGTATAGTGTTGGTGGTGTTCAGGGAAGCCCCGAGGAGGTGACCTCTTTGAACCTCAGCTGCCACACTGCTCACTTGGAATTAACAATATCCACATGGGTAACATCTTCAGGGTTCAAGAACCATGTATACATAGCCTCCCTGAGAGGAAAAGAGTGGGCCCTTGCCAAGTGTGGACTGTTGACTGCAGGTCCACGTGAGCCTGCGTGGAGGCCCTGGTTTTAGGCTTAGCTCCACATTTGCCTCTGCCCTAGTTTCAGGGATCAGTGCCAGCCCTACAGGCTCTCCACAGCTCCCCACTGGGCCCATTCTGTTCAAATCTCCCCTGAACGGCTCTCCACTTGTTCCATGTCCATCCCATAAGTAAGTCCAAGTCATCTTCTTCTCAAAGAACCTTCCTTACCTCCTGGCTCCTGGTCGGGTACTTACGATTCTACAATGAACAAGGATTGCTTTTGAAATAATGAAACAGGCAATGAAAGCTTATTTTTAAACCTTTGAAATCTAATTTTGGTAACTTAAAAAGGCCAAAAGAGTAAGAGAAAGGAATAGAAAATGAGAGAAAGGGACAAAGGTGTGTGGGGACAGCAGCCCCTAGTCCTTTGGCATCAGGTGGCTGCTACCAGGGCCACTGTGTGATTTCCATGAGCCAATATGGGAAATCATAGTTTATGGTTCCATGGATATAAAGACAGATGTACTCTTTGACCTTAAAGGATGTTTTTTTTTTTTTCCTTTTTAATTTAAAAGAAACAAACATATGTTTGTGGGATTTTAAAAGCACTGTGGACCCTGAGTACTGTGTCTGAGGGTGAGTATGCCTGGCTGAGATGCTTCTATATACCCCCTGGAACGATAAGTAAAGAGAAGGGGACCAGGAGGGTCTGGCAGGGGCTCTCTGTAAAGTCCTGTCTCATCTACTCTTGGTTTCAGTATCATCATATGCAAAAGGGAGATAAAAATACCTCCCCACGGCCGCTCAAGGGTGAAATGAGATAACTTATGTCAAGTGCCGCCTGTCTCAGCTTTGGGTCTGGGATACAGTCACTGTAAGAAGAGGAGAGGTCAAGAGAGTTTACAGAGTTGGTGAAAAAGGAAAGGAGATTATGAAATTAAAAAAAATATGATTATTAGTCATAGCTAAGACTAATTTCACTCCAGTAAGCAGTTTTGCAGAAGTCGAGGGAAGAAGGATTCAAATGACACATGAGTCTCAGGCACGATCCAAGGAAGCAGGGACTGGTTCCCCTCACCGGGACCTCACAGGAGCCTGGGGTGGGCTAGAACAGGCCGAGAAGGAGCCCTTTCTGAGAGAGGGGAGCCATGGTTTTCAAGAACACTCCAGAGAATCCCAGTTGTGAACCCATTCAAAGGAGAGCATAAAGGACCAGAGAAATGACTGACACAGCAAAACACTGAAAGGGACCCCATGGGGCCAGGAAGTGGGAGGGGCCTCCCCTGCACACAGGCTAGGGTGCCTGGGCAGCACTGAAAGGAGGGGGAGGGCAGAGCCAAGAGGAACTCAGAGTCTACTTTGGGCCACCAAGGTCAGGGGCCTTACACAGGTTGGGAGAAGGTTCAGTAATATTGGACTGATGGCATGCTTTAGAGCACGCTTGCTGGACCTTCACATGGGGACATCCATCCATCCATCCGACAGGGTACTTTTATTTTTTTTTTTTAAATATTTTTTAGTTGTTGATGGGCCTTTATTTTATTTATTTGTATGTGGTGCTGAGAATCGAACCCAGTGCCTCATGCATGCTAGGCAAGCGCATTACCACTGAGCCACAACCCCAGTCCCCCGACAGGGTACTTTTAAAGGGCCCATTCTTCCCCATGGAGAACACAGCTGAGACTCCTGCTGCCCAGTGAGGCAGTGGGCAGAGATAACACCCATGCCCAGTACCATGTATAGAAATGAATCTGCAAAAGATGAGGTTTGCCCCAATGGCACAGCTAGTGTGTGAGGTCCACAGCTGGGTTGCACAAGTGTTTCCCAGGTTAGGAACACCTATATGGCCCTTTGGCAAATTTCACTCTTTTTTCTCTCTTGACTGTTTTGACTAAATAGGAGGGAGACCAGTAGGATCTAGGAAAGGGAATCATGAGGGAGGGAGGGAGCTACCGGGGAATGAAACTGACCAAATTATTCCTTGTCCATGTATGAATAGATCACAATGAAGGCCCCTGCAAAATTTTAGTGTACTAATTAAAAAAAAAATAGTAGGAAAACCAGTAGAGTGGAGGAAGGGGATTATAGAGAGAGAAAATAAGAGAGGAAGAAGAAACACTAGGCAGTGAGATTGGTCAAATTATGTTATGCACATGTTTGAACAAATGCATCACAATGAATCCCACTATTATATATAATTATAATGCATCAGTAAAAACCATTAAAAGAAAAACCCTTAAAGAAGCAGTGTGAGGAGGCAGCTCTCAAGGCTCAGAAGGAGGAGATGGCCCTGCTGAGTATAGGGCCTTGCCCTGGGCTCTCTGGGACCCAGGAAGCCTGTCCTTGTTTGGAGGTATAATTTGTAATGGCAAATAGTCAAACAGAGGCAAGGCTGGGGAGTATGGAGGGAGCAGAACACACTCGACACTCAATGAGCAGCGGTCCTTGAGCATGACCATGAATATAGACCAGGTACCATACTAGGAACTTTATCTATGAGCAGACATTTAATGCACAAAGCAAACTCATATGGTAGAACTATTATGGGATCAAGACTTATAGAATATGGGGGCCCAATGCAAGATGAAAATGTGAGCACACTACTGAAAGATAAAGGTAAATAAATAAAGATATAAAGGAGCCCAGCAAATGATCCAAGATCATAGCTCCTAGTGGTCTAGATTCCAAATCAAATCCTTGGAGTCCAAATACCATTCACTAGCTGGTATTACTCACTTTTGACACAAGCACATTGACAAAGTGTATTTGGGCTAAATGGTTTTCAAAAAGTAGTGAAGGGGAACCTGAACTTGATGCCTCTAGTATTGCTAAGATATACATGAAGGTTTTAGCAAGGCTCTCAGGTGAGAAAGGATAGTAAAGCCAGTAGACTCTGCTGCTTGGTGAACAGAGAAGCCAGCAACTGGGGCCCAACACAAAAGGCAGGCAGGTACGATTGTTCTATAGGTTTTGATCTGGCAAAACCACGTTTCCTTCCTGTTAGATTCTGCTGGGAGTATGGGTATTCATCAGTGGCTGATAAAATATGAAGATTTTCCATTACAGAGTTCATGGGGAAAAAATGGCAGCATTTGGGTTTGCAGTCAGCTGGAAGCCCTCTACCTGGCCCGTTTTTAGCATGCAAAATGCAAAATGCATGCAGGAGAAGGGAGTGCAAGGGGTCCTAGTGGTAGCTCTCTGTGACATGCCTCAGTTAGTATCATCCCGTGCAAAGCAGAGTTATAGAGCTGTGCCAGGGTGTATCAATGCCATGAGATAACTGAAGCCACCTTGCCTAGGGTTTGACACACACAAATGACCCCAAATGGGAGCTTGCTTTTACCCCAGCCCTTGGAAATAGGTGGGTAAGGTGCCTGTTGAACCCCAAATTGTGTGTAACTCTTTAGTATTATAAGAGATGGGATGTGTGGATTTAACATGGAAGGAAGGAGTTTGCCAGCTAAGCAGAAACAAGAGAACTATAACAAAGGGTCATGAATGAGAGATGATGAAGAGGAGGGTGTGGAGATGATAGGGCAGGAGAAAGAAGAGGGTTCTCAGAACCTGGGGCTCGCTCGGCAGCAGACAGCCTTCTCTGAGCACAGACAGGAGTTTCCCTGTGAAATTCCAGTGTGCACAGGCTTGCCAGAAGCCAGGAGAGTGTGCCAAGGAGTCCTCCAAGAGCCCTGTCCAACCCTCGCCTTGCCCAAGATGGAATCCAGAGCCGGTGGGCTGGGCTCTGCAAAGCACCAGGGGACAGGGGACCTTGTCAGTTTTTGCCATGGGCTAAGACTCTGTACAGCAACATTGTTTGGGAAGAATGTACAAAAATTAAAATTTATAATAACTAAGAGTAGAGGCCAGCATTTCCTCAAAAGGTTAGATTGTATAATGATCTAAAGAAATTTCTGGGCCAGAATGAGTGGGAGGTAGGGGAGATTAAGGGTGGGTGAAGAGAGGGGGATTGGACAAGAAACATGACTCAGTGGAAGGGGATTTCTGGGTCTGCCTTGCTGTGGTCTTAGGATGTGTTTAGATTTGAATTTCTGCTTCAATTGACTATTTACTGGCCTCCCGGTACATGCCAAGTTCTGACCTAGGAGTGACTGAATGTATGATTTTTAAAAGGTACTTCTGGCCTTTGGAATGGGCTTTTGGCTTTGGAATGGCACTGGCCCTGAGAGTGTTGGCCTTAGGGTCATCTGTGCAATCATTTGTTTGTACCCAAGTGGCTTGTCCAACACCTCTGTGTGTCAGGTCCCTAGTGTGTGTGTGTGTGTGTGTGTGTGTGTGTGGGTGGGTGGGTGGGTGGGGGGGAGGATTATGGAGCCCTTCAGGAGGTCAGAATTCTGGGAAGGGGACATGCACAGGAAACTGTCAGGGCTGCAAAATGCCCCCAGGCCTGTAGTAGTTGGTTTTTTGGGCTGGGAAAAATTTCTATGAGATGGGAAGACATATTCTGGGCCTTGATAGACAAACAGGTATGTGTGGAGTGGGGTGGGGGGCATTTATCCAGAAAACCTGAGGGCCCGATGCAGGCATTTGTGAAAGGTGAAGCAGGAGAGGCAGACAGGCATGGGGTGGGTGCATCAGAAGCCAGCCATCAGGGAACGCCCAAGGCAGGGCGGGCCTGACCACAGGAAAGAGAGTGATAATGGGCAGTTATGGGTTGGAGTTGGACTATGGGCTTGGCTGAGGAGTGGGGAGCTGGTGGGGGAGGGGGAGCGGCTGGCAGGTTCCCAATGCCAATGCCACATGCAGTCCCTCTGTGTGACCTGCTCAGAGGTGATCTTCCAGAACTTCCGTAGTGGGCAGTATGCATGCCAGTTACAGACCTCCATATGCCCTAATCCCCTGCCTGGGTGGGCCTTAGCTGGTTGTGGGATCTGGCAGCCTTTGTCTGCAGCCTCCTAGTACCTGAGAGCCTCATGGCAGTCAATGTCCCCTGAGCCTCAGTTGTTCCCCTTGTCAAACTGGTAAGAAAATATTCATCACTCCAGGCATGGAAAGGTAACCCAGGCAATTACCTTAGCAGGATCTGGCCTAGAAGCATTAATGTTGCTATCTTATTAAAAGTAAGAGCAACAGCCAGCCACCTGCAAAGGAGAATCCTGAAATTACCGGCATCCACAGGCCAGGCTTACTTTGATTAATTTTGTAAGCAACTACCACCTCTATACTATTGCTGGGAACAATGCCAGGTGTTTATACTCTTGTCTATCACGTGAGTCCTGTGAAGTTGTTCCTATTATTTCCACCAACAGATGAGAAAACTGAGGCTCTGATATTTTGTATTTCACCTACAGTCAGTAAACGCCCAGGCCTGACTACACAAGCAGGTGGGGCTCTGCTAGGTACTTCCCCCAAAAGTGAAACAAGGTTTTACGGAGGCAAGAAAACACTCTTGGCCTCACTTATAATTAAAGAGGCACACTCCAAAGTGACAACATTTTCTACCCATCAACCTAATGAAGATGAAAACTGCACATGTAAATAAGGATGTGGGGAAGAAGCTTTACTCATAAGTTACCCTTGAGCATTAGAAAATGGTGTGACCTTTAGGAGGGGTTTCTGAGTATCTACTAACATTTTAAACACAGAGTTTTTTTTTTGTTGTTGTTGTTCTATAAATTAAATTTTGGGATGGGAGGACTTTTCCTAAAAGTCCACAATCACATGCAAACAAAACTCAACAGGGTTGCCATGGCAGCACTGCATCTGGTTGAACAAAAATTAAATAAAGTCTGTACATATCCTAAATGCCAATTAGCAGACAAATTGGTTAAATAAATAAGTAAAAACAAATTTTTCATAGATTCATACTCTGCAGTACCCCCCCCCCAAATTAGTCTATACATGGTGGTAAGGTGCGATCTTTAAGATGTTCTTACAGAAAAATGCAAGATGAAGTAGAATATATAAAATGGGTTCCATTGTGTAAAATAAGAAGAAATTGCACAAGCGTATAATGCTTCCAGAAGAATTCTCAACAATCAATGAAGTCATTGCCCTTGGGGTAGGAAGAAATTGTTTTTGTCTTCCCTGTTATTAACTCTTTATTGATCTCATTCCAATTTGTTTGGTTTGGGTTTTAACTTGTGCTTGTGGGGACATTGTGTTGGCTTAGTCACCGAAAGGTGTTAGGGTTAAGGTTTTAGAAAAAAAAGTATATATATATATATACATATATATATATGTACTTTTTCTGATATATATGTATATATGTATAATATACATATTACATTACATATATATATATATAAATATATATATATATATATATATATATGTGCCATTCCCACACTTACATAGATAGATAGATATAGATATCATTCAAAGAGTCAAACCAACTTGGCTTGTCCAACCTCTCACTTATCCGCTTCCACAACAAATAACAAAATGCCTTTTACCCCACATCCTTCTGCTTCCCAGAGTGCTTTGCAAGTCCCCAGAAATACTTGCTTAGCCAAAGGCACCCTGGGAAAGATCCAGTGGCTGATGGTGCCAGCCCCATGTGACTCCCAGCACCACCAATATCTGGAGGGATTGAGCAATGACTGTGATGGAATTTCATTTGGCACTTAATACAGTCCTCACCGCTTCTGCCAGAGGCAGCGGGATTCTATATAAAGCTGCCAAACCTGGCTGTCTCCTCACTGAGCGCTGACCCCTTCCAGCCAAGGGCAAGGCAAAAGGACTGCTGTGCATGACTCACTCGCAGTGACATTCAGGCCTAGGAAAGCAGGCTAAACCCAGCTGGGCAGGGCAAGCCTGGCTGACAGAAGTGGGTCCTCTCCATTCTAACCTCTGGTTCTGAGGAGCAGTTACAGCTATGTAAACTGACACAGGATATAGACACATCCTGTCTGAGTTAGCGGCAAGAAATAGGGCCCCAGGGTTCTCCCACAGCAGGGATCCTGCCATAAATCAACTTCAGAGGGTAATCTGGAATGGTATGCAAGTAAGGGCTGCATCTCTATCAATCCCAGAAGGGAGGTGTTTGCAGTCATTGGTCAAGATCTGAAACTGGAATCCTGGAGAACTAACTGGAGGGCGGGGCAGGGGTGGGCCATCCTCTTTAGGGGTGGGAATGGCTGCAGTCTGAACTTTGGCAGTGCCTGAACTGAAACATTACTGTGGTTTCTGTCTTCCTTTCCCTTAATCTAGGCCCCGGAGTATGTACGTATGTAAACACACACTATTATACACGAACTCATGGACTGTAGTTTTATGTAAAGTTAATATAAAGACATTCATTGAACACTTGGTATGTGTTGGTCTGTGCCATTTATATGCACTTAATTCTTAAAAATCCAACTAAGAATAGCCTATTATTATTTCCATTTTACAGAAGACAAAACTGGTGCCAAGAGAGTTTACTTTTTAATAAGTGGCATAGCTTATTCTGATACTGACAGCAAAGCCCAGAAACCCAGCTTTCCTTACAGGAACAGTGTCTGCTACCTGAACTGACCCAAGCATGCTACAGGGCATAATAAGCAGGATCCTGGGCACTTACAGGCATGGAAACACATACCTGCAGATCTAAGCTTTCTCATCCACGCCCTGGCTTGGGCTGCGCAGGTCTCACCAACAACTGCATTTCAAAGACTTTAACTAGAGTGCTTGTCTCCAATACTCACATCATTATCATATTAAAAAATCTAACTTGATCACATTATAGATTCAAACTATCTCTTCTGACAAACTTTTAATATTTGGCCAGGATGGAGATAAAAGGATAAACAAAGAAGGAGGAGGAGGAAGGAGGAGGAGGAGGAGGAGGTGGAGGAGGAGGAGGAGGAGGAGGAGGAGGAGGAGGAGGAGGAGGAGGAGGAGGAGGAGGAGGAGAAAACAGTTTTTGTCTCAAAAGCTCCAAGGCAGAGGACCAGGGCAAGGAGAGGCCCAGCAAAGTTTCTGAGAATCCAAAACAACAACAACAACAACAACAAAACCCTCACCGTGTATGAGTTCCTGTTAAGAAGACAACGTGTGCTATCTGTGAACCCCCAAAGAGTGAAGTCCAGGGGATCCCTCCAACATCTGGGTTCTCTAGACACCGTGGAGGGAGCAAGCAAGTCCCGCCGAAGGGCTGGAGTTAGCTGCAGTTTGCTCCAGTCCTGCCCCCTGTTCCTCAGAGCCACAGCGGCCCAGAAAGCAACTTGGACTCTGGTTGACTCAGGGCTGCTTCGCGTTCAGCCTCTCCTTACTTGCAGGCGTTTGTCTCCTAACGGGACAAGTTCTGGCCCCAGACACTTCTCTCGCCCCACACAAAGAAACAGAAAGCGAGCGGACTCGCCCGCAGCTGGCCGGCTGGCGGCCTCGCCACGCTCCGGGCGCACAGAGCCCGCGCGTGTGATCGGGGACGCGGGACGGGGACCCATCCCAGCCAGAGGCGCAGTGGGTCTGGGGCCCACAACAGCTTAGGAGGCTGCACAGCAGGACCCGCGGGTGTCAGCGACCGCGGCCCGTCCCGTGCGCTCCTGTCCGGCCGCGGCGTGCGGAGGGCCAAGGAGCCCTTCCCGGGGCGGGTACTCACGATGGTAAGGGGGCAGCGACGTGCTGTTGAGGTTGCTCATCTCCGATGGGTCCTGGGCGGTGGCCCCGGCTGAGGCCGAGACGCCTAGGGGACAAAACGCGGCGGCAGCGAGGGTCGCGCTCTCGGGCTCCTGACCCTGATCGGAGGGAGGAAGCGGCACCTGGGTCACCCTCCTCCCGCGCAGCCCAGCCAAGGGGAGGGGCTCCGGCCCGGAGATAGGCACACTTCAGTTATTTTTTTCAACTTGGCTGGTGGGGTTTCCACCCTTTTTTTTTTTTTTTAAACCACAACACCCGCCCACTTCAGAACTCTTCTGCGCTCCAGCTGTCCAGCGCAAGTCTCACATTTTTTCTGTTATTCTGTTTCCATCTGCATCTGCCAGATACAGAGGTTGTGGTTGAGAATGTCCCCTCGGTGCACGGAAAACCTCCCAGAGGCGAAGCTGGGGTGGTCTGGTTGGTCACTGTCTGGGATGGCGACCAAATAGGGCAGACGCACTTTGAAACTTAGCTGGCTACTTTGCCTCTTAACGGTTGTGTAGCCTGAGTCAGCTCAGGGTGTTTTCAGTTTTGTTTTCCGTTTAATTAACATGTAATAATTGTAAATATTTATGATATTTCTGGAGTACTGTCTCAAACTTTGAAACATGTATTGATCAAACCAGGGCAATTCACATTTGCATCTCTTCATCATTTCTTTATGTTCAATGGTTTCAAACTCCTCTCTTCTAGTTTTTCATAAAATGTATAAAAGCTTTTTGTCAACTATAGTCACCCTACTGGGCTGTAGAACTCTAGAAATCATATTGTCCTGTATTTGGTACCCCGTGTCCAAACTCCTTCTGTCGTCTTTCTCCTCCCCTTCTTAATTACTCTTCTACTATTTCCTACTTTGAGATAGACTTTTTTTTTTTAAATTTTTTCTTAGTGTTGAGGTTTGAAAGGGAACATACAGTATTAGCTTTCTATGGTTGGCTCAGTTCACCTTACAAAATGTTCACTTCTAGCCATTTGGCTGCAAATGACAAGATTTCATTCATTTTATGGCCAAATAATATTCCATGATGCACATATACCATATTTTTTCTTATCCACTTATCTATTGATGTACACTTTTTTTGTTACAATGAAAATTGGGGTGAGGGGATCTCTCTGATATGTTGATTTGATTTCATTCTCTTTGGCTACATATCCAGAAGTGGGACAGCTAGATGGTACTGTCATTGTATTTCTAGATTTTAAGGAGCCTCTATAGTGTTCTCCATTTACATGTCCCCCAAAGGATGTATAAGAGTTCCCTTTTCTCTGCATCCTTGCCTGCATTTGTCCGTTCATTCGATCTTTCTTTCTTTCTTTCTTTCTTTCTTTCTTTCTTTCTTTCTTTCTTTCTTTCTTTCTTTCTTTCTTTCTTTCTTTCTTTCTTTCTTATAATCATTCAGACTGAGATGATATGGCATCTCTCCACTCCATTATTTCCTTGCTGTGCAGAAGCTTCTTGGTTTGGTAATCTCATTTGTCTATATTTCTGCTTTTCTTGTCTATGATTTTGGAGTCTTATAAAAAATCATTGTCTATACCAATGTCTGCATTTTCTTCTAGTAGATTTGTAGTTTCAGGTCTTAGATTTACGTCTTTGATCTAAATTGATTTTTGTTGATTGTAAGAGAGAAGGATCGAATTTCATCCTTCTGCATATGGATATCCAATACATTTATTGAAGAGGGTGTGCTTTTCCCAATGGGCATTATTAGTGCCTTTGTTGAGAATCAATTGACTTTAAATGTGTGGATTTATTTCTGAGATCTCCGTTCTGCTTCAGGGGTCCATTTGTAAATTTTTATGTTGATATCATCCAGAATTGGTTTCCCCAGCCCCATATTATGTCTTGAGATGAATATTGTTATGTGTTCAGACTTCTTCTTTTTGTTCAAGATTGCTTTGGCTATTCAGGGTCTTTTGTGCTTTCATATGAACTTTAGGATTCCTACATCCCTCATTTCTGTGAAGAATGTCATTGGTATTTTGATGGCGATTGCATTGAATGTGTAAATTGCTTTTTGTAATATAGTTGTTTTAACAATATTAATTCTTTCTATCCATGAACATGAGAGGTCTTTCCAATCTTTTTTGTGTGTGTGTCTCTTCAATTTCTTTTATCATTTCCATTACAGAGGTTATTCTCTTCCTTAGCCAAAGTATCACTAAATATTTTTGTTTTTATGTTTTGATCATAAATGGGAATATTTTCTTGATTTCTTTCTCAGAAAGTTCTTTATTGTTGTATTAAATGCTACTGATTTTTGTATGTTTATTTTGTATCCTGCAACTCTACTAATAGTTCTAATTGTTTTTTGGTTGAGTCTTTCATTTTTTTTTCCCTTGTGGACAAAGACAATTTGACTTCCTTTCTTTTGATTTATATGCCTTTAATATGTATTTTTTCCCTCTTACTCTGGCTAGCACTTCCAGAACTATGTTGAATAAGAGTGGTGAAAGTGGATAGCCTTGTCTTTGTCTGTATCTTAGAGTAAATATCTTTCTTACAGAGTAGAAGGGAATGAGTTCTGAAGGAAAATAACTGCCAGCCAAGAATACAATACCCTGCAAAGCTATCCTTCAGAAACAAAGAAGAAATAAAGGATTTCTAAAATAAGCAAAACCTGTGGGACTTTATCACCACCAGATCAGCCTTACAATAAGGTTTAAAGGAGTCTATACCTAGAAGCAAAAGAAAAATAACTACCATTATGAAAACATATAAAAATATAAAACCCACCAGAATAGCATATACTCAAAATAATAAAAAAAGAAAACCATGAAGATAAATAGTAACAGAAGAATAGAACAAAGAATGTTCAAATTCCAGAAGAAAATTAACAAAATATCAGGAATAAATTTTTACATATCAATAACTTTCACATAAAAGCATTAAATTCCTCAATTAAAAGATACAGACTGGCTGAATCACTAAAAAGCAAGACTCAACAATAAGCTGCATATGAGGAACTCACTTCACTGTGAAGACACATACATGTGAAAATAAAGGGATGGAAAAATATATTCCACACAAATGGAAACCAAAAATGATCAGGAATAGCTATACTTATATAAGATAAAATAGACTTTAAGTCAAAAGTTATGAAGAGAGAAAACGAAGGTGACTCTGTAATGATCAAGGGATCAATTCAACAAGAAGATATAACACTTGTAAATCTATATGGAACTCATGCTGGAGCACAAAGTTTTATAAAGCACACATTTTTAAATATAAAGGGAGAGACAGGCCCCAACGCAATAACATTTGTTTTTCAACACCTCACTTTCCTATTGGAAATACCAATCAGAAAAAAAAAAAAAAAAAAAAAAAAACAAAGAAATACTGGAATTAAATCATAGCATATATCAAGTGGACTTTACATTTGTAGAACATTTCATTTAACAGCTGCATAAATTACTTTCTTGTCATCAGCACATGGAACATTCCTCAGGATAGGCCATATATTAGCCCACAACATATATCTCAACAAATAGAATACAAAACCATATTACATGTCATTTCTGATCACGATGAAATAAAACTAGAAACCAACAACATAAGGAACTTTAGAAACTGTACAAATTCATTGAAATTAGATAATGTGCGATTGAATGAACAATAGGTCATCAAATAAATCAAAATAGAAATTAAAAATTTCTTGAAACAAGTGAAAACAGGAAACCCACATACCAAAATTTATGGAAAATAGCAAAAGCAATACTGAGAGGGATGTTTATAGCAATAAATATCTACATCAAGGAAATACAAATATTTCAAATAAACAGCCTATTGGTGCATCTCACGGAACTAGAAAAGCAAGAACAATACAAATTTTTTTGAAATGGTGGAAGGAAAAAAATAGCACATGTTAGAACAGTAATAAATGACTTGAAGAATTAAAAATACAAAAGAGCAACTAAACAGAGATTTTTTTTTGAAAAGATAAAGTTGATAAACCTTTACCTAGACTTACCAATTAAAAAGGAGACAATACCTAACTAAACAAAATTAAAGATGAAAAGGGAGACATTACAACTTATACCACAGAAATACAAAGGATTATTAGGGACTATTTTGAACAACCATACACCAACAAATTGGGAAAACTAGAAGATGCAGATAAATTTTTGAACACCTATAGCCAACCCAAACTGAACCGTGAAAATATAGGAAACCTGAACTGAACGAAAGTAACACAATTCAATCCACAATAAAGTCTCCAGCAAAGAAAATCACAAGAGCAAATTACTTTGCTGTACCAATTCAATAATGTTTATTTTTTTGTGCTAAGGATTGAACCCAGGGCTTTGTTCATGGTATCACTGAGGTAGTTTTAAAGAAGAACTAAAAGTTTTAAAGAAGAACTAAAATAAATTCTTCTTAAATTGTTCTACCAAAATTGAAATAGAGGAAACTCTTCAAAACTCATTTTACAAGGTCAGCATTACCCTGATACCAAAACATGACATAGGTATGATAAAAACAGAAAAGTATAGTCCAATATCCCTGATGGGCATATCTGTGAAAATTACCAATAAAACACTTCCAATTCTAATGTTAAAGCACATCAAAAAGATCACACACAATGATTAATTGGGATTTATCCCAGGAATGCAAGGAAGGTTCAACATACTCAGACCAGTAATTGTAATACAGTTTTGCCTACCTCTCTCTGTGCTTTGAAAACTCTAGGCATTGTTATTTGGATCATCTTTTTATGCAGTGGGAAAGCGTTCACAATGCACTTGACTTGGTTAATGGAAATCTGTACTGCTTATCAGTTTTTGGTCAAGCTGGCCATATTCTACACATACATGTTGTCTTGAAGTGAAGTTTTCACTGAATACCTTTGGCCAGATGTGTAAACTTTTGAGTCCGAGTCTTGGTTTCCTCATCTACAAAATGGAGACTAGAACATCTGTGTTCCAGAGTTGAATAGAAAAAAAATGTTTATCAAATAAAAGAAGTGGGAGCAATAAAGGTGTTTAATAGAAATTAGCAATATATACTGTAAGAGTTTAACATTTTGCTTTGTAATGCTTCCATGTCCATATTGGACAATATTTCCCTTTGTGTACAGAGTTCATAAATAAAATTACTTCAATTATCTAAAACGTATTGGTAGAGCTGGAAGGGAGAGGAAATTTACACCTAGTAACCAAAGAACAGGTAACAGGTGATTGCACCAACTTACAGGATGATGTCTTAGAGACTTCCAGCCACACTCTACTTGCCTACAGTTAATGACTTTAGACATTACGTTTGCTTATCTTTTCTGGGTAGGATAGGGTTAAAAAGCACCAAAAAGTAAAAAGAGTTTCTTAAAGAAAGGTAGCCAGAAAATGAACTAACTAAACAATACAGGTAAAGTGCACCATAAACTATAAAGGTAATAACTATTATGCTACATAGAGCATCTCAGTTCCAGCTATACAACCAGAGGCTGTGACTGTCCTGCATGCTGTCAAGGAACCCATGCATTGGGACTGGGTTACTCTTTACTAGCATGGTGGCCTTTAACATTTTACTTCGTTTCTCTGAAACTCAATCCTCACTCATGAAATTGAAGCAATTTGCAAAGTTAGGTTGTTGGAACACATACTAAATAGTTAATAATTAATCAACTAATAGAATCATGTCTTGACATGTTTTAGTCATTTTTTGTTTGTTTAATATTTATTTATTTTAGTTTTAGATGAACACAATACTTTTATTTTATTTATTCATTTTTTATTGTTTTAATTAGTTACACATGACAGTACAATGATCTTGACATATCATACATTTGAATCAGATGGGATATAATTTCTCAATTTTCTGAGTGTACAGGTTGCAGAATTACATTGGTCAAGTCATATTTTCTATCCTGTAAAAAGAAGATCTGACAAGAACAACACAAAGGAGGAAAAGTTTATTTTGGCTCATAGTTTCAGAGGTCTCAGTACAGAGATGGCTGACTGCATTGCTCTAGGCCCTGGGTGAGGGAGAACATCATGGTAAAAGGGTGCAGTGGAGGAAAGCAACTCAGGACATGGCAACCAGGAAGCAAGAGAGAGAGAGGTTCTTCACCAGAGACAAAATATAAACCCCCAAAACCACGCACCCCCCCCCCACTGACTTACTTCTTCCAGCCACACCCTACCTGCCTGCAGTTATCACCCAGTTAATCCAGATTAGTGGATTAATTTACTGATTAAGTTACAGCTCTCATAACCCAATCATGTCACCTCTGAACTTTCTTGCATTGTCTTACACATGAGTTTTGAGGGGATGCCTCATAGCTAAACTATAATAACATGTAGGAGTTTCTTAAAGATATTGGTCTCGTTTCCTTCCAGACCACACTGTTGATAGCAAGGTGTAGAATAGAATCGCCCCAGACATACAAGGTGTAGCATAGAATGGCCCCAGACCATTCAGAAAAGTAGGTAAATGGTGTTTAATAGTGAGTATAGTTTAGCTAGCAGGGAAACATGAGATGAAGTTTAGAAAATCTAATTAGGGAAGTGTCTAATTTTAAAGAAATGAGTGTTATTTTAAGAAGGTAAAATATTTACATTGAATAATAAGATGATATAGTAAGAATATGACATTAAGTCCCCAAAAATGTATCATTGATGTCTGGGCATGATCAAGGGACCATTTTAAAGGTAAGAATATAGAGACTCAGAATAGTGACAAGAACTTGTCCAAAGCAGTGCAGCCAGGATGAGTCTCAGCACAGGTGAGATGTCTCCAATGAGCAGAGTGAATGGATGGTAATAGCTACTGAGCCCTTCAAAGGCTGAGAGGATATAAGTGAGTGCTGGAGGAACATTTTCCCTTCCCTCCCAGCAGGACATGGGCAGGAGCTGTCCATGAGAAGGGTAATCTGCCTGTCATCTCCCCATCCCAAACTACCACTTACCCAGTGCTGGTCTTGGGAGGAGGCTTGGAGGTCTGTTGTTGCAATTGCTGTCTCCAGGGTGTGAGTTAACCCAGGGGTGGGTAGGTGTTACTGGGACCCTTTAAAATTTTTAATGAGAAGATTTGCTCTTCATCAAAGTAATAGATAGTTTTCTTTGTAAAAACCATATTTCACTGGAATAAAAAAGCCCCAAATTTTAACAATTGCTCGTAATCTCTAACACATTAATGTTACTTACTCTTAGTCTTATTTATGCTGCTAGGGCTATTGCCTTGATGTCACTGAGATTTTTTCTGAATATGTGATTTCAAGCCCCATGCTTTCACGACCTAACATTATGTCACAGCCGTTTTCCCGTCTAACAGTAGAGGAGCTCTTTAATTCATTTTAATTACAAGGTTGTTTGATTTTCTAAATCATGCTGTGTTAAACCCTGTGAACATGAATATCAGCATCTCATACTTTTTCCTTAGTTTGCATTCCCACAATTGGAATTGCTGGATCAAGGGTTAAAGTGAGTTGAAAGCTTTTGGATATTTCATAAGTTGTAACTGTAGAAATTGAAGTTTCTGAGTCAAGATGAACACTGCTCACTTCAGAGCCTCTTGCCAGAATTAAACATTACATTTTAAATCAATGTCAGTTTGGTAGAAGAGAAACGTGGTTATTTGAGTGTGCATTTTCTTGATTACTGGTAAGGCTGGATATAAGGTCACATGCTTCTGTTTTAGTCTTTTTTTTTCCCCCCGAGGCTGTGACCAAAGGATCTGACCAGAATTCCTGCAAGAAGGAAATGTTTATTTGAGGGCTCATGATTTCAGAGGTCTTAGTCCATAGGAGGCTGGCTCCATTCCTTGGGGCTCCAGGTGAGGCTGAACACCATGGCGGGAGTGTGTGGCAAAAGGAAGCAGCTCACATCAGGAAGCAGAGTGAGAAACTCCACTCTCCAGATATAAATATATACTCAAAGTCACACCCCAATTCCCACCCTCTCCAGCCACACCTTACCATTGCAGTTAACTCCATTAGGGATTAACTCGATGATTAGGCTAATGTTATAATCCAATCATTTCTCCTCCAAAGTTTTTTGCATTGTCTCACATGTGAGCTTTCCAGGGACAACTCACATCCAAACCTTAACAGCTTCTCTTTTTTTTTGAATTTTATTTCAATTATTGATATAAAATTGCATATATATTTATATATCATTTATAGTATATATCCACAAAACCCCATATATACAAAATATATAATCACATGACTCAATTTATTCTCCATCGTGTCAGAGCACATATATTTATATTTGTGTTCATACATATTTTCACACATACATTCTTTTGAATATATATATTTCCCAATGTACATATTCATTCTTTAACCCATACTGGACCCCTAAGTAAAATATAATATTAATCCTTAGCTTACCTTTATATCTAAACCAAATTTCTCCTAAATCCATGTACAACAGTATAAATTTTAAAGTTTATTCTAGTTTCTATTTTCAATTATCTTTGTCAAATTTGCATATACATTACAATAGTTCATTTAGAGGATATGTCCTTGCATCCCCATATTTACAAAATATGTAATCCCATGACTCAAACTTCCCTGTTCCCTTTTTCAGAACATGTATGTGTATACAAATTTTTACTCGAGCATTCTTATGAAGATTCATGTTTACCCATATACATTTTAAAAGCTTTAAACATAACTCTAACTCAATCTGAAATTTTACATAAACCTTCCCTTACCTCAATAATTTAACCAAAGGTTACTTCAAAGCATGGAATCTTCTTTACAAATCCTATGCTTTTTTTTTGGTGAATGTTTTGTTTGTGATTCTTTTTCTTTAGGAGGAATGGTTAATGGGTTTTTTTAAATGATTTATATGGTCTCTATGTGCACAAAAGACAACATCCGTCTTCATGTGTGTTGCAATGTTTTCTCTTTTGGTCATTAGCACAGAAGCATTGTTTGACTTTTCTGATTGGCAAGCTGGTGGCTTTTAAGAAATCCAAGTGTGGCTATGCATATTTTAAGAAAGATGGGGAGAGAAGAGACAGGAGTCCAAGTTTGTTCATGTTGCAAGCTCCTTGCAATGAAGAACTCAAAGTAGGGAGTGGGGAAGGTTGTACCTAAGAGGGAGTCTTTACCTGGTCAAAAGCACCTTAAACTCTCTGCTTTCCCAGCAGAACATTCACTCTTGGAATCCCTTGCTTGGGGAGGTTTGAAGGCTCAACCCCATACTTGAGGCAAGGGGGAGCCCTTAGTTTGTCTGCCGGGACTGAACTGTTAGTCATCTTTATTTCAAATATTGCCCAAGTCTAGTTCTCACCATGGAAGGCAAAGAAGAGGGCACAGAAGCATCAGGTAATTTTGGGGGGTAGCTACAGTCTATGATCCTACCTACAGCTGCACCCCATCCAAGGTGCGTCTTTAGGTACCCAGAATGGCCCACTTCTGGAAGCTTCCACACAGTATCATTAAGAGATATGGAACAGCACAGACACCCAGTGGGAGCACCAGGTGAGCTAAGCTGGGCAGAAAAGGCACACAGGCAGGATTCATTTGTGTATCTAACCTGTGTGGGTCAGTGTTGAGAAAATCAGGTAAGCTTCACACTAGAGAAGGAAAAGTCCAGAAAAATGTCTGGAGAACCTGAGTCTCTAGCAGAAGGTAAATGTAAAAGAGAAGAAAGTGTCTAGGTCAGCCTAAAGGTTCACACAGTCCAGAAAGGGCTAAATTATCCATAAAAAATGTTTCTAGCAGGCAGAGTGATATACAAATAGGAAGAATTTCCTGAGCTTCTAGAATGTGCTGGGCTAGACTTTCCCACAAATGGCCATTGTCAGTTGTCACATTGTTGATTGATACCAAGTAGGTAGTAGCTTTGTTTGGGTTTCTTTAACCTTTTTTCCTCTTTCACAATTTATACAAAAGGAAACTGAGGACCAGAAGGTAAAATAACCTCTCATGCTCACACGGTTACTCCAAACTGAGCTGGAATCTCACACCAGGTGTGCCATTTCTAAAGCTCTCCATGGGGAGGGCCCTGGCTCACTCTCTCTGGTGTTCCATCCATTCTGCATACCCAAGAGTCCCCAGGGGCCTTTGTGTGTCAGTGGCTTGGTGAGGCCACTCACCCTGGATGAATGCCCTGAGGCACACAGACTGGACAGGGAGCTGATGAACTAGCTTTATGTGGTTCCCATCAGAACACTCAAATGAAAATCTTCCAGTGGTCAGGAAGTAAATTACTGATTTGCAGGAACCTTGTGTGGATCATCACTGTTGTGGTTTGGATATGAGGTGTCCCCCGAAAGCTCATGTGTGGGACAATGCAAGGAGGTGAAATGATTGGGTTCTGAGAGCCTTAATCTAATCAGTTTATTAATCCATTAATAAGAATTAACTGTGTGGTAACCATAGACAGATGGGGTGTGGCTGGAGGAGGTGAGTCACTGGGGCATCTCTTTGGGATATATGTTTCGTCCTTGGTGAGAGGAGAAGTCTCTCTCTCTGCTTCTCTGTATCTCTCTTTCTCTCCCTCTCTCTCTCTCCCCCTCTCTCTCTCTCTCTCTCTCTCTCTCTCTCTCTCTCTCTCTCTTTTTCTCTCTCTCTTTCTCTCTCTCCTCTTTCCTGGTTGTATGTACTGAGCTGTTTTCCTCCTCTGAACCCTTCTGCCATGATTTCCTGCCTTATCTTAGACCCAAAGCAATAGAGTTGGCCATCTATGGATTGAGATTGCTGAAACTGTGAGCCCCAAATAAACTTTTCCTCCTCTATGTTGTTCTTGTCAGGTCTTTTGGTCATTGCAACAAAAATCCTGACTAGAACAAAAAAATCACCCTTTGCATTTGGGTCTAGGTTGTTGTGAAACTGAACTAGAAAGCTTTATCTCCATGTGCTGCCCACTGAGTTCTTGAGCTTGCTGAGGGAAAGCAGCAGATTCTCCTTGGACCTTTTGTTGTGGTTATTATTATTTGACAAAGAGGAAGGGGTATTTGGGGCATGTGGCCATGATGAAGAAGGAACAGGATGGTAATCATATTTGCCAAAAGTTTATAATAAGCTTTATGTGTTTTATCTCATTTAATTCCCAGAGAGATCTTGCAAGCAAGGATGATGCAGAATTTGGGATATGGCCCTTGGGGCCTCTCATTCCTGATTCACCACTTGCCACTATGCTAAATGAGTTTGCCTTCGAGTTGGTCCCCTAAATCTCCTAAATCTGACATGCTCTAAAGAGTTGATTTGGGATCCCTGGGATCTTTACACATTCACTAATAATGGTAAGACAAAGCCTTCGTGGCATTGCAGAAAAGACTAAAAGCTACCATATGAAATGAATATGAAATGAATGCTTGGGCATTGATGTGTCGCGATCACAACCAGGTACAAGGAAGTCCACCTAGATATAGGTGTGATCATGCCAGGGCCACAGGGACCTGAGTGACTTTTCTTTCCTATTTCTCTCATTTATACTTTCATTCAAGTTTCTGGCTCAAGACAATAGATTTAGCATGTTTTTCACTTTCTCGTTTTTGAGAAGCCATTATAATTACATGAAGGGAACAAAAAGAAAATAATCTTACAAAGGGATATATCATCATGTAAGGGGTTCTTTCAACCACTTGAGAGATTCCTAGAATTCCTGGATGGTGGATGGGATCTGGATGCATCCTGGAGAAACACTGGAGAGCTGAGACTGCAGCCAGGGGACACCCAGGAAGAGGGTGTGTATGTGTGGTAGGGGACCATGCCTCTGGAGCCACTGGGATCTGGGCTTAGAGCTCATGGGATGGGAGGGGGGAGTTGAAAGTGGGTAAGAAGACAGGGAGATTGGTTGAAGGTTTGTTTGGGGTGGGGCAGATTCTCCCTACTCCCCCACTTTTGTGTACAACATGCCAGGCATTTTACAGAAAATTCCTCCAAGGGACAAAAAACTGTGGATGTCTCCAAAAAATTAAGAAACCATGTAGGAGAGCCAAGACTGCTAGTGTGGGAAGGAAAGCATCCTCTTCTTGGGATGTCGGGGACCCCTAACATGTCAGGCAGTTCCCCCATCTTCCCCTAAAGTAGAGACCATGTGGTCCAGAAACAGAAATCTCAGGCAGAGGTCTTACTCACCAGAGACAGTGATTAAACCCCCTTCACAATAATCACTCTGGGCTTTCAGTTTAAAGTTTGATGGACAACTATACATGAGAACTGAGCCATAGAGATGGAAGAAAAAAGCCAAGTTGACCAAAAAGAAAAATGAAGAGAAACAGAGACAAGAAGAGAATGTTAAGAAAACAAACAAAGTAAAACCACAATAAACTCAGGGGTGTGAGAAAATGGTAAAATCAAAAGAGTACTGGATTTTTTAAAAAGACAAAGCAAGTGATAAGAAAAGGATGTTTGGAAGTTAATAATGTAACAATTGAAGTGAAAAGAGTTGAAAAAGCTGCAGAAAAATTTCCAGACTGTGGGCAAGAATGAGAAAATAAGAGCAAAAAGATGAGAAATAATACAGGAAATCCACTAATAGGAATTTCTCAAAAAGAAAACAAAAGAGATGAAAAGGAAAAGACTACATATAAACACAGTCATCCCTTGATGTCTGTGGACTGTGGATTTCAGGACTCCTCTAACACCCTCTGTGGATATCAAATCTGTAATGCTCAAGTCACTTATATAAAATGGCATAGTAGTTGCATGGAACCTAGGCACAGTGTCTTGTATGCTCTAAATGGTCTCTAGTTTAATTATCATATTTATTGCAGTGTGAACGTTGTGTAAATAGGTGTTACATTGTATTGTTGAGTGGATAGTAACAACAACAACAACAACAACAAAAGGTCTGTACATGTTCAGTTGAGGTGTAGTATTTTCCATTATTTTTAATCGGAGGTTGGTTGAATCCATGATGTAGAACCCACAGATACAGAAGGTTGAAGAAGAAGACAAAGAAGAGAGAAGAAAGGAAATAGAGCTAATAAAGGGCAGGGGTCTTCAGATTTAAATGGCTGAATTTAAAAATTACATATATCTCTCTATATATTATGTGATTCCAGAACAACAATGATATGAGAAGATTTTTTTTAAAAGCTTTCAAAAACAAGCAGGTTGGGAGGGGATCCTTTCACAGAAGAATAAAATCAACCGGGCATTAGGATTCATCAATAAATGGGATGCTGGAACACAAAGAACAATGTTTCCAATGTTTGCAAGGAGTTGGAGATGGTTTTAAACCTTCCATCTTAAATCCAGCTGAGAGATCAATTGCCTATGAGAAAGAATAAAGACATCTTTGGAGAAGTAAAGACTGAAAAAGTTTACTTCTCACACAAGAGAGAACGTGTGGGGAATCAAATCCATCAAAGCAAGAAAGAAGGTCAAGGGAGAAAAGTCCCAGGATGCAGGCAAGGGGTCAAGGTCAGGAGGTTCCAGGTTTCTTTCAAGTCTCAGAGGGATTCAAGGACAGGTAAAGCTGCAGAAAAAAGTAAGGAGGGAATTATTCAGATGAGCAGGATGATGGAGAAACTGAACACACCTGAAAATGTGGTCAGAACATAGTCACTTCTTTTTCCCTAAAGAGAAATTAAACAGCTAAAACCACAACAATGAGCCAACAGAAAAAAATGTATGAATAAGTCAAGCCCAAGTCTGAAGCTAACTAAGAATACCATAATTTGGGACTACTGTGAGCATGGAGAATCATCCATGGAACCCAAAGGCTGGGAGCATTTTCTATTGGGAAACTCAGTGGCCAAGAAGTCAGATCCCAAGCGTAGGAGATGGAAGCCTCTCATGGCACTTGGGTCTGTAGTGGGGGGAGTTCCACAGCTTACGAGGAGCCACTGTTGATTGGTACTCAGGTTTTGAATGAGACATGGAGAAACCAAGAGTAAGAAAAAAAAAAAAGCCCAAACAAACAAACAAAACACATACCCAGAAATTCAATTGGGGGTCTTTTAAATAGAAAGTGATTTTTGGCAACAGTGACATAAAAGCCCAAGTGACAGAGGTGGAACGAGATGGAGGCAGAATGAGAAGGGAGAGGTGAGGATGATGATAGTCTCATTTTCCACAGTGGGGATTGATGGTGGGTGACACAGAGACAGAAGACAGTCAACCAAGATACGTGCCAAATAGGGGGGAGAAAGAGTGGGGCAGGAAGTTCTTGCTGCACAGGAGCACAGTGTTGCACCCCACAGGGGGCAGGTGGGAGCAGGGTGGGCCACCCTCCTCCTGGCGGGTGCTGGGGTCATCTTTGGCCTCTCCTACCTGGATGCTCAGCTGATAAAGCCCTGACAGTCAGTCTCCCCTTCTTTGGCACAGAGTATGTGGAGAATAGATCTGGGGAGGGGATACCTGGAGCACAACCATCCAGAAGAGTCAACAGACATTGTCTGAAGTTGGTGAGTCAAAAACTAGGATAATGAGGATTTTATCTAGAAAAATACAGTAGCCAAGTGGAGACCTACAATGAGTGGTGGTGAAAGAGGCCTTTGTAGAGCAGGTTGTGGGTGGATGAGGTGGGAGAGGGTTGCTTTTAAAACAAAAGCCCTCTGTACTATTTTTTTTAAGTTTTGAAAAAAAAAGAACCCTTACAAACTACAGGGAAAGCATACAATATAAAAAAAAAATCTCATCTGGCTGAGAAAATGGGTTTGATTTAGCAAGATTAAATTCAACAGCAATTAATTTAAGTCCCTGACCTTGTTTAAAAAAGTACCAAGGAGACAAAACTCAGCTCAATCCTCATGTCTCAAGTCTGCTCACAGTGGGATTAAAGGGTGTGTGTGTCCTGAGCTTTGTGATCTCTTGAAGGACTGATTCTGACTCTGCAACCAATTCTAGCTGGGGTTTTAAGTAGAAATGATAATCCATCTTCTCTCGATATGCCATCCAGATTAATACCTTTAATTAAAAGAAAAAGATTGACACAGGGGACAAAGGAAATAGCATTTATTTGGGGGAAAAAAAAGAATTGCAATTTGGGTACATTCAATCAAGAGAGAATAAGGCAAATGTTAGAGAGATTTTTTTTTAAAGGGGATTTCTGCTGTTGTTTTTAAAGGCAATACTTTGGCTGGGAAGAAATCCTAAATTGTGGACCTGTTCTGATGGATGAGTTAATTAGGATATTTCCAGCTTGGAGATATGGAAGGCAGGTGTATACCTAGACTTCAGTTGCTCCTTCTGTGGCTTGACCTTTGCAGGTATGAGTGTGATCCATTTGCAATCTCCTGACTCCACTTTAGAAGGTCTTGGATTAATTGATTCATTTCTTTTCATGGCAACATTGGATATCCCTGTTGACTTGAGTTACTACCCACTTTTCCAAGCCTCCCAATGTAAGAGACCCTTCATGGAAGTCCATCCTCCATTGCCTCTGATTCTTCAAGCCTTTCCACTGGGTGTTCTGATTTGCACTGTTTTGCTGCAAATTTTCTTGTATTCTGTAACTTTTTATTAAGTGTTACTTTCATGTTCACGCTCCTTTAGGAACCTGGCTTTTCCTTTCCCCAAAGACATTTCTTCCTCTTTAGTCCACTCAAGTAGGAACTATTTTATTATTTCTTTATTTAACCCTTGTTTGTTTTTCCTACCTGAAGTACCACTAGAACCAAGAGAGGAGCAGGTCCTTTTCTTCTTATTTCTTTTGTTGTGATCATTTCCCACCCCTCCTCTTATAAAAGCCCCAGATATTGGAAATTCTCTCCAGTAGATTACAATTCCTGGTTCTCTCCCTTCAAGTTATTCCTCTTTGTGTTCTGAAGGTAGTATATAGCTTAGTGTTTTTCTCTGTAGCACTACTTTTGCAATAACCTTGATGATTTCAATGGTCACATCAACAATAGTCTGATTTTTGATCTCTTGGCCTGTTCACTACCAACACTGTTTCTTCCATCTCCTCAGGCCTCCGCTGCAGTAGTCATACCACAGATGTTACTATTTCTGACCATCTACATCAGTACCTTTCTCTCTCTCTTGAACCAATTCTAGCATCCTAAAGCTGGATGGAATCGTCAACCATTGACCTTCCCACTATTTGGTGGCCTATCCCACCACTCAGGTGCACAGTTCTTTTCTTACCAGATGAGACTCTGGATCCGTCGTTGTACCTACCTCCTTCTCTTAGCAACTTGCTTTTCTCTCCTTATGTTGCATGATACTGATAAAGCAGAATCCCGATGAAACACAACTTACCACTTACCCTCTGCTTTCACTCTAGCAGCTCAATGAGAGATGACTGATCTCACATTAAATATATAAGAATGAAACTTACACAAAAGCCCAGGTCTTCCAGATGCTCTACTTGATTTGCTAGTCAGTTTGATACCTCCCTCTCTTTTTCTGTCTCAGATATTTCATATCTTTTCTTTTTGTTTTTATACCCTCCGTGCCCTTCCTCTTTCTCATTTTCAGCTGATAATACATCTTACTACGCTCAAAAAGAGAACCAACTAGAATAGACCCACTTCCTCTTCCCACCACCAACACTGTGATTCTGCAAACTGGAAGGACATTCCAGCATCTACCTTTTCACAGGTACTTTGGGTATCATCTGATCTTCCTTTTTTAGGATTTTGATCCTCACCCAAATGGATCACTTGAATCAGTACACAAATACTCACTATTTTGCACTCAAGAGATTCCTTCCCAGCCACCCGTCATTAGTTCTCTGGTACAGGGAAACTTCTTTTAAAAAGTTGTTCAGAACTTCTGTGTCCATCTCTTTACCTCCCATTCTTTCTCTTTGACTGTTTTTTGAAATGTGAAGTATCATGTGCTTACAAAAAAACATGCACAATATAAAAATGTACAGCTCAATGAATTATCAGTGTGAACACCAGTGTAAGTCCCAGCTCATAAAACAGAAGCTTCCCTGTGTTCCTCCCAGTTCTACCTTCCCAGTTGATTGGCAGGCTAACTTTGTATCCATTTTTTCTTAGTTTTTCACTTCAGCAAGAATATAGTTTTGCTTTCTTTTTGGACATTACATAAATGGAATAATATAGTATATACTTACTGGAACATGAATTTTTTACTTGACTCTGAGATTAATCTGTCTTCTTCTTATCTGTAGCTGTAATTCATTCATTTTTGCATAGTTCCAAGAATATGAAGACATTTGAATTAATTTCATCCATTCTATCACCAACAGATACTTGGATTATTTTCCAGTTTGTGGAATTATAAGTAATGTGGCTATGGAAAAATCTTGTGCATGCACATGTACCCCATGTGCAGAGGTATGCGTTTCTGTTAAAGGTACAGTCATGTACTTAATGACATTTTGGCTAATGATAGACCACCTATAAAAAGGTGGTCCCATAAGATTATAATAAAGCTGGACAATTCCATTGCTTCATGAAGTTACAGTTATCATAATAATGTGGCATGGTACATTACTTATATGCTTGTGATGATACTTGTGTAAACAAACCTATTGTGCTGTCAGTTGTATAAAAGTGAAGTACACACAATTAGATACAGTGTATAATTCTTGATGATAATAGTATACAATTATGATGTCAATGTATTTACTGTATTATACTTTTGAGTGTACTCCTTTTACTCATAAAAATGTTCACTGCAAGATATTATACCATGTGGATCCAGCAATCACCTCATTAAGTCTCATGTTTACAACCTCTCTTGATGACGTCATTTTCCCTTGTGCTTGATTTGATCTTGTGTTGTTTGGTCTGCCATGTTTTAAGAGCAATAGGCTATTACACCCTCTAGGTTTCTGTAAGAACACTAATGGTGTCACCACAATAAAATTACCTAAGGACACATTTCTAAGAACACACATACATCATGCTGTACGTGGAAGAAATGGACTTGTTGGATTATAGAATATGCATTTGACTTTATTAGAAAATATGTTTTCCAAAGTGCCAATATTCATTGTCACCAGCAGGTGCGGTGTTCTCAATAGTCTACATCTTCCAAATACTTGCTATTTTGAGTCTTTGAAATTTATTCTGTGTGGTGTGTGGGAGTATTTCATTGTGTTCTCAATTGGCACAGGTGGAGAGCTAAATTTATCTAAGATGACCAAGAAGGTTGAGGTACACAAAGAAAATGCAATGAGCTCATGGGTGATTCAACAGGCTGGGAAAACTGGGCTTGACATCTGTCTTGGGTGTGGACTCAGTAACATTGGACTAGTTACTTTCTGTTTTTGATATGTAGCCTTCTCTTTTGTAATGTGAGTATAACAACACTTAATTTACAGCTTTGTGGTGGGGACTATATAGAATTTATATAAGTGGCAGGCATATAATAGTTCTCAATAGATGGTGAAATTTTTTACTTAGCATTTTTCACTCATTGATGGTGATATCACCAAAGTAGAGACAGTAGACAGAGCCCTGGGGAACTGGGAGGAAACAGTGGAGGTTAACCTCTGAGTGAATCCCTGTGGCAGTTTGTATTATCATCCACACTCTCTACTCTTTCTTTTACCCGGCATGAGCTCAGTATACTGCCTTCCCTAAATCCTTGAGATTCTTTTGGGTTCATGGAATGTGGGTAGACATGACCTTAGTTACCTCCCAACAGAGACAGGGAATGTCCTTGCATGGCCTGGCTTGGCCTCCTGTCCTCCAGTCTTCCACCATGGGAAGAACATACCCACACAGTCCCTGCTTCTGCAGCCTAAGCTGCACCCCTGAAAACTTGGATGGCTCTTACTAGGCTATCTTGGTACTTTGAAGGTACTCAGCTCTGTACAGCTGTGTCTAAAATTGCTGGAAATGATGACAATCTGAGACATATCAGAATTTTATTGTGTATGGCAATAATAAAAAATAATAAACATGAGACAGATTTTCTTTTCAGATAAGGATAAATATGACAGTGGACAGATACTCTCATATTCATCCCTGAAGCTGTTAGTGTTTGTCTTCTCAGAAACATGAAGCAATAAGTACAAAATTTCTTTCTGCTTTGAAAAGGAAAAATGCACTTAAAGGAAATGGAGCCATTTAAAATCTTAGTTTTCTCTGCACTGGTGCAGCTTGAAGGGTAGAAAAAAAATATAAAACTCCACAA
Organism: Urocitellus parryii; assembly: GCF_045843805.1. NCBI lineage: Eukaryota > Metazoa > Chordata > Mammalia > Rodentia > Sciuridae > Urocitellus > Urocitellus parryii. The sequence continues at coordinate 187,819,343 of NC_135531.1, read as the reverse complement.
AACTGGAACCTTAAAGGATCGAAATAAGTTGGACTTAAATATTGAAATATTTGCAGAACAGTAATCTTTTAAACACCATCTAGTGAAAAATCTCTCATGTACATATACTAAGAAAAGGTCACTCCTTAATCATATTAAGCATTTCTTCATTTTGGATCCACCACCCACTCACTTATTCATCCATCTGCCCATCTACAGATCCAACCATTCATTTATTCAACAGCCAGTCACTTACCCCAGTTGCTAAGTGTGGAGGACACAGAAATGAATCAGATATAGAATTGCCTTCAAGAGGAGCGGTTTTAGGCAGTGGAGAGAATCATTTTACAGAAAATCCCACACAGTGCTTTTGATGCTGCCTGGATGCCTGGGCGGGACTCCTTTGGGAGGCTGGAGCAGAGCACGCAGTGTTCCCACAATAATGTGTAGACCCCTAAAGCAAAGTCTTGTACTCCCTCCCGAAACTTACATCAGATGTCACAATGACTATATAGAATATAGTCACCTGCAAGAGGTGGCAGGTGATTGACCTGTGGAGTAGAGAAACCTTCCATGGCTCTCAGACTTTAGGGACAAGGCCAACTCAGGCCTCTGACTTTCTCCACCTGATTTCAAGTCACAGTCCCTTGATTTGCCTGGGCAACATTTTCGGGTCTATTTTCACCCTCAAAAACCATGCTAGGTCTCCTACATACAAATATTTTTAGTAAATAAGTATGTACATGCATACATAAAATAAAATTCCTCTACTAATAACTAGTGTTTGAAATAACAGGAAATTATTCTGTGATTATAATAATACAGTCTATTCCTATTCCAGCTTTAGTTTCCTACCTTAACTACATTCAGACTAGGATACATCTATTGTGCTTATGTAATTGTGAGAATTACATGAGTCAGTTCATGCAAAGCACTAAGTACAGTGTCTGGCAAGCAGTGGGCTATTAACACATTTTTATTTGCTAGTAAAGCTTATTTTACTTTTATGAAAATTCCCGAATGACAGTCCTAAAAATAGAATTGCTAGCCAAAGGTAGACCAATTTGGATTACAGAGAGTTGTCTTTTAATTGGTAATCTTTACTCCTACTTCCATAGAATATAGAAATCCTGGTTTTATTGCCATAGACTAATATGTATTTATTTGTGAAATTTTAAAAATCCAAAGTATGAGAAACAGCACATTATAACTATATTAATTTGTGTTTTCTTGATAAAATGTCAGCCTTTATGCCAATTAGATCTATTTATCTATAGTGATCCTTTGTTCATTTCTCTTTAGTGTCAATTATCTATTCTTATTGATTTATTAGAACACTTTACATATTGTAAATATTTAACTGTTGCAATATAAATATATACAAATGTGTATATGTATATATGTATATATATATATATATATATATATATATATATATATATTGCTTTTTGACTATATTTCACTGACTTTCTCACTACTTATGCTGTGGCTAATTCATTTTATAATAGTACAGGATACCAACTCTCCAGTCAAGCACAATTTTAAAACTTAGACACATTATTAAGAAAATTAATTTGAAGTTATAGAAGTTTTAAGGCAGGAGGACTTGAAGAACTCAGATTCTATAGACAGAAGAAGGACAGATAGAAGAAGCATTTGCTCATACACAAGGGGTGGTTGAGAAAGATGAAAGGAATTGAAAATTTTCTAAGGCTGAAGAAAAAATAGAGTTGAGGGCCCAGGGATGAGGGACTCTGTTTAAAACCCCAGCATTTAGGTGGGCTTTCTGACACATTCTATTATGGATGAATGGACCACAGTTTGTTTATCCACTTGTATACTGGAGTACATCTTGGCTGTTTTCAGTAGTGTTTTTAATTTCAAATTCCAATTTTTTTCCTGATATGCTGGGAAACAATTAAGTATTTTATGTTAACCATGTATACTACAAAGAGGATAATATGCACTTATTAGTTCCGGAAGTGGGGCAGGAAATGTCCATTCTGTGGGATTTTCTATTAAAAAAACCTCCATGTTATTTGCATATTTCTTTCTATTATATCTTACTGTCCAGTCTGTATACCTTCTTTCCCTTTCTACTGTCCTATTGAATTAGCAAGACTTCAAGTACAATGCTGAGTAGGAGTCCTGATCTTAAGAGCAAAGTATCTATTTTCACACCATTAAATATGATGTTACCTGTAGTTGTTATTGTTGTTGTTGTTGTTGTTGTTGTTGTTATTGTTTTTGGCCAAACTTTTCTTCATCAGGTTTAGAAGGTTCTCCTTTATCTTAGTTCACCAAGAGTTAATATGAATGGATATTAGATTTTGGCTCAAATATTTTTTTTCTGCACCTATTGATATGACCTTATGGTTTTGTCTTAGCCTATTGATGTTATGAATTATGAATTATTATTAAGTTTCAAAACGCTAGAATAAACCCTATTTGGTTATAGTGTGTAATTTTGTTTATATATTATATTCCGACTTGATAATATTTTTGTTGAGGGCTCTTCCATCTATGTTCATAAAAATTGCTCGTCTGTAGTTTTCCTTTCTCATAATGTTTATCTGCTTTGGATATTAGAGTAAGGCTGATTAACATAATAAAGTAGAAAGTGTTCCCTCTGCTTGTAATTTCTGGAAGAGAATATGGAGAATTGGTTTCATTTCTTCTTTAAGTGTTGGATAGAATTCAATTGTGAAACCACCCAGACCCAGAGCTTTGTGTTTTGGGAAGTTATTGTTCATTAATTTCCTTGATATGGGCCTATTCAGATTGTCTATTTCTTCCTGAAATAAGAAATTAAAGAATGAAGTTTTTGTTTAAAAAATATTTACTGGTTCTTCACATTTGTAAGATAGTTTCACTGGAGTCAGGATAATTTCACTGAATTCTTTGGATTGAGAATTCTGGGTTCCCATTTGTTTGCTTGCTTGTCATTTGTTTCAATTCCTTAAAGATTTTACACCACTTCCTCCTTGCCTGTCTGATTTCTGAAGAGAAACCCAGTGTAATTATTATTCTTGTTCCTGTATAGGCAAGGTGTTTTCTCTTCTTCCCTAAAGGTGGTTTTGTTCTCTGACTGCTTTGTTTTCTGTAGTTTGAATGTTATAGACTTGAGTGTGCTTGTATAATGTTTTATACACACACACACACATAAAAACATTATATGTGAACAAATACACATTATATTACATGTGTGTATATTTACATGCATGCACATATAAACACGTATACATATACATGTATAATATATGTGTATGTATGTGTGTATAAGTATATGCATATAAGAATATATATGTATACATGTTTTAGTCAGTGTTTTGTCTCTGTGACCAGAAGACCTGCCAAGAAAAATTCAGAGTAGGAAAAGGGTTTTTTTGGCTCACAATTTCATACTTCTCAGTCCTTAGACAGCTAACTCAATTGCTCTGGGCTCTAGGTGATGCAGGATATCATGCCAGAAAGGCATGGTGAAGGAAACAGCTCAGGACACAGCAACAAAGAAGCAGAGAGAGAGAGAGAGCTCTGCTCATCAGGGACAAAATATCAATCTCAAAGGCAGGACCCCAGTGACCTGCTTCCTCTTGTCACACACTACCTGTCTACAGTTACTGCATTTCTTTTGTTCACACATTTCTTTTGTTCCTTCCTCAGGGAAGTTATATCTTTTAGGACTGTTTTGTAAGTTTTTGGTGAGAAGGTCTTAAATTATCTTTCTTGAACTTTATTCCTAAGCATTTAATGATTCTTTGATGAAATTTTTAAAATTCTCTATTCTAATTAATTAATGCTAATTACAGAAATTCAGATGTTTATTATTACCCTGTACCCTGAAGCTTTGCTCAATTATTTATTAGATATGTGAATTCATTACAGTTTTTGTTTTATGGTTTTGCTGGTGTTTTCTACATAAACAAGCATGTTTGCAAATATCTGGAAACTTAGTTACATCAAGCATATTCCAAATCATTTCATGTTAGAACAAGTAATTATGCCAATTCATGAATCACAGGACCTCAAGGGCCTTTTGATGCTTCTCTAAGTTATCCCAAAGTATTTGGCATTGTAACAGTGGTCTTTATATCAGAAGTAGAAAAATCTGCAACCCAAGCCATCTTGTGACCATTGTGCTATCCAAAGAGCAGGTGCATAATCTTCCCAAGGCAGCAGTGAGTCTAATCAAGGAGTAGGTCCTGAAGTTTGCAGTGGTTGGAAATTTTGGCAGCCTCTGCCATTTTGTCCATCAAGTTGTACTGTAAGGTGGTTCCTCTTGATGCAAATGTGGACACAGTAGTTCCAGAACATGCAGGTAGGATACTCAACACCCAACATTGCCTCTTTTACCATTTTCCATGATGCCTGAAATGCCTTATGTAGCTTTCATTCCTTTGGTTAAGGCACAGTTCCTTTCTAACATGCAAATCAATAGTAGTAAGTTCTCATATTGATTAATTAGATGAAAGTGTATCAGACAAGTATGCTGATATTAAGCCATTCTCAGTAATAATAACCTCAGGGTGAATTATTTTCTTTAAATGACCAAAAAGGTTTAGAGTTCAGTGATTTAATGCCAACACGACAGTTTGATAACAGAGCTGTGGAATCTGTGGTTTTCAATTTTAATTGTTGTGTCTGTATATGTGTTATTTGTTCACTCTGTTTTCCTAAAGATGTCTGCATAGCTGGAAGAGGTATAAAACAGGCCCCATGCATACATTTTATGTTGGATACAGGACATTCACTATGGCTAAAATGGGGACTTCTTAAAGTTTTCCATAGAGCTGTGAGGTCAGACAGATCTCCATTTGAATCTTTCCCCCTTGATTGTTGATCTCTGGGCAGTGATTCAGTGCATCTGAGTCTCAGTTTTCTCAATAATGAGAATAGTAATAGCTTATTGAAATCCAGGGTTTCGTAATCTTGACATTGAGATTTTGGACTGAATAATTCTTTGTTGTGGAGGGGATAAGATATTTAAGAGCATTTACCTACTCAATGATATCTTTTTTTCCCCTAATTGTGACAATCAAAAATATCTCCAGGACTGGAATTGTGGCTCAGTGGTAGAGCGCTTGCCTGGCATGTATATGGCCCTGGGTTTGATCCTGAGCACCATATAAAAATAAATAAACAAACAAATAAACAAACAAATAAATAAACATGTTATGTCTGTCTGCAGCTAAAAATATATATATTTAAAAAAAATATCTCCAGGCGGTGCCATTGTCCCAGGGAGTTAAAATCACCCAGGTTGAGGACTCCTGTTGTAAACATGGACTAATCTATGTTCAGCCTTCATATAGCTTAATTGCATCTCCGATCATTCTCTTACCATGAGAAAAATCTCCAATTATGATCCTTGGAGAGAGGTGCTGGGCTGGGAGCCATCAAGAGATCAGGTTATTCATTTTAGTCACCCAAATGGGTTGAAATTGGGGAGTAACCCTTTACATTTTCAGTGGATTAATTTCCAAATTACAGGCTCAGGTAAAAAAAAAATAATAACATGCATTAGGCTTGATAGCCATGATTCTATTCGTGGGGATGGTGCAGAATTTTCTGTTTAACCAGGAAACAAATTCATGTTTAAAATGTGGTTGGGGGTGTAACCAACAGATTTGGGATCTATTGAGGAGAAAACCAAGCCAGTACTAGGCCACAGATGGCTGGGCATGTAGCAAAGAGACTCAGTATGAAAGGATTTCAGAAGTCCTGATTAAATTGCAGTTTGTGGGGTCGGGCTCCAAATTCCTTAATAGGACGCCCATAGCCCAAGAGTTAACAACAAGAATCAACAAATGGGACTTTCTTAAACTGAAAAGTTTTTTCTCAGTAAGAGAAACAATAAGAGAGGTAAATAGGGAGCCTACATCCTGGGAACAAATTTTTACTCCTCACACTTCAGATAGAGCCCTAATATCCAGAGTATACAAAGAAGTCAAAAAAATTAAACAATAAGATAACAAATAACTCAATCAACAAATGGGCCAAGGACCTGAACAGACACTTCTCAGAGGAGGACATACAGTCAATCAACAAGTACATGAAAAAATGCTCACCATCGCTAGCAGTCAGAGAAATGCAAATCAAAACCACCCTAAGATACCATCTCACTCCAGTAAGATTGGCAGCCATTAGGAAGTCAAACAACAATAAGTGCTGGAGAGGATGCGGGGAAAAGGGTACACTTGTACACTGCTGGTGGGACTGCAAAATGGTGAGGCCAATTTGGAAAGCAGTATGGAGAGTCCTGGGAAAGCTGGGAATGGAACCACCATTTGACCCAGCTATTGCCCTTCTCGGACTATTCCCTGAAGACCTTAAAAGAGTGCACTACAGGGATACTGCCACGTCGATGTTCATAGCAGCACAATTCACAATTGCTAGACTGTGGAATCAACCCAGATGCCCTTCAATAGATAAATGGATAAAAAAAAAAAATGTGGCATTTATACACCATGGAGTATTACACAGCACTAAAAAATGACAAAATCACGGAATTTGCAGGGAAATGGATGGCACTAGAGCAGATTATGCTTAGTGAAGCTAACCAATCCCTAAAAAACAAATACCAAATGTCTTCTTTGATATAATGAGAGCAACTAAGAACAGAGCAGGGAGGAAGAGCAGGAAGAAAAGATTAACATTAAACAGAGACATGAGGTGGGAGGGAAAGGGAGAAAAAAAAGGGAAATTGCATGGAAATGGAGGGAGACCCTCATTGTTATACAAAATTACATATCAGAGGTTGTGAGGGGAATGGGATAACAAACATGGAGGGAAATGAATTACAGTAGATGGGGTAGAGAGAGAAGATGGGAGGGGAGAGGAGGGGGGATAGTAGAGGATAGGAAAGGTAGCAGAATACAACAGTCACTAATATGGCAGTATGTAAAAATGTGGATGTGTAACCGAGGTGATTCTGCAATCTGTATTTGGGGTAAAAATGGGAGTTCATAACCCACATGATTCTAATGTATGAAATATAATATCTCAAGAGCTTTGTAATGTTGTGAACAACCAATAAAAAAAAAAGAAGTGGGGAAAATAAATGCTAATATCTGTCTACTAGCATTGGCCCTGGTTTTCATCAGAGGTAGTAGAAGACTCAGACTTAGGAAGTAATTGGGGAGTTATTGAACTGAAGGAAACCTGACAGGTAAGGAGTCTATGGTGGTCAGAACTGCTGTGGTTTCCAGGGAGACTCTCAGTCCTTGGGAGAGCCAAGCCGACCTGACAGAAAATAAGTTCTGGGCCTGGGTTAGATTTCCAGGTATGGTCATCAAGGCAGTTGTTTGGGGGTTCACTCATCATATTCTCCCCAGGCATGGGAAGATCTGGGGTGTGATGTAGAAATCATGGTTGTGATGTAAAAACTAGAAGTTATTTTGGACAATAAGCTCTCTTGGTGGCTCCCATGGGTGCTCTTTTTAATAAGTTCCATGTGCACCTCAGAAGCATCATTAACTTGGAGGTCTGTATGTTGAGCAGCTGTTGAGCTACTGGTGTTGTATCCAACTAGCAGACATTTTTGATAAAAAGGCATCATCATGCTTTAAGTGCACAATTCAACCTTAAAATTCATAGATATTTTTGTCCGATCATATGTCATATAACTACAAGAATACATTCTGAGAAATGAATCATGATTTCATCTTTGGGAGAACAATTTTACAAAGGCTACAATACTAGGTGTGGTAGGAATTGTTTAGCTACATTATAATCATATGGGACCACCATCTTAATGTGGTCCTTCATGAATGAAATGTACTTAGGTAGCACTTGATTGTACTCATTATAGACAACAAAGCTGCATGTCAAAGAGGCCAGTGGTGATGATCTGTCAATAGTTGATTGAAGCACAAATCTTACTTGACTCCGAATCTGTTATTTTTTTTTTTTTTTTGCTTTCCACTGAGAGAATCTGTGATTGTGTCTGATTAGGTAAGGAAGCTCAGCTCTAACTAGATTTCAGGTATGGAACAGTCTGTTCCCCAGGAGATCCCAGAAATCTACCTGGAAGTTTCTGACCCAGTGGTGTGGGCACAGTATGCCTATAGACAATGGTATTTGTAGAAGGTTCTTGGATGGTTCAGATACCCTATCAGCTCCACTCACCCCTATCAATCTTTCTGGAACACCCTTTCCTAATCCCTTTCCAGCTCACCCCTTCTCATCCTCAGGCCAGTTTACTCCTCTACCTGACCCACCAGGTTGAGCTCAGTCCTTGTACCACCCCTACTGTGCTTCCTCATGGTCCCACCTTGAAACCTACATTCCAGCTCAGCAAGTGATGAACTGGCACATGAAAATCATCTGCTGTTGTGTGATGAGTCTTTGTTATTCTCTGGAACTATGGTTTTCCACTGGGAGTGATTCTGCCTCTCCTCCTTGGGGAACATGTGACAATGTTTAGAGACATTTTGGGCTGTTGCAACTGGGAAGGGGGTGCTATTGGTATCCAGTGAATGGAGACCAATGATTCTGGAAAACATCCAATAATACACAGGAAAGTCCCCCAATAAAGAATGACCTGGCCCCAGATGTCAATAATGCTGTGGTGGAGAACCCCTGCTGGAAGATCACATCCCTCCCTGCTGTTTGCTGGCTGTGTGCTGTCAAGCAGATTTCCCTGTGGCTCTCATTCTCATCTGCATCTGCCTCAAACCTGTCATGGGGACTCCGTCTGTGCAGTGCCTTAAGCAGTGCTCAGCAGGGAGGCAGGGTTTGATGACTGTTGGCTAGACTACAATCCCATTCCTGGAGCAGAGCTTTGGGCCATTAAGAGCCCATCATCTTTCTGGTCACTCCAACCGCATTCTAGGAAGTGGCCTCTGTGCCAAACTGCAGGCACCCACCTGGTTAGGACTCTGCTCCAACCTGTGAAAAGGCAGTTCACTCTTCCCTGGGTCCCACATTTACATTTCAAATGTACCTAGAAAGCCCCAGCTGGGTTTAATCCTGATCCATTGGTTAATTGACCTCCAGAAAACCTGCCTGATACAAGCAAAGCAGGTAGGCATGTAGAAATGGCAGAACTTTAGTGAGACAGGGCCATTTACAGGATAAGAAAAATTGGGGGTTTCTCTTCCAGATTCCTCCTTCCCACTCCCTATCCTACTTGGAGTTAATTTTTCCATGTCCCCCAGGGCTTGTTAGTGCCACCAGTCCCCTTCAAGTGTGTCTTGAGGACTTCCTGGTGCAGCATTTTGCTATAACCTGAAGATAGAAGACAAGAAAGATATTCCTAACATTTGCCCCCAAGGAGCTCACAGACCAGCAGAACAAACTGCTTGTTAGGGTTTAAAACAGGAGGCCCTTTCAGCCAATTATGCTTCTAGAATCTGGGCATCAAATTGTGGAACTGAAGAGAGCTGCTTGGATAAAAGGGTATAGTCTGATATTCACTGCTACTGTGTTAGGGACGCTGCTGACTTTCCCCATAAATATTATACAACAATCCCAAGGAAGTCATTGTCCCCACCACTTGGCCTTGGGGAAACTAAGGATCAGGTAGGTTAAGTAATTTTCCCAATAGGATTTAATCTAGCAGTTGTCTCCTGTTTCACATGTGACAATAAATGACACCCCACTCACCCATGCCTTATACGTTTAAGATTTTGTGCTTAGACAACACAGAGGCCCTTCTAGAGAGGAAGTGGTCCATGGTTTCTTCCTTGGACTTGTGGCCAGATCCCACCTGTTTATTTCTGTGCCCAGGTGATAAGCTATGAGTGGGTCCCTGAGTCTTTGGTGGGTGTACTATCAGCCCCCACCCCACACAGGCTCGACCACAGCTTGCCTGATTGTTTGGCTTGGAAGGCAGTCTGGCCCTCTTCTCCAGAGGTAAAATTGATCCCCTACCTGTGCTGTTCATCTGGCTGGTTTATACACTGCTCCCAACCTTGCAAATCATTGCCCAGGAGCATCGTCCTTGGTATTGTCAAACTTGCTTATCTGAGTAGGCAGGCTGGAGGAGCCAGGTCATAAAATTAAATGAAATTACTGCAGGAACTAGGATGTTAGTGACAATGAGCTGGAATTATAACTTGGAGAATGGCAAGGGAGGTTTATGATGTCCAATGTCTATCTGCAAAGTCATTATTCAAAAGGCTCTCACTTTCCCTCATGTCTGGGCTGAATATCACCCTTTGCTGTCTTTAGGAGTGCTGGCAGAACTCTTTGCATGGTTCTCCTCAGGTTAAAAGAACTGAGGCATTGAAAAGGGTGTTGGAGTCCAGATAGTTCAACCCTTTCATTTTATGGATGGAGAAGTCGAGGTTCGGAGATGTGTGAGCACCTCCTCACTGTCAGAATGTGCTGTGATGATACATTTAAACTCAGATTCCTTGGCTCAGTCTATGGGTCCCTCTCCTAGTCTATAATTTTATAATAGTTTTAAAATTATTTAAAATGGATCCACGTATCACCATGAATTAGCATTTAAGTAAGCAAAGTCTGACAACAGGAGATATGAGTGGCAAAGAGGAGTCCCACTAAACAGTTCTGACAATTTTTTACTGCATCCCATTTTTGGAGGCAGAAATCACTCTTCATGAAACTCCCAGCCTCAGTCAGACCCTGAGGTCATGTGTTCACCATCCGTATCCTACACCAATGAGCACATTCTTCTTCTGGTCTTAACTATTGGTTGGCTCTCAGGAAGTTGGAGGAGACCTGTCATTATGTCTGCCTCAAAGAGCTCAAATTTTGTTGGGGAAATAGGCAGATAAGCAAATTGTCTCCAACACAGGTAATGTGTATAAGGACAGAAGTGAGCATAGAATCCCAGGGAGGAGGCATCAGAAATGCTCAGAAGAAAGACTGGTTTATATTTGGGGCAATGGGGAGTTGACTTCTTGGAGGATATGTTGCCTGGCCAGGAGCGTGTTCTAGCCTGTGTAATGCAGACTGCTCATTAAACTACTGCTTCTCTTTCCTAGTGCAAAGTCAATGGACTCTCTGCTTGGCTGATTGACAGTTCCTTGAAGAAGATAGAATAAGATCTTTCCTTATACATTTTTAGCTTTCCATCAATACCCAAGTCAGGTCTCTCTCTCTCTCTCTCTCTCTCTCTCTCTCTCTCTCACACACACACACACACACACACACACACACACACACACACATACACGATTGACAAAATGGACAGTTCCATTGGACTTGGTCATGTACAAGGATCGTGAACTTCGAGTTTCAATCTCATAATAAGCTAAATGGTGGGCATCTTGCTTACTTTGAAGGGCCACAGGGTCTCTAAACTATACAAAGCCCCTAGAACAGTTCTTAGTGTATGGATATTCTTTTAAGAGCCCATTTTGGGCCACGTACTTTTGCAGAAATTGCATCATTCAATGGTTATAGACATTGTTAGTGCTGTGCTCTAACTAACCCCTTCTTCCCTGAAAATCTTTCTGAAGCAGTATTTTAATTTTCTTTCCAGAAGTAGCAGGTCACCCTACCCGCCTCTCTGAGCTCTGCTGATCTAGTGAGAATAGCACTAGCTTGTTTGCATACCAGCAGGGACTTGGCACAGTGAAGATGAAAGAGGAGCCTCTGTCTTAGCATGGTCCTATTTGTGGGTCGGGGATGACACTAATCCCCATTCTGTTTGAGGGGAATCTAAGGTTAGACTTTGGTGAACCCAGGAATTTAGCTGAAATTTTCAGACAGTGCTACATAGGAGAGTGAATTTATTATGGTTCTGAATACCTCTGACCACATCAATGTCTGTGGAAGGAGAATTTGTGGGAAAAGTATGGGACTGAATCATATAGGACTGAGTCAAATCCTAACCCTACTGCTTGTATATAGAGATCTTGGGAAGTTTCTTACCTTGGGCCTCAGGCCCTTTATATGTAGAATTAGAATATAAACACTGACTACAAAATCATTGTGATAACTCTATGAGATTATGTGTATGTAGCCTTCCTTGGTATCCAGGAGAGAATGGATTCCAAGATCCCAGAATCCAAGTTCTAGGATATCAAAATCTGAGGATGCTCAAGTCCCTTCAGGTAAATTGTGTAGTATCTGTATATTACCTAGGCACATCCTTTTGTGTTCTCTAAATCATCTCTAGATTATTGATAATACTTAAAACAATGTAAATGCTATGTAAACAAGTTGTTATACAATATTGTTTGGGGAATAATAATGAGAAAAAAAGTCCACACATATTTAGTACAGATGAAATTTAAAAGATATCAGAATCCATGGTTGGTTGAATCTGAATGCAGGACCCACTGATATGGAGCAATGGCTATATTTGGCTCATAAGTACTGATGGCTACTTCCCCTGTTCTCACATGAACATCTTCAGGGCAAGTCTGTGCCGACTGAGCTACCTTTTCATAAAGCTTGTCATTTCCTTGCACCATTGACCATCACCAGCAATCATTTCATCCTTGCGGTGCTGAGTCTTGAGCCCGTCAGAGGTCTCAGGAGTGTTCTGCCCCAGAGCTGTGGGTGTGGGCATGGGGCATGGCTCTGATGGCCTGGCTTTGAAGAGCCTGTCAGTCTCCTGACACGGAGGGACTGAACTCTACGTCTGCCTCTGGCTGCTTCGGCATATGTCAAACTCCAGCTCCTACATGCCTGTCTCATTTCTTTCTATGGAAAAGGAACTGAGTTAACGATGGGGATATTTTGAAGCAATGTAGTTAGTTTTTAAAATAGTTCAGGCATCCCCTTTCAAGAAATAAAAACATATACAACCCCCCCCCAAAAAAAAATCAAACAAATCCTGCCTCCTTACTCATTCTCAGGGCAGCTTTTCCTTTGGGAACCACAGGTTCTCATGGCTTCGCCCACCTTTCCTCCATATTCAAGAGAGCCCTTTAGTGATTACATTAGTTTTTCCTCTCCTGGGACTCTTCTAATAATTCTGTGAGTCTGCTTCCTAGGGAGATACACAAGTAGGCCACCAGCAGAGACAGGTGAAGATACAGGGTGGGGTGACCTCAGAATTTCCTTCTCTGATGGTGCTTGAGGGGTGGGTTTGGCACCATGAAACAGCTAGAGGACAACTTAGTCATTCATCTTGGGCCTTGAAGATGACTTTATGCAGCATTACAACCCTGGAACATGTATTGTAAACAAACTAATAGTCCCCCAAACAAACCCTGTGCCTCGAAATAATGCTGCTCATATTCCACAAATGCCACCTAGCATGGTTGTCCCGGACTCACAGAACTTGGCTTTCATAGATTTCAGGAGAGCCCTAAAATCATCAGGCTTTCATTGCTGCAGTTATGACTGAATAACCTGAAAAATTTTTATGAGAGGGAGGTAGGAAGGAAGGGAGGGGGAGAGAGAGAGAGAGAGAGAGAGAGAGAGAGAGAGAGAGAGAGAGAGAGAAAATCATAGCTAGCAGTAGACTTCTTAAGGATGATTGTTTGCTGGAGTAGGAGTAATTCATATTTGAGAATGAATTATGTGAATTCCTGACCTGTTCTGCCTCCTACTACCTGGGAACAACTGGACATTTCTGGACTCTAGATTTCATGAACAGAAATGAGGATATTTTTCATTTGGCTATATATCATAGACATTTTCCTATGTCAATACATTATCTACCTTACTCATTTTAATAGCTTTGGAATACATTCTCAAATATGGATGTATAATTTATTTACTGATTCTCATATTGAAAATTGCTTCTCACTTTATTTTTTCATTCAAAACAATGGTTACAATGAACTAGATTCCCTATAAATCTATGTAAAGTTAAGAGAGCATTTTATGGAATATATTTAAGTAATTGAATTGCTGAGTAGATGACAAGAACATTTATATTTTTGTAGTTACTATGAATTGTCTACCAAAGTGTTATACCTTATTTATACTTCCTATGCCAATATAGTTCAATTCCCTTCAGCATTGCAAGTTATACATTATCGGTTCCATTTTAAAGATGAGGAACTGTAGACAGATTTAGTAAGCATTTCAATGTCAGAGAGGTATTATATGGTCCATTGAAGACTGGCTCAAGGTTAGCTTGTTTTTGCTCACTCTTTGACTTATAGCTTCTCCTAAGTGTTCATTGGTTTTCATGGTTTGTGGAAGTAAGGCTTCATTCACGGTGGGGTACAAGACAGCCAGGAACTTGTAGAACAAAACATTAGGATAGTCTACAAACAAAACATTATGGCCAAATTGTGCAAGTGAATTCCCAACTAGACAAGTCACTTTCAAAATTAATTGTATCAACTTTTGCTTAGTTACAAAATGATATTTTAAAATATATATAATATAAAATAATAATGCGATATAATAATGTATTCTCCTACCATTTAAGAAAGACATTATTGTCATGATCTTTGAAGCCCAGGGAGTAGTTCTTGTTTTCATATTCTCCTCTTCCCCAGAGAAAAATAGTACATTGAATTTTTTGTTCATCATTTCCTTTCATTTCTTCATTGTTTTAACACTTGTGACTGAATCCATAACTGGGTCACTATGTAATGCTTTGGATAATAAGTGGTGTACAATTCCAGGGGTTATCTGCTGACAGTATAATACAGGACCAGCATGGCTCTCCTTTGTAGCTATGAAAAAAGAAAATAGTGAATAGTTTTGCAAATTTCAAACTTTATTTAAATGATCCTACCATGTGTATTTATCTGTAACTTGCTTTATTCTGTTTAACTTACCCTCCTGAGAAGGAGTCATCAAATGTTCATGACTGTAGTTCATTTGTTTTCACTGCTATATAGTATTGCATGGATTGAATGTATCAGAATCTTTATGCATTCTCCTGTCATTGGGTGTTTGGCTTTATTTCTGAAGCTTGGCTATTATGAAAAGTAATGCTATGAACATTTTGTAGCTATTCCCTTGAGCATATCATGTCATCATATGCACAAGTGTTCCATGCATTCCTCAGAAAGGAATTCCTGCCTCTTTGGAGTGTACATCTTCATTTTTACTAGCAAATACCAGATTGTTACCCTGCAGCAGTAGATGAGGTTTTTCTCACGTCCTTGCCAAAATTTGATATTGTCAGACTTGGGAAATTGTGCTAATCTGGTGGGTGTGAAGTGGTATGTTATATAGTTTTAATTTTCCTTTTTCTGACAAATAATGAGCATCATTTCACATTTTTGTTAGCCACTGACTTTCTTTGAAAATGGTTCCACCAAGTATTCTATACATTTTTCTTTTGAACAATTTTTCCCATTACTTTTGTTAGTAGTTCTTTAAGTATTCTTATGTATGTTGCAGACATATTTTTTCAATTTGTGACTTATGGTAATTTTAAAAGTGGTTCCTTTGAGAAACAGAAGCACTTAGTTATGTTTACATTTAATTTTCTTTATGTCTTGCCTTTCTTTTTAAATATTAGGAAATGCATTTCTATTCTGGAGTCAAAAAGATATTCTTCCACATGGTATTCTGAAGTGTTTATAGTTTTAGCTTATGTGTTTAAAACTTAAATGGCCAGAACTTAATTTTTCTGAATTTTATGAGAGGTAGTGCTATAATTCCTTTCTTTTTTTTCTCTTCATATGGATAACTGATTTTCTCACTACAGATTGTGGAAAACTCATGTTTCTTCCATTGTTACATACATCACGTGTTCAGGTGTATATATACAGAGTCTCTAATCTGCTCATTCAATCTAATGCATCCTTGCACAGATGCCACATATTATTAATTAGCATGCCTTTTTAATTAAGTCTGGTGAAGTAGGACTCCTCTCATTTTCTTCAGGAGTGTCTTGGTGATTCTTACTGATAAGTCTTTTGCATACATTTTAGAAACTGTTAAATACAACAAAATAGCTTTAAGGATTTGGGTGGGATTTGTACCAAATTCTATATCTATTTGGATATTATTAAACTCTTTAAGCTGTTAAGTCTTCTTATCCACAAAATTTATATATCCCTTAATTTATTTGGATCTGTCTTAGTGCCTTTATAAACAGTTTTATGAGTTTTTTTATAAAAATTAAAATCTTGAGCTAGATTTATCTTTAGATATTTAGCATCTTTCATTTAATTAGAGTTTTAAAATGCTTTCTGTTAATTACATAAATGATTTTTAAATTGGACAAACCGATTAAATACACTTAATAATTGTAATACTTTAACAATCACATTATTTATGTTTTGTTTTCTTTTACAATGATCTTGACATATACATTTGATTTTCCCCTTTTTTCCTTCCTTCTTCCCTTCCTTCCTCTTCTTTCCCTATTTCTTTATTACCCTTTATACTTTTCATTTCTTTTTGGTACTGGGGATTGGACCCAGGGCACTTAAACATTGAGGCTCATCCCCATTCATTTCTTGAGACAGGGTCTCCCTAAGTTGCTTAGGGCCTCACTATGATGCTTAAGCTGTCTTTAAACTTAGGATCCTCCTGCCTCAGCCTCTCAAGCTGCTGGGATTACAGACACGCACCACTGCAACTGACTCTTTTTTTTTTCTTATTGCATAATCACTAGTAATGTTGAGTAGATATGGTTATAACAGGCACCCTTGAATTCCTGTTTACAAAGGTAAAACTTTTGACATTTTCCCATTCAGAATCACATTGTTTTGTCTGTAGATAGATTTTACCAGTTTAAGGAAATTCATTTCTACTTTTAGTTTGCTAAGTTTAATTTATAAACATGAAAGAAATTTTTTTCATCAAATAAAATTTCTGCAACTGGCTTGGCGGCACATGACTGTAATCCCAGTGGCTAGGGAGGCTGAGAAGGATGGAGAGATCAAAGCCAGCCTCATTAACAGCTGAGTTGCTAAGTAACTCAGTGAGACCCTGTGTCTAAATAAAATAGGGTTGGGGATGTGACTCAGTGGTCGAGTGCCCCTAAGTTCAATCCCTGGTATCTTAAAAAAAAATCTACAACAGTTTTCTTTTTTTAAAAAAACCTGGAATTTATATGAACTTCTAATGTTAAATTAACCCTGTATTTTATTGGCATGGAGTCTTATCTTCACATAGTTTGGATTCAGTTTGCTAACATTATTTAATTTTTTTTGCATTCAAGTCCATGTCTTAGAGTTATAATTTTGTTTTATCACAAAATAAATTGTAGGCATTTCCATATTTTTAGCCTTTAGGTTATTTTTGTAAGATTATTTTTCCTTGATTGAACTAGAGAGAAATCCATCTGAAATTTATATTTTCTTTATAGAAAGAATTAATTACTGATTTAATTTATTGAATAATCATAGGATTATTTATATTTTCTATGTTTTCTGTGTTGATTTTTACTTTATACATTAAGTAATGTGTTCATTTGTGTGTTTTTATATTTATTAGCATAAAGTTATTAATTCAATCCTTTTATGTTTTAACTTGGTGCATAGGACTCTTGGTCATATATTTTTATTCTTTTTAATATAGTTATATATTTATTTTTAATTTTATTTATAGCTGATACAACAAAATAAAAATATTGTCCATATTAATGGTATATTATGTTATGTTTTGATACATGCATGTGTTATGTAATGTTTAAATCAGATTAAAATAATATATCTCATCTGCTATTTATCATTGCTTTATGGTAAAAGCTTTCCAATTCTTTTTTTCTAGCTTTTCAAGATGTACAGTACTCATGTACTAATGTACATTGTTATCCATACTCACCCTACCGGATAATACCCACATGAGAAGTTCTTGCTCATTCTTTGTTCTTTCCCATTCCTCCCCTTCCCTATTCTCACCAGCCTCTGGTTACTATCATTATCCTCTCATCTTCAACAATTTAAGATTCCAGATATGAGTGAGATCATGTGGCACTTGTTTTATTGTACTTGGCTTATTTCACTTAGTTTAAGGATCTCCATTCTGCCTTAGCTAATTCCACAATTTTGTTATAGTGTAGCTTCATCATTACTTATTGTAAGTATCTGTATCATAATTATAACTTTTTTGATTCAAAAATCATTTAAGAGATAATTTTAAGAAATAATATTTATTTATATTTTTGTTGTTGGTTTCTCATTCATGCAAATATAAAACTACATGAGAAATTCTAATTTCTATGAGTATCAAGTATTTAAAAATGTATCCATTATTAATATCTAATTTAATTACATTAATTCTTTGGTGTTTGAATTTTGGCCTACTTGATCAATTTTCATGTGTTACATTTATGTCTTAGAAAAATTTGTATTCTGTACTCATTGAGTTAATGTACTAGCTTTGTGTATGTAAGTTTGCTAGTTGTGTTTCTCTAATTTTATTTATGCATACTATCTTAGTCTGTTTTGTGTTACTATAGCAGAATACCACAAATTTCATAAAGGACATTTATTTATTAGAGTTCTAGAGACTTGGAAGTCCAAGATGGTGGTTCTGTCATCTCTTGTGGACCTTCCTGCTGCATCCTCACATGGCAGAAGACAGAGGCCCAAGGCAGACCTGTCCCCATGGCTTTGCCAGACATTCACTGTGTTTTATCTCACACATTGAAATCACGTCTGTGACTCTCCCAGGCTGGCAGTAGCAGTGGTGGTTCTACCATTCTGGATTCTTGGTGGCTGCTCTGTTTACAGGCTCCACTGGGTATTGCCATAGAGATGACCGTCTGTCATGGTCCTGACTCCACAGTTCTGCTAAGTGTTGCTCTTGTGAGGGTTCTTGTGGCATCCTTTGAAAGTCAGGTGGCGGCAGACAGGCCTCCAGAGCTCTTGCCTCCTGCATGCCTGCAGAATTAGCACCACGTGCATTTCACCAACGCTCTTCACTTGTGTCTCTGGAGTGTAGTTTGAGCCACATCATGGCCCACTTGAGAACAGAGATCTCAGGCAACCCTGAGTAGTAAGCTACAAGGTCCCAGGTCCCTCATTTTGAACTACTCTGTCCCCAAAGTTCTAGCACTCTGAGCTTGAGATGAGCATAGCAGCCTTTTAAAACTCTGAAGTGACTTTGGGGTCATTCTCCTGTTGTTTTGATGATTGACACCTGGCTTCCTTCTATCTATCCTAATTGATAAAAATGTCACTTGACCACAGTCTTGATTTTCTCTCTTAAATACATTTTTATCCTTTATGTGGCCAAAAGAAGAATTCTCCAAATCTTTATCTTCTTCCCTTTTGACCAGCTGTTTATCTCTTCTTACAGTAAAATGTAAGCAAATAAGAGAAGGCACACAACACTCTGAATGCTTTGAAGCTTAGAGATTTTCCTACCAACTATCCTAGTTCATTGCTCTTAAGTCATGAGGTTTCAGGACATGGATACCATTTAGAACAATTCTTTGCCACTTTATAAAAGCATGACTGTGTTAGTCAGTATCTCCTGCAGAGACAAAATGCCTGAGAAAAACAACTTAGAGGAGGAAAGATATATTTTTGTCATGGTTTGAAAGTTTTCAGTCTGTGGTCAATGGCTCCATTTAGTCCTATAGCCAGGCAGAAACATCATGGTGGGAGAGCCTGGCAAAGGAAGGCTTCTCATCTGAAGGCAGTCAGGAAGCAGAGAGTAAGCAAGGAAGGGACTGGGGACTTCATAATTCCTTCCAGAGCACACCCATAGTCACCTGCTTCCTCCAACTATGCCCCACCTCCTGCAGTTTCCACCACTTCCCAATAATACCACTGACTGTGATTCCTTCAGTGACTTAATCCATTGATGAGGTCAGAGCCTTCATGATCCAATCTCTTCCTCAACTCCCCACCTCTCAACATTGCTGCATTGAGAGCAGGTGGGTGAACCTTTGAGAGACACGTCACATCCAAACCTGTAACAATGACCTTTACTTGCTTTTTAGTACCTGTTCTTCCTTTCCAGCTAGGCCTCCAAGAGAATGGCGTTTGCCATCTATATTTCTACAGACATTCTGAGTATGATGACTTAAATGATTTCTAGGAAGATTCAGAATTTCCCTACAGTTCTTTTCTTCTGAGTCCTCACCAGAATCACACATAATGTCCTGTTTAGGAGCAAAACGGCATTTTCTAAAATGCACTTTAAAATTATTCCAACCTCTACCCATTACCCAGTTCAAATATCACTTCCACATTGTTACATATTTGTTACATCCACACCCCAGTTCTCTGGCCCAGTTTCTTAAGGTGTTGAGTGCTGTTGGAACATAATACTTGAGACTAGGGGATTTATAAAGAGCAGAAATTCTGTTTTTCATAGTTTTGGAGGCTGGGAAATCTAAGATCAAGGTGGCAGCCTCTGATGAGAGCTTTCTTGTTGCATTCTCAGGGAGAGTGACCCCCCCACACACACCACACCCTTTTTATAACTGTGATAATCCATTCATGAGGGCTCTGCTCCCAGAACCTGCAGACCACAGAAGACCCACTTCCCAATAATGCTGCACTGGGGATTAAGTTTCTGACCCATGAATTTTGGAGAGACATATGCAGATCATAAAATGTATCATTTCCCCAGATATATCTATCATTTGCTGTGGAAAGTGTGTTAAAAATCTCCCACTATGATATTGTCGTTCCTCTTGTTGATATGATTTTTCCTTATAGTTCTTTCAATTTCTGCTTATTACATTTTAAACCATGCTTTTATATACATGCAATTTACAATTATTATATTTTCCTTGAGAATTTTACCTTTATTGTTTAATTGTGGATCCTCTGTTCATGCTTTAAGCCTTACAGTCCATTTTGTTTGTTATTAATTCATTTATGTGTTTGTTTTGGTTACTACATGCCTGGGATAATCTTACTCTTTCTAATGTTCCTAATTCAGAAAGGTAATGAAAGCCTAGCTTTTGTTTCTTTGTCTAGTCTATCATCATTTAATTCTTGAACTTCATTCTTTACCTTTATTTTTATTATCATTATAGTTGCATTATTTAGGTTATCTTATTTTGTGCTTTTTTAGGGCATGCTATTATTCCTATGTTTTTCCCCCCTTTTTGATTGTTTAAGTATATTTTCTCATTGCACCTTTTCTCTCTACTAATTTGGAACTGATTGATTATATATTTTTTTGTTCCATTGGTAATTGCCTTGGAAAATTTAATATGATTGCTCTCTTTACCTTTCTCTCAAGCAAAATAAGGACAGATAACAAATTAACTGCAATGTCATTTCCACCTTCTGATATATTATTGTGGATAAGTGTTTTAGATCTATTTTGTTTTTTCTCCAAGTATCGATAAACAATATTACTGTCTTATATGGTCAGTTTTGAATAGATTTACCTTCATATTTATCTCCATTCCCTTTTATGTTTATTTTTTCTTCCGTCTGAATTCTTCCGTCTGATTGCTTTCATTTTGCCTATAGGATAGCCTTCAGGATATCATTTATGAAGGTATTCTGGGCATGGTGCTCAATTTTAGGTTAACACTTTTGTTCTTCTTGTTTCTACTTCATCAGCTTTTGGACAGAAATTTTCACTGGTAAACATTTTCTCTCAATACCTAAAAGATGATCCCATTGCCATGTGACTTCCATTTTTTATCATTCTTTTATTAATTATCTGTCCTCATTGAAGGTTTTGAACTCATTTTGTCCTATTGCTGCAGATGTCGAGCACCTGTAAAAATATAATATTATAATTGTCCAATAATAGTACTATGATTATATTATATTATGAGAATACTTATTAATATACATTATATATACACACATATCTATGTAATATGTGCATACATATGCATATATATATGTATAGGCTCTAAACTATGATTTCCAACCTGTTTTAATGAACCTGTCAATTTTGCTGAAATAGTCAATGAATTTAAAACTTGGGACTTAATGGATAAAGACATTCTCTATCCCCCTAGAATGTTGAACAGCTTCAAGATGACATTTCTAAGAAGGGGTTTTATTTTATTTTTTATTCTGCTTCAAATGCACTTGCTTTTCTAATATATGTATTGGCATTGGTTATCAGTCTAGAATTTCTCAGTAATTATTTCTCATATCATTTTTCCTCTCACTTCAATTTTCCAAGGTTTCAACTTTGACAAATATGAGACGTCGTCATTGTATCCTTTGTGTCTTCTGACCCTTTACTATTTCCTGAGTTGCTATATTTCTATATCACATTAGAGATTATGCATTTAAATGTAGTTTGCATTTTTCATTAAATATCTCTTCAGTTGGGGAACTTTTCTATGAAATCATTTTATTTCAATTATTATTATATGTTTTAAAATTTTTTGATGTACTGCTTTTTTGTTTTTGTTTTTTCCAAATGGTTTTGTTCATCTCGTTAGTAGCCTTTAAGCTTCTTTCATCTCATTAACTACACATTTTCTGTTTCTGCTAGTGATTTTGAATATGAGGTTGGTGAGACTGTGTTGCCTCCTGCTGTTATTGCTAATTCTCACTTGAGAAGCCTATTTTCTTTGAGTATATGTTCATTTTTTTTGTGTGGAGTTGGGGCCTCAGGCATGCTAAGAATACACTCTACCACTGGGCTATACCCCTAGTTGATTTTTGTGTGTGTGTGTGGGGGCAGGCTATGAAATTAGAATTATTGGGAAGTGCATTTCTGGGTATTCTTTGAAGTCTGTGGGGTTGATATTTTAAATTGAGACTTTACTTTGAGTTTTTTTTTAAGACCCTCCACATAGAAGGAATTCATGCTGAAATCTGAGTAAGGACAGGTTTTTCCTAATCTCAGGTCAGATTATTTTATCTTTCACCCAGTGTGACAATTCACACAGGGACATTTCATTGCCTGATCCTTTTCCTCTAGTGGATACTAGTGTGTGTCAAGGGTCTATTCCTTGCTGATTTTACACCAAAGTCACTGAACTTTCTGGCTTCAACGTCCTAGAATTATACTTCTTACTTTCACAGGTCCCAGGTTTTACATCTTGATCCATAGGTCCCGTTCCATTACAAGGGGATGCTCAGTGTCCCAAAGAGAAAGCTTACTTCTATGTTTGGTTTATTTCTCTAGATTCCAGATTTCATTTGCCCTTTGGCATTTAAACATTCCTACTTTTGTGCCAGATAACCAACATGTTAAAAAAATAAACTTTCAATACTTTGTCCAGCATTATCAGCATCTATTTCTGCTCCTCATTTGAAGAGGTAATCAGTGCTTCTAGATTGTCATAATATCTGAAATGCAAGTCTTCTAATGACTTAAGTTGAGCCCTTGCTGTGTGCCAATCATTATAAAAGTCATGAGTGAACCCAAAGAAGAGGTGATACCTGACCTCAGGAAATTTATAGTTCAGTTGATGAGCAATGGAAAATATATCTGAATTGTATGATTGTAGTATCAGCAAGGCCGAAATTCTGAAGTATGCTGAAATGAAAATGGTGTTTGGAGGAGAGGCAGGAATCTCCCCCAGAAACTCACTTGAAAGAAATGAGTTTGAAATATTGGGATATCTACATAGAATGTCAAAAAGAGAGAGAATGTCCCTTAAAGTCTCATGTCTTAAAGGGTTGGTCCCTAGAGTGGCAGTATTGGGGGTGGTAGAACCTTTAAGAGGTGGAGCCAAGTGGGAGGAAGTTAGGTCATCAGAGACTTGCTCTTAGAAATGATATTGAGATTTTCCTCTCTCTTTTAAGTATGGGCCATGAGGAGAATGGCTTACTCTACCACATGATCCCTCTACCTTGCCAAAGACCCCAAAGCAATGGTGACAACCTTCTTTAAGTTGACTATCTCAGTTTTTTTTAATACAGGAATGAAAAATTGACTAACCATATTCTTTGCTTGGGTGATAATATACTGAAGGCATTTTGTGGGAAAATTCATGAAAGCCTGGATATAGTAATACGAGTTGAGTGTCTCTAATCCAGAACTCTGGAGTGACCCAGAATGTGAAAAGTTTGGAGTGCTGACATAAAGCCACAAGTGGGAAATTCCACTTACATAATAGGCCCTTGTATGATAGGTCACAGTAAAAACACAGGTACTCAAAAAATATTATAATAAAATTACATTCAGGGCTGGGGTTGTGGCTCAGTGGTAGAGTGCTTGCCTAGCATGTGTGAGGCACTGGGTTTGATCCTCAGCACCACATAAAAATAAATAAATAAAATAAAGATCTATCCACAACTAAATTTTTTTTTAAAAAATATTACATTCAGGCTATGTGTATAAAATACATAAATGAATTTTGTGTCTAGACAAGGTCCCATCCCCAAGATAGCTCATTATGTATATGAAAATATTCTGAAATTGGAAAAAAATTCCAAATATGAATCACATCTAGTCCCACACATTTTGAATAAGGGCTCCTCAATCTGAAGCTTGTTTAGCAATAGTTGTTGAAATTGACAACTGGATGGAAGTCTGAGTATAAATGCCAAAGTGGGATTGTGGACATTAATCCTCATCCTGTTGGATAGCAGACATCAGGGCTAAAGAGTCCTGCATCTCTCTTGCTGTCTGCAGTGAGGAGATTGAAGTGGACAAAACAAGCCAAGTGAAGGACAGACAGAGCCAAGAGCACACTCTGGTGGCCCAGTGATCAAATTGAGCCAGGAATGGCCTTACAAGTTTTGGTCCATAGACTGCTTAAAACATATTTGAACATTTGACCATCCACAAATTTCATATTAAAATTTCAAATGCTAACTTCCCTTAAATACTTAAACCCAAGGCTTGCATTTCTGTGGGCAGCACCTGGCTGGCTAGACAAGTTCCTGCTTCTTTGATGGGTCAGGTACCAGCACCCATAGGCTCTATCTTATTAATTATCAGGCAAGTGTTAGCTTTTTGAGATGTCCAGGGCCCTTTGCTTATAATAAATTTGAAACTGTAAAATAATTTTGACTTGCCTGTCTCTATTCAGTATGAAAATGAAATGCAGCTTGAGAGGGCAAAGTATTTCAAGAGAACACATATCCTCATCAAAGTGAAAACTATTGTTATTCATTTGATACTCCAAAATATTCATCTGGGTCAGATGATTATATCTTAAAATGTGGTTTCAGAATCAGTTTGCATAACTTGTTTATTGGGCCCACTTGCATTAGCCACTCCTGAATCAGACAACGGGAAGTGGAAACAGTGAGGCTGAAAGGGTTGAGTCCACTCTCAGGTGTGGCCTGTCGGGCTCATGTAAGAATCACGCCTATCCTTGAAGGCAAGGCAAAAGCTCAGGTGGCCACTAAGTACAAATGGCCATGCCTCAGTGATAAGGGTGTCTGTATCCCTCACAATCACAAATGTTTGTATCCCTCCCAATCACATAATAAAAATTGTAACCCCCAAAATGACAAAGTGTAGAGGCGGGGCCTTTGGAGGTGATTGGTTTGTGAGGGTAGAGCTCTCATGGGGGGAATTAGTGCCCTTATAAGAATGATTCCAGAGTGTTGCTTACCCCTTCAACCATGTAGGATAGAGCAGGCTGAGGTGAGGCAGAACATCATGGTGGAAGGGCATGGCAGAGGTAACGGCTCAGCTCATGGCAACCAGAGGGAGGGGAGAGAGACAGAGAGAGGGAGAAGGAGAGAGACAGGGGATAGATATGGCCCCCAAGGCCATTTCCCCAGTGACTTCCTTCCTCTAGCCAGGCCACACCTATCCATCATTTTTATCATCTAAAATTATTAATCCGCCAAATGGATTAATCCACTAAGGAGCTCAGAGCCCCAATGATCCAATCATTTCACCTCTGAACATTGCTGCCTTGCTAACACATAAGCTTTTGGGGGACATTCCAGGTTCAAACGGTAACATGAGATATGGACTCATCTGAGGAGGGAGGGTTGGGGTGATGTCTGTCCTCTGTTTTGCAAACTCCTTGTGAAGAGTTTGAAATTAAACATTCATGAAGAGGTTTCCCTTAGTCCCAGTGAAGAATGACAAGAGGCATTGTGCCTGTTATATGGGCCACATCTCTCTGCCAGATTATAGGATCTCTAAGGGGAAGGGAGGGAGGGACCATTTGCTCCCCGAGTGTCCCATGCTCCATTTGATATGAACCACAGTGTTGGGGTGCAATCACACTGCTGGCCCCACTGGGCAAACCAGGGATCTGAGTACAGGACAAAGAGAGGCATGTGACCAAAATGGAACCTTTGTATCCCAAGCAGATCTTTCCATTTCATTACCATGCAGACCAAACTTAGCTTTGGAAAGATTGTTGACACTTTGTCTTTCTTATGAGAAGACATGTTTGAGTCAATTTTCAAAGAAAAAAATGTGGATGAAACTCTAAAGAAGTGTTCTTTCCTCTGTTTTCTAGATGCATTTTTTTTCCTGAGCTTTGTGGGTATACACTGAAATATGGATGTTTGTTTACCTTTTAGATCATCGTCCTTGGAGAACAGGGAAGGAGACAGAAAAGCGTGACTGAAAATAAACTATATTTTATAGAGAACTAATCGCTTTAATTGGCTCTTTTTATTTGGAGACTCTTCTGATTTATGAATGTGTTATTCAAGAGCTCAGAAAAGCCTTCAGACTAGGCCCCTGCAAGCTTATGGGACAGCTTTCAGAAAGAACAAATGTCTTTAATTGCAATGTGAACATTAAGAGATTTGCAATTAGCTGTTTGCAGTAGTCACGGTCTCTTAATATTTGCTGACAGGCTCAGGCAATCCCAGGAAGTGAGATCTCCACCTCCATATTTCCTGTTTTATTTATTTCGTGGAATGAGAAAGTGAATCCCAAAAGAAGATTTCTTTCTTTTTCCCAGAGACTCAGAAGCCTAGTGAAACTAAAATATCTCTTGTTTATTTGTTTTTAGTTTCTAATATCCAACTTGTTCTGTATTCCATATTTTCATATCAAATTGAAAAATAACAGTACTTCCATTTGGCCATGAGGGCAGGTTGTTGTACATTCACAAGGAGGCAGGCAGGTAAGGAGCAGAATCAAGAAGGAAGTGTGTCTTTACTGAACACCCACTGACTATAAATTATTGCCCAGAGCACTGCATAAAGTTGATCTTTTAATCTTCACAATACACTTATGAATAGAAATGAGAGAGGGAGCTCGGTTGGGTTGGGCTCATATCACTTTTGCTAACATCTCATCTTCCAAAGCAAATCATATGGCTGAACCTAGAGTCAAAGAAACGAAGGGCTAGGGCCAAAAGTGTAGGTAAAGGGAGGAGTAAAGTCATGTTTGGATAAAAACCCTCTGCTGAATATATGAATTGTGAATATCTTCTAATTTGTAGCTTGATTTTTTTTACTCTTTCATTCTGACTTTTGATGAACAAAAGTTTTTATCTAAATGAAATCATCTGTTAATTTTCTAACCACCCATTAATTTGCCTTTATGTGCTGTGGTTTTTGTTGTTTTTCTAGCTTGAGAAATCTTTGCCTAAACCGAGTTGAGAAAGATGCTCTTTTATGTTTTCTTCTAGCAGCTTTACTGTTCTATCCTTTACAGATCGTTTATATTTAGGTCTGTGTTGTAGCTTAGACAGAGATTCCTGTTATGTCTGGTTTCATGTTGCATGACTTCAGGTACCCTCAGGCAACCACAGTCCAAAACTATTAAGTGGAAAATTATAGGAAATAAACCCAATTTATAAGTTTTAAACTACATGTTATTTTGAGGAGTGAGACAAAATCTCCATCCCACCCAAGATGCAATCACCCTCTTGTCCTGTGCCTCCACACTGTGTATACTACCTGTCATTAGTCCGTTTGCAACCATCTCGGTTACCAGAGTGTCATGTAACTCAGTTTTTGTGTTCAAGTAATCCTTATTTTACTTAATAATGACCCCAAAGTCCAAGAGTAGTGATGCTGGCAATTCAAATATGACAAAGAGAAATCATAAAGGGCTTCCTTCAAGTGAAAATAGAAAAGTTTCCAAGTTAATACAACAAACAATATGCTGACATTGCTAAGATCTTCAATAAAATGAAATATATATGTGGTTCAGTACTTTCTCTGCTTTCAGGCATTCAATGAGGGGACCTTAGATATATCCCCCATGGATAGGGAAAAATATATTACAGTATGAGGTAGAAGTCAGGGTAATTTTTTTTCTCATATGAATATCCACATGGTTTTGCACCATTTATTGAGATCATTCTTTTCCCACTTAAGTTCAGCCAATTCTTTTTCATAAATAAGGTGATTGTCTTTTACAGAAGTCTATTTTCAGGGTGTTGTTTGTTCCCTAAGTCACAATTTTGTTCTCATGTTTCAAGATTGGATCAATACCTGTAGTGAATTTTTCTGTTCAGTTACCATATTTTTCAAAATATCGGGCTCTTTTTTTAAATGATGCATCTTGTTTTGTGCACAGATCATTTTCTTGATTTCTTCTGTCCTCTGTTCATGTTTTCTCTTTCGTTTTGAGCCTATTTAAGGTAATTATTTTCAAATCTTTGCCTCGTAATTCCAATTCTTCCTCAGGAATGGTGTTTACCAATTACTTCTGTTCTTTTTATAGTTCATATTTTTTCCTGTTTCTTTGTCGTCTTGTTTTTGTTGAAAATTGGGTATTTGAAAAAACAGCTGACTCTCCCAGTCTCTACTCTTTGGGTCTGTGTAGGTGTGTGCAGTCCTTAACTGGTTAGCGGGGCTTTCTCTGATCCTGGGGACCCATCCAAAATGAATATGCTGAGGAGCATGCATCTTGACTGGGTCTTAATGTGGCCTTCCTGATTCCCTTTTATCCACAGATACTTTTTTTAATTAAAAAGATTATTTTAGTTGTAGATGGACACAATATTTTTATGTGGTGCTGAGGATCAAATCTAGTGCCTCAGACGTTTGGGGCAGGTGCTCTACCACTGAGCTACAGCCCCAGCCTTCACAGATACTTTTGAATGTCTTAATTTCCCACAACATCTTATTCCAGTTTCTCCTTGACATTTGAGATCATTTGTTTTAGATCTCTAGGAATTTCTTTCCCCAGGCATCTGCAGATGGAAGTCTATCCATTGCTCTCCTGGAATATGCTTACTGCTTTCTCCTGCCTGAGATCTGAGTTAAGCAAGTCAGATATATATGTCCCTTAGGTAAAACCCCAGAAACAGAATATTACAAATTCCTTGTGTTCTGCTCCCTCCAGTAAGGGAGGGAACTGGAAAGTAGGCTACTTCTTCCTCCAGACTAAGAACATCCTGACACCTGGGGAGTGGGGCAAGAGCCAGTAGATTTTCTACCATTTTGAAGGTGGCTTTTACTGGACTTTACTTGATTGCTGCACACCTTTGACTGTTTTGCAAATCCTATCATCATGGTTCAGTCTCTGGTTATTTCTGGAGGTTTCTGTGTGGGAAATAAGGACTTGACTCTTCTTTGTCCAGATTTAAAACTTTTAAACACTGATAAATTAAAAATAAATTAGAATTTGAAAGAAGCCAATTTACATTAAAAGGCAAATCAATGATCCTATTTTTTTCTTGTAAATTTTTAAGTCACATCCTATAATAAGAAAAAATGTTATTTTTGATTCAAGTATAAAATTAAAAAATAGAGCTTGTGAAGAAAATAGAGCTTGGATAAAGTTAAAAATGTTAGACACATCCTTGCAAAATCAGAAACACTAATATAAATTATTCTTTGCATTTACTCACAATATATTCAACCAAGAATTATATAAAGTGAAAAATACCACTTTAGAAGTTTATGTACTTTATGATTCTATTTACATTATTTTTCAAATAACAATAATATTTATAAAATAAGAAAATCTTAGAAATAAAGAATATATTAGTGGTTGGTAGGGATTCAGGAGGTGGGGGGTTCGAAATAGCTATAAAAACGTAGCATGTTTTTTTGTGTGTCGAGAGTTTGTTCCTCTGTTGATAAAAGCATTCCCTTGTATAAGTGCAACTTAAATTGCTTATTGATTCACCTGTTGACAGACATTTATATAATTTCTAGTTTGGGACAATCATAAATAGAGCTGCAATCATAGTTTGGTACAAGTCTTTATATAGCCATATGTTTTCATCTTTCCATGGTTATATATTCAGAGATAGTGTACATTTGTGCAACAATGTTTGAGTCGATCATGGACCACATATATGGATGGCCTATATGGCAGTATAAGAATTTAATGGAACTGAAAATTTCCTATTGCCTAGTGACATCATAGCCATTATAGCATCATGCTTGTGGTGATGTGGGTATAAACAAACCTACTGTATTTCTAGTCATATAAAAGTATAGGACATACAATTTCATGTGGTACATAATACTTGATAATAAATAACTGTTACTGTTTTAGTATTTTCAATACTGTAGTTTTTATCATTATTTTGGAGTATGCTCCTTGTACTTATTTAAAAAAAAAGATGTTGACCATAAAATAGCCTCTGGCAGGTCCTTCAGACAGAGATTTCAGAAGGCATTATTCACATAGAAGGTGCCAGTCCCATTCATGCTATTACCTCTGATCACCTCCAGTGGGACAAGCTGTGGAGGTGGAAGATAGTGATATTGATATTCCTGACTTTGTGCAGGCCTAGGCAAATATGTGTGCTGGCGTCTTAATTGTTAACAAAAAGATTAAAAAGCTTAAAAAAATAATTAGAAATAGAAAAAGCTTAAGGGTATAAATAACTTTGTACAGAAGTACACTGTGCTTCTATTTTAAGCTGAGCATTAATGTAGACAAGTCAAAAAGTCATGTATAGTCATTTTGGGGCCTTCTCATTCACTCACCATTTGCTCATCCACCATCCAGAGCATCTTCCACTCGTGCAAGCTTTGCTCATAGAACTGTCTATAGGTGTACCACATTTTTTAAATCATTGACATCATGTTTTTACTATAACGTTTTGATGTTTAAAAACATTTAGGCAAATATACACAAATACTTACCGTTGTGTTCCAGTTGCCTAGAGTATTTGATATGGTAACATGCTGCCCAGGATTTTAACCTAGCAGCATCATTTAGGTAGGTATCAACCAGGCTCTCCTATCTGGGTGTGTGGAATTATGATGTTTGCATAATGATTAACTCTCCTAATTATGCTTTCTCAGATTTTATCCCCAAATAAGGTTCTTAAGTGATGCATAACTGTATTTATTTATTTTTTTAAGTGCTAGAGATTAAACCCAGGGCCTCACACATGCTAGGCAAATGCTCTAATCATGAGCTAAACCTCAAGCCCCATATTTATCTTTATAAAATACTGCTAAACTGTTTTCAAAGTAGTTGTGTAATATTAAAATTTGTCCCAGGAATAGTTAAGTGTATTGATTTCTTCACAATTTCACAAACATTTAGTGTTGTCAAACTAATTTTTACTATTTTGCTTGGTATCTTTGTAGTTTCAATTTACATTTCCCTGATGACTAACAACATGTGCTTATTGGTTGTTAATGTATTTTATTTCCTGAAGCGTCTGTTTAAATCTTATGCTCATTTTTATAAGGTTGTTTCTCAGTATTGAATAAGAGGCTTTATATATTTTACATACAAGCTCCTTGTCAGTTATGTGTTTTCCAAATACTTTCTCTCACTCTCTGACTTACATTCTCATTTTCTTAACTGTCTTTTATGTTTTTATTGGTGCATTATAGTTATACACAGTAGTGGGGTTCATCTTGACATATTCATAAGGGCACAGAATATAATTATTCACTCTAGTCCCTAGGACTTCCTCCTTCCCTCTCCCCCTCCCCCAGCTACAACTCCTTTCCTCTACTGATTTTCCTTCTATTTATTTATTGTTTTATTTTTAAATTGGTGCTTTCTAGATATGCATAGAGATAGAATTCACTGTGCTATATTCACATATACATAGCATAATTTGGTCAATTGAACTGAGAAATGAAACTGTCTCTCTTGAAGAACAAAATTTTGAGTTTTGATGAAATCCAATATTTCTGGGTGGGTTTTTGGGTCATTTTAAATTTGTGTTTTGTGTCTTTTCTAAGAAACTCTGTTTACTTCAAGGTCTGAAAATATCCTCTTATGTTTCCTTTCAGATGCTTCATATTTTTAACATTCAAATTTAAGTCTATGATCTTTTTCTGAATAAATTTCTGTGTGTATTGTGAGGTAAAAGTTCAGATTAATGTTCTTTGATAATGATATAGTTGTTTCAGTACCTCGGCACCCTTATTGAAAGTTGATCCTATGGGTTTGATTTTATATTTGGAGCCTTTCTTCTACTACATTGATGGTGTTGGCTACCCTTATATCAATAACACACTGTCCTATCATTATAACTGTATAAGATGTTTTGAATTCAATGAGTGTAAGTTTCTCAACTTCGTCCCTTTTTCAAGATTGCTTTTCTCTTCTAAGTATTTTATCTTTCCATACAAACATCAGAGTCAACTTGTTAATGTCTGCAGAACGGTCTATAAAATTTTGATTGAAATTGCAGTAAATCTATATAAATGTGTAGAGAATTGAAACCTTAACAATATTCAGTCTTGTAATTCATAGACGTGTCATGCTGCTCTGTTTATTTAGGTCTTCTTTAATATACTTCCCCAATGTGGTATATTTTTCTGTCTAGAGCTCTCATACTTCTTAAAATAATAAGAAATTGAAAAGAGAGAGTTGTAAATAAATACACTCACTATGCTGTAAAAAATAAATTTCTAAGTATTCTGTACTTTTTTAAGCAATCATAAATAATGTAGTTTGAAATTTCATTTTTCCAGCATGTAACAGGGTTCAATCAGAGAAGCAGAAATTCTAAATAGAAAGTAATGTCAAATTATAGTTATTAGATTTTGTACATAATTGTAATGCATTCTGCTGTCATATATAACAAATTAGAATAAAAATTAAAAAAATATAAGAAAGACTTTATGCAATTACTGGAGTTCATTAAATAATCCATAAGACTGCTCTGTGTCTGCTGTAGAGCCACACACAAGCAGGGATATGGGTTGGAAAAGATGAAGTGGGAGAAACCAAGGACAAGCCAGAACCTGTAGTGACAAAATGGAACTGTGTCTGTCTCTCAGCACATCTGTAAATGACTGAACTATGTCTCCCCATATTCATGTATTGAAGCCTTAGCCCCCAATGTAATTGTATTTGTAGATAGAGCTTTTAGGAGGCAAATAAGCTTAAATAAGGTTAAATAAATTCCTATCCTTAGGTAAGGGTGAATATAGAAGGAAACAAAGAGGAAGAAAAAGGGAAAGAAGAAGGAGGAGGAGGAAGAGGGGAAAGAGAAAATAGGAGCCAGCAGGTGAAGGGAAGAGGGAGGGAGAGAAGGATATCATTTTCCCTGCTAAATGAAGGCACATAAAGAAGACAACTATTTTTAAGTCATGAAGAGAGGCATCACCAGAAACTGACTATGCTGACACTCTGGTCTTGGACCATCAGCCTCCAGAATCTTGAGAAATAAAATTCTGTTTTTTAAAGGGCCTGTCTGTGGTGTTTTGTTATCACAGCTGGAGCAGACTAAGATCGCTGGTAGACTTTATGAAGCAAGTACTCATGGGGTACAGGTGATACTCTTGAATGAAGATAAAGGTGGGTGAGCAGCTCTTGAACCTGAATGAAGACAGCAGAAGTGGAGAAGCTTCCTGTCTAGCCCCTCCTCCCTCCAGTGATTTGGGCCAGCAGATACCCAGAGAGTGAGATCCAATAGCCTCAGCTGATTCTGGGTATAAAGGCATAAGCTTCCACTCCTATCTTTGAAATATTATAGAAAGTTCTCTTGCGTCCAGCCACATCAGCTGAGCTAATTTGACGTGGTACAAAGTGAAGTCAACACACGTGGCTTGATGATAGTAGATAAAAATACAAATCTTGGTTTTTATATGGTCCCTTTTATCTGTGTTTTGTTTGTTTTTGTTTTGTAAATTATTTTAGTTCTGGTGATTCTTTTGATCTTTTATTTACACAATCATCTTGTCTGCTAATAAAGAAAGTTTATCCGTAAGAGTTTGTTCTTCTGAAATTGACTAAGCCTATGTTACGTGTGCCATGATCTGCTTTAACTTGGTAAATATTTCCTGTGCACTTGAAAATACTGGCTAGTCTGCAGTTTCTAAATGTTAAAGTACAGTCAAGGTCAATGTTAATGGTCAAGTTGGCTGGCATGTTGTTTCAGTCTTCTGTAGCCTTATTGATTTTCTGTATACTAGTTCAATCAATTTTTTGAAAGGAAAGTGTTCAAATCTCCAATTTATAATTGTGGATATATCTGTTTCTCCTTTTGTCTGTCAATTTTTCACCTTATTTATTTTGAAGTCCTATAATTAAATATAAACTGGTTAACTATTTTTAAACTTCTATGTGGATTACTATTAGTCAAGAAGCCAAGTAACTGTCTTCTCTCATTCCTCTTTTAAGAATTGTCTGATCTATTCAAGGGTCATATGTTTTCTCTCATAGGCAGAAGCTAGTAAGAAAAAAGGAAAAGAAAGATGGGGGCGGATTTCATGGAAATCAAAAGGGGGATGAGTAGGGACCAAGGGGTGGGAGAGGAAAGTGCCAGGGAGTGATATTGGCCAGGTTATATTGTTACATTGTGTGCATGTTCGAATATGTTACAACAAATCCCATCATTATACAGCTACAATGTACTGATAAAAATGTGGGAGAAAAAATATTTATCTGACCTTTGCATTACTGGAGGCAAAATTGAAAATGCTAAGGGAATCTAATGTACTTTTTTTTCTCTTTAAAAAAACTAGTCTTAACATAAGCATTTTCTGAAATAATATGGACATGACAGCTTTCTCTTTTTATTTTTTTAAAGAGATAGAGAGAATTGTTTTAATGTTTATTTTTTAGTTTTTAGTGGACACACATCTTTGTTTGTATGTGGTGTTGAGAATTGAACCAGGGCCTCACGCATGTCAGGCAGGCATGCTACCGCTTGAGCCACATCCCCAGCCAGACATGACAGCTTTCTAATGCTTATATTTTGCATAACACATCTTTCTATTGTTTAATGTCCACCTATATTTTATATTTAAAGTTTATTTCCTGTGTAGCGTATATAGGTTCATCTTGCTTTTATAGATGGTCTGTCAGGCTCTGTCTTTTTTAGTTATAGATGGATACAGTACATTTATTTTATTTTGTTTTATTTTTATGTGTTGCCAGGGATCAAACCCAGTGCCTCATGCATGCTAGGCAAGCACTCTACCACAGAGCTACAACCCAAGCCCAGGCCCTGTCTCTTAACTGTATTGTTTAGTCCATATGTATTTTACATGATTATTTAAATTTTTGGATTTAAGTTCACTTGGTATCTCTTTATTTTTTACATATGATTTTTATGTATTCTGTTGAGTTATATGTTTTCTCTAATATTCAATTACTTTTTATATATTCAAAATTCCCATATTAATTTCAGTTAATAGTTGGGTTTCATTTTATACTAATAATGGCTTTTCAGTTAAAACTTTTTGTATTTTTAGATGAATATTCTAGAAATTATAGCATATACCATGATTAAAGAATTTAGATTTAATACCTTGCTTTTCCTTAAATGTTAAGAAATTTATTACTTTTTCATCTCATTTATTTCTATTGTATCTTTCATTTAATTGTATTTATTTAATTTGGATTATTTATTTAAAGTGGGTTTTTCATTTTAAATTGGACTGGGGATATGGCTCAAGTAGTAGCGCGCTCGCCTGGCATGTGTGCGGCTCATGTTCGATCCTCAGCACCACATACAAACAAAGATGTTGTGTCTGCCAAAAAAATAAATAAATAAATAAATCTTAAAAAATTCTCTCTCTCTCTCTCTCTCTCTCTCTCTCTCTCTTAAAAAAAAAAACTCCATTGCTTATGTATTTGTCATTTCTGGCTTTCTTTATTTTCATCATAGATCTGACATACTATAGTCATTTCAGTCTAATAAGCTGAAAAAAAAATCATTTTTGGTTATACTGATGTTTTAGTCAGCTTTTTGCTGCTGTTGACTAAAAGCTCTGACCAGAACAATTTTAAAGGAGGAGACATTTATTTGAAGGCTCGAGGTTCCACAGAAGTCCATCTGAGGTAAAGTAGAACATCATGATGAAAGAGTATAGCAGAGGGAAACAGCTCACGTGGTGATCAGAAAGCACAGAGACAGATTCCACTGGCCAGATACAGATGTATGACCCAAAGCCACGCCCTAATTTCTACCTCTTCCATCTACACCCTACAATTTCAGCTGCCACCCAGTGAATTCCTATCAGGGGATTAATTCACTGATTGGATTAAGACTCTTAAACCCAATCATTTCTCCTCTGAACCTTCTTGCATTTTCCTGTACTCAAGATGAGCTTTTGGAGGATACCACATTTAAACCATAACAACTGATGATCAGCTGGTTTTAAATTCTATCAGCTAGTCTTCAAGTGAAAATATCTATATTTTTCCTAGATTGGGATTAAAGAACATTTGGCTAGATACAGAATTCTTGACAAACATTTTTTTTTCAGTTTGCATTTTAAAAAAGTTGTCATTCTATATGGTTTCCATGTTTCTTCCCAAAGAAACAGTCATCCATATTTTTGTTGTTCTCCTATATGTAATATTTTCCTTATTCTTGACTTGTTTTTAAGATTTGCCATTTATTTTTAATTTTCAGAATTTTGACTCTATTCTTTCCTACATGTGAATTCATTTATAATCATAATGCTTGGCATTTATTGTAAAATGAGATCTGTTGGTTTACTCAAGACTGATTGAGATTGATCATTTCATCAGTAAATTTTCTCTTTCCAGAACCCCAATGGTAAGTGTGTTGGACTACTTATGTTTCTCATAGTCCTAAAGGTTTATTTCATTTTTATTCAATCTTTGCTTCTTTTTAAAAATGTTATATAATTTACATCAATTTGTTCTTCCATTTATATTTCTCTTCTTTAATTCTAATGTGGTACTAAGCCCAATCAATATATTTTTCCTTCCAGACATTATTAATTTTAGCTCTGAAATTTGCATTTAATTTTATATTTTAGTTTCCCCTCTTAAGATTCCATATCTATTCACTGTTTTTTTTCCAATTACTACTTTATTTCTCTGAACAAGTTTATATTAGTTGACTTAAATACTTATCTACTAATTCCATTACCTTTGTCATCTCATTCTGTTTTTACCAACTACATTTCTTCCCTTGACTTTGGATCATATTTTCCTGTTATTTACACATGAAGTTGTTCATAAAATTGTAGAGAGTAAATAATGCACCATGTGGAGTTGTCATTGTTAATCTGGATTGTCAGTTAGCTCAGATTAAGAGATGCCTCAAAAATGCCTAGGATTAATAGACTTCTGGATGTGTCTATGAGGGTGTTCCCAGAAGTGCTTGTCATATGAGATGGAAAACTGATGCCCACCCTGAATGTAATCTTTTATTGTAAAGATATAAGTGAAATTGTGGGTGGTATCGTCCAATAGAATGGGGCCTGGGTGGAACAAAGATGGAAGCAGGCAGAACCCACAGCAGATACAAGCTCCATACAACATGAGCAGTTGTGTCTATTGTGTCTGTTGTTGCTGCCATGGCTTGAGGACATCAGAGCCCAGCTCCTTCACTCTTCCAATATCAACTCTCATCACTGATTTTCCAGGGAGTTCCCAGGCCTGAAGTCTAAGTCTAGGTCTCCATCATTGGTTCCTCTTCTTCTGAGGCTCCAACTTCTTGGACTCAGCAGTTACTGGTTCTTCTGATTCTCCAGCCTGCTCGTGGCCATTGTGCAACCACTCAACTTCTGATTGTATAAATCTCCTTTTATAATTATACATATACATATCCTGTTGATTCCACTCCTCTAGAGGACCCTGACTAATATAGGAATGTAGATTATAATGGTATCATCCAATGGTTTTTCTTAATGAATATTTACACCAAATAAGATTAACTTTTTTTTATAGTGGGAGTTGAACCCTGGGGTACTGTCCACTATGCTACTCCCCAGCCCTTTGTTTTTTATTTTAAGTCAGGATATCACTAATTGCCCAGGCTAGCACTGAATTTTGATCCTCCTGCCTCAGCCTCCCAAATTATCACTGCACCCAGTTTAACCTTTTCTTTTAAGTGTATAACCCTATGAGGTTTGGCAAAGGCCTGCAAATACATAATGATCTTGATGATCAAGACAGAGAACATTTCCTACTTCCTCCATTTTTCCTGTGCCTCTCTATAAACAACCCAGGCCTGTGGAAATTACTGATTTATTTTCTTTTCTAAAGTTTTACTATAAAGATATAAGTGAAATTGTCTTGTCTGTTGCTTTTTGGATCTGAATTTGCTCACTTAACATAATGCACCTGAGATTCATCCACATTATTGTATCAATAGTTCCATTTTGTGGCTGAGGAATAGTGTATTATTTGGATGAAGCACACATTAATAGTTTGCTAATTAGGAGAAATTTGGGGTTTAACACTTTTGGGAGATATCAATAATCTCAATATGCAAAATGTACAGATTTTTGTATAAACATAAATTTCCATTTCACTAAGATAAAATCAAGGAACAGTACGTGCTAGGTTATATGGTAAATCTGTGTTCAATTTTATAAGATACTGAAGGATTTCCAAAAATGTCTACCATATCCCACCAACAATGTGTAAGTGTTACACTTATTCTATATCACTAGAAGAATTTGGTAGTGTCAGTTTTTTTTAAACTGTCCATTTTAATGAATATTCAATGGTATCTCAATTTGCTTTAATCTAATAATTTATAACAATTAATATCTTTTCATGTAACTATTTTGTCATCCGTATTCTTTCTTTAGTGAAGTGTCTATTAATTTCTTTTGCTTGTTTAAAACATTAGGTTATTTGTTTGCATATTTTTGAGTTTTGAATTTTTTTTTGTATTCTATATAAAAGTCCTTTTTCAGATATGTGATTTGCAAATATTTTCTCACACTCTGTGGCTTTTATTTTTTATTTCACAAAATAGAGATGAAATCCAATTAATTAGTTTATTTATGATTTGAAAAAGTATTAATGTTTATTACTGCATATGGGTACTTGTTCTAGTACCATTTGTGTAAAAGATTATCATTCTTTCTGGAAATGTCATCGCACTATTACAAAAATTCAATTGATCATATGTAGGGGTATAATTCTGAACTTTTTATTCTGTTCAATTGGTCTATGAGTCCACTTTTTTTTCCTGTGTCTTATCTTCATTAGTGTAGTTTTATATTAATTCTTGCATCAGGTATTAATAGTCATTCAAATTGGTTTTATTTTTATAAATTGTGTTAGTATTTCTCTCTTTTTTTTTTTTTTTGCTTTTCCATATACATGTTTTCTATATCTAAAATCTTCTATTGGAATTGGGTTGTGTATATAGTTTAGCTTGAAAAAAAGTAACCATTTATTAGAATAACTTTGGCTTATTTTATCAATATTTTGTATTTTCTACCTGAAGGTCTTGCATAATTTTGTTAGATTTATATCCAAGTATTTCATATTTTTAGCAATATTACAAAGCCTATCAATTTTTTTGCTGATACATAGAAATACAATTAATTTT
This sequence comes from Urocitellus parryii, assembly GCF_045843805.1. Lineage (NCBI taxonomy): Eukaryota > Metazoa > Chordata > Mammalia > Rodentia > Sciuridae > Urocitellus > Urocitellus parryii. The sequence goes on along the minus strand of NC_135531.1, from coordinate 187,780,087 downwards.
TTGCATATTAGACCTTTTGTCCAGCAACCTCTATTATAAACAAATTATTGTCTCATGTAGACAATAATTTGTTTATAATAGAGGATGAGACAATAATTTGTTTATAATAGAGGTAGTTTTAATTCTTTAAAATTTATCCCACTTGGGGCTGGGGATGTGGCTCAAGTGGTAGTGCGCTCGCCTGGCATGTGTGCGGCCCGGGTTCTATCCTTATCCCCACATACAAACAAAGATGTTGTGTCCGCCGAAAACTAAAAAATAAATATTAAAAAATTCTCTCTCTCTCTCTCTCAAAAAAAAAATAAAATAAATAAAATAAAATTTATCCCACTTACTTGTTTTTCTTGATTTATTATACTGGATAAGGCATTAATTATGATATTTGGTAGCAATGACAAGCAGATATTGTTGCTTTGTTTATACTATTAGTGGGAAAGTATTCATTCCATCATGTTTTATCACCAAAAAACAGAGGATACTCCATCAAGTTCAGGGCTACAATATTGAGGAACATAATCACACACATCCTATCATCTTTGGCATAGTCTATTGATTACAAGGAAGTCATAGGTTTAAAGCTCACTCAAGAGGAAATGATTCCATAGTCACGAGCTCTAGGAAGAGTGGTCCTTGGCACCTTGTTAGAAGTTCACTACAGCAAGGTGGTTTGACGGTGATAGCATCTTATACTTATCACTTTATACCTACATGTAATATTATACCACCTCATGTGTAATATAAAAAATTTGGAGCAGTGTTTACATACTTCTGTGCTCTCCTCCTGACTTTTGTGTTGTTGTCAAGCATTTTATTTCTGTATATTTTATAAATCCCACAATACATTGTTATTATTTATGTTTTAAATATCTGATTATGTTTTAAAGACACTTAAAATGATAAAAATATCAGAAAAATTTCTTTTAACCCACATATTCATGATTTCTGGAGCTTTTCATTATTGTACCTTAATTAAGTTTTCTGTTTGGGATCATTTTTCTTCTGCCCTAAAAACTTCTCATAACATTCTTTTGTAGTAGAGGCAAGCTAATGATCATGCCCTTTAGCATTTGTAAGTATATTCATTTCACTTTTGTTTTTGAAATATATTTTTGCTGAGTTTTATGTTCTAGAGAATATTGACTTTTCTTTTAGTATTTTAAAAATACTAAAATACTACACTGTCAATTTGTATACATTGTTTGTAATGAGGAAACTTGTTATTCTTACCTTTGTATACAGTAAGACTTTTTTTCTTCAAAAAAAGGTTTCCTCTCTATTACTGGTTTTATTACTGGTACGTTAGCGTAAATTTCTTCTTGTTTCTTATGCTTGTAGTTCCTTGAGCTTTTCAAATCTATGGGCTCATTTTTTTGCACCCAATTTGGATATTTTAAGTAATTATTTTTTCAAATGTACATTTTTCTGTGTCTGTTCTCTCCTATCTTTTTTTAGGTATTTCCATTACATGTAAATAAGGCTGCTTGAAGCTGTGCCATCACTTGGTGATGCCCTTTTGCTGAATCTTTCTTTGTCCTCACTTTTTTTTTTTGATAATTGTTCCCTCTTTTTTTTAAAAAAAAATAATATAGTTTTTTTCAAGGTCATTAACTTTTTTTTCTTTTTAAATCTGTAGTGTGTAGTCTTCTTTTAATCCTATCCTGTGTATGCATAAATGTGTGTGATTGCCAACTTTGTTTTTTTGAATCTTGAGATTTGATTTGGGTTTTTATATATGTTCTGTATCTCTGTTTAACATGCTCACACTTTCTTTTCCTTATCAAACCTATGGAACCTAGTATAATAAGGGATTTAATATTCTCAAAGATAAATTACACTGTCACTTCTGTGTCTATCCTATTGACAGGCTTTCTCCTCCCATCAACATCAAGCATGTGATGGTGTTATTTCTTTCTAACAGCTGTTCCCCACTGCGTTGTTGTAGGACAATTATATCGTAACATTGTCAGTACTCTAATAGAGCAGTGGGAATACAAGGAAAGTGAAGATGATCCACCTGAGGATCAAGGAAGATTTCCCACAGGGGTTGAATCATAAGTTGAGTCACCAACTAAGAGTAAGGAGAAGAGAAAGCAAAGGAAATTCCCAGTGCAGAGAAGCACATAGATAAAGGCCCAGAGACAAAAGAAGGACCCATTAAAGGGATATCAGGGACTATGGGTAAGAAATAGAGAGGGAGGACACTGGACTACACATGGGGCCAGACTATGATGGGCATGATGTGTTTGGCTCAAGAACTTAGACTTTCTTGCTCATTGAAAGACTTTGGAAGATTTTTTTCTTTATTATAGTAGAGCATACATTGTGTAAAATATACAATTTTAAACCGCTTTACATGCACAAGTCAATAATTACGTACATTCAGTTGTTGCACAATCATCAATACCATCCGTCTTCAGAACTGTTTCATCTTCTCAACTTGAACTCTGTGTTCATTAAAAAAAATATCTCTCCTTTCCCCCTCTCTTCAACCCCTGATAACCAGTATTCTACTTTGAATCTCAACCACTAATGTACTTTCAAACTCTATGATGTTGACTACTTGAAGAAACTCATAAAAGTTGAATCATAAGGATTTGTCCTTTTGTGACTGACTTATTTCACTAACATGATGTCTTCACCACGTGTTATCACGTGTCAGAGTTTCTTTCCTTTGTAAGAATGAATAATGCTGTGGTTTAGATACACAGTGTCCTCATGTGTGAGACAATGCAAGAACATTCAAAGGAGAAATGATTGGGTTGTGAAAGCCTTAGCCCAATCAGTGAATTAATGTCATCAGAGGGATTAACTGAGTGGTAACTAAAGGCAAGTAGGGTGTGGTTGGAGGAGGTGGGTCAATGCGGGAGTTACTTTGGAGCATATATTTTGTGTTTGGTGAATACAGTCTCTCTTTGCTTCCTGGTGGGATACCCTGAATCATTTTCCTCTACCTCACTCTTCCTCCATGATGTTCTGTTTTACTTCAGGCCCTGAGGAATGGAGTCAGGCAGCTATGAGCAGAGACCTCTGAATCCATGAGTGCCTAATAGCTTTTTTCTTCTTAAAATTGTTCTTGTCAGGTCTGTTGGTCACAGCAGTTAAAAATCTGACAAAACAATATTTCATTGCATTTATATACTGCATTTTGTTTATTCATTCATCCATTGATGGACACCTGGGATGCTGTCAACTTTTAGCTATTGTGAATAATGATCATGGATATACAAATATTTGTTTGATATTTTTCTGTTAATTTTTTTGAGTATGTACTCAGGAGTATAATTGCTGTGCTATAGCATTATTGTATATTTAAATTTTGGGGGTACTGACATGCCATTTTTCACAGTGGCTATGCCATTTTACCTTTCTACTCACAGTGACAAGAGTTCTAATTTTGACACATTCTCATCAACATTTGTTATTTTCTTTGTTGTCTTGGTTTTAATAACTGTTCTAATGGATGTTATTTATTATATTATGTAGTGTTGGTTTGTTTTCCTCTAATGGTTAGTAATGCTCAGCATATTGTTATATGCTTATGGATTATTTGTGTACTATCTGGAAAAAAATGTCTATGTATTTTTTTTTTGCCCATTTTAACCAGAATTTAATTTTTGTTGTTGAGTTGTAAGAGTTCTACATGTGTTTGAGATATTAATCCAGATAAATGATTTATAAATTTTTCTCTGATTCAATGGGGTGCACTTTTTTCCTGTCCATAGTGTCCTTTGATAGAAAAAGTTTAAATTTTGATGAAGTCCAACATATCTAATTTCTAGTGTTGTTGCCTATGCTTTTGATGTCATATCCAAGAAATCATTGCTCTCAATGCTATGTTTAATGTGAAGGGTTTTATAGCTTTGGCTCTTATGGTTAGATCTAATTCACTTGGGGTTAATTTTTGAATATGTATTTGTAATGTAATAAGGGCCCAAGTTCATTTTTTTGTGTGTGTGCAGAAGTCTAATTTTTCCATCACCATTTCTTGAAAAGATTGTTCATTCACTAATTGAATGATCTTAGAAAGCTTGTCAAAAATCATTTGACCATATATACATGAGGGTTTATTTCTGGTCTTTCTATTTTGTTCTGTTGATTTATACGTCTGTTTTTCATGCCCGTGTAACACCATTTTAATTACTGTAGCTTTATTGCAAGTTTCAGAAATTGAGAGTTCTCCAACATTATTTATTTTTTTACATCATTTCAGCTATTTGGAGTCTGTAGAGATTACATATGAATTTTTTAAAAAAATCTTTTTTTGCAAAAAGAATCCTTGAGATTTTGATAGGGGCTACACTGAATCTTTAAGTTGCTTTTAGTATTGACATCATAATAATCTTAAATCTTCCAATTCATGAACCTTAGATGTATTTTTATTTATTTGTGTCCTTAATTTATTTTAACAACATTTTGTATTTTTCATTATACAAATGTTTCCCATCCTTGTTTAAATTTATCCCTAAGTATTAGGATACTTTTTGATATTGGTATAAAGGAATTGTTCTCTTAATTTTCAGACTGTATGTAGAAATTCAAATGATTTTTGTTTTGTTTTTATATCCTAGAACTTTGCTGAATTTATTAATGATTCTAACAGATGTTTTGTGAGACCTTTTTTTTGTACATACAAGATCATGTCATCTGGGAACAGAGATAATTTTACCTTTTCCTTTCAAATTAGGATGCCTTTTGTTCATTTTTGTTTTCTCTGGCAAGAACTTCCAGTACTGCATTGATTGGGTGGTGAAAATGGTCGTTTCTGTCTTATTCCAACTTATTTCATCTTTGGAAGGTATTCAGCAGATGGTGAACAGGATTAGATCCAAATTTTCTGATTATTCTGGCTAGGAGCTGAGGACGTATGGAAGGGGACAAGACTGAAAGCCAGAACACCAAGGGGGTTTTGCATTAGTTCACATAAGGGTGCTCAACTTCCTTAGAAGGGGTAAAGATGTGACAGTGACACCCAGCATCTACTGCCTTGAACAGATGTGAGAGAATGTAATGGCCAATGAGCCACCCGCTGCTAAAGCCAGAGGATGAGTTAGATCATGCTGGATTCCTCTCAACACAGTTATTTCTGAGAATGCAAATTAAAAAGTGAGACCAAGGACATTCAGCATGAAGGGTTCTCTGAAGCCACGTGTTCTAGCCCTGTGGGTCTCTTCACAAGCAGGGTGCACAACATAGCAAAATGGAGGGCAGCAAAGACAGATGACCACTCCATCTAGACCACCATCTGGTCTTTCTCACGCTTTTGACGCCAACACCTTTTATGAAAATAAATCTCAGAGAAGCCTTTTGATCTCATAGTTGCAGGAGTTATTCAATGTTTTCTTCATCAACATTGTTTTTCAGAGCAGTTTTAGATTCATAGCAAAACTGAGCAATAAGTATAGAGTTCCGTATATTAACCTCCTACACCATGGTGTACATCTGTTACTGATAAACATACACTGAAATATTATTGTCATCCCAAGTCCACTTTACATTAGAGTTATTGGTGTTGAACATTCAGTGAGTTTTGACAAATAAACAATGATATGGACCCACCATTGCATTATCATTCCTGAATATACTTTTGATGCCCGAACATCCTCTGTACTCTGCCAGTACCTCCTTTCTTTCCCCATTAGCCTCTGGCAACCACTGGATTCATATTTTACCTGTTCTAGAATGTCTTATGCTTGAAATAATATAGTATGTAACCTTCTCAGATTGGCTTCTTTCAGGTACTGATACAAAGTAATGTTCCTCCATGTCTTTTCATGACTTGATAGATCATTTATTTAGTGCTGAATAGTATTCCATTTTCTCAAGGTAACACTGTTTATTTATCCAGTCATCTACTACTGGACATTTTGGCTATTTCTGAATTTTGACAAGTGTCAATAAAGACACTATAAAAACACGTGTGTGCAGGTTTTTGGATGAACATGCTTACAATTCATTTGGGCAAATATCAAGGAGCTCAATTGCTGGATTTTATGGTAAAATTTTGTTGTATTATAGGTACATGCAATGAAGGCTTGTTCCCCAATGTAGCTGTGTTTGTCAGTGGGGAAGTGATTTGATCATGAGGAATCCATCAATGGATTAGTTCATTGAAGGATTCATAGATAAATAGATTAATCAGAGGTTTTGGAAATGGCAGGAGATAGAACCTAGTTGGAGAGTGTTGGTCCTTGGGGAAATGCCCTTGGGGGACTATGTCTTGTCCCCAATTCCCTTCTCTCTCTCTGCTGTCTGTTTACCATGAGTTCAGCTGCTCTGCCCCACCACAGCCCCTCCACCATGATATCTGCCTCACTACAGGGCCATAATAATGGAGTCAGTTGATCAAGGACTGAGACCTCTGAAATCAAGAACTAAAATAAGTCTTTCCTTCAAGTTGGTTTTTTTTAATAGCTTTATTTTTATGCAATGCTGAGGATTGAACCCAATGCCTCACACATGCTAGGCAAGCAAAAGCTCTAGTAATTTGTCATAGTGTTACAAAGCTGAGAACATATTTAGTTTTGTAAGAAAATGTCAAACTATCAATACTGAGTTGACTGTTCTGGGTCTTTTGCTTTTTCTATATACACTTCAGAATAATTTTGTTGATTTCCAGAAAGTAATTTCTTAGAATTTTGACTAGAATTGTCTTGAATTTGTAGATTAAATTGGGAAGAACTGACATTTCCCCCCCTCAACACTGATTATTATACTTTACTCTTCCTGCTTGTAAGGTTTATTTTTTCTTCTTTTTAAATATTTATATTTTAGTTATAGGTGAACACAATATCTTTATGTTTCATTTTATGTGGTGCTGAGGATGGAACCCAGTGCCTCACATATGCTAAGCAAGCTCTCTATCTCTGAGCCACAACCCCGTCCCCCAAGTTTTATTTGACTTTATTCCTTTTATTTACTTATTTATATGTGGAGCTGAGAATTGAACCCAGAGCCTCACACATAGTAGACAGTCATCTACTACTGAGCCACAACCCAAACCCAATGCTTGCACAGTTTCTGAAAAGAAATTGGATGCAGTTCTTATTTTGCTCCTCTTCTGGTTTCTTTCGTGATTTGTTCTTTACCTTTTTCTGTAGTTTGAAACGTTTATGCCCAAGTATAAGTTCTCCTCCTTCTCCTTCTCCTTTTCCACATTTATCCTACTTACTGTTTTCTTAGCTTTCTGGATCTATTGTTTGCCATCTGACATTAAATTTGGAAAGAGTCCCTATTATTTATTCATTCAAATATTTCTTCTGTTCCTCGATTTTTATTCCTCTTATGGTATTTCCATTGTGTATGCCACATCTTTTGTAGTTGTCCCAGTTCTTTGATACTCTGTTCATTTTTTTCCACACTTTTCTTCCTCTTTGTTTTTCAGTTTTGGAAAATTCTAGTGACATATCTTCAAGCTCAGCAATTCTTTCCTCAGTAATGTCCGATACTGAAGAGCTCAACAAAGGCAATTTTTTTTTCATTTATTGTAGTGTTTTTGATCTATAGCATTTATTTTTGATTCTTACAATTTTTTTCTCTCTCTCTGCTTGTATTACCCATCTATTCTCATGTGCTGTGTACTTTATCCATTAGAGACTTTAATATATAAAACTTAAAATCTTTGGTTGGAAGGTGGACATCATGTACCAGATAAAAGGAATGGTGGCAAATAGGAGCTCAGGAATGATTTTGTAAGAAGTGAGGAAGGAGAAGTCATATACAATCCTGTGATTATGTCTCTTTTTAATGAGTTTGTGCTCCTGTACTTTGAACTTCACTAGCACTTTATGATCACCACCCCATCAGGTGGGACAGGGGGCTGATATGGGGCATTTCCCTGGCCCAGAATAGTTAGACTCTAGTGAAACCTAGCATAGTTTAGGCTATGATAAAATAATGTCTCTCAAGGCAGACCTTGTTTGGTGGAACAGAGTGCTCTGTCATATTTTGAAATGATTGCCTGTCTCTTCCCTCACCTGGAAAGACCAGGGTATCTGTCTCTGGTATTTACTGTCAGAACCTGGTAGAGCTCCTGAAGGTAAAATTCACAGCAGTGCAGGGGCCTCCCTGTGACTAGGGACTCCTGGAGCTGTCATGGGTCAGGCTCATTCTCACTGAGCCTCCATCAAACCACAGTGAGTGTTGAGGTTCTCCTATTCCATCACTGGTTCCCATGGATGTTTCTGCTCACAGGTTTGCCTGTGCTCCAGCACATTCTGACTCTCTGTGTCTGCCCATGTCTTCAGTTTTAGGACAGCATTGGGCCCGGGATTTCATTTCTCTGGTAGATATAAGTGTGGTTCATTTTTTGTTTGCTCAGGTTTCACTTTTTGTTAGGATGGAGCCGCAACATTTAAGTTCCTTACATGCTGGTCCTGAAGTTGGAAGCCAGCTTGACCAATATTCCTTTTTAGGAATAAGTTATACCCACCAGCATATTTGGAAAATGTTTGCCACTGTTGGTATACTTCAGGAGTCACTTCATTTTGTCTGAGGGTACTATAGGCAGTTGATTCCTTTTACTCTGAGTGCAATATGTCTTCTGGCCAGTTTCTTCTTCTTCCCCCATGATGTGGGCATGGAGAGTTCAGATTCTTCTCCGCTGGCTTGGAGGATAATCTTCCCCACTGGGTCCAAAGTGAATATTGGAGAGTAATATGGATATCATGCCGTCTCTGCCATAGTGTCAAACATGGATCCCAACTGGTATGGTGAAAAGTTCAATGTCTTTTTCTTATTTTGGTCCCATTACACAGAGAGCTGTACAAATGTGGGCATCACAAGGGTATTTTGAAATTCAATGCATCTCGGGAGTAGCAGAATTGGAAGAGGACTGAAATAGTTCCTTCAGAAGGAAACAATCAGGAAAACACAAACATTGACCAAAATAGATTCTTGAGGTGGTGGTAGGGGGGACTAAATATTCTTGCTGTATGATAATTCTCAGAGCTTTGCTAGCTAATAATAAAACTCAGAAGAGGTGGCATGAACCCTACAGGTAAAAAGAGATAAAGAGAGGCAATTTCCAGAAAGGAGGTTTTTAGGGTCACTGTGACTTTTGAAACTACTAACAATAGTGGAGTATGTATATATAAACAATGTGCTTCCAGGAATACCCTTTCTGTGAGCTCAGTTGATGATAGATACTGGTTTTTAAAACTTACATAGATAAAAGAAATTCTCTTCCTAGGTAAATATATACATGCCCTTGATATGCTTCTTTTAAATGAATTTTTCTTTAACAAAACTTTTTTGAATTTTTTTTTGGAAGAGGAAAAATGGAAATGACAAATGGCCTTTAAAGACCACTAGACACCTTCTGAGCTTCGGAGATACTGATTCTGGTTTATCCAGAAATTATCAGGATTCATCAGAGCTGGGACTGAAGTTTCAAGTTAAAAAGAAACTGGGCCCATGATGAAGATTTGGGCCTACTTTTCTGTCTAGTGTGAGATAACTGTATTTATGTGAGTTTGTTTCTGTGTCTTCTATTTTATACTATTGGTCTACATGTCTATTTTGGTGTCAACACCATGCTGTTTTGTTACTGTTGTTCTGTAGTATAGTTTAAGGTCTGGTACTGTGATGCCTCCTGCTTCATTCTTCTTGCTGAGGATTGCTTTGGCTATTCTGGCCCTCTTATTTTTTCTCAATGAATTTCATTCTTGCTTTTTCTAGTTCATTGAAGAATGTCATTGGGATTTTAATAGGAATTGCATGAAATCTGTATAACAGTTTTGGAAGTATGTCCATTTTGACTATATTAATTGTTCCTATGCAAGAGCATGGGAGATCTTTTCATCTTCTAAAATCTTCTTAATTTCTTTCTTTAGTGTTTTGTAGTTTTCATTGTAGAGGTCTTTCATCTCTTTTGTTAGGTTGATTCCCAAGTATTTTATTTTTGTTTTGAGGCTATTGTAAATGGGATAGTTTTCCTAATTTCTCTTTCAGAGAATTCATAACTGATGCATAGAAATACATTTGATTTATGGGTGTTGATTGTATATCCTGCTACTTTGCTGAATTTATTTATTAGTTCTAGAAATTTTCTGGTGGAATTTTTTGGATCTTCTAAATGTAGACTCATGTCATCAGGAAATAGTGATTGTTGAGTTCACCTTTTTCTATGCATACCCTTTAATTTCTTTCATCTGTCTGATTGCTCTAGCTAAAGTTTCAAGGATATATAAATGGAAACAATCAATACATGATGAGAGAACCTACAGAATGGGAAAAAATGTTTACCACATGCACTTCAGATAGAGCACTAGGTTATATAAAGAACTCAAAAAACTTAACAACCAAAAAACAAATAACCCAATCAATAAATGGGCTAAGGAACTGAATAGACCCTTCACAGAAGAAGAAATATAATCAATCAACAAACATATGAAAGAAATGCTCATCATCTCTAGCAATTAGAGAAATGCAAATCAAAACTTTTCTAAGATTTCATCTCATTTCAGTCATAATGGCAGCTATCAAGAAACAAACAATAATAAGCATTGGTGAGGATATGGGGAAAAAGGTACACTCATACATTGCTGGTGGTACTGCAAATTGGTGCAACCACTTTGGAAAGAAGTGTGGCGATTCCTCAGAGAAGTTGGAATAAAACCACCATTTGACCAGTTATCCAACTCCTTGGTCTATACCCAAAGGACTTAAAATCAGCATACCATAGTAATGCAGCCACATTAATGTTTATAGCAGCTCAATTCACAATAGCTAAACTATGGCACCAACCAAACTATGTTACCATCAACAGATGAATGAATAAAGAATATGTGGTACATATACCCAAGAGAGTATTACTTATTTTTTCGAAGGATGAAATTATAGCATTTTCAGGTAAATTGATGGAAGTAGAGAATATCATGCTAAGTGAAATAAACCAATCCCCCAAAACCAAAAGCTGAATGTTTTTTCTGATAAGCAGATGATGATGCATAGTGGGGCAGGGGGATAAGAAAGAATGAAGGAACTTTGATTTGTGTAGAGGGATGTGAGGGGAGGGGTGAGGCCGTGGAAATGGGATGGACAATAAAATGAGACAGATATTATTACCCTATATACATGTATGATTGATTACACTAGTGGAGTGACTCTGCACCCTGTACAGCCAGAGGAATGAGAAGATGTGCTCCATTTGTGTACAGTTTGTCAAAATACGTTCTACTGTCATGTATAACTAATTAGAACAAATAAAAAAGAAAGAAAGAAAGAAAGAAAGAAAGAAAGAAAGAAAGAAAGAAAGAAAGAAAGAAACTGGGCCCATAATCCCAGAAAGATGAGACAAGAGAACAACAGAATTTAGGTGGGGAAAAAGGAGCCACAAACTCAGATTAGGAGCCTAGAAAATAGATTACAGATAGAGGTAGTTATGGATAGGTAAGAAAAAAATTTACTTTCTAGGATGGTGTTGTCCTTGGCCACACAGTTGATTAGCTGGGGAGGGCCCTATACTTCATCACCTCCTAGATATTTTTTTTGTAGGTTATTCAAGTAGAACTTCTATTTTCATACTCCAGTGGAAACCTTCTTGCCAAGATCAGTGATGATCTACATATTACCAAATTTAAGAATATATTTTGTCTTTCACTTACTTAAATTTCCAGTCAATCTTTTTTCTCTAAATAAACTCTTTTCTTGGTTTCCATAATGCCATTCTTGCTTTTAAACAATATATTAACAGCAGCTTATTTTTGGCATTTATTGCTAGCTTCTTCCCTTGTGTACTTTAAAGTGCTTTTATATTCCAGGATCACATCTCTGATTTCTTTCCTGTCTTTTTCTCATCTCTCTCTTCCTGACCTCCCCTCATAACCTCTTCCCTCCCCCTTCCCTTCCCTTCCCTTTTATTCTCTTCTCATGTCTTAGGTGATCCTGGCTTTAAATAACATTTGTATTGTTAGACGCAAATCTGTTAGAAAAGTCTTGGTTGTGCAACATTATCAACAGTTTCAAATTTTGCTAGCTTAATAGAACTAAATTTATTTGTTGCACGTCCAAATAAAACATCATCAGAATTTGCCCTTATTGTAGTCAGTCAGGTTGGAGAACTGACCTTGCTTGATCAAAGCTCCTACTTTCATGGCAGCTATGAATGGCAATCTAAATTTGTACATTGACTTTTCCCAAAGGTTCTGCTCTAAAAGCGAGATGGATACTATTATGATTCTATTCTGCAGATTTGAAAATGAGGCCTCAAGAGGCTAAATGTAAGTGGTAGAACTGTGCTACAATCCAGAATTGTCTTACTATCACTAGTTTATCAATGAGAGAACTAATGCTCAGTGAGGTGCTTGCCTAAGGCTACATTGTACCCAAGATAAGATAATGCTTGTGTAGAATGCTGGTCTACCTGACATCAAAACCTGCATCTCCATTCCCATTCTGCCTTAAGTCCCTGGGAATCCTGTTCCTGCATGTAAAAGGATCATTACCATCTCCATCAATGTCAAGTTTACTGGAGGAAGTAACTTAATATTAGCTGACTTGCACTTAGTGTCTGACATGGATGAGCTTCATCCATGTGAAATATGGAGTAGATGTTATTACTCTTATTTTAGAGTGAGGAATTGAGAACTAGAGAATTGAGGGTTTGCCTAAGGTCATATAACAAGTGGAGGTGGAGCCTGGGGTTTGGTCAGGCAGATGACCTCTGATGACTTTATCACATGTAATTCAATCATGTGTGATTTCCCAACCTGGTACACATTAGGGGTTGAAACCCATCTCTTAACATTATGTATTTTAGGTTTGGAGGGTAAGGTAAACTTTCTTGTAGCCTTGGCAGGCACAGTGATAAAGGCACAATGGTGATAAAACCATTGGGCTGAAGTCTCTTCATGGTCAATTTTGATAGCCAGAGGCCTGCCCCAAGCCAGCAGGAGTTTGGTAGGCACAAGATAGGAAGTTGTATTGTGACAGATGATAACGGAGGCCACTCACATACTTTGACTTCCTAAGAAGATGACTGCTTGGGCTACAGCCATTATGTGGCCAGAAACTGGAGGAGAAGGACCTCATGGGCTCCCCCTGCCTTCATGAAGAACCTACTGAGCAGATCAGAAGGATTCTGCCGCCTTCAGCAAACTCATTCCCAACAAGATGCCTGATGCTTTATGACACTGAAACCTTCTGGAAACTCTCCATCTTTCTATTTGAATCTTCAGTCACTGCTGTAGTGTCTGATTTTTTATTTTCCCAAAGTGGAATTCTCTTTCAACCTTTCACCACCTCCATTGTCCTATTTCTTTCCCAGTATGTGGTTTCCTGTATGGAATCCTCCATGGCAGGAACAGAGCACAGTCTGACATATTTGGGTTGGAATCTGGCTTTGTCACTTACCTATTGAGTGACCTTGCATATGACACCTAAATTTTTCAGCCTTAGTTTCCATATCTGTATAATAAGGTAGTCACATCTAGCTCACAGTATGATTGCCTATGAAAGGCAACAGAGTTCCTGGTATCTGTGATAGGTTCACAAATGGAGGAATCGTGTTCATCTAGTCCACTTTTTTGTGTGTACGTTCTTTATTTTTAAAAATGTTTTTTCTTAGTGCATCACAGTTATAAATAATATTGAGGTTCATTTTGATATTTTCATAAATACATATAATATAGTTTTCTCTATTTCAATATCCAGTACTTCTCCTTTCCCTTCCATTTCCCTCTCCCTGATCCCTTTCCTCTCTACTCTACTGGTCTTTCTTCTATTTATTTAGTTTTTGACTGTTGGATTATAGTTATATATAAAATTGGAATGTATGGTGATATATCCATGCATGCACATGGCATAATTTGGTCAACTTCTTTCCCTGAGGGAAGAAATGGGGAATGAAATAATCCACTATTAACCAACTGCCATGTAGAAAATATGCATTTTATATACACATGAGTGGGCACATAAGATATTATGCATTGGGTAAGGTTGTATAGTCACATGAGCCTCTGCCTGCATGAGCAAAGCAACCATCTCTTCTTTATGTACAATCTAGATGTTTCCCATGAACTCCCTCCTGACCTGCTATTGGGAAAACTTAAATTTGTCGATTAAAAGAAAAACAAAACTAAAATTCGTCTCGTTTAATTAGTGTCATTTCGGTTCCAAATTTTTTTCTTTAGGTTAAAGGTAAGACTTTCAGTACTCTTTCCTTTTTCCGTCGTATTCCAGGGTTCTGTGTGGAGATTCAGCCTAGTGTGTCCTCACAGTAGTTGGGGGAAGGTGTATTTCCTTAGGGTTCTGATGCCATACTTTTTGTGGTAACTGTTCCTTGCCCATTGGCTACTACCCTTATTGCGGGCATTAGCTATGGCTTGGCAGGTGAGTTTGTGCACTCAACACCAGCATTGCTTGGGTGGTAAGGTCATTACATTTTTCATACAGGGATGCTCAAGGTAGGTGATTGCCTGTGTCTGACCCACCCTAGGACACCCCTGAGTACCATAACTTCAATAAGCCAAACAATATCATCGTCATCTACCTACTACATGCCTATACCAGAGGCAAAATGTTTTGGCTACTTACCACCCTATGAGGTAATTCTGGTGTAACAAGAGAAAAGCGTATAGAAAATAGGCAGCTTTCTTAGGAAATTGTGTTTCAGGATAGGCATGGGTTAAAAGAGTTTGGGAACTTGACATTTTTTTTTTTAAAGTTTATTGAAAGAATCCAGCAAAACTCCCTTCCAACCAAAGAGATTCTAAAAATAATAAAGACCTTTTTCTCCAATGGGGTCATGTAAATTTTTTATTCCTTTTGGAATAAAGCAAGCATGTGCATTCCTAACACCTTTTAATCTGTCACTCACATATCATGTGTGGAGGAGCTGGTGCTGAAAAGTGAATTATATAATGAGTGAGTGGAATACATTTTTCTTGCCATAAGTATGCCTTAAATTACATATTGTTCATCTGGTTTTTAAAATATGAAGTTCTGCTTTTTTGTGGTTGTCAAATATGTCTGATAAAGCCTGTAATTTCTCAGTAAGGATCAGAGGAGCTTTGCTGCCTAATAAGATGGAAGTTACTCTTTCATTCTCAAAGTACTACTATTTGGGGATCAGTGAGATTTATTTGTATTTCATTAATCATTATGGCTTGGGGGTGAGTAATAATAATAATGATGGTGATAATAATATGTTATGTCATTCTGATTTCTTTGCTTAAGTGGTGTTAAGAGGTTCATGGACATTGCATACCGAAATATTACATTTGGATACACTGTATCCCTGCATGAAAGCCATGGAATCTAAATGTGATTTCAGAGGCCCTTGAAGACAAATTGTGCTTACACAACAGTGATAATTAAGGTCTGCAATTTCTTTCATAGAAACATGCTGAGAAAGAAATAAGAAAAAGTAGTCTCCCTGGCATGTGCAATGCAGATGATCATTCGGGAATTCTGTGTGGTAGACCCTATGCTGCTTCATCCCTGTTCCAATGTCAGACTCTGGAGCAGATGAGGATCTCATTACAGTGAGTGGAGATGAGATTCAAGACAGGTGAATTCACAGACCAGAGACAAAGCTGTCTTTGAAACCCTCTCCTGGTTTTAAAAGCTGGGCTCTGAACTTTTATAGCAGCATTTAAGCATTTCTGTTCCACTGTTCCATTTTCACTGTGAGAAGTTGTACAGTTTCTCCAAGTTTATTTTGAAGATTTTTTTTTTATTTCCTGATGTATCTTATAAAGAGTTGAAGCATCTCCTAGTTAGTAAGTGACAGGGCTTGGATTTCACCTTGGCTGATGCCATGTAAAGCAAGCTTTGTCTTCAAGGCTGTGTCATCAATGTGTACATCATGGATAAAAGCAGCACGGGCATATTCTCACTTTATAATTTTTTCTTACAACTTTTATAAGAAAATGTTTAATTAATTTAATTGTAATTAATGAGAACAATTAGGGCCTTTTGACAATCACAGGCATTTGAAATCAATATGTTTTTGTTTAAAGTGATTATTACTTTTATATTAGCTTTAGCATCCAATTTACTTTTCAGTTTTATATTATTTTAAATATATCAAATTTTATAATATAAACAACTAGAAATGCTAAATTCTTTTTCATCTCACATAATTGAAATTCATCTTGCAGTTTTGACGTTTGGAGTAAAAAAGGAAATCTTGTGTCAAAGTTGATGTCCTAATGATATTTTCTTCTAGTGTAGTGCATGCTTATAATGATTTATTTCAAGTAATCTAATTCTTTCTTATGTGATAGGAAATATAAGCTCAATGGTATAGTTGTAGGGAATGTCTGATTCTTTACCACTTCACTCTCAAACAATATCTCAAAATATTTTTGTTCTGTGTCCCATGTGGATTAAAAACTTTAATTTTCAAGTCCATTGGTCACTTTATTTGTTTCTCTAAGCATATTTCCACGGTCACTGTGCATTTCCAGCTGACAGCATTGCCACTTTTTACTGCTATTGCATGCATGGCTACCACACCCAGCATTTAGCTGGTCATGGTACATGTGTGCTGAGAAGCAACTTCACCTGTAGAGATCATGCAAGCAGGTGCACAGTTCTGACTTCAAATCAATGTAGAATGAATTATTTCCTGGTTTTTGACAAAATAAAAAAAAAAAATTCCAAGAAGTTCAAGTACATACTTAGGGATGGTAAAAGAGGAACTTTAACCTGAGATTAACCTAGCTGCCCAGGGAAACATGTTATAGACTCCCTTGGTAAACATACTACATAACTTATTAGAATGTACATGTTTTATTGTGGCTTAATTACAAAAATATGAATCAGGAGGATTTAGAATCACATACAGTACAAAGCATCAAGACATCAGGTTTTGAGGAATGAAGAAAAGTTTTAGGAGGGAGGAGAAATGGGAGCTCATGTGCCCTGTCCCTTGCATATCTGGCTTCCTGGGCAGTTGGCTGTCCTGATAGATGCAGTATGATGCTGTATGCCTTGAACAAAGTATCAGGACTGAGGCATGATTTTATGTATCTTTTGCTAATTCACGGCTGACCGTCTTCAGAATTTAAGGACTTGATGATTTTTTAAAACTGCTTTCTGATCTTAGGAGTCAGAGGAATAACTAGGAAGTGACTTATGTGTTCAGTCTCAAGTTCTGTGGGGAAGAAAAGGTCGAACTCAGTAAACTGAGAGATCTCTGTTCTTTCCCAAGCAGGGGACGCCTAGCCATGAAACAACTGTCCAAAGGGCGCTGAGAGTTGACCAGTTCTTCACCCACATGTAAGGAGAAGAATCCAAACCCCCACGCACTAGAGAGAGATCCTCTGGCTCAAGAGCCTTCATACCAGGCCTGGGACTGGCTGATATTAGAATCACCCAGGGAGACAGGGATGTTTGAAAAGAAAAATGTCATTCCCACAACTTCATCCACAAAAACATAATCAGGATATCTTGATTCCTAGAACATTTGGATAAAATTGATGAATTTCCAAAAAAAAAAATTTATCTAGACAGTTGTGTACCTGGGAAAGGAACCAGTGGTACAATGTCCCTTCCTCTGTGGTCTTACTCTTTCCCATACTGTGCTCCCCAGAAGCAATTGTATATTTTTCTTTTCCATCCAGTTTTAAAAATAAAATGTTATAGTTTACCTGAAAACTCTCATTTTGCCTCCTCCATCTCTATTGTCCTCTCTGTAACTTGGAGGGAACTACTCTCTTTAGGTTAGTTTCCGACTTCTCTTATTTGCTCTTAAATGGCTCTAGGTGCCTGTGTCCACCAAGGAGCAAACTATGTTGATTTCATTATATCACTGAGTTTCCAGGTTCTTATGCAACATTAGTAGGTGGAGTGCATTTTATTTTTGTGACCATTTTCTTCCGAGAGCCCAGCGTACCATAGTCTATCATAGATCTGCTGAACAGCCAGAGTCCTCTAATTTCTTTTTATTGACCTTTGGATTAGGCTCATTATTATTTTATCCTGTTTCCTTGATTATGAATTTCATTCTACACTTTGTTAGAGAGAAATTTCTGAGTTGATCCATGTCAGAAAATACCTTCATTTTTTCTTTTTGTTGGTCAATCAACTTAAGGATTAAAATGATTTTCCTTAAAATCTGATCTTATTATGACATCGTTATATAAGTGTTGCTGAAGAGAAATATACTAGTCTGATTCCTAAAGATTTTTTAAAATGTATTTTTTCTTTGTCTAAAAGCTTTTTAATCTTTCATTATTCTTGATATTCTGGAGTTTTATAAAAATGTATTGAGGCGGGAGTTATTTTTCATTTATTCTACTCAGTTTATGATGCACTCTTTCAATTTGATGACCGACATTTCTCTCTAGCTCTGGGTAGTTATTCTTTCATTATTTCTTATATAATTATGTCACCTTTATTTTATGTTCTCTTTTTCTGAAGCACCTGCATTGAAACTTGATGTCTCTTTTCTGTCATCTCTTGTAATTCCATCATCAGGAAAAGAAAATTTTATCCGTTTTGTTTTCTAAGTATTCTAGTTAGGCATTTTTGGCATTTTTCTTCTTTTCCTAATAGCTTGTTCTGATTCTCTCTTCTCTGTCATTTTTGAAATTATATTAAAAATCTAATATATATATATATATATATATATTTAATGGGTTTTTTTGGATAAAACTTAGAATTTTCAAATTCTTTTCTGTGCCTGATGGCAGCAAGTTCTATTTCCTGGAGAGAGAGGCAGACTGTATATCACTTTATATGCTAGTGGCAGGGTTAGGGTCAAGGTAAATGGGACATGGCCACTCATTGCCTTCTCCCCTTCATCCAAGCCCCTACCCCACTGCTGGAATCAGGTGGGCTTTACCTGTGGCTACACTAGAAACTTCAACCCCTTTTATTTCAAGTGCATTCGTTTGCTTTTCCCTGGAATTAAATGTGATGCTCAATATTTCCTTCCCTCCTTCTTTTTGTTACCCTGGTTTGGATCTCATTTCTACTTTACAACCTGCTTACCCAAAGCCTTTTTTTTCTCAGCATTCTGAGTGATAGCTTCCATCATTCAGAAAAAAAAAAATATTAATGAGCTGCAAATCATCTTCTTTTATCTTCCAGAAATTTGTTGCATATCTTCTGACCACTGATGACTGCCTTTGGCATAAATGTATTCCCATGCATGCTTCTTTTGTCAGGCTATGGTCTTAGGAGAGCACACCAGGCCAATGTGCGAAGTCAACCAGCTTGAACACAAGGTCTCATCAAGAAGCAAATTGCTCTATGTGTTTTAAAAGTGTAAAGGAGATGGAGATCAATGATGGCAGATGGAAAGGAGAAGGTTTAAAAGTGGGCTGAAGGCTGAACTTGGAAGACTCACTGGAACTATGAAGGTCAATGACAGGTTCAAATAGGGGTAGACTGGAGGACTCCCAGGGGCACTCTGGAGAACAGTGGACACCAGCGCAGGGTAGTGCAGGGGTTGCAGGGAACAGTAGCAACGATCTTGTTCCCCACATGTGGTTCCCTGTCCCAGGTAGAGTTGGGCCTCACAGCATCCTTGTGGAAGTGGTTCTCGGATCCCTGAGGCTTCCAAATTCTTCAGAGCCTTAAGTCACTTATATAGCATGTGTAGTTTTTACCATATAATCTATGTACATCCATATGCTTTAAATCATCTCTAGAATACTTATAATGCCTAACACAGTGTAAATGTGATGTAAATAGATGTTATATCGTATTGCTTGGGGAATAATGGCATAAACAAAAGTCTGCCTATGTTTAGTACAGGTGTGATTTTTTCCAGGTGTTTTCAACTCATGAGTTGGTTGATTCCATAGATGTGGCGACCATGGATAAGGAGGGATGACTGCACATTCTGTGATTGTGACTCAGTTTCTCTCTGAAGGAAAGTCTTTGTTTCTCTCTGAGGGTAGGCAAAGCCCCAGGTCATGGATCTGAATCCCAGATGGCTAAGTTCCTGTGCTATTTGCTGCTTCTATCTCCCCTTAAATTTCAGCTCCTCCACCCTGCAAATTTCCTGGCAGCAGAAGTGATTAAAGCATTCTCTAAAAAAGGTGAGGAAATCCAACGATAATTTGTGACAACACATCTGGTGCCATCAGTAGCGCTCTACCTGCAATGGCAACACAGTGGGAGGCTGTTTGCAAATATTATGAGTCTTGTCAAAGGATGCCTGGTACAGAAGAAACAAAGATTAGCTTCTCTGCAAGTGCTGCTGTTGTGATAACAATGGTTATTGATTACCTAAAACTTTCAGATACTTGGCATGTAATTATCACAATGCTGTGGTGGGTATTGTTAATACCATTTTATATATTAGATTCCTGAGTTGAAAAACGTTGAACTAAAGCACAAGATCAAGTGCCTATATGGGAAGAGACAGGATTTGGACCATGTCTGCCTCTTCACTAATCTGCCTTGATGCTCTGCACCACCACCTAAAACCAATGCTTCTATGCTTGCCTGTACACAGAGGTTCTGATAGTGGAAGTATCAGAGGAAAGCTGCTAGCAGAAGCCCTAACTAGTTCTTCTTGCAAGCAAATCCAGAGGAGGCTAAGTCAGAAAACAGGGTCCTTTAATGTGCCCCAGAGGGACCTCAGTAGAATGCCTCTTGGGAACTTGCTTTTAGTAAATTCTCATGAACCCCAGTGTGGCCTCATTCCTGATATTTTTTGCACAGAGAAGGGAGGTGCTGAGCAGGCTGGCATGTGAAAGAGAATGGGAAAGATCCATATAAAAATAATGAGGAAGACACAGAACACTACCCTTCTCATAGCCAATAAAATTAAGTCTTACTTCTTACTAGAAAAAAATACACTATGTATATAGCTCTATAATACATGGCAGATAATCCATTAGTTTAGCTAATGCTTCAAAACACTAAGGATATGCAGGGACCCAAATAAACAAAAATTCTTACCTTTGTGGAAACTACATCTGGTTGCCCAGTTAGATGAGAATATCAACTGCCATAACGATGGATGTAACTGATTATAAAAAACATTAAAAATAGTTTGTGTAAAGGGATAACATGAGCAAAGGCAAATATTAAATGAGTAAACACAGATTGTAATACATATTTAAAAAATTATGTGTGAAATAACCCTTTTGTCAGCTTATTTCATGCCTAGTGGGGGTGACAGCCAGAGTCTCATTGGAGCGGTCTTCTTCCTGCCCAGGAGGATATAAGCCACCCTAAAATTTAAAGTCTCAAATAATTTGTGAATAACAAAACACAAATAGTTGGAAATATATTTATAAAAGCGAAGCCCCTGATAGATCTAGTCCACTTGGGTGCTGGAACTAGACAAAGAAAAGATGGCCCTGGTGATTTATTTAAGGGGGTACATCAAAGGCAGGGATAAGGTTTCGAGGGCAGAGTCTTGCTTCGAGATGTCTTGCAGTCAGCAGGTTGATTGACATCTTGGCAGGTTACATCCATCTCAGGTGGTATGAGGGATCTCTGGCAGACCTTGAGGGGGAAGTTCACCTGCATCAGGCAATCAGTCCCTGTGGGGGTGCCAGCGAGGTTCCCAATGCCAGACTTATCCCATCACTAGGCTAAAATGCGCAACATAGTCCACACACAGCCCATGGACAGCTCATGACATATGCCAAAACACAAAGAGTGGATAATGTGAGTTCAGCATCTTGTGAGGTGAGGTAAATGGAAGGGCCTATGTGATGATCAGCAAGCCTGGGATAATAATGTCCACCCCCAGGATGCCCAAGGACTGAAAAAAGACTCATGTTTCTGCATGCTTCTAGTCTAATAGTGGCCCATATTTATTACATACAATTTGGCAAGTACTGTGTACTATACCAAAAGCTCTTATGAGTTGAAAAACTGATGTACCATTTAATGGAATAGTGGGAACAATGACAAATAATTGATTTACAGAATTTACAGAGAAAACACCAGGACTCAGAAATGGCATGAAAGCATGCCAAACCACACTCATAATTAAAGTCTAATAGAAGCATTTCTTTTATTGTTCCTTTTGCCAAGGAATATCACCTACGGCTGGCAATATCTGAAGAATGGGCACTCTTAGATCTTGCTAGTGGAAATGTGAGTTTAATATTTCTTGAAAACAATCTGGTATAATGCATTAGAATTAAAAATATGCCTATCATGTACAAGAATAGTCATTACAACCTACTCTGTACTTGGAAAAGGCAGGAAAGAATCTAGGTCCCCATTAATCAAGGACCAGTAAAATAAATAAAGATACCCCTTGTATTGGAATGCTGTGCCTATGTAAAAAATTCCATCCCCTTTTTACTGGAGTTGAAGAAGTGTCCTGGCATAATATCAGTGGAAGAAACACAGCGAGGATCCCAAGCAACCTACACATGCATGAAGGAGTTTTGTTTTATTTTGTTTTGTTTTCACTTCTGAGCCTCAGGAGGATCCTGAAAAGCTGAAGGAGATGACACATCAGTGTCCCTCATCACACCAAGCCCTCTGAGAGGGTAGGACTTACTCTTGTGAATGGCTGTGGAGTGGCTGGACTCACCCTCAGGGAGAATGGAGGTTCTAAACCAGTGCAAATTGTGCCTTGGGAAACTGGCTTTGAACTAGAAGTTCAGCATAGTCACATGAACATCTGCTGTGTGCAGACAGAAAATTATAAGCCTGTTTTCCAAACCATCCAAGGAAGCAGGGAGGAGAGCCTGCCCCTGACGCCATGTGGGTTAGACCTTTTACCACTGAAAAGAAGAGCAACTGGTGCAGAGCAGAGCGGCTCATCAGAAACACATGAGTCTACTCCAGCACAATTAGATGCTGGCAGGATATGGCCTGTGATGGGTATGAGTTTCCTTTCTATTTGTTTCTTGGCTTTAAAATTCAATTAACAGATAATTTTATGTTTATGTCTTTAAACATAAAGTACATAATTTTTATGTTATCACAAACTCTTCATCAATAAAATAGGCTATTGCTTAGGGCTTACATTACTCACGTTATTTTTCTTTACAACCAATAAAGCTATAATGAATACATTTGAATAGAAAAATTATTTTTTTATTTGTTAGAATTTCCTTAGAATAAAGTATAAGAGACAGAATTAAGCAATGCAGGGGAGACTTTTCTTAAGTCTCTTAGTCTACCTGTATTTGACTAATACATTATGCCAGTGATAGGAAGCCATGCTCAGAAGCAGCCCTGGGCGTGTTTTGCAAGAATAACCACAACTTGAGTAGTTTCTGCAGTCTAATCTGAAGACAGTGTACTGGGGGCAGAGGCATAGAAAAAGGGTGTCAAGGTAAGTCATGGAGAGGGGCATGGCTGCAGAGGCTGCTCAATTCCTCACTGACCTTGTAAGAATCCAAGGTGAGGAGGAAGAGTTGAAGGGTAAGTAGAGAGGGAGAGCTGTTGAGGGCAGCTGAGACTGGAGGGGTGAAAGATGTCTGGACGTGATACAGGTCAGCAGAAAGGAAACACAACGAGAAAGAAGAAAAAGGGTGGTGACAGAGAGACTGAGGACCTAGGCACACATTTTCAAGTGCTCACAAGGTTCTGGGATGCCATAAGTTTATGGCTGACATAATTGAGGGGACTTTTGGGCCTGTGCTGTTCTGGGATTAGAGAGAGATTCTCTCCACTTCTGCGAATCACATAGAGGGATGTGTGTGATTTGTCAATCAACAGTAATAGGCATACAGTAGAAATCTTTACGTCCTCAACTCTATAAATTAAGCAAGCCATGAATGAGCATAGCACAAGTATACTCTCCCTCCTGGGGCCTGCCAGAATGACCCTTCTCTGGCTGGAATTTTCACTGATCCTTTATGCCCTAACCCTTCCCAAATGCCTGCCATAGACCCATCATGTGGAAGCATGGCTGGACCCTGGCCTCAAGGATCCTGCAATCTAGAAAGCGAGAAAAAAACTCAGAACAGAGGGTCAGTGGTCTGCTCAGCAAGGTTCCTCTGAAGAATCTGCAATCTTCAGATTTTTCGTCTAGCAAGAATCAGTGATCCTAAAGCCCAGAGTCTGAGAGTCATTGTCCTCAGCAGGAGCTCCGTGGAACCTCTGGTTTATGACAGGCCCTGTCAAAGAGTAAAAAGAGTATATGAAGGAAGAAGAGAGTCCTTTCAAATGGCATTCCTGTTTTCAGGAAGTTCACAGTCAGGAAGGGAACAAAGATAAATAGTGTGAGACTTGCCATGTTAAGAGAGATTCACCAATATGATTCTGCAACATGTACATTCAGAAAAATGAAATTATGTCCCATGTATGTATGATGTATCAAAGTGTATAAATGCATTCTCCTGTCATATATAACTAATTGAAACAAATTTTAAAAAGAGAGAGAGATTCACAATCCTGGATCTTATTTTACTGACTGACCTGGGGTGGTAAGATAAGGAGGACAGAGACTCATTCTCAAAGAAAAAAGTGACCAACTGAGTTGTGTCCCTGACACATGAAGAATAAGCAGATGAGGCAGCTCCTGGTGGAAGATAGGTCCAGAGACAGGGCAGAGAGCAAAGAGCCTGTGTTGGGAAGCGAGGTTAGAGTCAGTGTTAAACATGAGCTCACGTGTTTATTTACACTTCTATTTACAAAGAAGAACGAGGGAGATGTTGGTCTGCTTTCTTTTGCTCTAGCTTGGAATGATCAGACTATTTGGAATCCACCACTTTTTTCCAAGCAAGTTTCTAATCCTCCAGGTAAGTAAGTGCTCACACTGAAAGTCCACAAATTTTCACCACCGTGAAGGAAGTCTATTGATTTAAGACTTTTCCTGATGGCATACTTTATTATTTTAAGCCATCCATGCCCTGTACATTCATTTCCCACAAAAAGAGAATTTGACATTCTTTTAAATGACATATTTGACAGTCACAAAGCCCTTTGCCCATAAATTATCTTCTTTGATCCTGACCTCTGAACTTTTTTCTTCCTGAGGGAAAATACAAAGATAGGAAAAGTGTCAGAAAAAAAAAAAATCTGCCGATTAATAACTGGACCGTCAATTTGGTAGCTATTTAAAATACTTCTTTCATCTTTCTTTTTGGTCAACCAACATCAAACAAGAATTTCTGACCCAGAAATGATCAATATTCTAAAGTCACCATTGTGATATACTTAAAAACCACAGGCATGGGTTGCAAAGGAAATGGATTCCTGAAATTTTCTGGGAGACGGCTAAGGTCTTTGGATGACCAGGAGTCATGTCCAGAAGGAGAGAGATATAAAGACCCAGATTCTAGACCCAACTATCTGGTCAGTAAAGCATCTCAGTTCTTCTGGGGCTCCGTCTATAAAATGAGCACTTTGGCAGTAGTTTGAATCTGGAATATTCCTCTCCCCAAAAGCTCATATGTTGAAGATTTGTTCCCCAACACAGCAATGTCCAGATGTGAAATTTTATTTGAAATGATTTAATCGTGAGGGCTGTAACCATTAATCCACTTGTTGGATTAATGATTCCAATGGACTATTGGGTGGTAATTGTAGGCAGGTAGGGCATGGTTCAAAGAAGAGGTCACTGGGGGTGTACCCTTGGGGACTGTATCTTAAACCTGGCCCCTGTCTCTCTTCTTCCCATCTGCCATGGGCTGACCTCCATCATGTCTTTCCTCCTTCATCTCTTAGATCCAGTTTATTATGCACTAAAACCTCTGAAACCATGAACCAAAATAAATATTTCCTTCCCCAAGTTGTTCTTTCTTGTCGGGTATTTTGGTCTCAGTGATGAGAAACTGACAGGAGAAACACAGACAGGGATTCCCCAAACTTGTTACATGTTTGTAAAGCAGTTAAAAACGGTTCATATTGCTTTCATACACTTGAGTTTTATCTTTCACAGTGGTCTTGTAAAATAGCTAGACCATTTGTAATAACAAGAAAAAGGCACAAGAAGCCCACAGAATATCAGAGGCTGGTGCAGAGTCTCAGGGCTAGAGAAAAGGCTCCTGGCATCCAGGATCCTACATCCACATCCACACCCACCCATTGAGATCTGGAGCTCTTGGGTTGCCCGGTGGCTTCCAAAGGGGTCCCCACAAGGAAGCAGGTGTCTGACCAGCTTCCTGTTTGGCAGTTCCACAAGCTGTGCAGTGCAGGCTGTCTGCAGATTGTATCAGAAAGATATTAGGGTAGTGTTGGGAGGGAAAGGCAAAAAGTGAGAATTTTAATAAAATGATATGAAATTTTAACTTAAGAATAATGTTTACTTTCTCTAATACTCCAACTACTGAAATTTGCAACCCTGAGATGCAAATAGTTGCTATTGGGGAGGCAGGGACTTTCTCTGTCAAAATCAAGTGAAATTTTAAGAAAGTAAATATAATTTAGTCAACAACTATGACTTTTCTACACTGTTTGCTGTCAGTGTAGCAGAATTAATAAGATATGATTCATGTACTATTAATTGACCCATGGTTTTTAGTATAGTCATGAAGTTATATAACCCTCACCATAATCAAACTTAGGACATTTTCATTACTCCAAAATATATAACTATAGTCATTATCAATTACCTCACATTTCTCCTCCAACCACCTCCCACCAGTAGTAGGTAATTACCAATCCAATTCTGTCTCTGTAGATTTGCATATCCTTGACATTTCATATAAATGAAATTGTGTAATTTGTGAGCATTCGTATCTGAATTCATTCACATCACATTATATTTTCAAGGTTCTTCCATGCTGTAGTATTAATCAATACTGCATCGTACTGCACTGCTTTTAGTTGCTAAACAGTATTATACTGGCTATTCATATTTTATTTATCCATTCATCAATGGTGTTCATATTTTAGATATTGTGAACAGTGCTTCTATGAACAAGTTTTGTGTAAGTTTTTTTAATTTTTAAAAAGAAATTTTTAAAATTTATTTTAATTAGTTATACATGACAGTAGAATGCATTTATGTACTTTGATATATCATACATAGATGGGATATAATTTCTCATTTTTCTGAGTGTACATGTTGCAGAATCATATTGGT
The DNA here is from genome assembly GCF_045843805.1 of Urocitellus parryii. Lineage (NCBI taxonomy): Eukaryota > Metazoa > Chordata > Mammalia > Rodentia > Sciuridae > Urocitellus > Urocitellus parryii. The sequence continues at coordinate 187,753,176 of NC_135531.1, read as the reverse complement.
CAGATAGTCACATATATACATATGGTAATAATGTCTGTTTCATTCTATTATCTTTTTTATCCCCACATCCCATTCCCTCCCTACCCATCACTTCCCTCTACCTAATCTAAGGTAACACTATTCTTCCCTAGTTCCCCCTGCCTTATTGTGAATTAGCATCTGCATATTAGAGAAAACATTCGGCCTTTGGTTTTGTGAATTGGCTTATTTTGCTTAACATGATATTCTCCAACTCCAAGCATTTACTGGCAAATTCCATAATTTTATTCTTCTTTAAGGATAACTAATATTACATTATATATATAATTATATATATAATGTAATATTAGTTATTAGGTATATATATTACATATATATATATACTTTTTAAAATTCTTCTTTAAGGATAACTAATATTACATTATATAATGTAATATTAGTTATTATATATATATATATATATATATATATATATATACACACCACTCATCTATTGAGGGACATGTAGGTTGGTTGCATAAACTTAACACCAAAAAAACCAAATAACCTAATTAATAAATGGGCTAAGGAACTGAACAGACACTTCACAGAAGAAGAAATACAACTGATCAACAAATATATAAAAAAGTATTCAACATCTCTAGCAATTAGAGAAATGCAAATCAAAACTACTCTAAGATTTCATCTCACTCCAGTCAGAATGACAGCTATTATGTATACAAACAACAATAAGTGTTGATGAGGATGTGGTGAAAAAGGTACACTCATACATTGCTGATGGGACTGCAAATTGGTGCAAGCATTCTGGAAAGCAGTATCGAGATTCCTCAGAAAACTGGGAATGGAACCACCATTTGACCCAGTTATCCCACTCCTTGGTTTGTGTAAGTTTTTGTATGGAGATATGTTTTCATTATTCTTTGGAGTGTGTGTGTGTGTGTGTGTGTGTGTGTGTGTGTGTGTGTAGAATTGTGAAATCAAATAATGAGTGTACGTTTAACTTTTTAAGGAGCTGCTAAAATGTTTTCCAGAGCAGTCGCTTAATTTTACATCCCATCAGCAGTGTCTAAGGGTTTTGAGTTTTCCACATCCTTACCAACACATCTCATTTTCCTTTGTTTTTTGATTTGTCTTTGCTTTTTATTATAGTCATCCTATTGGCTGTGAAGTAGAACTAATTTTGCTTCCAACTTGTACTTCCTGGATGGCTAATTTATTGAGTGACATTTCATGTATTTACTGAATATTTCTTCGTAGAAATGTCTATTCAGATCATTTGCCCACTTTTAAAATGGGTTATTTGTCTTATTAGTATTTTCTAACTTCTAGATAAAAGTTCCTTATTATGTGTAATATTTACAAATGTTTGCTCTTATTCTTAAATCTTTTCAGTTTCTTGATGGTATATATTATACATAGATGGGATATAATTTCTCATTTTTCTCAGTTTTTAAATTTTTACAACTTCATCTATTTTTTGGTCATAAATTTATGGTGTCATAATCTAAGAAGGATTTGCCCAAGCCCAGGTCTCAAAGATACTGTTTTGAAAACAAACAAAAAATGGAGGAATATGTTTTAGAATGTATTTTATAGTTCAAACTCTAACTTCTCAATAATTTCATAGAATTTTAAATTTTTTGATACAATTATTCAATTGGTAATATTCTAATCCTTTGTGTCAAATTATATAACAGGATGACTTTTAAGCTTGAGTAGCCTTGTTGTGGTTGATGTAATTCTGTGATGAAACAAAACATGCTGAAAAGATAAAACATTCAGGTGTATAAATCATTTTTTCTAGTAATTCCTCTGAACCTGGGTATATAATATTGTTTTCATTAAGATATCTCACTACTTGTTTAAAACTGTTTCTCTGGGAAAAATAAGGTTGAATCAAATTTTTCAAAAATATTTCTTAAAACTAAGCTGTGAACATCTGAATATTAAATACATAAAAATTCTATTTCAAGGAATATTTGTATTCAGTGCCTTAGTATTCTCACAACATTTTAAAGGGTCTAACTTGCTCATAATGGTCATAGATACATAAATTTTCATTTTTGTACTTGAATATTCTAAATAAAACTGATACTTTTGAAAAAAAAATTAAAAATATCCTGTTTTGTGGCTTTAGCTCCTACATTTAGATCCATGGTCCATTTTAAGTCAATTTTGTATATTGTGAGAGAAAAGGGTTCAACTTCATTCTTTTGCCTATGGATACCTGATTCTATCAGCATATTTTTGTTGAAAAGACTATTCTTTTCCCATTGAATTGGTTTTGCCCTCTTGTTGAAAATCAGTTGTAAATAAAAATAAAGGTTTAATCTTGGACTCTCAATTGTATTCTATTTATCTTATCTATTTTCATGAGAATACCATCGTATCTTGAGCACTGTAGTGTTATAGTTCATCTTATTTTATTTTTCACAACAGAGTGATATATAATTTTTTCTTTCTTTATTTTTTTTTTTTTGCCAGAACTTGGAACTGAACTCAGGGACACTCAACCACTGAGCTAGATCCCTGTTGGGGTTTAAGTGTGCAGAGTTTAGCTCCCTCAGCCTGATACTTTGCAAGAAGCTGTGGCTGTGATTTAGGTCAGCTGAGGCATGCCTCACTAGGAGGAGGAAAAGTTCTCTTCCCCTTATCACAAGACACAAGCTTCTGCATGGTTTGGCCTAGAGGAAGAAGCTTCCTGCATACTGGACCTGGGAACAGTACATTCGGGGATTAGATAATGTCTACAAAGAACTTTGGGAGGGTACTTATCAAATGAACAGGAACAATCTGAATTTAGCTCTGTGTACCCGCTGAGACATGATATTTGGGCTATGTGGGTGAAGTGTTACTGAAGAATTGCTTGCTTTGTTAGAAGAAGAATATAAAAGGAACATGCAAATAAACCTCAGCATGCAGTTGCAATTGCTGCCTTGGCTCTGCATCCCCTGTGTCCCGGTGATTTCGTGACCCTTACCCAGGGACCCGAACGCACTAGACGTTCACAGATCCCCAGCCCTTTTTAATTTTTCTCTTTGTTCGAATTACTTATACATAACAGCAGAATGCATTTTGATTCATTGTGCACAAATGGAGCATGACTTTTCATTTCTCTGGTTGTACATGATGTAGAATTGCACCACATGTGCAGTCATACATGTACCTAGGATAATAATGTACATCTCATTCCACCATCTTCCTCCCTCTATGCCCCCTCCCCTTCCCTCTCTCCCCTTTGTTCAATCAAAGTTCCTCCATTTTCCCCATGCCCCCCCCCCATTATGGATCAGCATCCACTTATCAAAGAGAACAATCAACCTTTGTTTCCTTGGGATTGGCTTACCATGATATTCTCCAGCTCCATCCATTTACCTGCAAATGCCAAAATTTTATTTTTTTTAATGCTGAGTAATATTCAATTGTGTACCTCAGTTTCTTTATCCATTCATCTATTGAAGGGCATCTAGGTTGGTTCCACAGTTTAACTATTGTGAATTGAGCTATTATGAACATTGATGTGACTGTGTCACTGTAGTATGCTGATTTTAAGTCCTTTGGGTAGTTTATTTTAAAATTGGAAATACTAAACCCTAGCTCCTTCTGTTGACTGTTTTGGCTATATTGAGTCCTCTGAATTTCCACATACATTTTGGAATAAATTCATCTCTTTCTACAAAAATACAGCTGAGATCTTGATAGAGACTACATTGAATCTGTAGAGGAATTTGAAGGGTATTATCTTTTTTTCTGTCTGTGTGTGGATTGAACCCAAGGGTGCTCTACTACTGACCTACATCCCAATCCCTTTTTCTTCTTTTCTTTTTCTTTTTTTTTTAAAGACATGATCTCATTTAATTGCTGAGGCTGATCTTGAACTTAGCCTCCTGACTCAGTCTCCTGAGTAGCTGAAATTACAGGCATGCTTAAAAAGTATTGTTATTTTTAAAATTCACAGACATAAAGTGTCTTTTCATGTTTTTAGATTTCTAACTTCTTTCAACAATTTTGTAGTTTTAAGTACAGTTTGGGGGCACTTCTTTTGTTATGTTTATTCCAATTTTATTATTTAAAGGTGTTATATGTAATTTATCTTACTTAATTTATAAATTGTTTATTGCTGGTGTATAGAAATAAACTTGATTTGTGCATAATGATTTTGTACCCTGCAATCATACTAAACTTGTTTAACTTGTTTAATAATTCTAATGGGTATGTAGTGCATTCCTTAAAATTTTCTAAAGATGAAATCCTGCAATCTACAAAGATACAGTTCTATTTCCTATTTTCCAATATAAATTCTTTTAAAATATTTATATGTTCTTGCTTAATTGCTTTGACAGAACTTTAAGAAGAATGTTGAATAGGAATAGTAAAAGCAAACATTATAGTCTTGCTCCTGGATCATTGGTTGAATACATTTTTTTTTTACAATTAAGTATAATGTTATTTGTAGATTTTTCATACATGCCCTTTATCAATTTGATGAAAACTGATTCTTTCTAGTTTGCTGAGTGTGTTTATCATAAAAGCGTATTGGAGTTTGTCAGCCATTTTTTCTGCATCTATGGAGATGATTACATGGTTTTTGTCCTTTCTTCTATTGATGGAGAATTACATTAATTGATTTTTGGATGTTAAAACAATCTTGCATTCCTGAAGCAAATCCAAATTGATTATAGTAAATAATCCCTTTTATTTGTTACTGGATTTAGTTGGCTAGTATCTTGGGGAGAATAGTTATATCTATACTGGTAGAGATACTGGTTAGTAAATTTTGTTTCTTGTGATGTCTTTTTCTGATTTCATATTATGATAATACTAGTCTCCAACAATGAGCTGAGACTTATTTTTTGAAAAGTTTTGATAGCATTGATATTTAAATTTTAATTGAATTCATCAGTTAATCATTCTAGACTTGGTTTTCTTTGTGGGAAATTTTATGTTGCTAATTGTATCTGTTTCATAGCTGAATCTATTTATATTTTCTGTCTTCTTGTCAATTTCAGTTGCTTGCAGTTCTCTAAGTATTTGCTCAATTTTTTCTAAGTTACCTAATTTGTTGGTACTTCTTTGTCTTCCAATTTTCCAGATAATAAGTACTTTATCTGATTAAACACTTAACTTTTAAGTGTAATGACTTCAGCATGCTTCAGATAAGAGCATACATTCTCTGCAGTGTGACTTAGATGCAAGGTCCACCTCTGATCCTCACTGGCTCTCAGGAGTAAACTTTAAATTCTAGGGACCTCATTTTTTAGTGCTGCGTAATACTCCATGGTGTATAAATGCCACATTTTTTTTTTATCCATTCATCTATTGAAGGGCATCTGGGTTGGTTCCACAGTCTAGCTACTGTGAATTGTGCTGCTATGAACATCCATGTGGCAGTATCCCTGTAGTACACTCTTTTAAGGTCTTTAGGGAATAGTCCGAGAAGGGCAATAGCTGGGTCAAATGGTGGTTCCATTCCCAGCTTTCCCAGGAATCTCCATACTGCTTTCCAAATTGGCCGCACCAATTTGCAGTCCCACCAGCAGTGTACAAGAGTACCCTTTTCCCCACATCCTCGCCAGCACTTGTTGTTGTTTGATTTCATAATGGCTGCCAATCTTACTGGAGTGAGATGGTATCTTAGGGTGGTTTTGATTTGCATTTCTCTGACTGCTAGAGATGGTGGCACTAGAGCAGATTATGCTTAGTGAAGCTAGCCAATCCCTAAAAAACAAATACCAAATGTCTTCTTTGATATAATGAGAGCAACTAAGAACACAGCAGGGAGGAAGAGCAGGAAGAAAAGATTAACATTAAACAGAGACATGAGGTGGAAGGGAAAGGGAGAGAAAAGGGAAATTGCATGGAAATGGAGGGAGACCCTCATTGTTATACAAAATTACACATAAGAGGTTGTGAGGGGAATGGGAAAATAAACAAGGAGAGAAATGAATTACAGTAGATGGGGTAGAGAGAGAAGATGGGAGGGGAGGGGGGATAGTAGAGGATAGGAAAGGTAGCAGAATACAACAGTTACTAATAGGGCATTATGTAAAAATGTGGATGTGTAACCAATATGATTCTGCAATCTGTATTTGGGGTAAAAATGGGAGTTCATAACCCACTTGAATCTAATGTATGAAATATGATATGTCAAGAGCTTTGTAATGTTTTGAACAACCAATAACAAAAAAATTCTAGGGACCTCATATGGTCACTGAGCCTTAGTATGTGTCAAGGGTGAAAGAAAACCGGCTTAGGACTGATCACACAGGCACACTCCAAGGATAGAGACATAAGCAGATTTATTGTCAGGCCCCTGACAGGCTGCTCAGTGGAGAAAGAGAGAGAGAGAGAGAGAGAGAGAGAGAGAGAGAGAGAGAGAGAGAGCAGGCTCTTCTAAATCTCAGAACTATGTCCATGGACCTAGGGAGAACAGCAGGAGAGGGAGAGAAGCTGCAACTCCCCCTTGAACATTACCTTTTATAGGCCCCCATCAGGGCCACCCACTAGGGGCGGGTTTAGTCCTTGCAACTTGCATAGTAAGCATCACCTGATTTTGAGGAAGACAAGTAACTGGTTCTTGAGAATAGAGAAGAGCAACTTTTTCTCTCTCCAGGAGACAACAGAGATCAGCAAGTTTCTAGACCTTGAAAATAAGAAGAGTATTTATAAAGTGAGGGTGGGGAAAGGAAGATGGCTGTAGTTACGCCAACGAAGGGCTGTGCTAAGTTCTTCCCCACATCATCCGATTTCAAGGAGAAGGTCTTCATTTAAGATAGGAAATGAAAGCTCCAAGGGTTGACGTGGTGCAGGTAGCACAGGCCGTAAGCGATGGAATAAAGGTATGATCTCAGGTCTGTGAATTTCAAACCAACGTTTTTCACCATGACGTTTTGTCACCTCCACATCTCCATTTGTGGGTTTACTCTAGCAGCTGGATATGTATTAGATAGGATATTGATTCTGAATCATCTTACTTATTATTATTTTGCATATATTGGGAGGTTCCCAAGGCCAGTTTCATGTGGTTTCTTTGAAAGCATCTCTTGTTCTGACTTAGTACAACTTAAATAAGCCTACAGTTTAGTGGATTTGCCATAAAAATATGTGAAAGTTAGACCTAATCGTTTCCACTTTACTGATAAACTGAGGCTCAGAATAATGCTCTTTCTCTAGGTCACACAGCTTCATGAGTCCTGTAGATGCTTCTCAGAGCTCTCTGGCTCCTTCTCACCTTAGCACCTCTCCCTTTGAGTTTTCAGAAGTTTTCTTCTGAGAGCCTCTTGGTTTACCATCTTATAGCTGCCCCCTCTCAGTGCTTCACAGGCTTGATGAAAAAGCAAGATTGATCAATTTACTCTTCTTTTATCCATCTTTCAGTGGTTCCTGGGTTTTCAGGGTATCATTCGAAACCACACTCAGACCTTAAGTCCCTCAGTGACCCAACGTGGCTGACCCCTGTCTTCCTCTCATCCCTGAAAGTACACTCTGCTTATGCCTTATGGAACCCTGGACAGTTTCCCCCAATAGCATGCCGTTTAGGACTCTATAACTTTACGGGGACTTTTGCCTCTGCCTGAAATTTTACTTCTCATTTAATCCTTGATGATTGCTTGAAGTTTTTCCCTTCCTTCTATGCTCATCTGAAGTTCAAACTTCTCAGACTCATCTGAGTGGTCCTACCGGGTGCCCCTCAAGTCCCTGCCTTATGTCTCTGTCCTAACTTTGATCATTCTGTTACTGCTGCTGACTTGTATGCCTTCTCCACTGGATTCATAGCTCTTCTAAGTCTCAGAACTGTGTCCAGGGACCTAGCATATATACATTTCAATACGGAGACTTCGTAAGTGTTTTTACCTGATGTGGCCTGGACACTCAACATACACCTGGAATTTTTTTCCCCCTAGTCTGGGATTTATATCAGGAGGATCTCTACAAATTGCTTTTATGCTTTACAGTCTTATTCATAGACTTGGCTGCAATCCATTAGATACTTCTCATCCATTAAATATCATTATATGCTTTGTTGGAATAGCCAGATGTTAAGCATAGTGAAAAGCAGATGTCATTTCATCCAACGGAAAGGTTATAAACCTATTTATATTGGCAATCAAGTACAAGTCTTTAAATGATGAGTGAAGCAGATAGGCTTTTCTGCTGGTGAATCCAGGAATAACAACTCCTCCAGAGAGAAGGACATTGGGTAACTGGGGCTGGGGTGGAGTCCCAGACTTCTGAGTCTAGGAGGGCTGAGGGTTGACTAGGTGAGTTGGTGAATTATATAATCTGCTTGAGATTCCTTTGGTTATTTATGAGTGTTGTTATCACAGGAAATCTCACCCATATTCCAATTCTTTCAGGGATTCTAGAAGAATTTGTTTTGCATAAGATTCCTTCCCATCTCAGGTGGTAGCGCCAGCATCCACACTGGCACCTGGGCTGGACCCCTGAAGGTCAACACTGAGTAATTCCTTCTACTTCCTGCTTCAACCAGTTATCTAGTCATGCCTATTTTACCTCCCAAATATTTCTTATGTATTCTCCTTATTTTCAGCCCTTCCCCATATAGCTTCTATACCTTTTGACTAGACTCTGTCCAAAGCTTCCTAATCTTTACATGTATGTGCATGCCCTCCCACCCACATTCCCATAAACATCTAGCATGATCTGCCATATGTAACCTTTATCTGAACATGCTCTCTTTAGTTAGAGCCTTCTGATGGTTCCCTATGACCTACTAAATCAAGTCAAGTCCTGTAGCATGACATTTACATCCCTGTTCCCTGTCTGTCCCTCTAGTCTCTTGAATCTCCAATTATGGCCCAGAAATGTCAGACTCTCTTCTACTGAATTACTTGCAACTTCCTGCTCTCATCCTCCTTTATATAAACTTTATAACATCATTATTCACATTATTTACATGATCTGGAACTTCCTCTACCCTTTTCTACCAGAATGCTTCAATTTACTTAAAATATATATATATTTTAAATTGAGATGAAGGCTGAGGTTGTAGCTCAATGGTAGAGCGTTTGCCTCCCATGTGTGAGGCACTGGGTTTGATTAAAAAGAAAAAAAGGTACACTGATAATTAAAAAAATTAAAAATAGAGGTGAAACTCACATAATGAAATTAGCTATTTTAAAGCAAACAATTTGGTTGTCTACATGTTGAAACATTCTTCTAGGATATACAAAATGTAGTTGTATAAATTCTTTCATATTCTCATTTTTAAATTCTATTTTCTGTGTAATTTCTCATCAATTGACTGAATTTTTCTCTTCAGTAGGGGTTATATTTTCTTGCTTCTTTGTATGCCTGGTATTTTGCTTGGATGAAAGACATTGCAAATTTTGCTTCACTGGGTATTAGATATTGTGGATTCACAGAGCTATCATTGTGAGTTTTTTTTTTTGAGATGTTGCTAAATAAGTTGGAAGGAAGTTGATCCTTTCAAAGATCATTTTGACCTTTGTCAGACACAATTGGGGGTGGGGAGCATGTATGGAGGCATCACTGCCAACTAATAGGGAAATCTGAAAGAAACTTACGTACAACAGTACTTGGATGCATTTAGACACAAGCTTGGAACTCATGGGTGGGTGAGAGAATTGTTAACAAAAGTGCTTCTGTCCACCCTCTGCCATTTAACTTTAGGAAAATCTCACACACTAAATTTGCTTGTCTGTAAAATAGGAATAATAATTTCTACTTCTTGGGGTTTTCATAGGAAGAAGGCATGAGGTAATATATGTAAAGTGTCTTGTAATCTGTATAGAGCTTGAGAGATGCCTAATAAATTATAGGCATTTAACTAAAAATTCTAAATTTTCATCAGATTTGTTATAATCCCTCTTAAGTACAAATGCCATAGATTATTGTCCCTGTCAATAATGGTGGCAACAAGTAAGATTTGTTTTTCTATAGGAATATTATTGTGTTTTATTAAGAAAAATCATTTTTGTAACCTTGGGTTTTATTTTCTGTCCCACCCTAGTATTTTTATAAGCCCAGTGTTTATGTAAATATATTCTCCAAACACAAACATAGGAGGCAACTCAGAAAGATGTTTTCATGATCAGTGAGGGTGGACAATGCAGTATGCTATATACAACATCTTTCCTTGCCTCATTCTTCTGAAGATATATAGGGTATGTGAACATATGAAAGATGAGTCTTTGCTTAGCTCAAAGTTTTAAAATCACCTTGGCTTTAAAAATAAATTCCATCCATGACACATCTAGTAATATTCCAAGAAAGTACTGTTTCACAGATCACATTTTGGTCAATGCCTCATTAAGCAAAGTTAGTGTTTTCTGCACACTAAATGGCATCGTGAGAGCAAAAAGCAAGTCGTGTTATTGGGCAGTGACTACCACAAGTCAATATTTTCAGCTCTGCAGGAGACCTGGCCACTCTTGATCTATACCTGCTTTGATATCTTGTTTTTCAAGATGACTGATGCATAAAATGACTCCACATTACCCTGTATTAGCAAGGATTTTCTCTGACATTCTACTTAGGAGTCAATCAGAAATCCAATGTGAGGTTAAGTCAATAAACTCCTGGTTCCCCTTGTACTTTTTATTTATTAATAGAATTGATAGGATCCAAAGGTCTTTCTTGTTCATTTCAAATCCTGCCAACATGGAATTTGATTTTGCTTGTTTTCAGGTGTAGCGAGTTACATTTAATACTTTAATTATATGAGAGTATCTAATTTAACAGACAAAGAAATGAAGGCTAAGAGAGTTTAAAAAGTCTGTTTATGGCTGAATAACAAATGGGTCCAGATTTCCAATAGGTGTATTTCTGATTTAACCACAGTGTACTGTGTTCCACTCTAGCTGTATCTGTTTAGAAAGTCTTACCTGCCCATCATCACTGGTTTGCTACACATTTATTATGCAACAAGCTACTCCTGAATTAAATTGTTTAAAGCCAACATTTATCCTCATGGATTTGTGGATTGGCTATGGCTTGGTTAGTATGGGTGGAGATCTGTTTTATAAATCTATTTTCCCATTTGGAGGCTAGTGAAGGCAAGTTCTTTTCATGATGATGACAGAGGACCAAGAGCAAAATAGTCACCATCGAGCCTTTGACCAGGGCATGGCCACTGATTGCATTGTTGCAAGTAAGTCATATGGCCCAAACCAAAGCTGACAGATGGATTTATACTTTGCTTCTATAGTTAAGAGAATTTAAAAGTCACATGCCATTTCTTATAGAATTTACTCACAAGTTTGGAGGATTATAATGTGGACTCCATTAGGAGTCATTATTCTGCCATGGTATTTGTTATTTGGAGTTGGCATTCTAATGGCTTTTTAGTGGATTTTCATTGTGGTTTTAATTTGCATTTCCCTAATGATTAATTAGGTTGACCAAGTTTGTATGTGTAACTTGTTCTACTTGCAATCTGTATATTTGGTAAAGTTTTTACTATGCTAGCTTTGTATAATCAGTAGTATGAGTCCACTAACTTTGTTCTTTTCCTGAATAGCTTCTGGCTAGTCTAGCTCGTTTTATTTTCTATATGAATTCTAGATTCAGCTTGTCAATCATATTTAGAATCACCCATATAATACTGGTATATTGACATTGTGGCTGGGACTTTGGTAGACTTAGTAATTTTGTAAAGATTCTCAGGAAATGTCTACACAGACAATATTGTTCTGCATGTATAGAAACAACTGTATTTCTTCTTCCATGAATCTGTTGTTCTTCATTTCTTCCTCTTGTTGCTCAGATCAAGAACTTTAGTTTAAAAAAATGGTGAACTAAAATGTCAAAAACAGATACCCTTGGGTTATTCCAACTTTGCAACAAATGTATTCAATCCTTCATCAATGTGTATGACATTAAGTGTAGATTATTTTGTAGATGCCCATTAGTAAACTGAAGAAGTTTCTTTCTGTATCCTATTTGCTGAGAGCTTTTGTCCTAAATTAATGTTGAGTGTTGTGAGAGGCTTCCTACATGTCTATTGAGTATCTCATATGGTTATATTTCTCATTTTTATTAAAATGATGAATTAGATTAATAGAATTTTGCATTTTGAACCAGCTTCAATTTCCTAAGATAAACCACACTGGATTGTTGAAAGTGATTGGCTAATGTGTTGCTGAGGACTTTCACATTCATGTTCATGCGGGATTTTACTGTTTGACTTTTTTTTTTCTTGTAATATCATTTTCTCATTTGTTATCACAGTAACATTGAGCTAATTAAATAAATTGAGAAGTGATCCACACTTCCTATATTCTGAAAATATTTGCATTGAATTGGTGTACTTTTCTGTCTTAAATGTTTGGTAACATTTGATAATGAAACCATCTGGGCCTCAATTTTCTTTGTGAAACATCTTTACCACAAATTTAATTTTTTAAATAAATATTTTACTATCAGGTTTCATGTAAATTTATGGACTGAGAGCTTTTAGTGTTGCCTTATTATTTTAAATATCTATAGGATGGATAGTGATGTTTTCTTTCATTTCTGATAGTTGAAATTTAATCTCTTTCTTCTTTTTATTCTTTCACTCTTTCTTCTTCCTCTCTCCCTCCCCTTTCTTTCTTTCTTCTACTTTTCTCTTCCTTCTATCTTTTTTATGGTGTGGGGGGTGTCAGTCTCTTTAATATCTTTCAAAGATTTAAGTTTTGGTTTCATTGATTATTTCTGTGTTATGGAGTGAGAGTTCTCAATTTCACTGATCTACTGACATTATTGTTTTTTTGCTCTCTTCTTATTTTGTTTTTAACTTGATTATTTAGTTTACTAAGGTATGTAATAATTGATTTGAGGCTTTTCACATTTTCCAGTGTACATAATCAATGTTACAAATATTCCTCTAAATATTTCTTTAGCTGCATTTAATACAGCACAGATTTTGATGTTATTCTTCATTTATTTAAAAGTATTTTCATGGTTTCTTCTTTGATTCATTGGCTATAAATGTGTAATTTAATTTACAAATATTTGAGAATCTTCCAGATACCTTGATTTCTTCTTTAGTTTTATTATTCTCTGTGAACATACTTTGTGCAACTTAAAATTTTTAAAATTTGGTAAGGTTTGCTTTTTCTTGCCTAAATTATGATGTGACTTGGTGAATGTTCTCTATATACTTGTAAAGAATGTGTATTCTATGTTTGGGGGCTAAGGTATTCTTTGAATGTCATTTTTTTTTAGTTGATTTATAGTGCTATTCAGGTTATCTATGCTCCTACTGATTTTCCATTTACTTGTTTTATTAACTTCCGAGAGATAAGTACCAGAGTTTCCATGCATATTTATAGGATTATTTCTCTATTCAGATCTGTTCTTGCTTAATCTATACTGAAATTCTTTTTTTAGGTCTAGACATTTACAATTTATGTGTCTTCTTTGACAATTGACTTCTCTATCATTATATAACATCCTTCTTTTTCCTTGCTGATATCCCTTTGTCTAAAATGTACTTTAAATATTAATATAGTTTCTCTGGATTTCTTTTACTTACTATTTACATGCTGTATTTTTTAATTCTTCATCTATATTTGTATTTATGCTTACTATGTTTATAGCAGACAGTTTTACTGGTTAATTCTCAGTTTCATTTAATGGCATACTTAAGCCATTTCTACTCCATAAAATTATTGATAAAATTGTATTAAGATTTATCTTGTTATATCTTCATAAGATATCTAAGCTTATCTTGTTAGCTTTTTCCCATTTTTTCATTACCTTTTCCTTCTCCATTTTATGCTTACATTTAGATTGTGTTTGTGTGTGTATGTGTGTGTGTGTGTGTGTGTGTGTGTGTGTGATTGTTTTTCTCTTTGTTGGTTCAATTTTTCTATCATTTCAAGATAATTTTAGTGATTTTCCTAGGATTTAATTTTTAATCAGTTTACCATCAAATAATATTATTATGGTGTAGATAGGAGGTTCATGTGTGTTCAGAGGGGAAATCATAAGACAATGAGAATTTTAACCTAATGAATGTATTAATACACATTATGGATTCACTGGGTGGTAACCATTGGCAGGTAGGGTGTGGATGGAGGAAGTAGGAAATTGGGAGTGCCCTTTAGGGATTTATATTTGTCTTTGGTGGGCGGTGGTCTCTCTGTTTCCTTGTTTGCCATGTTCTCATCTGCTCTCCTCTGCTATGTCCTTCCACCATGATGTCCTGCTTCACCTTGGGCCCAGAGCTATGGAGTTGGCCAACCAAGAACTGAATCTCTGAAAATGTAACCCAAGAGAACTTTTAAACTTTCCTGCTCTAAGTTGTTCTTGTCAGGTCTTTTGGTCACAGGGATCCAAAAGGTTGACTACAACAAATATCATACCTGCCTTCTTGCTGTGTTATACATCTTATAATAATGTATTCCCAATTTATTAATCTCATCCTTTATGTTATCTTTTGTCATAAATTTTGCTTTTAATGATATTGTAATCCTACAATATTTCATTAGTATTTTGACTTTAGCTTGTTACTTTTAAGAGATTCTAGAAATAAAAAAATAAATTTATTATTTTCTTTACCCTTGTTTGTTTATGTAGAGTAGTATGCATTACTAAATGTAGCTCTAAATTTTCTAAAGTTTTCTACTGATTGACTGAAATCCTTCCTTGCATATTTCTTGTACTACAGGTCTAAGAGTAATGAATTTTTTCACAATTGTTTTACTTAAAAAGCTATTTTCCCCTCTTCTTTAAAAAAATATATATGTTTGCTGAATACAGAATTCTGCAGTAACCATTCTCTCCCCAACCAACAGTTTAAAGATGTTACTCCATTTTCTTTTGGCATGCATAGTTTCTGAGGAGAAGTCTTCTGTATTTCTCTTCTTTGTTCTTCTGTAGTTATTGTTCTTGTTGTTGTTTTTATTTTTTTGTTTGTTTATGTGCTTTTGGCTATTTTGTAGATTTTATCCATACTGGTTTTTCAGCAGTTCATATATGACATACCTAGGTGTTTTCTGTTTTTGTTTGTTGGATTTTGTCTTGTTCTGTATTTTCTTGGTGTTTTGTGAGAATTTTTGATCTATGGTTCAGTCATAATTTTGGAAATTGTTAATGGCTTTTTCCCCCAATATTCTTCTCCCCAGTTTTACATTCCAGGAATTCCAGCTACACATGTATTATCCTACTTGATTTATGTTCACACTTTTAGAAGTTTGTTCTTATATTTTTCCCTTTTTTTGCTTTTTATTTATATTTGTGTAATTTCTATTGATTGATCTTCAATTTGGAGATTCTTTTCTCACCTCAAAGTATCCTGATGAGACTTTAAAATACATTCTCCATATCTTACAGTGTTTTGTGCTTCTAGCATTTCCTTTTGGTTTGACTTTAGAGTTTTTATCTCTGCATACATTACCCATCTGTTCTTGGTTGAATACTTTTTCCATCAGAGCTCAACATATTAATCACAGTTATTTTAAGTTCTGTTTTTAATATTTCCAACATCTGTGTCATATCTGACTCTGATTGTGCTATTTGCTTAATTTTCTGACATAAAATATTTTCCTGTTATTATGCCTCATATTTTTTTTTGTTGAAAGTTAGATATCTTATATAGTTCAATAGAGATGGAGATAAATTATTTTCATATCTGAAAATTGGCCTATTATCTTTACTTATGCTGAACATTTAGGGTCAGAGTCTAATTTATAGCCCTGATTGAGCTAGATTGAGATTCATTGTTGTTGTAGGTATTTTTACTACATTGTAGCCTAGAAACTTCTTTAGTATTCTCTTATGTAGAAGGCTCTGGGCAGAAGGTTTTCTCCTAAATCTGCTCCATCTCAATTTTCAACATTTCTTTTGTGTTATGTCTCAGAAGGACATTCTCTTCATCCTCTTTACTCTGTGACAGTAATAGACCAGTATTTTTTGTTACATAGTATCTGACAGCTCTATGTGGAGGTCGAGTGGGGACATAATTAATTGTTCTAATGTTTTCAGCATTAAAAATACACTGTCTTGCCAGGCATGGTGGTGCATGCCTGTAATCCCAGCAACTCAGGAGGCTGAGGCAGGAGGATTGCAAGTTCAAAAGCAAACTTCAACAGCTTAGCGAGGCCCTAAGCAACTTAGTGAGACTATGTTTCAAAATAAAAGGGTTGTGGATGTGGCTCAATGGTTAGTCACCCCTGGATTCGACCCCTAGTTTATAAAAGAAAATGCACTGCCTCCCTGATTCTTGAGTCTATACCATCTCAGTGATTTTCCTTTCTTCCAGATTTGTGTCTGGGCCCAGCATTTATTTTTATATCCCTTACAGGGGGGAGGATTTTTTTTTACTATATTATCATACCTGCAATAGATTTTATTCTATTGCTAAGGTCAAAAGTTTTATTTTTTGCCCTTCCATGTGGCTTAATCTTTATACCATAAGAGGGATGAGAAAGAAGGATATAGGCAAGTCTTCTGAACTTTCTCACAAGAAGTGTCATAGAGCATTTTTAAAATTTATATTTAATTGACAAAATATAATTATTTATATTTATGTAACAAAACTTGATGTTTTTATGTATGCATACATTTCAGAATGATAAAATTAAGGTAATTAATACACTTATCACCTCTTCTACTTATTATTTTGTGATAAAATTTACTCTCCTAGCAAGTTTCAAATTCACAATAATCACTTTGAGTCACACACTGTGCCAAATTACACATATTATCTAATTTCGTCATCATATAATCCTGTGAGGCAGGAACCATTATTATTATGTTTGCCATGCCTGCCTATTGTCTCTACCATTTTGTATAAAGCGTTGTCTTTTCCTTCAGTCATCATTCCTTCAGTTCTCTGAGGAAAGGAATCACTGTTATCTTGGTGCTGCTGTGTGGTCAGCACATATGTTTATGTCCCACATAGTGTACGCTTAATGAATTCTGAAGGAATCGATGCAAACATAGTACAAACATGTACAATAATCATTATATCATCTTCTCTTTCTTTGTCATCATCACTGAGTGACTGGGATAGAATAGGATCCATGTGTTCACAAATGCAATCAATTGTTTATCAGGTGTGAGAGGGAGGTGGGAAGGTAATCGTAGAGGGTGGGATTTAGGCAAGTGCCATGACTCTACCATGCTGATGTCTCAATTTTAGTGAGTCTGTTTCTCCCCTTGAGATATGGCCATGGCATCTTCTCTAAACTGTTTGATGTCTTCACAGCCATGTTTGTTGAGCTGTATGCACCTGCTGCTTCTCTATGCCCCCTGCTTCCAATGTAGATGGGTATATTTCAGAATGATCAAAGCAAGCTAATTAACATATCAACCAGCTTACAAACTTATTGCTTATTTTATGCTGATAACCTGTGAAATTTACTCTCCTAGCCATCTTTAAATTTACAGTATATTTTAATAACTATTGTTCACATGCTGTGCTATAGATCTGAAAAACTTTCTCCTCCTGTGTAATTGAGCCTCTGTGTCCTTTGACCGGCGTTTCCATGTCTCCCTTTCTGCTTTGGGTGTTTCCTCTCTTATGTGTTCAAATTTCCCCTTTCTCTTCACCTCTCTCTTCCATTTCTGCCTACCCCATTCCACCACCCACACACATATCACATCGGTTCTTGCTTTTCCTTACCATCTCTATTTCGCTTTTCACAGGTATCCCGAAACCAATCCTGATTCCTGCACCTGCTCAGGAAATTAAAATGTCTAATCTTTTTGGCTGCTACAGTACTGGAAGGCCAAGCTGACAATCTGCTAACTACAGCCCCAAAGCTAAATAACAGAATGTTTTGCAATCAGGGCTAGAATCACAGGTGGCGGATTCTTTTTTAGCTTTCCAATGCCAACAAAGCAAAAGAAAATATTCCACACCTCCCTGCTTCCTTTCTACTCCCCACCTGCCTTTTCTATTACTTCGTCCTGGGGAGAGCTTTCCTAGGAAGCACAATTGATGCCTTTGTCCTCTCTTCAGAAATGGGAAGGGGGCATAGCTGTGAATCTCTTTGTCCCCTTTCCTACCCTCTCTCCATCTCACACTTGCTTCTTGTAAAAAAATCTTACTCCCTCCTGAGTGTGTCATCTGTTTTGGAAGGTACCTGAGCAAGTGCAATCATCAGACATGTGGGAGTGCCAGGGATGGGGCTGCATGCCACAGCTGGTCACTGGACTTAGAGACACATCATTTCTCTGACAGAAGTCCCGTCCCTCTGAAGGAGCAAACACTTTTCTTACAAACGGTTCCTTTTCAGATAAAGAATACAAATTAGGAGTCTACTTCTCAAGAGAGGATGAGGATCCAGCTTCAGGACTAAGGATGGAAAGTCCAGGGATATCAATGTGACAGAAAAGGAAGAGAAGGGACAACACCCAATTGTCACCGCAGCTCCTGGAACTTGCCAAGTGCACTCCATCCCAGGATCTTTGAGCTTGCTTCTCTCTTTGTCTAAAAAAAAATTCTTCCTTCAGATCTGTGCAGGGTATGTTCATTCACCTCCTTCAGATGTGTACTGAATAGTACTTGGTGGATCACCTGTATAAAAATGCTTATATAACTTTACATTTTCATAACACTAAATGCTCATTACTCCTAATCTGTGGTTTCATTGTGGTCTTAGTTATCATAGTCAGTTGTGCCCCCCACCTTTACAATAGGCAACTGAGTCCATGATGTTGATGACATCCATCAGGTTTTCCCCAGAGGTTTGGATCTCTGCCTGCCTGACCCAGCCTTGCTTTTTCTACCATGATGTTCTGGCTTCAGAATACTGGCTCTCCAATTCTCCTTGCCCATCCTCCACCTGTGTTGGAAAAGACTTTCAGGTGGGAACTTCCAACACCGTCTAGCATAGCTGTGTGGTTGCCATGACCCTCTTTCTGGTTGTCTCCAGTATGATGCTTCTCACATTAGTTGTTCTGGGTTGGCTCCCCACTTTTCTCAGCATCTCTCCTTGTTATACTTTCTCAGTTTTCACCGATGACTTAATAATGCATTAAAACAATCTTCACTTAAGGATTTACACCACTCCTACAAAGGAATAAGAATTCAGAGCTCTTCCATCATCAATACTTGTTTTCTTCTTTGGCAGAGGTGCAACTTTTTAGATAGTGTACAAATAATACAAGTAGCTACAGAGAAGGTCAAGAAATTTCTCTATCTCATGGTATCCTTTTGGGTGAATCAGTATTAAGTGGGCACAGGGACCCCATCCTGAATCTCCGAGTCCCCATAATAGGAGCAATGTCTTTCTTCTGGACATTGTCCTTCTATGCTGTCTTTGTTTGGCACTGGACCCAGGATGCTGCCCTGGAGATCTGCCCTACACAATTTCTTTAGGCTGAGAGTCTGCTGTATCCTAAATGCTGGTCACCACTTCCTGTGGCAGGCCCATCCCTGCTGATGACTCACAGTCTCAATCCTGAACCACTTTCCTGTTTCATTGCTTACTCCACCTTCTTCCCTGCTCTCAGCTCACTAGGTTTCCAGCCTATGCCCTGTTAACCCTATTCCATTCCTTGGCTTGACCTTCAGACTTGAGGCAGTGCACTGACTTTGTGGCGATTTGTGACTCTTCCCACCAACCACATTGCCTTGAGCAACCTAGGACAGTGGGACTTGGTCTAGGACTCAATTCTTTGGTTCTATACTGCAGCAGAAAGCTGTTCCTCTGAATTACCCCAGACTGTGAATTAGAACAAGACCTGTTTCTTAGAAGTTCCAAAATAAATTTTTAACAAACCTTTGTGGGATTTGATTCTAGGTTTTCAGGACCTCTTAGAGCAATGCAAGGGAAACAGGAGTCTCTTAAGTCAAAATATTTATCTTGAGAAAGTTTGTGATCCATTTCATGCATTTATGCAACAAATACTTATCAATAAATTGATATGTATAGGAAACTATATTTGTTTGTTTATTTATTTATTTTGTGGTGCTGGGGATTGAACTCAGGGCTTTGTGCATGTGAAGCATGAACTCTACCAACTGAGCAATATTCCCAGCCCCAAAGCTATGTTTATTTCTGTAAATAAATGAGACTTTCATTCAGGAAGCTTACAGCTATAATGTGAGTCACAGAAGATAGCAGTAAAGTTAAGCAACATTATATTCACACCATACTACTTGACTGTAAGTTCCATTTAAATATCATTTGGATAATGTTTGAGTTGACACCAGCTGTGATCACATCACCAGTTACAGAAATTTGAGGTCTGTATCATCGTGAAGATTTCCTCTGTATTTGTTATGAATATTTGTATGTGTTTTATATGAATATGTATGTGTGAAATATTTTAATTTTCACCATGTAACTTATTCAACTTTACATCATAATATTTGAGTATTGATAATTTTAAATCATAGTATTTAAATAGTGGATATCAAGAAGAGTAAACATCAGCCAAGGACTTTGCCTCCTCTTTTGAAGAAAGAGTGTGCTTCCAATTGCACACAGGATAGTTGCACATTTTAGGCTGAATTATTGTTATTATTTTGGGGTGATTATATATGGTTTAAGAGTGTGTGGGTGTCAAGCTGACAGAAATGGACTTGTGATGGTTAATTTTATGGTTCAACCTGTCTGGACTGCAGGGGGTATGGACATTATTTTGGGTGTGTCTGTTAGGATGTTTCTGGATTAAGATTAACATTCAAATTTGTAGAATAAGTAGAGCAAAGTGCTCTTTGTGAGCCTCATATTTGTGGGCCTCACTAAATCCACAAAAAAGGGGTCCCACAGAAAAGAGGGGTCTACTCCTGCATGACTGTGGTGCATCCCTCTTTTCCTGCCTGTGGACTTGGGCTAAAATGTTGACTCTTCTCAGGTCTTGAACATGGATGGTTTTTAGGTTGGAACTAACATGATGAGCTGTCCTGGAAATCCAGTTTATTAATTATAGTTCTTGGGATTTCTGTTCATATAACCATGTGAGACAATTCTGTGTAATCGATTTCTTTACAAACACACACACACACAAACACACCATGCACACACACACATACACACACACACACAGAAACATACACTTTGAGATTTGCTGACAGGTGATATGCTCTGCCTTAGTTTCAGGTGAAGCTGTTTTTGAGGGAATCATAGGGAGAGATGTGGATGCCTGACCCAACCAGGCTATTTTAAAAAGAAGAGAGCTGGATTTGAAGGTAAAGACCATGACCACAGAGGAATGGAAAAGGCATACCCCAAACCATTCGTGTGGTCTGGGTTGACTCTGAACTTCTATTCCTGGCTGGATTTGGATTTGGGGTTCTTTCTCACTTAGCTTTTCCTTACAAATATAAAGTGTCAGTATACACACACACACACACACACACACACACACGCACACCCCATGTGCACACATCTCCATAGTTTTATCTAACCTGTCCATAATACCTCTGTCTACCATGGTAAAGATGAAAATACCCCTCTGCCTGTGTCTCTGTCAGTCTGATGTGCTTCAACAAGGGAGCTATTCTCCAGAGAAGCCAATTTGCTCCTCCTGGAATCTACATAAAGTTCTCTTTGGGGGCATTCATTCTCATTCTCAAATTCCTTCCTCCCTACTTTGTGTATATGTGGGGAGAATTACAGGTGAAAAAACCTTGTCCAATCAAAGAAAGCTTCACCATCTGACTTCGGAACAAAATACATACAGGAACAAACTCCAGGGAGTCCTGTTGCAAGCCATGTGGGGACTGTGAGTGGACTGTCGCACATTGCAGCCTAACTGAATAGACCAAATCTGGTGTCTGGGAACTTCCAGTGGACATTTCCTCTGGCTGACTGCCCAGAGACATTGTGAGCCCTATCCAAGCTCTGTCATGTCCCACGTACCACCAGAGATGGGGTGACCTGCTGCAGCTGCACAGCATCTCTGAGATGGGTGTGACAGGCCAAGATGCCTATCAACCTGCTGACTGCAAGAAGTCAGGAAGCAAGACTCCACCCTTGAAATCTACCCTTGACTTGGATGTACTCCTTAAATAAACCAAAGGATCCATTTTCTAATTGTGTAGCTCCAGGTCCTGAGTGCCTGGACCTATCAGGACTCCTTCTTTAAAACTATCCTTTCTGACTATTTTTTGTTCTTCACTAATTATTGGAGACTTTAATTTCTCAGGAGGCTTATCCCTCTGAGTAGGTAGGAATTCCCTGGTGAGGTACTGGACACTCTGTGATAGAGGCCCAGCGTCTGAGGAGCCCCTTCCTGTTGGGAATAAATTCATGTGGTCTCCTTTAGTCCTCCCCCATGAGGAAAAGAGATACAGAGAAGTTTCAAAAACACGGCACTTTGCCCAGTGATGCAGGTGATTCACAGTCTCATAACCAAACTTTCTCTTCCATTTCCTTCTCCTTCCACATGCTGAGATTTTCTTTTGACAGCATTATCCTCTGACTATACCATTTTTTATTACATCCTAAACAAACAAAACCCCCAAATTAACAACCAAATACCACCACAAAGAAAAAAATCAAAGTTAAAAAAATAGCATAAACCAAACCAAAGCAAACGGAATCACCAAATACTACCACCAACTACTACTGGCTTCCCAATAAAGGTATCCAGTGTGAGTCCAAAGTTTACCTTTATCAGGAATAATTTCAAATTTATCTCAATTCAAACAAAATTGAATTCTATTTAAAAGGCAAGATGATTTAGACATAGCAGAGAAAGGGTTAGTTAAAATATGTTCATTTTGGTCCTTTAGTACAGTGGTGTGTCATCTGGCAGACTCTTTGTCTTTGATTTTCTTATGAATTAAAGGAATAAATTTATTCATTCATCAAATTATGGGCTGAGTACTACTGTCAATGCCAGAAATATAGTTATAGACAAGATCTATTGAACTTGCTGTTTGGGAGCTTTGTTCTATAGTGAAAGATAAATACCTGTGAATCAAAGTGTGATCAAGAGAAATTCCTTTGTGGACAATTCCTATGAAAAAAGTAAGAAGATGTAGTGAAGGCACCTGGGGTGGGGAGCTAAGCTGGATGGGGTTAGGGAAGACCCTATGGAAGATATTTGAGGTCTCCTGTACGAAGGGAAACCCAGATTACCAGAAGGTATGAGGTCACCCTTCCAAGGACAGGAGTCAAAACCCAGAAGTTAGCAGTGATTTCAGTTTGTTAGGTAAAATGATATATATATATCATTTATATATATATAATGATATATATATATCATATATATATATATAATGATATATATATCATATATATATATATATGATATATATATATCATATATATATATATCATATATATATATATATATATCATATATATATATATCATATATATATATATATATATATATAGAGAGAGAGAGAGAGAGAGAGAGAGAGGCACATGGTAGATGGTTTGTTTATTTCCGTCATTTATTCTATGGGTCCTCCAATTATAATGTATAATTTAATCTTCATCCACACTTTATAGCTATTATGCTTATTTTATAGATGCAAAGCTGACACTCAGACTCAGTGGTCTACTAGGGCTGATACAGCTAGCCAAGAGCAGAGGAAGGATGGACCTCAGGCTCCTTGATTGTCAGAAGAGTGTGAGTGTCAGGCCCCTTGCAGTTAGATGGAAGCAGTTCTGACTTTTGATATCAGTTGCAAGTTTGAGGGATTTTTCAAACCATGTTTAGGTTTAATCATCACTAAAAGCACTGCCTGAAGTCATTGAAAGCTGTTATTCTTGTGGTTTATTATAGGAAAAAAGACACAGATAAAAAAAAAGAGGGGAGATGAATATAGGACAGAGTCTGCTGTGAAATGCCAAGCTTCTTTCTGTCCTCCCTGTATGGAGTCAGGACAGTGTTTCTCTCCTGGCATCAGTATGGGACAACATGCTGAGTGCTGCCAATCAGGGAAGCCACCCTCGTGTTCAGAATTTCTATTAGAGCTCCATCATGAAGATGTAATTGTTTGATTGCTTACATGATTTCTCTCCATCTCCAGTCCCTCCAGAAGTTGATTGATATTGCAGGAACTAAACCTCTTACCCATATCACATTATTGCTATCTGGTACGGCCAGGCCCCACTCTAAGTTGTGTTGTTGGCTATCCTCTTTTTAGTCAAGGCTAAATAATTCACCCTATACACTGAGCTACTGTGTATGTGTCCCTATTTTCTACTGGTCATTGTTTAAGTGGTACCCAGGCTTCCAGCCACCCATTATTTATCCTTTTAATATTGAGGTCCTTTTAAATAGGGGTCAATATTATAGTTTGGATCTGAAATGTCCCCCAAAATATCATGTGTTTGGAGGTGGGGCTTTAGAGAAGTGATTGGATAATAAGGGTTCTGACCTCATCCATGTATTAATCCATTGATGGCTGAACGGACTACTGGGAGGTGGGACCCAGTTGAGAAAACAGGTCACTGGAAGCTTGCCCTGGAAGGGTTAATCCTCTCTTCAGCCTCTCTCTCTCTCTCTCTCTCTCTCTCTCTCTCTCTCTCTGTCTCTGTGTCTCTCTCTGAGTCCCAGTTGCCATGTGCTAAACAGTCTTTCTCTGTCATGCCCTTCCATCATGATAGACCTCACTTAAGGACCAAAGCAATGGAGATGGCTAGCCATGGACTGAATCCTCTGAAACCATGAGTCAAAATAAATCTTTCCTCCTTTAAGTTGCTCTTTTCCAGCAATGAAAAGCCATCAGTGTGGGTGGGGTGCCTAAGCTCTAGTGGGGTGGTGCTGCCCTGCACCTGTGGGGAACCCTGTGCAGAAGACTTGCCAGATTTTCAGACTCCACGGCACACATGACTGGGAATCTGTTGAGGCGTGATGGGAAGCGCTCTCCACAGGTTGCCCTCACACAGAAAGGGCAGAGTAAAGGTGGAGGCAGCAGGCCTGCGTTCTCAGATCATTGCCATGGCAACTCTTCCCATCCAACACTCTGTGCACTTGTGTGGAATCTCTTCCTGAACCTTTGTCTGAGGTCAGCGGCATTGTTGGTGAACCCCCTCTGGGCCGTGACAACCCATAACTGCCGTTTCCCAGGGTGATGGCAACTGGCAAAGAACAAAACAGGTGTGGGGACAGAAGTGCCTCAGGAGCCCCCTCTGTGAGGTCCCACTTTCTTCTGCAGCCTGGGACACTGTGTCAGAGAGCTGTCAGTCACCCATCTACCTGGCTTCAACATGGGCTATGCTGTGGCTTGGACAAGTATTTTCCAAAGCCTCTATGCTATAGGTTTGGTCACCTGCCTGTGGGCTCTTGGGAAGTGGTGGGACCTTTAAGGGGTGGGGCAGAGAGGGAAAAAATAAGGTCACATGGGGGTGTGCCCTGGAAGGGGATATTGAGACCCTAACTCTTTCCTTCCTCTTTTGCTTCCTGCTGTTAGGAGGTGGGTAGCTTCCTCTGCCACACATTCTCCTCATGATGAAGTGCCTCACTCTAGGCCCCAGAGCCACAGGCCAAGTGACCCTAGACTGAAAACCCAGAAACGGTGAACCAAAATAGAAACTTCTCTCCTTGTCGGTTGGTTTATCTCAGGTATTTGTTAAAGTAATGAAAAGCTGACTCACACAGGATAATGTATTCCAAATGGCCCTTCTCTCTCACTTCTGCTCTCTCCTCCCAGATCTGGCCAAGTCTGACTTAATCTGGAGTATCCTTCCAAGTTTCCTTATAGAGAGACAGTTTGTGATAGTAATATCTTACTATAGCCAAACCCTGTTCTAAGCACATTTCATTAATCACCTTGTTAAATCCCCATAAACAGACGTTTGAGAGTAGGCCTGTTGCTAGCACCATTAAACACATGTGGAAAATGAGCCCAGGGAGATTACAAAGTTATCAAATTCTCATGGTTGGTAAAAGGAACAGTCAGAGTTGTGTTCTCCACCACGGTATGGTACTATGCTGAATCTCTAGATCCACTGGACTCCGGAGGGGTCACATCTGTTCTCATCAGTCATCCCCAAGTGTCAGAGACTCTGACTACCACCTAGGTTTCTTTTCCCTTTTAGCCATGTAAACTCTCCATTTCATAGTGTCCTCTAATGAGGAATATATCTGGTCTTTGTCTACTGTTCCTGGGAAAGAGGTTGGAAAACACTTGAAATTTCTTGAGTGACTGAAGTATTTGTTTTGCTAATGAGGTGACTCATGATAGGTTGCTAGTTAGTTTCAGGATGTGGGCTGATCATGAAAAAGACCAAGCATGTGAATAGAGCATTAGAACTTTCAGACATATGACCTTAGGAAGGCAAGTGTAGGGGGGTAGAGGTCAAGTTTAATCATGTGACCAATGATTTAATCAATCATGCCTATATAATGAAACCCCAGTAAAAACTGTGGGCACATTTATGTGCTAAGAGTGTTACACATAGTGATTTCATTGAGAACATCTGGAAGCAACTTTCAAACTTGCAGATGCCTTGTCTGTCTGCCTTCCTTCCTTCCTATTTTCCTTCCTTTCTCTCTTTCTTCCTCCACCCTCTTTCTTGGCTAATCTTGATCTAAATCCATGATAACACGATTATAATTTAAGTGTACTGCTTGCAGCAAATTCTGCGAGTCATTGTAGTGAGTTATAAAAACTATGAACGTTGTGGGAACCCTTGACATTATAGCTGGTCAGTCAGAAGTTTGGGTAGCCCTTAAGACCTACAGCTAGCATCTGAGCGGAAGTCAGTCTTGATAAGGACCCAGCCTCTGTGGGATCTGCTATATCAGTGTGGTTGGTATCAGAAATGAAGTAGTCTTCTTGGGTTGGGTAGAAAGAGAGTATTTTGGAATTTGTAGCTGGATTGGGCCCAAGTAGGTGGTGATTGAAATGTTAATTCCTCTAGAGCCCTTCCTCCACCTTTATCAAGAACCTGCCCATGCTCCAACCTGTTGCCAAGGTAACCTGGCCCAGGAGTTGCCCCTCCCTACAGGGAGCTATAAGGTTGTTACTGTGTCCTTGGGTACTCCATCCTGCTCTGCCCTCTTTAGCCCACCTGGTTCCCACCTTTGGCCCTCCCACCAAGCATTCCTGGGCCTAGTCACCTATGCAGGAAGGAGAAAGATAAGGGAGAAAAGACAGCAGAACAAAGGAAGCCTAGGACATATAAAATGGGCAGAACACCTCGCTTCTTGGGATAACAGGATACCAGCTATGGCCCCCTTCTCAGTCAAGTCTATGTTACCCCTTTTTTAAATAAACCCTGCTTTATATGCCTGCCTCAGCATGCTTCTCTAATGTTCAGACTTCAACATGTGGGGAAGCAGGACTCATCACCGATAACCGGAGGTATCACAGTTGATGGCGGAGAATTGTGGTTGGAGGATCATGGGAATCCAAGAGGATCTTCATGCTTCACTGCTTTTCAAAGCATCTGCATCCACTCTGCCGTGGCAAACTCATTTTAAAGGAAGCATTAATGATTAATGAGACTTAAATTGTAAACACTGCCACTACTACAGAAAAATTTGGCCTTTGAAATCCATGTTTTTTTTGTGTGTGGTATGTCAGACCTCAGCCTGTCAACAGTTGTTATTTGGAGAAGGAAGCCTTTGCCAGGGCCAATAAATTCAGACTATGTAGACATCAAGAAAAGAGGCTTTGGAATTGGAACACCTGAGCCAGTGCTCTGAATTTTCCACTTAGTGCTATGCATTAGCACTTAACTTTTCTGGGCTTCTGTTTCTCGTGATACACTGAGAATAGCAAAAATTATAATAAACTCCCTAATATAATTAGTTTCAGGGAATGTGGCCAGCTTTGCATATCTACCCACTCCTTTCCAAGAACTCCTGGTTTCATCCAATATATAGATCAGGTACCCTTATCCACAAATGCACATTGAAACATTGAATTAACTGAATATTAATTCAGGCAGGGCTCAATGGTCCCAGAAATCTCCCCTTTCTCTTTGGGTTGAGAGACAAAATGGGGTCTCCCTATGGGTTTCTTAAACTTTTCTGTTCTCAGAAAGGAATGCTTGCTCACGAACTCAGTGCTCATTGGCACCAAACACCATTTGCTTTTTGAGGGAATTAAAGTTTATTTCTGTTCACATATATTGAATCCATTGCTTCCTCTCCACACCACTGCTGGTCTTTGCTTCCCTGCACAGCCAGAGTGCCCATTCATGGAACTTTGCACTTAAACCTGTAAGTCCTTTCCCAAGGCACCTTATAAAACTCACGTCTATGAGATTTCTGTTTCTTTTTATTTTATTTTCATATAGACAGCAAAAATAAGACACTGATATTTATTTTGGAGAGCTTTTACAGATAGAATAAGGCAGCTTACTGTTGGAATTTGATGAGTATTAATTTGTGTTCTCCCTCCACCCACACAGAAGCAGGTGTCTATGTCCCTGAGGCACAGGTAGTAACTTAGCTTAGATAACTAAGTCTAACAGCTGCAAACCTCCCGTCTGGGCTGTGTGTGTGCCTCCCACCCAGTTATATCTCAGAAGGTTTACTGAATCTTTTCCCTCTGAAAGTGACTTGAGATTTTCAGTTCTGATCTCTGTCAGGTGCATTTATTTGAGGGATGTTTTTTGCTCTGGTAGCTTGAATTCTGGGTTGATTCCCACTGTTTCAAAACAGTCCCTTTCTTTCTGAATTCAAGAAAGAGAGCAGAAGGGGCTACCTCAGTTAGGAGTCTGCGCCCAGAAAAATCACTTCATTTCACAAAATTTGGGGACATCTGTACTGCATTCTCTACTAGTTGATGACCAAGGAAGGAGGCATCTGAGAGGTATCTGTTTCAACTCCCCAATTGGTAGGAAAATAATTTTTATATTTATCCTATAATCCTTCAACATGTGGGGAAGCAGGACTCATCACCGATAACTGGCGGTATCACAGTTGATAGCAGAGAATGTAGGATAAATTGTGATTTATCCTATAATCCTACTTGGTGATGATGCACATTCAGAAACTCTCATAATTTTGAATCTCATACCTTTGGGTCAGTTGCTCAACTATCCTCCTTAGTGCCTCTGCAAGGGGAGAACTTAGGGTCTTTGCTGAGCTAAAACTTCAGGAAGTGGCAGAGTTTGGATCAGAGGCCAAATGTCTAGTAAGGAGCACAAAGTATTGGAGCTGCATGAGATCTTAGACTAGGGGGCTAAACTGCCTTATTTTGCAGAAAATTTAACTGAGTACAGAAGGTCAATAAGCCTTGCCCAGGTTAGAGAGGAAGTTTGGAATGTGTTTCCCATCTGCTCAACTGGACTTTGTATAAGACCTAAAAGGCCATTCCTGACATTTAAGGGACAATGCACAGGAAGGGAGTTAGCCATCTGGACAGACCATACCCAAGACCTTCAACCTTGTCACCCCTAGTATTTCCTATTGTGCTTCCCGAAGGATTATAAATGCAAATATTACCCCAAAGCCGTGTGATTCTTCTATATTTTCGAGCAATGGAACTATAGCATTCAACCACCTGGCACCTCCACTTGCACACACATGGGAAAGTGAAGAGAAATATTTGAAGTTTAAGTTTAAGGAGCTGAGCTTAGGTCCCAGCTGAATAGATCTTAGGTATATTAATGAACTCTTGTTGTTTCTCTGGAGCTCAAATATAAACTGGAAATCCTCTATATTATCTGGTAGCTCCCATTATAGGCAGGCTGGAAAATGGGAGGCAATAGAAATCCTTTTATCCCTTACCAGGGTCTGTCCCTATTCTTTGCGGGGCTTTCAAACCTGAGGGATCCTGAGACATCGTGATGGCTTACTCTATTTTCTGTTCCTAATAACACAATACCATAAATTGAGTATGTTATAAAGAAAAGAAGTAATTTTAGATCATGATTCAAGTCAAAGGGCCACATCTGATGATGGTCTTCTTGCTGGGTAAAGCCCAGAGGGTGCAGGGGTCACATGACAGAGATAGGGAGAAAGTGAAAGATCTAGCCCGGCTGGGTTTTATGGCAAACTCATTGTCCAGATAATTCATGAATCCATTAAGCTGTCTATGAATCACTTCAGAGAGACAGATCCCTAATCACCTCTTAAAGATCCTATCTGGTCCTATCACTTAGGATGTCATAATGGGGGTTAAATTTGAGGAGACAAGTCATAATCAACTCATAGTACATGAATATCTAGAGTATCATGGATTCATATGGATCAGGATTCTGCGGCGGCAACTTGAGGGAACTGACCATCTTACACAGTCCTAGGATCCAGTCATGGGCTGCATTTTGTTGATTTGTCTGGATGGATGGCACTTTCTCACTTTCCAAGCAGAAGAACCTGGTTGGTTTGGGTTGTTTTGCTTTAAACTGGGGGACAAGTTGGGCAAGACTCATACAATCCTCTTCTCAAGTTTTCTTCTACAACCCGAACTACTTTCATTTCTGGTCCAGCCAGTCATAGCCAGAGAGAAAAACCATGATGATCTATCCATGGAAAGCTTAACCCATGGATGCATTCCTCAGAAGGAACTGACAGTTGGTACTCTAGGGCTATGATGAAAATCATAGAACAGAGAGTCTCTGTTCTAGATACCCAGATCTAGTGAAAATGAAAATAAATAATTTTAAATATATAGATTCCTATGAATACATGGTATTTGTTATTATTTGGATCTGGATTGTACCTCAAAGTCTCATGCACTTGAAGGCTTGGTCCCTTCTGTAGCAGTGTTCAGAGGTGGAGGATTTGGGCAAGTGATTGGACCATGAGGGCTCTGACCTTATCAGTGGATAAATCCACTTATAGCTAAATCAACCACTGGGAGGTGGGACCTATTTAGAGGAAATAGGTTTTGGGGGGAATGGCCTGGAAGGGTTTTTCTCCCCAGTCCCTTCCCATCTCTTGGTTTCTTGGCTGCCATGAGCTGAACCACTTTATTCTGCCATTTCATTCCACCATGATATTTTGCCTCTCATCAGGCCCAAAGCAACGGAGACAGCTGGCTATGGAAGGAACCCTGAGAACTATGAGCCAAAATAATTCTTTCTTCCTTTAAATTGTTTTTTATTCAGGTATTTGTCACAGTGATGAGAAGGTGATTAACAGTGTTGTTGTGTAGTTCTTAACTATAGAACCTATAGCAATTGATTTCAGATGCCAGGATACTTGTGGGAGATAGGTCAGATTACCTGTTGAGATTTATATATGGATTTATTTATGGAGAACTTCCTGCTGGCTCTACATTTATGTGAAGTTGGTCTAACTACAGGCTATCATTTTTTTCTCTGTTCAGGTGTATGAATTTTATTAAGTGTCTATATCACAGTAACAAACTGAGAGTGTGCAGGTCAGTTTTAGTTCATAAATGACAATATGTTTTCAAAATCTAGAGAATTTACCTTAAAACCTTGTTGCATTTTTTTAAAAAACATACATCATATCTTGCAATCAGATTTAGTAATTTTGATGTTACGTTTCCTCAATATCTCAATCAGCCAGAGTCAAGCAGAGGATGCCTCAATAGACAGTTCATGATTACTGTAGTGACCTCAGTCTCTACTACTCATTGTCTCACACTCAATCTATTTCACTCCTTTGCATCAATGGGTCTTTTCCTATCTTGAGATTATTCCCCACACTATCCAAAGAAAAAGTTGATGGCAGAATGAACTGAGGTAGCTTCATTCCTTTTTTTCTGAGATTTTTCAGGGTGATCCATTTATACATTTATTCAACACACTGACACTGAGTGCCTGTGTGTGTAGAACTGTCCTAGATTTATGTTGGATGTACACATGGGTAATAAATATGCTTCATCTTGGCCCCTGAGGAAGGCCACAGTGTACTCATAAGATGGACAAGCTGATGCCACAATATGACATGATACCTAATAAAATGCTATGGGAATTCAGGGAAGAGCTGATCCCATAAGAGTGGGTAGAATAGGCAAGGCAGCCTACTGGCCTTCCAGAGGAGTGATCTAATGCTTGGTCTGAAGGACCATGAGGACTGAGCCTTGGAGAAAAAAGAGGGTGCTGTAAAGTTGGGGAACAGTCTGTGAAAAGCAAAAGGAACTATTGAATTTGCACAAAATGGGCCAGTATAGTCAGAATAGGATGTACAAGGAGATATACAGGGGCTCTGACAGCATTGGCCACACATGATGGACCAAGAGGAGGGGAGTATAGAATCCATGGGGCCACCTGGGTAGTACCAAGTAGGGGGAAGCTCTGAATGGAGGGGATGTTGGCATTGATGGAAAGAACTTGAGGGTAGATAAGCAGAGATCTGAGAAGATGATGCACACTATCCTGAGAATCCAGCCTAAAGCAGAGACCTCCAGTGGGTGGCGCTGGGTGAGACAGAAAGACACCTGGCTTCTCTTTTTTATCTCCAGCAGTGACACAAGATGACTTCTAACAGATCTCCATTGGTTGGCCTTCAACAGAGAAAGGAGAGCAAAAGTGAAAGAGCAGCCAAGTCCCCTTCCCATTCTGCACTCCAGGAACCAGATGCCTACTCAAGAGAGGAGCAAGGGGGCTTGTCATTCAATACAAGAGGAAAGGTTCAAATTGCTTTCCAAGACCAAAAATGACTGAGACCCATAAGATCTTCACCGAGTTTCATTAAAGATTAAGAAGACAGTTTGATGGTGTGGTAGAAAGTGGAAAAATGGCAAATAGAAAAAAAATACATAAAAAATGATTCCGTGTTTGGATTTTATTGGCTACAGATGTTTTAATAAACTGGATACAGAGAGTTGAGCCAAGATTCAGCTCAGTCTGAAGGACTTGTGTCTGATCCTGGACTCCAAAGCCAGATGAAGATGATTTGAGGATTGAGAGAGGTCAGAATAAACCATGGGAGGCCGAGAATGTGTTGTCCCAGCAAGTGACAGCAGTGCAGTAACATCTGTTGATCAGCAGGTCATCCGCAGGTGAGCTCAGACTCCAAGCTAGAGACAGGCCAGGTGTCTTATCCTGGTTGGACTTCTGGAGGCTTGGATACATGACAAAGGACATCACAGAAAATTGGCACAAGTCAGGCAAGTCTTGGGGTTGTGGAGCCAGGCACACTGATTCTTCCCACCTGTTGGTGGGAAGGTACAGGTGAGAGGAGCCTCCATGGGTGCATGTCCTTCTAAATGTAGACAGGCTCCCTTCTTATGTTCACTGTGACCTCAGATACATTGGGGTCCATGTGTTCATTATACTTCCTCTTATTTTCAATTACTGTAAATGAATTTCTGCAGAATCGCCAAGAACCGGGAAGATTTACAGCAGATTAACTTTCATTTAGTTTAACGAAATTGTCTCAATGCATAAATCCAAGGCTGCCTCACACTCATGAATTTTTATAGCTGCTGCTTGGTAGACAACCCTTTTTCTCTTTTCATTCTTCCCCCGCCCCTGTCACTTCCTCTTCTGCTGGGTGCTCCCTGAGTCTGCCTGGGTGCGGTACCACTCTACCACTGTCAGACTCCTTCCAGCCAGGAGATGAAAGCTTCCAGAGAGCTGTGTAAAATGTATTTATGGCATCTCTGAAAATACTCCTGTTTAGTCATAAAT
This sequence comes from Urocitellus parryii, assembly GCF_045843805.1. Taxonomy (NCBI): domain Eukaryota; kingdom Metazoa; phylum Chordata; class Mammalia; order Rodentia; family Sciuridae; genus Urocitellus; species Urocitellus parryii. The sequence goes on along the minus strand of NC_135531.1, from coordinate 187,719,805 downwards.
ACATATAAATGAAGCATGACAAGCAATTTGCTGCATGGGAGCTGATATTAATGACTTGACATATTCATACCTACTTAATGTGATCACATTTTTTTTTCTTGGCCAGTGACATATTCTGGTCCAAAATATCTCATATTAGGAATATCTTCTTTTCTTATATTAAGAGGAAAGCATCTTTCCAAGTTTTCATATTTCGCTCATGTATACCTAGGGGCTCATTTCTTTGTGGCTACTGCAAACCTTACTGTGAGAAGCACAGGACTATGAGAGGAATCTTCAGTGATTCAATTCAATAAAATTTCATGATCTGCCTGTTTCTGTTAGATGCTGGAGTTGGATAGAACATGACTCAGAAGACTCCACGCTGAATTCTCAGTCTCATGAGGGGCTGGCTGTAGCACAGCCATATCCAGGGTTAAGTCTGAGATATGAACCTCAACTTTCTAATGCTACTTTCCTGCAAAATTATTGTAGATGCTTTCAGAACACCTCTGGGAACTATAGCTGCTATAATGAAAATACACTGGGTTAAGAGAGAGAAATAATGGGGGAAATAGGATATTGATGCTCTTATGTTAGTCAACTTTTTCAACACTATGACCAAAAGACTTCACAGAACAATTTTAGAGCAGGAAAAGTTTATTTGGGGCTCTTCGTTGCCGCATCCGGCCTCAGGAACCGAGTCCGGCGAGGGACGTTGAGGTTAAAGAAAAAAAAAAATCACAGGACACCAAGGTTCTTCATCCAGGAGGAGGCATGTGCGCGCTTTATTGCCAAATTTGCTCCCCTTAAATATCTTTTGTAACAGCTGGGGAAATGACTCAAAAGCGAGGAGGGAGGAGTAATAACTGCGTCCTTGGGTTACCGTCATCGTCCCCTATCAGGAGGCTCCGAACAGGTCAAGATGTTCCCAAAAAGGCACATATGTCTGAGGCAGATAAACATGAAACTGCAAGCCTGCGTCACGACCCTGTGAGCTGGCCACTTTGACATGCAGAACAAGAAATTCGGGGCTGAGCCCCAGGGGCCAGGGAAGGCCTGCTACCAGCACTTCGTTTCAAAGATCTCCATCCATAATCAGCCAACTCCCTTGCTCTGGGCCTCAGGTGAGGCAGAACATCAAGGTACAAGGGTGTGTTGGAAGAAAGCAGCTTGGGACAGGGTCATCGGGAAACAGAGAGGACTGCTCATCAGGAACAAAAATATAGCCAAAGGCTCACTAGCTACGCCCTAACTGCCTATAATTACCATCCAATTAATCCACTGAAGTGGATTGATACACTGATTGGATTAAGGCTCTCCTAACTCAATCACTTTCACCTTTAAACTTTCTTGCATTATCTCACACATGAGCTCTCACAGAATACCTCATATCCAAACCAGAACAGCTCTCTTCCTTGATTTCTTTTCATTTTCTCAGAAGGGCCCTGTCTAAAGCAATGACTTCATAAAGAATCCAAAGCTCTGAGGTTACTATCTGAGGAGGTAAGTGCCAAGATGATAAGGGAGGCTTTGAATAAAATTTATGACACATGCACTTTTGACATAAGGTATGATCAGGTTATCAGGATATGACCTCATTGTAAATTGAGGAGCATCTGTACTGCAAATTAAATGATGCAGCAGCAGTCAGGTATAGGGATGATTGAGGTATCTGAGATTGGAGATAGGGAACCATGGCTGTGAATGCCATTCATTCATGAGGTGACATGGCTGAAATGGAATAAAGTATACAGAGGGGAAGTGACTCAACCTGAAGAATTGTAGGGCAATGTGTCCAAGAAAAGACAGAGGGAAGGCACAGATGTGATACCAGCATTGCACCTGGTTGCTCAGTGATGCAAATTTCCATTTGATTCCGTCTCTCATTCCATCCTCAGGATACAGTTTTCTCTTCTATAATTTATTGGCTATTTTACCTGAAACACAGATGACTTAGAGATTTAAAGTTAGTAAGAATATTTGGACTTTACTTTCTATAATTCTGTGGGGGAAAAAAAAGACCTAGAAGAACAAACACCAAATTGTTAACTTTGCCCCTGAGACTCTGAGGATTTCATAAGAATTTGAGAAAAGAATCCCATGAATTATTTCTTCCTCTGGACTAAGCCAATGTGTCCAGCCAAGACATTTTTTGAACACACTAGGAATAAAACAAAGCTTCTCTTGAGATAGTCATAAATAAATTTCATTTTTATTCTCAGGATGAGAAAGCACAATGGAAATTTTTCTCACGGGGTCCAGAGACACCTCTGCTTCTCCAGCTGTTTATATGAAGTTGATTTATCTCAGTGAACATGCATTCTCCATGTGCCTGGTGTTGGGTGCTTTGATCTTCTTGCAGTGAGTTTCAGGTGGGAGAAAAGCCTTCCTGCTTAAGCAAGGAACAGGCCTGGATGGGTGATTTTGGTTGAAATCTGGAATATAATGGGTATTAGAAGGTGGGGAAGAGAAGGGGCCTCTGTAGCACAACATGTGACATGAAAAAAAGGAAAACCAGAGCTGTTGCATTCTGGCAGGATTATATTTTTAACTTTGATGCTGACAAGATAAATTAAGCATACTCTCTCTACCAGCAGAATTCCCAGTGGCTGATCCTTACCATGAAAAACAATCTGTAGCCCTATGGCCAATCACAATTCCTTGACATACAGCATATGCTCTTGCTTTGCTTCTTTTACAGTATGAACTTTGTAGATTATTGTTGTTGTTATCTAGAATTAAGGGTTTTATTTATTAAAAATATAGTTCTGTTTTATAAATAGTTGTGTTAAGGTTGTATTCCTATTAGATTATAAACTGCTAGAGGGCCATGACTTACTCATCTCCTCTCATACCTGTGCATCCATAGCATTTGACAGTATTATATACAGCCCAGGATTTAATGGTATGGCTCAGATGTGAAAGAAGCATGATCTAGGGTTAAGACATTAGCAACAATAACTAAAAACACGTTAACCATAAAGTCACAATTTACTAAATAGTAGACATTCAAATATCATTATAAATGAGATGACATAGTTTGAAGGTAGTAAACTAGGCAGGAAATAAGGGTTTGATAGGCACCTATAGTCCTGTCCTCTCTGGTTGTGTGACCTTGTGTAGCTGCCAGGACCTTTCTGAAACTTGGTTTCCTTATCTAGAAGTGAGGACACTCAACAGCTACAACAGGGCATTATTGGTAAGATGTAATTTTTTTTAAATTTTTTTTTATTGGTTGTTCAAAACATTACAAAGCTCTTGACATATCATATTTCATACATTAGATTCAAGTTGGTTATGAACTCCCAATTTGACCCCATATACAGATTGCAAAATCACATCGGTTACACATCCACATTTTTACATAATGCCCTATTAGTAACTGTTGTATTCTGCTACCTTTCCTATCCTCTACTATCCCCCCTCCCCTCCCCTCCCATCTTCTCTCTCTACCCCATCTACTGTAATTCATTTCTCTCCTTGTTTATTTTCCCGTTCCCCTCACAACCTCTTATGTGTAATTTTGTATAACAGTGAGGGTCTCCCTCCATTACCATGGAATTTCCCTTTTCTCTCCCCAATTGCATGACAAGAAGGGAATAAGTTAATACAGAATTCCCCCGACCATGGAGGATATATTCTAAGACCTCAGTGGATGACTTAAACTGGATAGTACTGAACCTAATAGGAAGTCTGTTTTTTTCTCTGCATACATACTTATGAGAAAAATTAATTTAGAAATTAGGCACAGTAAGACATTAGCAACAATAATTAAAATTGAAATAGAGCAAAGATTGGTATAATTATATATTATATATAATTATATATTAGATATATGTAATTATAACAAAAGTTATACAAATGTGGTCTCTCTCAAAGTATCTTACTGTACTTTCACCTTTTCATTTAAATAAAGTGCCTTTTGGTTTCTCTTTGGCATATCTGAATTACCAGCATTGGTTCTCCTGCACTTTGGCACTATTATTAAATACAATAAGGGTCACATGAACACAAGCCTGTGGTATAATAATACCAATCTAATAACTGAGAAGGTTACTGTGTAGTGACTAATGGCCAGGAGCATATGCAGAGTTATTTCCTGGGTGGGACAGAATAAGACAGTGCAATATTTCTTCTTCATGCTTCTCAGAGTGGTGCATAATTTAAAACCAATGAATTGTGTATTTCTGAAATTTTCTATCTAATATTTTCAGACTGTGGATGACTAATGGTAACAAATTCTGAGAGCAAAACCACATGTAAGAGGGACTACTATATTTGAAATTTAACAATGGATCTGAGGCAGAAAAACATGTTAACCGTAAAGTCACAATTTACTAAATGGTAGACATTAAAATATCATTATAAATGAGGTGACATAGTTTGAAGGTAGTAAACTAGGCAGGAAATAAGGGTTTGATGGGCACCCAGGCATATGTCCTACTTTGAATTTGTCACTTTCTACTTGTAACTTAATTAGAATCCTGTTTTCTCTGCTTGTCTACCACAATATTATGTACTCAATAAATGGTAGCATTAAAAATTTTTCATTAAAAAGAGATCACAAAGGCCAATTGCCTACTGTGGTTCCATAGGCTTTCTTTACTTTTACTTCCTGCTACAATTTGCAGAGATCTAGGCATGCCTTTTATTTCAATGTTAGTATCAATCACATTGATACCATCAGTGTAAGATTGTATCATATATTAGAATCTGAGCTCCTTGAAGGTAGCAATTTTTGCCTGATTGACGTAAATCTATGTCTAGGATCTAGAATATATATGGCTTATTTTGTATGCTCAAAAACTATTGAATGAATGCATGGAAGGATGAATGAATGAATGAGTGGGCACCCCTACATTCTTCAGCCAATTGCAGCAGCTCCTCGGGAGGCTAAAGCAGCTTGGGTTAGGTGTTGGTGGTTGTTGATGAGATGAATGAAGCTTGGCTGTCCTCCGATGTGACTGTCTCTTGCAGTTGAGTTAATTCAATACCTGAGGCATCTTCTGGCGATTATGTCAAAATAGCTAGTTTCCCAGGAAGACAGGCAGGACTCATAAATCTGCTCAATGCATTCTCTCTGTCTTTAACAACAACAAAAAATTCATTTGGAGGTAAAATGTCCTGAAGGTGCCTTCAGTAATATGCATCACAGGAAGAGAGAGGGCCAAACAGTCACCTCCACACCGGGAACCATATTTCATTGCTAGTTAGTGTCAAACATTATCTCATTTGTCAACAATGCACTGGGGAAAAATACTATAAGGCAGACACTGTGGAACAGGCTGTTTTAACTAGAGGAGCTTGTGTTTTCAGAAAGAAGAGGCTGGATAGCAGCGGGTATGTTCATCACTTCCTGCCAAATGGGAATTCAATAGGACCTGTGCTCAGAATCAGCCTCAGATAAGGGGAGGCTGGCAACTCATTGGTCTGCTCTTTCCAATGATAGCAAACAGTTGCACTTAAGCTACTCTTAAATAAAGACCAGGGTAGGCTCAGAAAACATGGGCTTTCAAAGGAATTGTACATCCTTGGGTCAGATATAACTGAAAACCACAACAAAACAAAATTGAACTGTGCTGGGAAATCGGTAATGGACCTCATTATACAAAGGGTTTAAGTAAGGTCAGTAAGGATAAATTCAGCACTCATAGGATGAAGGCTTATTTTTAAAGAGGACACAGGTAGAGGGCATGAGTATTCTTTTGACTATCAGGAAGGGCAAGCTGGTGTGCCTTTTTTCACCTTCATTAAAATTTTCTATGCCAATCTCAATCATGCTCCACTGTATGGGAATTTAAGCAGTAGATTGTCAAATTCCATAAAAAATCTGATTGAGTTTTTTTAATATATCTCTTATTTATTTGTTTATTTTTTATTTTTTTATGTGATGCTAAGGATCAAACCCAGTGCCTCACCCATGTGAGGCAAGTAATCTATCGCTGAACCACAGCCTCAGCCCCCTGATTGAGTTTTTGATTAATCTTGAATTTAATTACAGGTTAATTTGAATGCTTCCATTGTCATATTTATTCTTCTAGAATTTTACAAGTTTTAATTATAAAGATTTTGATCCTGCAGAAGTAATTTTGTTACAAACACTGACCTAGCGATCCATCAGACTATACTTTCCAGAGGGTTAGCCATTTATTCAAACACCATGTTTTGATCAGTCAGTCTTTTTCTAACTTGTTTGGCTTAGCATCATACCTTACATGAAATTTTAACTTATTTTTGGACTTTCTTTTCCATTTTGTGGATGTGTTTCTTCAAATCATGCACAAACATTATGCATATAATCATTACACCTTACAATGTTTAATATCATCTCTTTAGAATTATTCTGAGTATACTTTCATATTTACTTTTCTGTATAAACTTTCAAATTATCTGTTTCTGCTACCTCCCCATGTTCTAAAATATCAATGTAACTAATACAAATTTGTAGACTTGTAGAAAGGATTTTGAGTTTTATATGGATTTTATTTATAGGTTTAAAGAGTTTTGACAGCTTTATAATGTTGACTTTTCACCTCAAAAATACAATTTATCTTTCTAGTCATTAAAACATGTATATTTTTTATAATTTTCCCCTAGCATTTACAAATTTTCTTCACAGAGCACTAGCACATTTCTTTTTAATAGTAATATTTTCATTCTTTGTTACTATTATAATTACAGTCTTTTTCTCATTATGTTTTCTAAGTGGTTGATCTTTTTAAAGTGAAAGGCTGCTGAATTTTATGTGTTCATTTTGTAATCACCCACTTTGCTGGGTTCTTCTTGGTTCTTAATTGTGTTCAGCTAATTCTCTTGGGTTTTCTAGCAATGCTGTATTCTCTTTGTCAAATGACAGGAATTTTGAATCCTTTCCAATTTTATGCTTCATATTTATTTCTCTTATCTACATGTACTGGCTACAATCTCCAGAATGAAGATAAAAATGGAGGGGAAAAAATTAACCTTGTTTTACTCCTGATTTTAATAATGCTGCTTTTAGTGTTTAATCATCAAGCATGTTTTTGGTTTAATCTCTTTCGACTTTATTAAAATTTTTATTTTCAAGTTACAATTAGGAATGGGTATTGAATTTTGTTAAAAGCATCTGTCTAATGGCCACAGAGAGTCTCTAGATTCCTGTTAATGTCCTTCAAAATTCCTTGTTAATACATTATTTAGGACATCTACAGCACTTGTTAATGAATTTTGTCTGTGTCTTATATCATTGTGCTATTTTTGTTATATTTTTATGTTCACAGTATGATTATTTTATAAATATAATTTGGTAACTATTTGGTCTTTGTGTTCTGGAAAACTTTTGAAAGCACTTAAGAGATGTACTAGCCGAAGGTTGACGGGCAGAGTTCATCTGGTACCTGGTAAGGTCTGGTATCATCTATCATGTTTCTCTGTACATTATGATTCCTGTAAATTTATAGCTAAATATAAAGACTTCATCAAATTTACTTTTAATTTAATTTTTTCAGACTACTTCTTAAGAGTTGTAAGTTCTTAAGATTTTTCTTTTAAGATATTAGTAGTTATTGTTTACATCTATTAATTTATTAGGGATTGTAAATTGTCAATATGTCTTCCATCATTTGTTCCTTGGTTATTTCATGGAAGACTTTTATTAAAAGAAACTTTCTTTTATTAATATTTGATTATTTTGAGATATGATTCTATAGGAAAGGCAGGATAAATGTTTAATTCTTGATTCCTCTTTCTGAAAATAATAAGTTGTTTCCTTAGCATCCTTCAAAGTATAGCAATGAGAGAATTCAATTTTTTAATTGTTGTTTTGTTTTTGAATCTTTATGGACTCCAGACTAAAGATGTGCTTCAATTCTTTACAGTTATTAACCTAATTAGCATTCATATTTTCTCATCTGTGGGGAGTAGGAATTGTTGAGCTTGGTTCATGAGTCCTTTTCTCATGGACTTTGTAGTAATTGATCTTTCCTGTTTTCTGATGGGAAAAATGTTATAAATTGTTAGTGTTAATGGACCAGACCAAAGGCAAACTTGTTGGATCAGCTCAACACGGCTTTAATTTGGAACAGAGTGATGCCTCTGATGGACCAATTTTCCTGGAGGAAAATGAACCATCTGCCAAAAGTGGGGGTAGGAGGAAGTTAGGCTTACATAGGTTACACTGAGAGGTGACACAAATGAGCTTGTCAGCTTGGGCTATCTTTACTGGACCAGATGGAGGGTGTAGGGTCAGTGGGTGTGGGGTCAGTGGTCAGTACCTGAGATTTATCTTTACTGGGCCGGATGGAGGGTATGGGGTCAGTATCTGGGAAATAATTCATTTAGGGTGTGATCAATGCTTTGGATGCTTCCCAGAAACTATCATTTCAGACTTGATGGGTATCTCCTCCTTGTGGCCTGTTTTGTCATGGGAAAAGACCAAGTGACTCCCTCATTCCTTCTCCCTGGGCCATATTATTTTGGGATTTGTCTTTTTCCGTATCCAACAATAACTTCAAATATATATATATATATATATATATATATTTGCTTCAGATATGGAATATAAAACCACTTTTTCAAAGATTCCGGATTTACCTTAGCATACTCTGCTCTGGGCATCGGCGTATTTACTCACTTAATTCATTAGATTTTAGGCCTTTTCAGTGGATAGAGTTATTTTCCTTTGCTTCTACTGAAGGGTAAGTCTATTTTGAACATTTTGAGAAACCATCTGTCTTTCAAGTATTTGCACCATTTTAGATTCCAACAGGCAGTGTGGAACGGGGCCAGTTTCTTCACATCCCCACCAATGCACGGCATTGCTTATGAACTACTTTGTGGGCTTATACTAACATTTGAAAATATAATAATTAAGCATCATTATTATTGATTGTGTTTATTTCACACCATTATATACATAACAATATAATAATTACACTAATAGCAAAGAGGTTTAAGTGTGGGTGGATATGTGGCAATTATTTCTACCCTTAGGGTATATCCCACAGAGAATTAAGATTCAAAAGTTGAATTTTTAAAGTCACTCAGAATAATATCTTTATAGTGCAGTGGCACACATCTGTAATTCTGGAGACTTGGGATACTGAGGCAGGAGGATTGCAAATTCAAGTCCAGTCTTAGCAATTTAGTGAGACCCTGTTGGGAGCCAGCGACCGCACCCTGAATATGGCGCTGGTCTCTGCTTCTGCTTCGTTAGCGGTTAGAGTTGTTAGAAGTAAACAACTCCTTGTAAGGCTGTGGGGCTGGGCTCTGGCCTGCTTCCGCTGCGCTGTACCTATTAGACTTTCCCGCGTGGTACTAATTCATTGGCGGGGCTGGGTACTTAAGCTAGGGCAGACCGACCGCTCGCTCTCTTGTTCCTGTTTTCTCATCATGCTTCAAGGGTCCTGAATAAACTGCTGAAAGAAGAATCCTGTGTCGTGTTTCCCTTGCTGGTGAGGGGTCGTGACAAGACCCTGTCACAAAATAAAAAATAAAACTGTCTGGGGATGCAGCTCAGTGGTAGAACACTCCTGGGTTTAATACCCCCCACTGCAAACAGCAACAACAGAAACCTAAAGCCCAGAATCTATCTTTCTCAATAGTTAGGCTATTAAATGTCTATTCAGATTGGAGTCATTTCTTTAATTTATGTTTTATTTGTAGGGATGGCTTTTAAATTTAACCATGTTAAAAGGAATCAATTACTTTTACTTTTGATAATAAAGTCACATGTAAAAATGGTTATATTAGAAGACAAGTAGTTTTCCTTCACACTATGAGTATTAGTTTCTTTTTTTTAAAATGTTTTATTGTCACTATTTTAACAGCTAAAATATGTCTTGTACCTTTTTTTTTCCTAATGGTTATCTTTATATATGTATATAAAGTTATAGTGCACTAACTTTTGGGTTCTGGGCATCTGGAGCAGTGAGAAAATCACTTTGGGTTTTTTTTTAAGTATGGAGCTAGTGATAGTTTGTTAGATTAGCCACAAGAGACTGATGGATGGCTGTTTTTCTTTGTAGCCATGATGTATATTGCCATGGATGTGCCTGTGTAAGACCTGGTGCTAACAGATGTTTTCATTTTTCTTTGCCTATACCTGAAAGTAAGACTATATTGAACATTTGAGGAACCATCTGTCTTTCAAGTATCTGTAGCACTTTCCATTCCAACTGGCAACGTATGATGCATCCACTTGCTTCACAGCCCCGTCAACACGTGCCATCATTTTTCCTGTTCGATTTTAGCCTCCTTGGTGGATATATTTCATGGTGACATTGATTTGCATTTTCTTAATCACTAATGATATTGAGCATATTTTTGTGTGTCTACTGCTGATTTGTATTATTTTCTTTTGAATATTATCAATTGAAATAATTTGTTCAGATTTTAATTGGGTTATTTTTGTTTTGGAGTTGTAAAGTTTCATTAAAGATTATAAACATTCTCTCTCTCTCTCTCTCTCTCTCTCTCTCTATATATATATATATATATATATATATATATATATATAGTGTATATACATATTTCTCCCATTCTGTGGGTTGTCTTTTCACTTTCTTGATAGAGTCTTAGGAAATACAAAGTTATTTAGCTTGGGTAAAATCCAGTTTATCTATTAATTCTTTAGTTGCTTATGCTTTTGGTGAAACCTTTTAAGAAATCATCACTTAAATTACCATAATGAGAATCCTACATTTATTGAAAAAACTACATTTCCCAATTTAATTGTATTGAGTATAAATAGGAGGCTTTGTTTTCTTCTCTCGGTGCTATTCCATCATCTGCATGTCTATCCTTATGCATTCTGTGCTATCTGGACTATCGCTTGGTAGTCAGCTTTGAAATTGTACAATGTGATTTTTATTTTTTTTATTTTTCTTTTTTTTTATTGGTCATTCATAACATTACATAGTTCTTAATACATCATATTACATGGTTTGATTCAAGTGGATTATGAACTCCCGCTTTTACCCCGTATACAAATTGCTGTATCACATCAGTTACCCTTCCATTGATTGACATATTGCCTTTCTAGTGTCTGATGTATTCTGCTGTCTGTCCTATTCTCTACTATCCCCCCTCCCCTCCCCTCCCCTCCCCTCCCCTTTTCTCTCTCTACCCCTTCTACTGTAAATCATGTCTTCCATTTGTATTCTCTTGACTTACCCCTCCTTACCTCTTATATGACATTTTGTATAACCCTGAGGATCGCCTTCCATTTCCATGCAATTTCCCTTCTCACTCCCTTTCCCTCCCACCTCTCATCCCTGTTTACTGTAAATATTCTTCTCAAGCTCTTCGTCCCTACCCTGTCCTTGTTTACACCCCTTATATCAAAGGAGTCATTTGGTATTTGTTTTTTAAAGATTGACTAGCTTCACTTAGCATAATCTGCTCTAATGCCATCCATTTCCCTCCAAATTCTATAATTTTGTCATTTTTTAATGCAGAGTAATACTCCATAGTGTATAAATGCCACATTTTTTTTATCCATTCATCTATTGAAGGGCATCTAGGCTGGTTCCACAGTCTTGCTATCGTGAATTGAGCTGCTATGAACATCGATGTAGCAGTGTCCCTGTAGCATGCTCTTGTTAGGGCTTTAGGGAATAGACCGAGAAGGGGAATAGCTGGGTCAAATGGTGGTTCCATTCCCAGCTTTCCGAGAAATCTCCATACTGCTTTCCAAATTGGCTGCACCAATTTGCAGTCCCACCAGCAATGAACAAGAGTGCCCTTTTCCCCGCATCCTCTCCAGCACTTACTGTTGTTTGACTTCCTAATGGCTGCCAGTCTTACTGGAGTGAGATGGTATCTTAGGGTGGTTTTGATTTGCATTTCTCTGACTGCTAGCGATGGTGAGCATTTTTTCATGTACTTGTTGATTGATTGTATGTCCTCCTCTGAGAAGTGTCTGTTCAGGTCCTTGGACCATTTATTGATTGGGTTATTTGTTATCTTATTGTCTAATTTTTTGAGTTCTTTGTATATTCTGGTTATTAGGGCTCTATCTGAAGTGTGTGGAGTAAAGATTTGTTCCCAGGATGTAGGCTCCCTATTTATCTCTCTTATTGTTTCTTTTGCTGAGAAAAAACTTTTTAGTTTGAGTAAGTCCCATTTGTTGATTCTATTTGTTAACTCTAGCGCTATGGGTGTCCTATTGAGGAATTTGGAGCCCGATCCCACAGCGTGTAGATCATAACCAACTTTTTCTTCTATCAGATGCCGTGTCTCTGATTTAATATCAAGCTCCTTGATCCATTTTGAGTTAACTTTTGTGCACGGCGAGAGATAGGGATTCAGATTCATTTTGGTGCAAATGGATTTCCAGTTTTCCCAGCACCATTTGTTGAAGATGCTATCCTTCCTCCATTGCATGCTTTTAGCCCCTTTATCAAAAATAAGATAGTTGTAGTTTTGTGGATTGGTTACTGTGTCCTCTATTCTGTACCATTGGTCCACCCGCCTGTTTTGGTACCAGTACCATGCTGTTTTTGTTACTATTGCTCTGTAGTATAGTTTGAAGTCTGGTATTGCTATACCGCCTGATTCACACTTCCTGCTTAGTATTGTTTTTGCTATTCTGGGTCTTTTATTATTCCATATGAATTTCATGATTCTTTTATCTATTTCTACAAGATATGCTGTTGGGATTTTGATTGGCATTGCATTGAACTTATAGAGAACTTTTGGTAATATCGCCATTTTGATGATGTTAGTTCTGCCTATCCATGAGCAGGGTATGTTTTTCCATCTTCTAAGGTCTTCTTCTATGTCTTTCTTTAGGGTTCTGTAATTTTCATTGTATAAATCTTTCACCTCTTTTGTTAGGTTGATTCCCAAGTATTTTATTTTTTGGGGGGATATTGTGAATGGAGTAGTTGTCCTCATTTCCGTTTCAGAGGATTTGTCGCTGATATACAGGAATGCCTTTGATTTATGCGTGTTGATCTTATATCCTGCCACTTTGCTGAATTCATTTATTAGCTCTAATAGCTTCTTTGTAGACCCTTTTGGGTCTGCTAGGTATAGAATCATATCATCTGCAAATAGTGATAATTTAAGTTCTTCTTTTCCTATTTTTATGCCTTTAATTTCTTTTGACTGTCTAATTGCTCTGGCCAGTGTTTCGAGGACTATGTTGAACAGAAGTGGTGAGAGAGGGCATCCCTGTCTTGTACCAGATCTTAGAGGGAATGCCTTCAATTTTTCTCCATTCAGAATGATGCTGGCCTGTGGCTTATCATAGATTGCTTTTACAATGTTGAGGTATGATCCTGTTATCCCTAATTTTTCTAGCGTTTTGAACATAAAGGGATGCTGTACTTTGTCGAATGCTTTTTCTGCATCTATTGAGATGATCATATGGTTCTTATTTTTAAGTCTATTGATGTGGTGAATAACATTTATTGATTTCCGTATATTAAACCAGCCTTGCATCCCAGGGATGAATCCTACTTGATCATGATGTATAATTTTTTTGATATGTATTTGAATCCGATTCGCCAGAATTTTATTGAGGATTTTTGCATCAAGGTTCATTAGAGATATTGGTCTGTAGTTTTCTTTCTTTGAAGTGTCTTTGTCTGGTTTCAGAATCAGGGTGATGTTGGCCTCATAGAATGAATTTGGAAGTTCTCCCTCTTTTTCTATTTCCTGAAATAGCTTGAAAAGTATTGGTGTTAGTTCCTCTTTAAAGGTTTTGTAAAACTCTGCTGTATACCCATCCGGTCCTGGGCTTTTCTTAGTTGGTAGTCTTTTGATGGTTTCTTCTATTTCCTCTATTGTTATTGGTCTGTTTAGGTTGTCTATATCCTCCTGGCTCAATCTGGGCAGATCATAGGACTCAAGGAATTTATCTATGCCTTCACTATCTTCTATTTTATTGGAGTATAAGGATTCAAAGTAATTTCTGATTATCTTCTGTATTTCTGAAGTGTCTGTTGTGATATTGCCTTTTTCATCCCGTATGCTAGTAATTTGGGTTCTCTCTCTTCTTCTCTTCGTTAGCATGGCTAAGGGTCTGTCAATTTTATTTATTTTTTCAAAGAACCAGCTTTTAGTTTTGTCAATTTTTTCAATTGTTTCTTTTGTTTCAATTTCATTAATTTCAGCTCTGATTTTAATTATTTCTTGCCTTCTACTTCTTTTGCTGTTGTTTTGCTCTTCTTTTTCTAGGATTTTGAGATGAAGTATGAGATCATTTATTTGTTGGTTTTTTCTTTTTTTGAGGAATGAACTCCAAGCAATGAATTTTCCTCTTAGAACTGCTTTCAATGTGTCCCATAGATTCCGATATGTTGTGTCTGTGTTTTCATTTAACTCTAGGAATTTTTTAATTTCCTCCTTGATGTCTTCTAAAACCCATTGATCACTCAGCAACCTATTGTTCATTCTCCAGGTGATGCTTGCTTTTTCCTTTCTTCTTTTATCATTGATTTTCAGTTTCATTCCATTATGATCAGATAAGATGCATGGTATTATCTCTACCCCTTTGTATTGTCTAAGAGTTGCCCTGTGACATAGTATATGGTCTATTTTTGAGAAGGTTCCATGTGCTGCTGAGAAAAAAGTGTAGCTACTTGATGTTGGGTGGTATAGTCTATATATGTCAATTAAGTCTAGGTTGTTAATTGTGTTATTGAGTTCTATAGTTTCCTTATTTAACTTTTGTTTGGAAGATCTGTCCAGTGGTGAGAGAGGTGTGTTGAAGTCTCCCATGATTATTGTATGTTGGTCTATTAGACTCTTGAACTTGAGAAGAGTTTGCTTGATGAATACAGCTGCACCATTATTTGGGGCATATATATTTATGATTGTTATGTCTTGTTGGTGTATGGTTCCCTTGAGCAGTATGAAGTGTCCTTCTATATCCCTTTTGATTAGCTTTGGCTTGAAATCTATTTTATTAGATATGAGTATGGACACTCCTGCTTGTTTCCGCGGTCCATATGAGTGATATGATTTTTCCCAACCTTTCACCTTCAGTCTATGTATATCTTTTCCTATCAAATGCGTCTCCTGTAGACAGCATATTGTTGGGTCTTGTTTTTTGATCCATTCTACTAGCCTGTGTCTCTTAATTGGTGAGTTTAAGCCATTAACATTTAGGGTTATTATTGAGATATGGTTTGTTCTTCTATCCATATTTGTTTAATGATGTTACTAAACCTGATTTGTTATCCTCTTTGACTACTTTCCCCCCTTTACTGTCCTACCTCCCATTGTTGGTTTTCAATGTTGTTTTCCATTTCCTCTTCCTGTAATGTTTTGCCAAGGATTTTTTGAAGAGATGGTTTTCTAGCTGCGAATTCTTTTAACTTTTGTTTATTGTGGAAGGTTTTAATTTCATCTTCTAACCTGAAGCTTAATTTCGCCGGATACACGATTCTTGGTTGGAGCCCATTGTCTTTCAGTGTTTGAAATATGTTATTCCAGGATCTTCTAGCTTTCAGAGTCTGTGTTGAGAGATCAGCTGTTATCCTGATTGGTTTACCCCTAAATGTAATCTGCTTTCTTTCTCTTGCAGCTTTTAAAATTCTCTCCTTATTCTGTATGTTGGACATCTTCATTATAATGTGTCTAGGTGTGGATCTCTTATGATTTTGCACATTCGGCGTCCTGTAGGCTTCTAGGATTTGGGATTCTGTCTCAATCTTCAATTCTGGGAAGTTTTCTCGTATTATTTCACTGAATAGACTGTTTATTCCTTTGGAATGGAGCTCTGTGCCTTCCTGTATCCCAATGACTCTTAAATTTGGTCTTTTGATATTGTCCCATAATTCTTGGATGTTCTGCTCATGGTTTCTTAGCAGACTTGCTGAGCTGTCTGTGTTCTTTTCCAGTTGAAATACTTTGTCTTCATTGTCTGATGTTCTCTCTTCTAAGTGATCTACTCTGCTGGTAGTATTCTCAATTGAGTTTTTAAGTTGGTTTATTGTTTCCTGCATTTCTAGAATTTCAATTTGTTTGTTTTTTATTACCTCTATCTCCCTGTGAAATTGATCTTTTACTTCCTGGATTTGTTTGTCAATGTGATCTTTCATTGTCTGATTTTGCTGTCTCATTTCTTCCTTGAGACTCCAGATCATCTGAAGCATATATATCCTGAACTCTTTATCTGATATTCCATCTGTTGCAGCTATTACCTCTTCTAAAGTTGAGTTGACCTGCATTGCTTGTGGTCCTTTCTTTCCTTGTCTTTTCATACTGCTCGCGTTTCTTTCTGCTTGGTGCAACTGTTGTGTTTTGAAATTTACCCCCTATTTATTTATGTTGCTCTTGTATACTTGAAAAGTCTCCCTTGCAGGTGCGGGCGGCGGCTGTGCCCCTACTCCAATTGGGGTGACCTGTCTACCACACTGGCGGCTCTCTGCCCTGTTCCGGGAGTGGAAGGCGGCTCTGCTCTGTCCCTATTCCAATTGGGGTGTTGTGACTACAATGCTGGCAGGTCGCTGGGCCTGTTCCGGGCGTGGGCGGTGGGCTTGGCTGGCAGGATTCCACCTAATGGCAGTCCCTAACCTCCCTGCTTGCTAATTAATGGCTTCTCTGAGGCGCCACGCCTTCTGTAGCTGCGGGGCAGGCCGCGCGAATCAGTTGGCCTGGATCTCCGGCGTCCTGCTGCTGGCTGTTTTGATGTTGCAAGCTGTTGGAGAGTGGTGGTGTATTCTTCAGCTTTCCCGGATGGTGGCCGCTGACTGCCTGGATGGAGTGTCCGCTGTTTTGATGTTGCACTCTGAAGGAGAGTGGCGGTGTATCCTTCAGCTTTCCCGGATGGTGGCCGCTGACTGCCTCGGTGGAGTGTCCGCTGTGGGGGATGGGACTGTACCGCTTCCTTCCCCTTCTGAGATCCCGTGCTCGGCCCAAGGGTCCGTGTGGGCTTGGCTGGTGGGATTCCACCTAATGGCCTTCCCTAACCTCCCTGCTTGCCAATTAATGGCTTCACTGAGGCGCCACGCCTTCTGTAGCCGCAGGGCAGGCCACACGAATCAGTTGGCCTGGATCTCCGGGGCCCTGCTGCAGGCTGCTGCGATCCCTGGCACTCTATCACTTTGATTTTGTCTGCTTGCCCCTCCCCCAGCGCTGGCTAGCCAGGTTTCCTTTTGGCTGCTACTGGGAGGAGGGGTTGGAGGTCAGGTGTCTCTGGTTTCCCCCTAGTCTGTATGGAGGCTCAGCTTGATACTCCCTCTCCCGGCAAGCCTAGGAGAGATTTTATGCGAATTCCCGCTGTCTGGGGTGTGAGCTGAATGACACCGACCTGTTTTGATGTCGCACTCTGAAGGAGAGTGGCGGTGTATCCTTCAGCTTTCCCGGATGGTGGCCGCTGACTGCCTCGGCGGAGTGTCCGCTGTGGGGGATGGGACTGTACCGCTTCCTTCCCCTTCTGAGAACCCGTGCTCGGCCCAAGGGTCCGTGTGGGCTTGGCTGGTGGGATTCCACCTAATGGCCTTCCCTAACCTCCCTGCTTGCCAATTAATGGCTTCACTGAGGCGCCACGCCTTCTGTAGCCGCAGGGCAGGCCACGCGAATCAGTTGGCCTGGATCTCCGGGGCCCTGCTCTACAATGTGATTTTTAAAGATTTGTTTTTCTTTTTTGAGATTTGCCTTTTTTAAAAATCTATCTGAGTCCTCTTTCTTGACCTATATTCAAGTTCACTTATTCTTTCTCATGCTTTCACATATCTGTCAGGACCCCCTTACTCATTTTTTTCATTTTAGTTATTATACTTTTCAACTCCATAATTTTTATTGGTTCTTTTTTTCCAACTCCCCTCTCATTATCAACATTGAGATATTCTACTCAATACCATTATTGATATCTTCTAATGAACAAGATGTAGTTATATTTTCTTCTATTCTTTATTCAAAATTTATTTTAGTTATTTGTTATATTGGCAATAGCTGACTGGAAGTCTTTTGCTACTAACTCCATTATCAGGTCTGTCTCGGGGATATTTCTGTAAGGTCAGGCAGCGACAACCAAAAGGAGGCAGATTTAAAATGCTGCTGAAGGGGCTTTATTGAGACTTCTCTCCCAGCTGAGACCCTCCAGACCAACAGAGTGGTCTGGGGAGAAGCGTGGTGCTCACCTGGACTGGAATTTTAATTGAGATTAGAGTAGGAAGGGAGGGGTTGGGACAGGAAAAGGATTTTTTTAAGAGTCCCTTGTCCTACTGGGTTGTTGGTGGTGGGGAGATTGCTAAGATCCGATTGGTCAGGAGACCCCACTGATTGACAGGCGGTTCTTTCTGCACCTGATTGGTGGTTCAATCCCCAGTACTATGGAAAAAAATAAAAATAGAAACACAAAATAAAAAGAACCAGGGACCTCTGGGAGGTGATTAGGATTAAAAAGCATCATTAGGGTGGAGCTCGTCTAACTGAATCTTAGTATTGATATGAGATCTCAGATTTAAAAGTATAAAACAACAGAATGAAATAAAGAATGAATTCTAAAAATATAATTATTAATGTTTCCGTATCATATGGAGAGAGATACCAGATAAGACATACACATATACACGCATGCTCCGGTGTCTCGCTTGTGATGCCATCTCAGGACTCTGCCAGGAAGCAGGTCACCACCAGATGAGGCCCTTAAACTCGAAATCTCAAGGAGTGTGAGCTAAAACAAATTCCTTTTCTTTTTAAAGTTACCCAGTCTCAGGCATTTAGCTATAGTAACAAAAATAGATTAGTACAGGTATAGAGAAAGGGTAAGATACTGAATTGTTTGGAAAATGATAACAGTAAGAGGAGACTAGAGTTATAAATTACAGAAACACAGGAAGTTGAGTGACACTTGCTTGCCCATAAAATGTTAATTGGATCTAAAGTTATGATTCTCTTGTTTACTGAATGGATTCCTTTTGGTATTATAAAGTCCTGGATAAAGCAGTGGTGTATTATTTAGCTTGCACTTCTCTAGAGTTGACAAAAATGCAGCAACTACAGAACATTTTATCAATTTTCTCTCCATAATTTCATGTAAATGGTGATTCCCCTCCCAATTATCTTATCTGTTACCTTCTTCACTAGCACCACCTTATTTATCTTTCCTTGAATATCAAACAAGGTTAAAGGTGATCCCTTTAGATTGTTGGACAACCTAATGTTTTTGGTTTCATTCAAATAAACTATATATGTTCTATTCCTTGGGTATTTGAGCCTATTTTGTAGATGTCTGATACTTGCATACACCTGAAAATATCAATATCTTCTTCTGGCAACCTGAAACTTCCTGAACCAAGAGTTAAGTATTTGGCATGTTTTCTGTTCTATTCTTTTCTTTTTATTTTATTTTGGGGTTACTGGGGATTGAACTCAGGGACACTTGATCACTGAGCCACATCCTCAGCCCTGTTAGGTATTTTATTTAGAGACAGGGTCTAACTGAGTTGCTTAGTGCCTCACTGTTGCTGAAGCTGGTTTTGAACTCAAGATCTCCTGCCTCAGCCTCCTAAGCCACTGGGATTACAGGTGAGTGCCATCACACACCCTGCTCTCATATATTTTATTTTATGAATATAAACATTTCTTATTTTTATTGTTGTTATCTTTAATTGGTGTTTTTCCGTCTTCCAAGTTTATTTCTAAGACAATAACTTTACTTTCCACCTTGAACCTGGTTTATCAGAATGTGTTCCACTGATAATTTTGTGCCATTAATACTATGACCAGCTTTATTCATGTGTCAGAATCTTTGTGACAGTTTTCTTGTAGTGGCTTTCACTGCTATGGAAAGAGCTAGATATATTTAAGAGCTTTATGACCTTCCTATGAAAACTTTTGGTTTTCCTTTCTATTCTTACAAATAAATCTAATGCATTTTTTTTCTCTTTTATTACTAGGGAATATTTGTCCTGTAGCTTCCCATAACATTTTTAATTAATCCAATCCATAGTTATTGATTCCTTATAGTGTGCAAAGCACTAGTCTAAGCAGTTGACTGATCCACGGATCTTCATTCTAGTGAGGAATGAAGACAATTCAAATAAGCCTGTATGACTTCCAAAGCTTTCCATGAAAGAGATTTCTTACCCTGCTTACCTGTAACAAGCTTACAAAGTTTGCTATGTTCTCCTTGAACTTTAGTCTTGTGATGGTGTGATTTGGTAGAATACTAGTTTTCCTGATGAATTATAGCTTATTATGAATGCTGAACATACTATAATGTTGATTTCAGAAACAGATTGTGTTGAGACTTTTAGGTAAATAACCAAATCTTAGCTTGAATCAGAATACAGAATTAAAAGTCTACCGAATACAAGAATATAAGGTCTTTCTTCTTCCTTCCTTCCTTCCTTCCTTCCTTCCTTCCTTCCTTCCTTCCTTCCTTTCTTTCCTTCCTTCTTTTTTTCTTTCTTTCTTTTTTCTTTTCTTTTTTTTTAAAGAATCACTTAAAGAAAATGATGCAGAAATTACTGAAAGAAATAATGTGTAGTACGGGCCACTTGGCATTTAGTGCAAAAGGGCATTTTATAAACTAGTTAAATGTAAATCTTATATCTAGAGAAATAATGCTTCCTAAATCAAACATGCATCAATATGTCCACAGATTTCCACCAGAAAGTTTGCAATGAATTTCACTTTCTTTTTGTTCAAATGCTTGCACAGAATCAATGAAAGTCAGTTGTTCTTTGTCAGAATTACAAGACATCAAATAACTGAGAGTTATAGGCATCTTACCTGTGAATTGTAGGTATTTTGGTTACTTTTTAATTTAAAATTTTCTCTGAAGGGAAATCTTGCTCTGTATTTTTCTCCAGCGGTGTGCCCTAACCTCATGAATTCCAGAGTAAATCAAGCCGTTTATAATTAGTGCTCTTTTGAGCCCAGAAATCATTAGAGATAGCGAGATGGAAACTTGCACCAGTCTATCCTGAACTTCTATCTGTTCAGTCCACAAGCTCTGTGTGCCTGTTTTTATAATAGGCTCATTATCAAAGCTGGTAAATAGACATTTAGCTTCAATTAATCCCTGTTGTCTTCTCTACTATGTTTATCTTGTAAACTCCAGAGCTGAGCTGATTAAAAATTAGCTTAGGTGGGCACAACATGATTTCTTTACCAACTTTCTTTCCTTCCTTGACCAAAATTTCCCCTGACCTTGGATGTTATTGGCCTACAGTTGAAGATGACATTATAACAAGGGACACCACACCAGTGTAGGGACCAGGAAATGAAGAGTTCATAGAGTGTAGCAAGATGGGGAGTGGCACATAAAAGGCTTTTGGGGTGTGATCACAAAAGATAAATCTGTGCAGAAGGGAGAAACCAGAATCAGGCAAAAGGAAAGGCTAACATGGATGTAAAGTTTCAAATAAGGCCTCCATCAGTATATGGGACACTTGAGCTGGAACAGCTCTTCACAGGGGCCAGGACTTTGTTTCTCTGAATCGGGTCTCTTAGTGATTATGGAATCCTGGACATAAGCTTTCCTATTGCTGATGGCAATGATCATAATAGATACAGCCATGAACTGTCAGCATTCAGTAGTTACAGGAACTGGATATGTGTGTATGACTTTGTGGAGGAGATTCAGTTGGAGCTCCGGAGACTCCCTTAGAGACACTGCCTTAGGGTTAGAAAGTAAGGTTGTGGTCTTTATGTTACTAGAAGCAGGATGATTGAACAGCACTGCTAAACTTTTAGAGTCATGAAGAAAGACTTATAGGTGTAATAACATTCATATTTCTTTAAAACCAGTGGCTATTTTTCGCTCAAACCCCAAATAGGCAATTAATCTTCCCTTACAAAGTATAACTTAGAACCCTCCACGTCATAATGGACTGAAGATAACAGAAGGTAGAGGAAATGGGCAGGGAAACAAATAAAATGGGAGAAGGGGGAGAGACAGACAGACACAGAAAGATAGATAAACACAAGTTTTTCTCATTCCTAGATAGTTTAAAAAAAAAAAAAAGAAGAGGAAGCCATCTGGATTTGCACAGAGCATTTCCAGGGAATCCAACTACTATCAGAATATTGAACATAAAAATCTAGAAACTTTTTTAAAAATTCCATTATACATGTACTTTTTTACATTATAATTATCAATATACATATATACCACAATTTTTCATATCTCTGTATATAAGGTAAGTTGACACCCAATTTAAGTCTTCATACATGTACTTTGTATAATGATAACCATCACATTCCACCATCCTAGCTAACCCCCTGCCTCCTCCATTTCCCTCCCACCCCTCATCCCTATCTAGAATTAATCTAATCCTCCCATGCTGTCTCTCCCTACCCCAATATGAGTCATCCCCCTTATATCAGAGTAAACGCTCGGCATTTGATTTTTTGGGATTGGCTAACTTCACTTGGCATTATCTTCTCTAGTGCCATCCATTTTACCTGAAAATTGCAATGAAAATCTACAATCTTTAAGTGACCTTTTCATTTTCCATCTCCAGAAAGGCAGAATGCTTGTTATAGGCCAATGCTTTCACCAAGAACAAGTGCAGGATGGAAACGAAATACAAAACCAAATTCATGGGACGGTTGGATATAGAAGACCAGGGTCTGAGAGTCAAGGAAAGCATACTGAGATGGGTCCAATATTCCATGGGGAATTTCCCACTGAAGTATTTGACAGTTAATAGGTGATATGGCCTTGGAAGTTCAGAGGCCAAACAAAAAGCAGTGGCTGAAGGTTGGGAAACCAGGATGGGCCACATGCTGCCTCACAGAGCTGGGAAATCTTGGATCCTGAACTCCAAAATGGTCAGGTGAGGGTAGACCAATATGCAGAGAGAAGGGAAATGCATTGCCATCAGCAAAACCATATTTGTACCCTCCTCCTTAAGGTATTTGTTAATCCTTTGGCAAAGAGGTTGAGAAGGCAAGAGGGAGGCTTCAGAAGAGAATAGAAGACAGTAGAACTTTTCGCACTCTCATTTGGTTAAGAAAACAGATGGAAATTCTGAGCTCACCAAAGAGAAGGGACCTTGATAAACAATGCAGATTCCATTAGAATGAACTTGAACTCCAACAATATGAGTAAAGATAAGCCAACTCTCCAGAAACCCTAACACTCCCTTCTAACCAACTTAAATCAGGCTGGACTGAGTCTCTCTACTCAAAATCAATTCTTTCTGGGAAGAATTTTAATATAAACTATGTGGCATTCAGTTACAATTACTAAGTATACCAGGAGTCTGGTCTACGTTTTTTAAAAAGGAGGGATTGGGGAGGGCCTTAAAAATGGTTCTCACGGAAGCTCAGTTATCAAGGTTATCAGGAACTGACTTTAAAATAATGATAGCTAGTATTTTAAAAAAACATGTGACATGTAGGGCAATTTCTACAGAGCCTTGGAATTTATAAAATATAAATAGAAATTACAGAGATGAAAACTCTATGAAATGAAAAGCCAATTATGTGAATTTAAGAACAAATTGGAAAAAAAAACTAAGAAAATTTTTTTTTTTATTGTTGGTCGTTCAAAACATTACATAGTTCTTAATACATCATATTTCACAGTTTGATTCAAGTGGGTTATGAACTCCCAGTTTTACCCCGTATACAGATTGCTGTGTCACATCAGTTACCCTTCCATTGATTGACAAATTGCCTTTCTAGTGTCTGATGCATTCTGCTGTCTGTCCTATTCTCTACTATCCCCCCTCCCCTCCCCTCCCCTCCCCTTTTCTCTCTCTACCCCTTCTACTGTAAATCATTTCTTCAATTTGTATTATCTTGTCTTACCCCTCCTTTCCTCTTATATGTCATTTTGTATAACCCTGAGGATCGCCTTCCATTTCCATGCGGTTTCCCTTCTCACTCCCTTTCCCTCCCACCTCTCATCCCTGTTTAATGTAAATCTTCTTCTCAAACTTTCGTCCCTACCCTGTCCTTGTTTACTCCCACTAAGAAAATTATAAAAGTCAGTATAATGTATCCAGATTGAAGCGTAAAGAGAAAGAAATACAGAAAAGAACATAGCTAACACATGGAAAACCAGAAAAAATGACTAAAATATGTTTACTGACATACCAGATGAAGAGGAGAATGAAGATGTAGAAGAATGATATCTCAGGAAATACTGGAAAATAATTTGCCCAAATTAAAGACATCAAATCACAGGTTGAAGAAGGTTTTCAAACCTCAAGTACAATAAATATAAAAGAATATATAACTAGGCACATCAGAGTAAGACATTTAAAAATAAGTCAGCAAAAGTATTTTAAATGATGCAAAGAAAATAAAACATTAATTTCAATAAAACACATTAATTTCAAAGAGAAGGAAGACTTACAACTCTCTTTTCAATAGAAATTATTGAAGCTTGAGACACAGAACATACTCTTAAACCATGAAATTAATGCCAATGAATACTTTTTATATTAAGAAAAAATATCTTTCAAAAATAAATAGAATGATGCATTTTTAAATAAGCAAAACTGGAAAAATTCATAACTGGGGATTCATCCTTAAGAGAAATTCTAAAGGGAATTATTTTGGCAGAAGTAAAATATAATATTAGATGAAAGTATGAAAACAAAGAAATGAATAAATATTGGCATTGTTTTTTTCTGGATTGGCTTACTTTGATTTGCATGATGTTCTCCAACTCTATCCATTTACTTGCAAATGTCATAATTGTATTCTCTTTTAATGCTGAATAATATTTCATTGTGTATATATACCACATTTTCTTTGTCCATTCATCTAATGAAGGGCATCTAGGTTGGATCTACAATTTAGCTATTGTGATTTGTGTTGCTATAAACATTGATGTGGCTGTGTCCCTGTAGTATGTTGTTTTTAAGTCCTTTGGGTATAAACCAAGGAGTGGGATAGCTAGGTCAAATGGTGGTTCCATTCCCAGTTTCCCAAGAAATCTTCATACTGTTTCCAGATTGGTTGCACCAATTTGTAGTCCAACCAGCAATGTATGAGTGTGACCTTTTCCCCACATCCTCGCCAACACTTATTGTTGTTTGTATTCTTAATATCTGCTATTCTGACTGGAGTGAGATGAAATCTTAAGAGTGAAACCATTTGCATTTCTCTAATTGCTAAGGATGTTGAACATTTTTTTCTTATATTTGTTGATTGATTGTATATCATCTTCTGAGAAATGCCTGTTTAATTCCTTGACCCATTTGTTGATTGGGTTATTTGTTTGTTTGGTGTTAAGATTTTTGAGTTCTTTATATATCCCAGATATTAGTGCTCCATCTGATGTGTGTGTGGTAAAGATTTGCTCCCAAGATGTAGGCTCTCTCTTCACCTCAATGATTGTAACTTTTTGCTGAGAAGAAGCTTTTTAATTTGAATCTATCTCATTTATTGATTCTTGATCATAATTCTTGTGCTATAGGAGTCTTATTAAGGAAGTCAGGGCCTAATCTGACATGATGGACTTCTTCTATTAAGTGATGGATCTCTGATTTAATTACTAGGTCCTTGATCCACATTGAGTTGAGTTTTGTGCATGGTGAGAGATAGGGGTTTAATTTCATTTTGTTGCATATGGATTTACAGTTTTCCCAGCACCATTAGTTGAAAAGGCTTATCTTTTCTCCAATATATGTTTTTGGCACCATTGTCTAATATAAGATGACTGTATTTATGTGGGTTTGTCTTTGTGTCCTCTATTATGTACCATTTGTATTCTGTACCATCTGGTGCCAATACCATGCTGTTTTTGTTACTATAACTCTATAGTATAGTTTAAGGTCTAGTATAGTGATGCTACCTGCTTCACTCTTCTTGCTAAGGATTACTTTAGCTATTCTGGGTCTCTTTTTTTTCCAGATGAATTTCATGTTGGCTTTTTCTATTTTTATGAGTAATGTTATGGGAATTTGATTGGAATTGCATTAAATCTGTATAGTGCTTTTGGTAGTATGGTCATTTTGACAATATTAATTCTGCCTATCTAAGAACAAGGTAGATCTTTCCATCTTCTATGATCTTCTTTATTTCTTTAGAGTGTTGTTTTCATTGTAGTGGTCTTTCACCTCTTTATTAAGTTGATTCCCAAGTATTTTATTTTTTTTTTAGGCTATTGTAAATGGGGTAGTTTTCCTAGTTTCCCTTTCAGAGGATTTGTCACTGATATACAGAAATGCCTTTGATTTATGGGTGTTGATTTTTATATCCTGCTACTTTGCTGAATTCATTTACTAGTTCTAGAAGTTTTCTGGTGGAATTTTTTTGGGTCTTCTGTGAATAGAATCATATCATCAGCAAATAGTGCTAATTTGATTTCTTCTTTTCCTATCTGAATTTCTTTCATCTGTCTAATTGCCCTGGTTAGTGTTTCAAGAACTATGTTAAATAGAAGTGGTGAAAGGGGGCATCCCTGTCTTGTTCCAGGTTTTAGAGGGGATGCTTTCATTTTTTTTCCATTTAGAATGATGCTGGCCTGAGGCTTACCATAAATAGCTTTTTCAATGTTCAGATATGTTCCTGTTATCCCTAGTTTTTCTAGCATTTTGAACATGAAGGAGTGCAATATTTTGTTGAATGCTTTTTTGCATCTATTGAGATGATCATATTATTCTTATCTTTAACTCTATTTATGTGATGAATTACATTTTTTGATTTCCATATATTAAACCAACCTTGCATCCCTGGGATGAATCTCACTGCATCATGGTGCATTTTTTATATGTTTTTGTATTCTATTTGCCAGAATTTTATTGAGAATTTTTGCATCTATGTTCATTAGAGATATTGGTCCGAAGTTTTTTTTTTCTTTGTTGTGTCTTTGCCTGGTTTTGGAATCAGGGTGATATTGGCCTCATAGAATGAGTTTGGAAGTGCTTCCTCTTTTTTATTTCATGAAATAATTTGAGGAGTATTTGTAGTAGTTCTTCTTTAAAGGTCTTGTAGAACTCAGCTGTATATCTGATCCTGAGCTTTTCTTGGTTGGTAGGCTTCTGATGGCATCTTCTATTCCATTGCTTGAAATTGATCTGTTTAAATGGTGTATAATCCTGGTTCAGTTTTGGCAAATCATGTGACTTTAGAAATTTGTTGATGCCTTCAGTATTTTCTATTTTATTGGTGTACAAGTTTTCAAAATAATTTCTAATCATTTTCTGCATTTCTGTATATCACAACAGATATTTCCTTTTTCATCATGGATGTTAGTAATTTGAGTTTTATCTCTCTATCTCTTTGTTTAGCATGGCTAAAGGTTTCTCAAATTTATTTATTTTTTCAAAGAACAAACTTTTTGTTTTGTCAATTTTTTCAGTTGTTTCTTGTGTTTTAATTTCATTGATTTCAGCTCTAGTTTCAATTATTTCTCATCTTCTACTGCTTCTGGTATTGATTTGTTCTTCTTTTTCTAGAGCTTCGAGATGTAATGTTAGATTATTTATTTGTTGACTTCTTATTATTTTAAGAAATGAACTCCATGCAATGAACTTTCCTCTTAGTAATGCCTTCATAGTGTCCCAGAGATTTTTTTTTCATTTAGTATTTAAAAATTTTTTTTTTGGTAGTTGTAGATGCACAGCATGCCTTTATTTTATTTCTGTATTTTTAAATTTTTTATTTGTTCTAATTAGTTATACATGAAAGTAGAATACATTTATGGACTTTGATATATCATACATGGATGTGAAATAATTTCTTATTTTTCTGAGTGTACATGTTGCAGAATAATATTGGTCATGTAGTCACATATATACATACAGTAATACTGTCTGTTTCATTCTACTATCTTTCCTATCCCCACATCCCCTCCCCTTCACTCCCATCATTTTCCTCTACCTAATCTGTGGTAATGCTACTCTTCCCTAGTTCCCCACTGCCTTATTGTGAATTAGCATCACATATTAGAGAAAACATTCAGCCTTTGGTTTTGTGGGATTGGCTAATTTCACTTAGCATGATATTCTCCAACTCCAACCATTTACTGGCAATTGCTATAATTTTTCTCTTCTTTAAAGCTGAGTAATATTCCATTGTGTATATATACCACATTTTCTTTATCCATTCATGTATTGAGGGACACCTAGGTGACTCCTATAGCACAAGAAGTAAAGTCAAGAATCAATAAATGAGATGGGATCAAATTAAGAAGCTTCTTCTCAGCAAAGGAAACAATTAATAATGTGTGGAGAGAGCATACATATTGGGAGAAAATCTTTACCATATGCACCTCCGACAAAGCATTAATCTCTAGGATATGTAAAGAACTCAAAAAACTTAACACCAAAAAAACAAATAACCCAATCAATAAAGGGGCTGTACTGAATAAACACTTCACAGAAGATATATAATTGATCAATAAATATATGAAAAACTGTCCAACATCTCTAGCAATTAGAAAAATGCAAATCAAAACTAAGATTTCATTTCACTTCCGTTGAAATGGCAATCATCAAGAATACAGACAACAATACATGTTGGCAATGATGTGGTGTAAAAGGTACACTCATACATTGCTGGTGGGACTACAAATATTAGTGCAACCACTATGGAGAGCAGTATGGAGAGTCCTCAGAAAACTGGGAATAGAACCACCATTTGACCCAGTTATCCCACTCTTTGGTTTATACTCAGAAGACTTAAAATCAGCATAATCTAGTGACACAGCCATATCAATGTTTATAGCATCTCAATTTACAATAGCTAGAATATGGTTCCAGAGATTTTGATAAGTTATCAAAAGAAGTTATCAGTGTTCTCATTTACCTCTTAAGAATTTTTTAATCTGTTCTCAATGTCTTTTGCAACCCATTGTTCATTCAGTAGCATATTATTTGGTCTTCAGGTGTTAGAGTATCTTTTATTTTTTATTTTATCATTAATTTCTAATTTCATTCCATTATGATCTGATAGAATGCAGGGTAGTATCTCTGCTTTTTTGTATTTGCTAAGAGTTGCTTTGTTGCAAAATATATGTTCTATTTTAGAGAAGGATTCATGTGTTGCTGAGAAGAAAGTGTATTTACTCATTGATAGATGATATATTCTATATATGTTAACTAAGTCTAAGTTATTGATTGTTTTATTGATTTCTACAGTTTCTTTGTTCAGCTTTTGTTTGGAAGACCTATGTAGTGGTGAAAGAGGTGTGTTAAAGTCACCTAGATTATCATGTTGTGGTCTGTTTGACTCTTGAACTTGGCAAGAGTTTTTTTTTATGAATGTAGATGCTCCATTGTTTGGGGCATATATATTTATGATTGCTATGTCTTGTTGATATTTGGTTCCCTTAAGTGGTATGAAATGTCCTTCTTTATCTTTGATTAACTTTGGCTTGAAGTCTACTCTATATGATATGAGGATGGAAACCCTTGCTTGTTTCTATAGTCCATGTGAGTGGTATGCTTTTTCCCAACCTTTCACCTTCAGTCTGATATCTTTTCCTATGAGATTAGTCTTTTGGAGGCAGCACATTTTGGGGTCTTCTTTTAAATCCAATCTACCAGGCTATGTATTTTGATTGGGGAGTTTAGGCCATTAACATTTAGGGTTATTATTGAAACATGATTTGTATTTCCAGCCATTCTTGTGTATTTTTAGTATTTAACTGACTTGGTTTCTACTTTGATTAGTTTTTCCTTTACTGTAATACCTCCCTCTGCTGATTTTCATTATTGTTTTTCATTTCCTCTTCATGGAATATTTTGCCAAAGATGTTCTGTGGTGTGCCTTTCTAGCTATAAATTCTTTAACTTTTATTTATAATGGAAGGTTTTTATTTCATCAAATCTAAAGCTTAATTTTGCTGGATATAAGATTCTTGGTTGCTGCTATTTTCTTTCAGAGCTTGGCAAATGTTTTTCCAGGATCTTCTAGCTTTCAGGATTGGGTTGAAAAATCTGCAGATATTACAATTGCTTTCCCCTGTATGTAATCTGATTCCTTTCTCTCATGGCTTTTACAATTCTCTCCTTAGTCTGTATGTTAGGCATTTTCATTATTATGTGCATTGGTGTGGATCTGCTGTGATTTTTTACATTTGGCATCCTGTAAGCCTCTTGTATTTGTTTTTCCAATTCATTCTTCATGTTTGAAAATTTTTCTCTTGTTATTTCATTGAATAGATTGTTCATTCCTTTGGTTTGAAACTCTTATGCCTTCCTCTATCTCAATAGCTCTTAAATTTGGTCTTTTTATGTTATTCCATATTTCTTGAATATTCTGCTCATGGTTCTTACCATCTTAACTGTGTGGCCTACATTCTTTTTGAGATTATGTATTTTATCTTCATTGTCTGAGGTCCTATCTTCCAAGAAATCTAATCTGTTGGTGATGCTTTCTATTGAGCTTTCAATTTGGTTTATTGTTTCTTTCATTTCAAGGATTTCTGTTTGGTTTTTTTTTTGTTCAGAACTTTCATCTCCTTATTGAAATAATCTTTTGCTTCCTGTATTTGTTTTTGTAGCTCTTTATCAAAATGAACTTTTCTGCCTGTATTTGCTCTCTTATATCATCCTTTAATTCACAAGAATATTTTAATTATGTACATCCTGAACTCCTTCTGTCTTTTCTTTTTTTAAAAAATTTTTCTTTTGTTTTAATTAGTTATACATGACAGTAGAATATATTTATCTGCACTTTGACATATCATACATAGATGGGATATAATATTAACCTCTGTCTTTTCTTCTGTTGTGCTGGCCATGGATTCTAATAATGTGGTATCTTGATTTTTTTGGGGCACTTTTTTCTCTTGTTGTTTTATGTTGTTCATGGGTCTTTCTTTCTAGCACTATGGGTTCTGGGTATTATTGTTTTTTATGCTTTAGGCTCATAGTGCCCCTGCAGGGTTCTAATACCTCTCCTTTGAGGGGAAAACAACATTAGCAGATCCTAATACAACTAATATGCAACCTTAAACCAAATGGTTGCTATTAAGGCATTTACAGTTTTGTTACAATATACAGAAATGATGAGTTAATTTAATTTCTACAAAATAACAGGTGGATTTGCAGAAGGGTTTACAGTTTCTGATGATGGATAAAGAACTGGGGGTGAGGTGTAGGATGAGATGTTGAGGGGGTAAGAAGTGAGGATATAGAGTTATTAGATCTTAGAAAGCATGAAAAAGGAATCTAAAGAACATGGTTATTCGAGGGGAAGAGAAGGGATATGATTTTGGGGAGACAAGTTGAAAAACAAAAGAGTATATAAAATAAACAAACATAAATATTAAGAAAAAATATAAGTATAAAAATAGGAAATAAAAGACTATACAACATATGTGTAATGTACTATTCAGACACCCCAGTCCTCAGTATTGTAATTCATGCAAAGTACTTGGTTTCACAAATGTTGGGGATGTGAGGGTGGGAGACTAGAGAGAGAGAAAAATTAAAATTGAAGGAAGAAACAAGGATTCTTTTTGTTGGAGATCAGTATCTTTCCTGCTTCCCTTTTCATCCAATATTTGAGGTCACCTATTGTTAGCTGGTTTCTCCACCCTCAGGATGTTGAAGGTTACCAGGGTGGGAGGGTTGGTCTTGGGTGCAGGGTACCTGGAAGTGGGGTATGGTACCATCTAATCCACTGTAAAAGACTATATTCCAAGGATCTCCTTTGGGGCCCACTCATGTGATGTGGGTGCCTGGTCTTATCTCCTTATGTGCCTATAGACCTCACAGTTCCTGATCTCTAATTTAGCCTCTAAACTGTATCTCACTCACCCCTCCCTTTCTACTTCCTAGTGGGGCCCTTTCTCTGACGAGTTCTTATGAGTTGCTCTCTAGGGGCTGCAAACCTTTCGGGGAGAGCTGTTTTATATTGTCCAGTAATTGTGTGGGGTAAGTGGCTGCCAGGGAGATGGGGGAGCAGGGGACTATGTATACCTGGCCAATCAGTGTTCCAAGATGGGAGTTGCCACACTATAGATGGTGACAAGGGTGTTCCAAGATGGAGGTGACTGCTTTCAGCAATGGAGTGTCAGGGCAGGTGGGAGAGATCCTGGGCGTTGGGGTTGGGCATTGTGTTCAAAGATGCAGCTCCAGTGTGGGCTCCCTGGTCGTTGGCAGGCTCTCCTGGGCCCACCTGGGTTCCGTGCTGGGTGAGCGGGGCTCGTTCTTTCTCATTTGTAGAATTTATTATTTTTACTTTGTTAGTTTTTTCGCACATACTTGTTTTATGCTCTGTTTTGATAACTCTATTATCTGAAATTCGGGGCAGCTGTTTCTGCTGCTGCAGAGTCATGATGACTTGTTTGCACACACCCGCATACACGCACAGTGACAAATTCCAGATTACATATATGTCTGTCAGAAATTCAACAAAAATTGGCTTCTCCCTGGGGGAAAACGATGCTGCTTCTGCTGCTACTAAGCAAGGCCTGCTTGAAATTAAGTTAATTTCATTCATAGGGGCATTGCATCAATCATGCAGAAATATGAAATTATACTTTTTACTCCAAGTCTGTGATTTATAAAGCAAAGAAGAGATTTTTCTTTTCCACTTTCATCCAGTTTGAGATAAATTAGTTTTTTTTTTGTTTGTTTGTTTCCATTTTCAGGGGATGGACTTTCTGTAGTCCACCCTTCATTGAGAGAATGCACTTACATCCATTTGAAGGACATGTGTAGAGGCTGGAGTCCCAGTCCCCAAACTCCATCTTGGACCACCCTCAAAGCCACCACTGTGTGGCCTTTCAAACCCAATCTCCATAACCCAGAGAATGCATTAGCTGAGGGAAGACTTTGATGGTCTCCTATCTCCCAGCTTGTGTTTTTTAGCTTCAGTATTTTCTTTTCACTTTTGCAAGATTATGTGACATTTTAACTATTTGAAAGATTATATTTGAGATTTTTACATGCTTTATAATGGTCAAGCTCTTCTGTCGGATATGGAGTTCTCAATCAGTATTTCTTTCATTAGTGATTGCATTCTATCCAATCCTTTCCGTTCTTCTTTTAGATGGACTTTGAAATTTCTGTTTATTTTCATTTCTGTTATGCTTCTTTATATGCTTTTCTTATTTCCACATTTGTGTTATGTTCAGAGAGCATTTCCCAGGCATCCGGCTTATTTGCTCTCAGCTGTGTTTATTCTGCTCTCTATCCCAGTTATTATTTTTGTTTAGTAAACAATAATTTAAATTTTAATGATCTCTCTAGTAGACTTTTCCGTTATGATTATTTTTCTTATGGTTCTGGGGATATTGTCCCATTCCATTTTCTCATCTTTGTTTATGTGGATTAAAAATTCTTTTGTTGGTTGAGTTTGCTTGCATTTATCCAAACTTTTGACTCTCCACGATACCAGACAATTTCTGCTTTAGGACTCACCTCCAGGTCATTCCCACAGACTATCTTCTCCATCTGCACAACTTGCACAGGGCAGTGGGTGGGATGTGATGGTAGGATTGATTGCTATTAAAAGTAGGGGTAGCTCAGGATGAGCTATTGAGAGGTGAATTGTTTTCAATGTCTTGAGCACTCAAGTTTTCCTGGTTTTTACCATAACTCTTACCTGGCCATAGAAACCCCCATCACTGGTGTCTGGCCTTTGGTGTGGCTAATCTAGACATTACATGCATCTTAATGCATTCGAATTTAAAAATTGTTGGTTTTGTTATGGTTTGGATATGAAGTGACCCCTGAAAATTTCATGTGTTAGGCAAGGCAGGAATGTTCAGAGGGAAATGATTGGATTATGAGAGCTGTGACCTCATTAGGAGTTTAACCCGTTTGATGGATTAATCATTTGAATGGACTAGCGGGTGGTAACTGGAAGCAGCAGGTAGGCACGATTAGAGGAGGTAGAATCACCTTGGATTCTATCTTGCTCTCTCTGCTTCCTGTCTGCCATGAGGTGAGCCGCTTTCCTTTGCCATGCCCTTCTGCAGGATGTTCTGCCTCACCTCAGCCCCAGAACAATGGTCATTGCCCATAGACTGAGACCTCTGAATATATGAGCCCAAATAGACTTTTTCTCCTGGAAGTTATTCTTGTCAGGAGTTTTGCTCACAGCAATGAAAAGCTGACCAATACAGGTTTTCTTTTTCTTTTTCTCTTTCTTTTTCTTTTTTTGTACCAGGGATTGAACCCAGGGGTCCTTATAACCACTGAGCTAGACCCCCAGACCCTTTTGCTTTTTTATATTAAGACAAGGTCTTGCTAAGTTGTTGAGGTTGGCCTTGAACTTGCAATCTTCCTGCCTTAGCCTCCAGAGTCCCTGTTTCCCATGTCTGCCACCATGCCCAGCTAACCAACAGTTTTTACCACATTTTTTTTTCTTTTCCTATACTGGTGATTGAAACCTGGGACACTTTACCATTGAGCTATCTCTCTAACCTTTTTAGTTCTTATTTTTTTAAAAAAAATATTAATTTTTTTAGCTGTAGCTGGACACAATATCTTTATTTTATTCATTTATTTTTATGTGGTGCTGAGGATCGAACCCAGGGCCTCACACATGCTAGGCGAGTGCTGTACCTCTGAGCCACCATCCTAGCCCCTAGTTCTTATTTTGAGACAGGGTCTCACTGTTATACAGGTTGGCCTCAAGATTGTGATTTTTCTCCCTCAGTTTCTCAAGTAGCTAGGATTTCAGGTGTGCACCACCATGCCCAACACAACCATTTTTTTGGTAATGCAACAATCATAGAAAAATTTGACTCCATTCACCCTCCCCTACCCTACATGATCCCCTTAAGTCTATTCTAATAGTTATTTAGTTTTATCGACTTATTAACTTATTTTTCATCCTTCCTGAATATTTCAACTTTAAAAAGGCATTATTTTCATTTGGTCAGAAGAACTTCATGAAGTATTTCCTTGAGTACATGTCTACCCATGATAGATTGGATTTTTGATATTTGATAAAAAATGTCTTTATTTTTCTTCATTTTTTTTCCAGGACCTTTTATTTGCTATAGAATATTTGGCAGTTCTTCCTTCCCTCCAGTAACTTTAAACCTATAATTTTCTTGTTCCATTGTCTTTTGGCTTTATACTTTCTGTAAGGAAATTAGCTCTTAGTTTTATTACTACTCTTTGAAGGTCATTTGTCTTATTTCAAATACCATAGACTGTGTAGCTTAAATAACAAATTTATTTCTCATAGTTTTAGAAACTGGGAAAGTCCAAGATCCAGGTGACCACACATTTGAGCCCTGATGAGGGCTCTCTTCCTGACTTATTGATAGTCATCTTCTCACTGCATCTTCACGTGTTTGAGAGAGGTAGCTCTGGTATCTTTCCTTAGGAGGCCACCAATTCCATTAGAGGGGGTTCCACCCTCCTGGTGGCATGTAAACCTAACCACCTCCCAGATTTCCCACCTCTGACTAATTCATAATGGAGTTACAGCACAAAGTTGGGAAGGACAAGAAATGTTAGTCCACAATATATTTATCAACCTGAAGTTTGATGCATTTTATTAGTGTTCTAATATCTTCAAGCATTCCGCCCTTAACCTTTCAAAACACTGGATTTATTGTGTTCCTATATCTGTCATCTTTTGTTTTCAGTTAAGTCTTGTATTCTTCTAAAAAATAATGATTTTTGTTTTGCCTGGACCTTGTGTCTGAAAATATTTAAAGATAACTTGATGCTTTTAATAGCATTCTTCTTATTTATATGTTTGCCTGGCAAGTAGCTGGCGAGGATACAATCTGATTAGGAACTAAGATGATTGAAAGTTTGGGTTTAAGTCAGTTCTTTCTTATTCCAAAAGAGTAGTTCCTAGAACTCCTAATGCAAAGCCTGTGCGATTACCAGACATCCTGTCCTTGGCAGGCCCTGATCTCCCATTTAGGTTCCCTCTGCTCCATGGCACGGATCCGCCCCCACTTAGTCCCTCATTGACTGTACTGTGCAGCTGTTTTTGAAACTGGCAATTGCTCAAGGAGAAAAGTGGTGACAAACATTGAGCTTGCATATCCTTCTTCCAATTCTTGGCTATAATAATTTTCTCTTTGTAGCTATCTGACATATTCTTGTAGGTCTTTAAAAAATATACACATGCACACACACATGATCCAGCCTTTCTCTTTATTTTCTTTGTACAAGTTAGTTTTGTAAAGCTAGTTTACCTCTGTGGGAAATGTAACCCCAGGAGACCTATGTTTCTTTCTTAATACTGTCACTAACCTGCTCGGTGTTTTGACCTTCTGAGTTTTATTTTCTTTATTCTTCCAGTGGGAACCATTATCTGCCATGTTTACCTCATGGGGCCTTGATAAGATCTTATAATATAATAGGTGTGTAAAGTATGTTCAAACTTGCAACTACATTCAGTACACAGGCATTGTGCGCCCCCAAGTAAGAGCAAATTGTGTCAGCATTGTGGAACTCTGACTGCATGTTAGGCAGTGTTCTTTGTACTTTGTGAGTATGTTGTTAACATCACAGAACTAGTAAGTAAATAGAAGTACTGGAGTTCAACCTAGGTGGTATGGAACTTGATTGCTACTTCTTAAAATGGAAAAAGGCAATTTATGATTGAGCTTACAAAAGTCATATTTGTTCAGCCAAATTTGGAAAGCTAACAAAATTATACAGCCCATTGGTAGAGTTTAATGACGTGAATATTTTCATTCACTGTAAGTGTGCTCATTGATTTCCCCTGCTTTCAGAACTGTAAGAAAACATTTTTTTCTTTATAAAGTACCTAGTCTAGTACTTTGTTACAGAAACAAACGGAGGCAGATTTTTACAGAATTTGTAAATATTTTTGAAGTCTTTTTTGTCTTCATTAATGTGATCCTCAGATTCTTCTCATACTATCAAAAGTTGAGAGTATATATATATATATATATATACATATAATAGATAGATATAACTGACTGTGCACCCATTTTGAGGGGGGATCCCAATCTTAATTCCTGATAATGTGCGATTTTATTCTATCACTGAAGAGAGTGTTACATTCTTTCTATAGGAGACTTTAAAAGGAACACTGAGAAAAACCTGGGGAAATGTAACATTCAAATATTTTAGTTGAACTGACAATTTTGTTTTTCTTCCATTTTTTAGATTGCTAAGCTCTTCTGGTAAATATAAGAAAGAAGCCTAGCTCTTTCACATTCCCATTGAACAGTGAGCTTTGAGTATTGTTAATCATTTATTAGAAAATGCTTTTTTCCTCAGATGTGTGTCTATAAAAAAGTTGTATGCACAAATGTGGTCCTCAGACCAAAAGTCTTCCCCAAAGAACACATCTCTGAGTTTGTGGTCAGAATTTTCAGAGAATAAGTAAAAAAGAAAAAATATATATATATACAAAAATAGAGTATCATACACAGATCATTTTCCTATACAATTATCTAGTTGATAAAAATGGAGTACTTCTCTCTAGGATATACTCTTACCCATGATATAAGGGGAAATTCTCCATTTGAGAATTTCCCCTTATATCATGGGTAAGAGTTTGTGTACCCCTCGAAACAAGGGTGACATTAATACTAGTGGGCATTAGATGTCCCTATAATTCCATTTAAACCTGTATTCTAGCAAGTAGTTTGGCTGGTGGTTACAGACAATATTCTTAAAGGAATCAGAAAATCAACTCTAGTAACCACAAAACGGAAAAAAAAAATTTTTCCCCCAAGAGTTTTCTTCCAACATCCCAGAAAAGCACTTTGTGACTCTGTATCTGTGTGCTAGTGTTCTTTGCCCATATCAGGTGGAAACATCAGGTCCTGTGAAAGAACTGCCAGGCATATACCAGGGATCATCTCCCACGTGCCAGCCCTGGTGACAGCTTCACCTGCAGCATTTAAAATATGTGTATCCGAGTGTTTGGTTGTAAAATAGGCAGAGGATATTTATTATAGTACTCTGGACCATCCCTAACTGGAAGGATGAGGATAAATGACAGGCAGGTCCCACCTGCCAAGGGCTCACAGAATGTTTTTGCCTCTTGTAATCATACAGAAACCCTGGCAGATATCCAGGACCCCAAATTTCCAAGTAGCAGTGTCCAGACAAGAATCTTGGTTCTGTTTCTCTTGCCACGTTGGCCTTCCGAGACGTTAATAGCCAAATTGTCATGAAAATACATCAATGTCGTGGGCTAGATGTGTAGCTCAGTGGTAGTGAGCTTGCTTAGCATGCCTGAGGCCCTCAGTTCAATCTCCAGAGCTGCAAATACTGTATATATGGATTAGTGTATATATACCAATGTGTCATACTTATAATCTTAATGTACTATAGTCTATCTCAATAATGCTCATTTAAAAAGATTATCTTATAGTTTGTAGTTTATATATTCACAAGCCATTTTCAATTTTTGATTAGCAAACTGAGATAAGAACAGAAGAAAAACATCCAAAAATAACTAAATTAAGAACTACTGATGTTTTTATCACCCTACCTTCTCATTACGATAATTTTATGACTTTGTACTTTGATCTGCTCATTTGAAAGAATGAAAATGCCAAATTATTGGGTCCTTGGAACATTTCTCCAACTCCTTTTTCTAGGGCACCTGTCTGTTCCTCATTCTTCCATAAAACAGATTTCCTCCCTCACAGCTGCCTGTGAGTGACCAATTTGGCTTTCTGACTTCTGGATCCTGTATTTGAGGACGGCATCCAGAAGTCTGTCCTGTTGCTCAATTAAAGACTCCTTGCTGCTGCTTCAGACTTATACTTACATCCTGCACTCTCACCTCCATTGGGAGGATTGGATAGTGGAAATTGCATTTGAGAGGAGCAGCTTCGGGTGCATCAAAAGAACACTAACATGTGATTCCCTAAAAATAGGATGGTGTTAATACCAGCAGTAGAGTGGAACTTAAGAAAATATCGACTGTCAAAAGACAAAGAAAGGTGAAAAAGCAAATAGCAAGTTTTTGGTACACATAGCTTATTATAGCACAGGCAAGTGTTTTCCTAGAGAAATTGTTCAGAGAGAGTCTCCGCAAACAATAGAAACCTATAATAGTGTCGTTGCTGAAGACAGAAGAAAGTTAATGTAGAAAGAGTCGGGAGAGTTGGTATGATTATTCTGTGGAGCCAGAGAAGCAGGCCTGGTGTGGTTGGATGAGTTCGGCATCTGGAGTCTCAGAGACCTGGTTTTTGGCATCTGCTTTAGTCACTAATCAGAGGACTCTGAATAAGTCCCTGAGGTGCCACAAATAATGGAAGAAAAAATTATTTCAAATTGAGAAAGGTTTAAGTGAGATGGTGTTAAGAGTGCTGAGTCGGTGCAGAGGAATCTAATAATCTCCCTTTACCAAATGGCAATTCCCCAGAATCCCTTTCCTTTGCTGGGGTATTTGGACCAGAGACTATCTTGGGCACAGACAGGAAATGGGGCACCATAATCACTGATAGTAGGTCTACAGTGGGTCTCTACAGGCAAGCTTCTAGTGGCTGGAACATTCTGCTTTGGACACTAACACTATGTTCTTTGAAATCTTAACAATTTTATTACACAGCATAGAGCAGACAGGAATTTGTGGAAACTTAGTCCTGGACTAGGTAGGTATGAGGTACACAGAAGCTCAGACAGCACCAGGTTGGACTTGAGTACACCTGTGAGATTTTCAGATCTTGTACTTCTGAACCATTTTCTGGACATTTCAGTCCCCATGCCCTGCAGCGTCCAAAAATGATTATAACAAAGGTAATTTTTTAGCCCTGGGCAGGAATATAAGACACAGACTCTTTTCTGTAAGGGCAGGTGTGTGAATGATAGAAGTGTTTTAGAAATTAAGAAACAGGTGGGGAAAGTAATTCTATTTTAAATGGATCAATCTATTCCTTTCTTTCTTTCTTTCTTTCTTTTTTTCTTTCTTTCTTTCTTTCTCAGGATAGCTCTGACTTACCTACAGTAATTGGAAGGCACTGTAGTAATATTACTGAGCGGGCCATTAGAGGGGGAGAAATACTGATTTCTATAGCATAAGTTGATTCTTGAAAAATTAAGTATTTGCACAGGATTTGAGAGAGGGGAGGATTTTCCCAGGATTTTCCCAGATAGATAGAAAGAATAAGGGAACCGAGCATCCAGAGTCTTAAAAATACAATATACTAGAGCTTAGATATTGTCTGGGGCTTTGCAGGTGGCAAAGTCAACTGGTGTGAGTACACAGAGAATGACATGCAATAAGGTATAAGTAAGAAACAAAAAGCGTACCATAAATTATTCCCAACTTCTTAACTATACTAAACTATTGAATCTGAGAGCGAGAGGATAGAGTTCATCTTTTTGAAGGAATTTTTAAAGAGATATAGTCTGGAGATGGACCAGAGGAACTCAGCCTGGAGGCAGACAACCAGGTGAGGGACCATTTGAAGATGCTGAGTCTGACATGAAGCAAGATCTCTGGCCAGGAGAACACTAGTGTAACTGCTGCTTGGGAGACAGAATTGTTACAACTCAGTGACCAATTTTATGTGCTGGTGAATAAAACAGAAGAGCTCAGGCAAGCTCTCAGATTTCCGACTTACTACATGGTGGTACCATGTTCTCACCTGGGAGAACCTCCACTGGGAGAGGAAAGCAGGAGTTGATGGAGATGATGATTTCAAGCCTGGGAGGTGAGTGTGAGATTTCCAGTAGCAAGAGATGAAAAGAGTGTTCTGGGATGGGTGTCAACTTGAGAATGTAGGTCACTGAGGTGGCTAAACAAGGGGGGCTGTGTAATTATCCAGAAGGATTGTGAGAGAAGAGGAGAGACAAGCTTGGAGAGCATCAAAGCAGGCTGCTACACAGCACTGCAGACAACCAAGATGGGTCCTGTGCAGGTAGAAAGAGACAGAGACATGACACTATGGGCCATGGGCTCAGATGGCACTTCCATAAGAGGCAGTTGACAGCTCTCATAGCTTCAGAGGGAAGGACAATGCGAAATTTTGTTTAAAGATTTCTTTCTTAAGAGCTATAAGCTATGGCACTCTGGTTATGTAAAGCATCCATCCATCTCCCTGTCTGTATGTCCACCAACACCTCCATCATTCATTGGTCACCCAATGTGTGTGGTGGATTTGGTGCTAAGCACCAGAGACAGAGCCATGACTAAGGTGAGTTTCTACCTTCAAGGAGCTCAGTATGCCCAGCCAGCTGGAGAGGCCTGTATTTCTGCTAAGAAAAGGACATGGATCCCTCTGGAACCTATGTCTCTAGGAGGGTAGAGAAGACTAAGGTATACTATTTACCTTATTATGTCATTCTAGGGTTCTGTGCTGCTATGGGATAAAGTCTACATGGGGCTTTTATCTGAGCCCATCCTTTATCAGTTAGCAACTCTAAACAGAGCACAGTACTTCAACCAGGAGTCTTTTGTAGACTTCACACTTCCTATTTGTAATTTCTGAGCCATATCTCCAGCCCAATTTTTTATTTTATTTAGAGACAGGGTCTCACTGGGTTGCTTAGTGCCTTGCATTTGCTGAGGCCAGCTTTGAACTAGCAATCCTCCTGCCTCAGCCTCCTGAGCCTGAACACATAGGCATGCACCACCGTGCCCAGTGCCTATTTATGATTTCTTATTTTGTATGTCTGGGAAACTCCTATTCATTTTTTTTTTAAAAAACACTGCTAAGGCATCACCTATTTTGTAAAGATTTTG
Organism: Urocitellus parryii; assembly: GCF_045843805.1. Taxonomy (NCBI): domain Eukaryota; kingdom Metazoa; phylum Chordata; class Mammalia; order Rodentia; family Sciuridae; genus Urocitellus; species Urocitellus parryii. Next base: position 187,678,363 of record NC_135531.1, on the reverse strand, counting down.
CTGGTCAGGGAGGCAGAGGTGACCTCTGAATGTGACTCTGTTGACCTCACCTTGTATTAAACCCCAATGTGGCTCCTCATAGGAAATTGTGACCTTGAGCTCAGTCACTGAAATTCTGTGAGTCTGAGTTTCCACTTTTTAAAACCAATGTTTGGATACTCATTTTGTTAGATGATTAGAAATAAATTTTGATGATATGTAATACATAAATATTTTATGTTTCTATAAGTAGTCTATATAATAAGAAATTGTGGAATGTCTGTTGTCTAAGGAATAGATTATTTGGCCTGTCTTGTCCACTATTGTTTCCAGTGCCTCATAGCTTTTCCTTTGTTGTGAATCAGTGCTCCACCATTGCTGTGGTAGCTAGTCTCCATGGTCCCCCTATGAATAGCCTTCCTGAATTCACATCTTTACAGACTGTACCCTTTGAATCTGGCTGGCCTGGATTCACTCATAACCAGGAGAATATGGCATAAGTACCGCTGGTGACTTCTGAGGTTAGACATGTCTTTGAATATAATATTCATTATTGCATTGTAATGAGCTGTCTCAGTACAGATACCCTGTACTGTATCAGTGGTTTCTAGGAACACTGGTTCTGGAAACAACTGGATACATGTAGACATCCAACTCCATGAGCCTACTGAAGGAAGACATGCCAGCCATGTGGACTGGTCACATAAAAGGTGGAGATGCCGGGCCAGCCCTATCTGTTCTGGATGTGCCACCCAAGGGATCAGAGATATGAGCAAGGAAGCTGTCTCAGTTTCAGCCTCATGGGGATCTCGGATATCTCTGGCTCTGTCCAAAGTCCAGCATCAATTGTCAGAGAGATTCCAAGAAGAGGATGGCCCCCACCAAGTCTACAGAAGATACAGAACTGTGAGACGTGATGCAACATGGCTATTTTAAGTGGTCAATTTTCAGAGGGTGGTTACCCTATCACAGAAAACTACAACACTGATTTTTCTCCAGAGAGCTCAGTCCCAGGTTATGTGCAATAACCCTGCTTGGAGAGCAGAAGAAGGGTCACAACAGCAGGCCTCTTTGTTCCTGCTTATCTGTCATCCTCCCACTTGCCTGTATGTGATAGGGGAGCTAAGAGCACGCCTGTCTTGTCCACTTTTGTAGAGTGTGCTGAGACATGTCTTTGCATATATTATTCATATTGCATTGTAATGAACTGTCTCTTGCTCACTTACAGGTTCCTATTTAAAGCAGGGACCAGTAAAATAGGATGAGAAATCATACCTACCCCAGAAGTTTGTCAAACAAAATGAGATGATGCATATACTCTGTAGACCTGGCCTATAGTCAGCACTCAATAAAGATGAGGTGGCATATTAAACCTGCAGTTTTGGACATTGGGCTGGACTTGTAATAGATGTTCATTAAATATTTGTTGGAATTAGTAACATAGAATAGATCAGAACTGAGAGAAGACCAGAACAAACTAACCCTGGGGGACCTTGGGTTCATTTGCCTTCTAGGCTGGTTATAGAAACTGTCTAAATACAAGACTCTGGACACTTCATACGAGATTATGGATACCTTTCCTTTCACCCATTCGACATTAACAGATTGAGCAGGGAGTTTCTGAACTGAGAAACACCATGGACAACAACAATTAGAACACGAGGGACAATTTTCTTTCTTTTCCTCACAGTAGTGGCCAACATCATGGATGAAAGGTTAGAGAGAATGTTTCCTTCTTCTGTATTTATTGTCATCCTCAAAGCTCCAACCATGTTTATCATTTTACCATTATTTATCTGAAAATTCAAATTAAATTGTGCATCCTGTATTTCATTGGCTTTGCTAAGCAAAATAGATTTGAACCCAGGATATCTGTTTCCTGAGCCAGGCTTCTCATATCCCCACCTGAATCCTGCTGCAATTGCTGTGATGGTGTGGATCTGGCTGGATGTGTCTCCCATGGACTCATGTTGGAAGCCTGATCCCTAGTGTCATGGTGTTGAGAGGTGGTGGGATATTTAAGAAGTGGAGTCCCTTGGAGGGCATTTAGGTCATGGGGTCACAGGCCTAGGAAGGGCTGAAGATGGCTCCTAAGAAACCCCGGTTAGTTGTCAGTGAGGGTTGCTATAACAGAGCAAGTTTGGCCTTCCCCAATTTTCCTCCTGTTTCACCTAGTGATATTTTCTTCAAATAGGTGCTCCCACCATGATGCCACCTGCCATGATATAGTGAAAGAACCCCTTATCAGAGCTGATCAGATATTAGCACCATGCTCTTGCACCTCCAAAACTTTGAGCTGAATAAACCTCATTTTTTAATAAAGTACTCAGCTTCAGGTATTTTGTGTTATAGCAATGAAAAGTGGACTTTCACCTGTGTCTTGTCAGATTTGAAGTTTTAATTCTTCCTCAGGGAACTGTCAAAGTACTTTATCCTGACCAAAGCAAACCTCAGTTTCTTGGCCATTCTACACCATCATGCGTTCTCACTCTCTTGTCACACACTGTGGCTCAGTTGTTGGCAGTTCTTTCACTAATACTAAAGCTGTCTCTTGTATTTCCTGAATGAACATTGTAGAGAAAATGCAGGGGAAATACTGTCTCTACCTTTTTCTGATTTGAGGCTTTGTTTCTGCAGAGAGATAGGAAAATGGAACTCACAAATAAAGAGAATGGAGAAAAAATTGCTCTCATCTGAGCAGCTCGGTTTCAAGCCCTTAGAACAGAAAGGCAAGCATTTCTTCACTGAAGAAAGATGAGTTAGTGACATTTTCTCATTTTGCTGCATGTGATATTCACGCTGATTCCAATTATGTGCAATACAGGTTCCTAGAGTTCAGCTTTGAAGGGCCACAGGTTTCCTTCTCAATTGGATGGTAGCATTTTAAATCATTCCCACCTCGTGCCAGCCACAGTCATTGCTTCCTTTATAGCCAACTTTCTTCTTTCTTTTCCGAAGCACAGCACAAAAGGTGGGAGGTTACTTTAAAGAAAGGCATTTATTTTTAACAATAAACCAAGATCTGTGGAGAAAGTAGAATTAGCTAGTTAGCTCCTACAAAATGGAAAAAGAAAAAAGACATTAGAGTAAAAAAAAAAGTGTACTGAAAAATATAAGGAGTTGTGGATTTAAGATACACAAAATCTACAAAATAAAGCACAATATTTTATTTTTCTGAAGTCACTTCCCATTTCTAGGCTTTTAGCATTTTCTTCAATAACAAGATCATGCATGTCTCAGCAAGAAATATAACCTGTAATTTGATGAATGCAGGTGATTTTCTCTGCCTTTTTATAATACGTGTGCCATTCTTGTTTCCTGAAGACTTTGGGGCTGTTATTGAATAAGGTAATATAGAGCTTGCAAGGACTTACAGATGACCCATAGCAATTTGCAGTTGTTGGGCTAACATTTTGAGTGAAGCATTTCATGAAGTTAATAACCTAAGAAGAAATCAAAGAAAAGGGTCTAAGTAGGAAAGAATGTGTGTGTGTGTGTGTGTGTGTGTGTGTATGTGCGCGCGTGCACATGTGAGCACACGTGCTTGCACATGTGGGAGGTGGGGTAAGAGGGGAACTCTACTGGGACAGAATTCCTCTATTTCACATAAGGATACACATTTTCCCTGGAAGTGTGCAATTTGTACATGGGAGAACTAAAAACTAGAATAGAAAATGGATTAATCCTAATGAGCACATGGTGGGTACTCTGAGTTTGCTACAGGCTTTATTTCATTAGTCTAGAGCCATTTGAACAGGTTTCTTGATTATTAGGGGTTGTAGGGGTCAACTAACTGCTTTTGAAAGGTACCTATGCCCTCATCGCTGAGACTTGTAACTACTTATCTCGTGGAGTAAAAGGAACTTTACAAATGTGATCAAAGAATTTCGGATGCAGAAATTGTCCTAGATTACTCAGGTGGGGTTCATGTAATCACAGGGATTCTTAAAACAAGGAGGTGTGAAGGTCAGAATGAGAGAAGGAGGTGTGATTGATAGAAGCAGAGGTCAGAGTCAGAGGGAGACTTAACTGCAGTATTGCTGACTTTAAGAAGGAGGAAGGGACCACAAGCCAAGGAATGTGAGCAGTATCTAGAAGCTGAAGAACTCAAGAAAACATCCCCTAGAGACTCCAGAAAGAACACAGCTCACCAGCACCTTGACTTGAGCCCACTTGGACCCTTTTTGCACTTCTGCCTTCCAGAAACATCAGAGAATACATTGGTGTTGTTTTAAGTCCCTGTGTTTGTGATAATTAGTTCCATCAACCATAGGAAACCAATATAGAGGTATTTCAATTCCTGATCTAGGGCAGCATGCATTAGGAAATCTCCAAATGTTCCAAAGTGACATGGACAGAGCTGATCGATTATGCATTTATTGGGCTCAAACCACCTCCTTTAGGGTCGCCCAGGGAGAAGCCACCAAGATTTAGAACTGAATACTCATTCAGGACCCTCTGAAGCAGATTCATGTCTCCTAGGACCAGCTGCTCAGGGGACCTTCCCCAGAAGCAGCATCTGGGCATAGCCCATGACAAAGCACCTGAGAGACTGGGAGATGGTGCTGGTGACTGTTGAGCACAAGCCTCAGGCTGGCATGCCCTTCCTCTCTTCATTCCCCCCCTTAACCCCTTCCTTCTCTCCCTACTTTAGTTTTCTCATGTCTAATTAGTGATCCTTGTGGTCCCAGCATGACATCCCAAGTGCATGGAAGATAGCCAATGCCATTTTAATATCACAGGTCCACATGCATTTCTGTTGATAATAGACACACTTCTGTCTACGAGCATATGTATATTATCACACAGAGAATATTCACATGCCACGCCACATATGTCATTCCTATAAGATAGGCACTTCAAAGAATCTGTGCTGATGGTCACCCACTCAGAGATGAGCATTATCTAAATCCTCACATGGTTGCTCCCTCTTCTTCCAGTTCTAGACTGGGTCCTTCAGTACACAAAATTGCTCTTGTAGTCCGAGGAATAAATCATTTAATGTGCATGACAAGAAAACATGAGAGCAGGAAATATCTGCATGCTGAAAACCAAAATTCTTCCATGCTCTCTAGAAACAGCAGGGGAAATGGTAAGTTCCTCCAGGAGAACGCCCCTGCGTCCTGCAGAGACCTATGGGACTCCTTCCCTTTCTGAACGGATTTCCAGTCTCTGGGAGATCCATCTGGGTGGGCGGGGGCTGGATTAGGTCTCCCTGTGTGGACTGGATCCCCGAGTGATTTGTCAAGTCTGATGGCGGGAATCCCATGTTGTGTTGGCAGGAACAGAATGTGAGTTAAGACAGAGGAGTGAGTTGTAAGGAAAAAGAGAGAGAGAGAAAGTACAAGCAGAATTTGTGGAATAAGGAACATATGGAGAGACATCTGACTCTCAGATGCAACTTATGCCACTGGGGCACATCTGAGCCCAGACGCAGAGCTGTGAGAAATAATCACAACAATAAGGATGATCATGGCTATCTGTCACTGAGCACTTTCATGTCTCAGAACTTTTTTAAGTGCTGACTCTTTAAGTTCCCCAGCCACCTCAATAGGTACAATTCATAGGCATCATCAATTAGTTAAAGACTGGGAAAATGAGGCCACAAAGAGCTAGATTAAGTGGCTCAAGGCCACATAGCAGATAATGGAGCCTGTCTTCAAACCCAGGCAACTTGACTCCAAAGCTGCTGCTGCTAATGCTGACTCTTCCCACTGTTTTTCAGGATGATCCTCTCCTCTTCATCCCTAAAACCTACTCAGACTTCAGTTTCCCTTTTGCCAAATCCTGACACCGTCATCTGCTCTCCTGGGCTAAGAGTCCTGTGTGAGGTCCCTGGTCATTGAAGCTCTGCTGTCCCTGGTGGATGCTACTATCTGTGTCCTCGAGTTCTTTGGATCTCATGTTTTCATGGATAAGGTGGACCATACTCTGGCACCAGCTTGGTGGAAATTGTTCCTGACTTCTCCACTGGTCAGAATTGCCTTGATCCCTGATCTAGGTGCTGGCAAAAAAAAAAAAAAAAAGATTTAGCAGAGATGTCATGAATGGATCCTGGAGGTAGATCTAGAAAAGGGATCCAGAGCAGAGAGAAGGAGAGGTGATAGATTTGTGGTTCCAGAGGCAGGTGCTGAGCAGGACTGACAGACCAAGGCTTCAGATGCTTTCCAGAGCACAGGTTTCAGTGTGGAGTGGAGAGACAGAAAACCACTGAGCATTTCATCTCTGTGAGAAGGCCACACAGAGGGACCAGGAAAGGATCCACAAGGCAGGTGCACAGGGCGCTTTCTTCCCAGAAGCAACATAAATGAAATGAGAGTTTTTCTTCTTCAGCTAAATAAGTCAGTAACTTGGAGATTTGACACCTTTGTTAACCATTACTCTGTGTTACCCACTGCTTTGTGTAAGATCTAACCAGTTTAATTTACTTCTTTCCTGTTTGCACAGTTCTCAGTTAATTCAGTTATTTTCAGAATAAAACAGATTGACTTTCTAATGCCACTGAATTTTAGGATGGCTTATTATGTAGCAATGTATAAGAGAACAATGCTGCCAAGGAATGGATGTCAAGTATATCTAAAAGGTAATGGCTTAAGGCAGGAGTGGATCAAGGGGAAGAAACAGTATCATTAAGACTTTTTCTCAGCCAGGCTTGGTGGTGCATGCTTGTGATCTCAGCCACTTGGGAGGCTAAGGGAGGAGGATTGTGAGTTCAAGGCCAGCCTCCCTTAAAGCAAGGCCCTAAGAAACTCATTGAGACCCTGTGTCTAAATAAATTACAAAAATAAGGCTGCGGATATGGCTCAGTGGTCAAGCGCTCCTGAGTTTAATCCCTGGTACACACCCCCCTCCAAAAAAATAATTTTTTCCTTAAGAATTTTGTTTATACAAAGTTTCTGTAAATGAAAACAAGAATGTTCTCCTGTACTTCAGTTTTGTATTGTATAAAGTTAGAAGCCTTTACAGAAAGAGAATTTTTTTTTCCAGTAGTTGGGTAATGTGCCCAATCCTGACCAATCACTGTGCCCTGGAGAGGCAACTCCTGTTCTCATTCCCTCTCTGCTGTCTGGGAGAAAGTTTAACCACATCCAAGAACAGGAAAAGGCTGATTCTGTCCAATAAAATTGAGGTCTGTTTTCAGGAAAACAGACAACAGATGTTGGGCAAGCAAGTGAGCACATGCTTGCTTCAGTCATCATTACCCAGGGTCAGGCTCTGGTTTGGGTTTGGGCCAAAATAAAATCACACAGAGTCTTTGGCATCAAAGGATGCACTGTTGCATGGAGGAGAGTCACAGGAAAACAAATTGGTGTGATATGAGGGCAACAGTATATGACTACAAAGAAGGAGGAGGGACAGTGTCACCTGGGGGCATCTCCCCACATTCACACTCTAATTTATGGTTGGAAAACCAAGGACGCTGCACACGGTTCACAGTTTGGCTAGTATCTGTTCAGTCTGGGTCCCGGATGAGACTTTGCATGGTGTAACTTTTGCAGAAATGAGAGTCACTCAATGTGGCAAGTAGTGAGAAGGATGGCAGACTGTGAGAATCACCTAAGAGCCAGGGGAGAATGAATAGTCCTTTTACAAACTTCCCTAATAATAAAATAAATCAGCTGGATTGTTCAGTGATGAACTGTTCTGCTCTCTGGCCAGGGGGGCTCCAAAAGTTATTACTGGCTAACAATAGCTTGTTAAAGTGCCTGGGCACAGGAAAATCAAACTGTGCAGGTCCTCAGAGAATCTGGTCATATGAAAGAGGGAATCCATTCCGAGTGTGAACTATTAGTTCTGCTCTGAATATCGCCGTTATTAACCAGAGGGCTTTATTGAAATCTCCAAACTGCAGGCATCTCAATCCTCATCAACTGCCCAGGAAAACGACTGTGACAGGTGCTAATTGGTGATTATAGGAAAGAATACCTTTGGACTGGAAGAAGTGCTCCAGGTACCAACTCGTCGTAATGACAGCTCTCCCCTGGGAGGGAGATGCTCTTTGGGTGAGTGATATACTCTTCTTCTCTAGCAAATGGCCCTGCTCTCTTCTTTCTGATTGGTCTCTCTCTTTCTCTTTCTTTTTCTCAATTCTGAATTCAATTGGTATTTGATCTGACCTCAGAGACCGATTTCCATGAAAACACAAATATAAAATGTCAGTACAGCCCTAGGAACGTACAGGTATTCTACCAATTCTAGTTCCCACTTACCACTTTTCTTTCCTTCCCTGAGGTTCATATTGTCCTTCTTGGCTGGATTATGAATTTCAAAGTGTAACACAAAGACAAGGCATCATTATTATATTATTTCCCTCATTGTGTAGCATAACATTGGGGTCATTGCCAATGCTCATTAAAAAATTTTGAATGAGTGTGGTGGATGTGCATTTCAATAATATTAGTCCTTCAAGTCCTGCTCATTTTCTCCTCCAGGAAGCCCTCACAGATCACTGTGCTCTGAAGATGTCTATTCTTTCCTTGGTGCATCTCGTGTGGAATATGTAGCCACTAAATTATTTCTGTGGGCATTGCTGCATGTGCATGAATGTCTGTTTTCCCAGGCTGCCCTGAAGAGCTCACTCCCTATCCCTTCTTGGTTGCTATCTACCTACTGAGGTATTTGCTCTATACCCCCTATGAATTCTCTTATATTTGAAGACTCATGCACTTGAACACTGCTTCTTGATGAGGTTGTTGGTGATTGGAGAAGGAGGTTATTGGTTTGCAAGGGGAATAGTTGGAAGTTGCCAAAGATCAATGGAGAAGGATATGGAGATACTTCCAGGGGATAGCAATATGTTGAAGAAAAGTGAGAAGGGGGTTCACAGGAGGACAGAACAGAAACCTGAGACCACTTTAGCCTTCAGAGAGCTGAGTCAGGGATCATTGGAATTATATGATACAATGTCAAAGGACGTTCTTAATATAAGTATGCAATTGCTCATTCAAATTGGAAGACTATATCTGAATGTAGAGATTTTTTTCCTTTCTAAAGAAAGAATTTTTTTTCCATGTTAGGGAATTTAACAGTAATTAAAATCACAACCACACACTTGGTGATGATATAATTTTCTGGTGCCTAACTATTTGAATGTGTCAGTTTTATTTCTCTTAGATCATTCAATTTTCAAAGCAAAACTAAGAGGTGGTTGGTGATAGTTATCACCGTGAACAGATGAGAAAATTGAGGTTTATGAAATAATAATAATTTTAATTTTTATAAAAACCATGGTTTTTAGCAGAGCCTATGGCAAATGTTATCTCATTAACATTCAATAAGCCCATGAGGTATACGTGATGAATCTTATTTTTAATTTATGAAAATAAAGATCATAAAGAGCTAATTAATTATTGTCTAAAATTACACAAGTTGTGGAGGTTATCTCAGGAAATTAAGGAGGTAAATTCAAAACTATATCAATCAGTTTTTGCAATAAAAAAATTGCTTCAAAATGTAGTATTTTAAATTTACCTCAAAGTTCTGTAGATTTACTGAGCTGTTTTGGTCTAAAGTAAAGCCTGATTATTTGAGAAGATTTCTACTCTGGCTCCTAGCTTTTACTTCTTATAAATCCTTTCTTTACTATAAAAAGTAGCCTCTATCAAAGCCGAGTAACTTTCTAAGTCCAATTTCTGCTTGTACAAAATTAAAAAACAATTTTACTTTTTTCCATTTTTTTTTCCTCGCTTAATTGTTCTGACTAGGACTTCTAGTACTATGATTAATAGAAGTAGTGAGAGCAGGTAATCCTTGTTCTTGATCTTAAAGAAAAAGCTTTTAGTTTCACATTATTAAGTATAATGTTAGCTATGTACTTGTCCTATAAGGATTTTATTATATGGAGGTACATTTTTTCTATGTTTAATTTTATCAAATGGCTTTTCTGTGTCTATTTAGATGATTGCACGATTTTCTTTATGTAATTTTTATTCTTTATTCTGTCAGTATTGTATATCATATTCATTAATTTGCTTATCTTGAAACATCCTTGCTTCCTGGGCTAAATAACCATTTGATCTGATGTGTGATTCTTTCAGTGAACTGTTGAAATTGGTTTTCTAGTGCTTTGTCGAAGTTTTTCACATGTATGTTCATCAGGGATACTGACCTATGATTTTCTTTTCTTGTAATATCCTTGCCTGACTTTGATATCAGGGTATGGTTGGCCTTATGGATGAGTTTATAAGTATTCCCTTCTCTTCAATATTTTGAAAAAGTTTGACAGAATTGGTTTTAGTTCTTTAAATGTTTGGTTGAATTTATCAGTGAAGCCACCTGATCCTGAGTTTTTCTTTGTTGGGAAATCCTTAGTCACTGCTTCAATGTCCTTATCTAGTAAGCTTTTTTTTTTTTCTTGGTAGATTGCATGTGTCTAGAGATTAATTTATTTATTCTAGATTGTATAATTTATTGACATAAAATTATTCATAATAGTATTTTAAAATTACTTGAATTTCTGTGATTGTAGTTATAAAATCTCCTCTTTCATTTATAATTTTATTTTCCTTTTCTTAGTTTTTTATTAGTCTAGATAAAGGTTAGTCAATTTTGTTTATCTTTAAAAAAAACTCAATTTCATTGATCTTCTTAAAATTGTTTTTCTAGTCTCCATTTCATTTATTTCTGCTCTTTTATTGTTTTTTACTTTTGCCTGGGATAAATCTAGCCACTCTTGTTTTCTTTGATTGCCAGTTGCATGGAATATCTTTTTAGGTTCCTTTAATTTCATCCCATATGTGTCTTGTTTATGGATTGCATTATATCATATGTAGAAAACCCTAAAATCTCCACCAAAAAATGTTAGAACTAATGAACACACTTAGTAAAGTGGCATGATACAAAATTAACATTAAAAACTAATTTATGTCAATGTACCAACAGTGAAATATCCAAAAAAAGAAGAAATTAGGAAATGTATTCCATTTACAGTAACATCACAAATGAATAAAAACTTACAAAGTAAATTTAACCTAGGAATTGAAAGATTTGTACACTGAATACTGTAAAATATTGATAAAAGGATTTATAGAAGACATAAATTAAAAGGCATCCATGTTTATGAATTGGAAAAAATATCATTCAATTGTCCACATTATGCAGAGTGATTTACTATTGTAATCCCTATCAAAATTTCAGTGGCAATTTTTACAGAAATTTAAAAAATCCTACAATTTCCATGAAATCACAAAAACATCCCAAATAACCAAAGCATTCTTAAAAGAAAAAACACAGAGCTGGAGGTATCATATTTCATGATTTCAAAATATATTACAAATATGCAGTGACTTTAATAGTACATAGTAGCATAAAGCCATATAGACCAATGGAACAAAGTAAAAAGCTCAGAAATAATTCATACATTTATGGTTGACTGACCTTCAACAATGTGCCAAGAGCACATGGAGAGGATAAATAGTGCTGAGAAAATTGGACATCCGAGTGCAGAAGAATGACATCAAATTCTTATACCATATACAAAGATATCCTTTAATGGATTAAAGACTTAAACATAAGACTTGAAACTCTAAAACTATTGAAAAAAAACAGAGAAAATCTTTCTTATTTTGGTTTGGGTAATATTTTTAGGGGGTCTGATCCTAGAAACACAGGAAGCAGAAGCAAAAGTAGACAATTAGATCAAATTCACGAGCTTCTATACAACAAAGAAAATAGCAGAGGCAAGAGTGAAAAGAAAACCTTTGAACATGATTGATGGGGAAAAAAAGAAAAGATTCTTTAGATTAAAAATAATGTGAGGGTCAGGAATCCTTTAGCATTTTGAGCAATTTCAATTTTTTTTCTGAGTTTGTGGACCTTTTGCTATTACAAATCCCTTAAAAATTGTATGGATTTTCTATTCATCAGATGGTATTCCAATTTACTTGATGAAAACTACATGCCAATTGTTTGAGACATGCTTCCCTTTGTAATCTTAAAATTATTTTGGGATTTGGTTTCTATGACAACATGCATTTAAGAATTTTAGGAGTCTTTTAAAAAAATTTTTTTTAGCTGAAAGGATCTTCTAAGTACTACCTTAAATCTTCCATAACTTTGCAAGTAATGTGAATCCCTCTACATATCCTCCAACTTCAGTCTGCAGACTGAATATTTCTTTTCTTAGCTTCCCTCTCTTGAAATACTTTCCACACAGAGCTGTACCCAAATGAATCTAGAACTTTCTGTTTGGAGATGATTTTATCAGAATCATCTGATTCTGATCAAAAAGTTATAAGGTGCATATTGTGTTCCTCAAATTATTCCACTCAACAGCTTTGCAAACACCTCTCCCTCTATCTGCTGCAGCCCTTCCTTTAGAGTTTGATAACTGTCAAAGATGCAGACCCTTTAGCTCTCTCTCCACTGCTTTTCCAGATGCCATCATTACCCAGTCATAAATCAGTGTCATGCCTGAGGGTTTGATCCAGTGTCACCCACTTCCAGATAAATGCTTCTGTATCAAGTCTCTTTTGCTGTACTACAAATCACTCCAAACATCAATGGATTGAAACAATAACCATTTATTTAACTCATGCATTCTGCTGTTTACTTGGGCAGTTTTTTGTTTATTTGTTTTTTGTTTTTCTCAGGTATTTGTGGTCAGCTGGTGGATTGATCAGTGACTGGCTAGTCTGGGATGGCCTCGAGGTCTAGCAGTTGTCTGGAACAATGGGTCACAGGGCAACACATCTATCAAGTTACAGCAGATTTCCTTAGGCTTCTTTACATGGCGGTGGCTAAGGAGGACAAACAGCACTGGGAAATTATCCTTCAAGTCCCTGCTTTTATCATAATGACTGATGCTCCATTGGCTCATGTGGCCAACCTATATTCAAAAGGTAGAGAATTGCAGCCCACTTCTTGATGGGAGGAGATGAAATATGGCCAGTTTTATAGTCAACAACAAAAGTCCATCAAGTCAAAAGCCCAGCATTTAATCACCGTTCTATTTGGCCTCAAGTTAAACACTGTACTAAGATCCATATAAGCAATGAATATTTTGGAGGAAAAACCAATATATTAAATTTCAAATACTAAATATTTATAGCTAATTAAAGTAATATGTAACTGTGTGTTAGCTCATTATAATTGCATAATGATGAGGGCAGTGAGATGTTTTGGGACAGTAGGAGAAGAAAGTTCACTCATTATCAGAGGATTAACCTTCCGTTCTCTTCTCTAAAGCATATGTCAACTAGGAAGGAGGAAAAATGAGATGCTGAGTATCAGTTTGAAGGGTAAAAAATGTCATACTGCATGTATGGTTTATCTCAAGGCATACTCACATGGGTGTTAACGTCTTCTGAAGAAGCCAGAAGGCTCAGAAATTCAGAAAAGAAGTATCAAGATGTCTTGTTTCATTCCATCCAATTTTATAAGAATAGCACTTCACACTTTATTCACACTTGGCAGTTTACATAGCTCTTTGCTTTCATTATCTCACTTAACTTTCACAGTGCCCGGAGGTAGTCTGACATGTGCTGTTATCTTCATTTCAGACATTACTGAGACTTGCCTGGCTATTCAGAAAATCAGTGTCAGGCAGGGAAAAAAGAGAGAAGGACCTTGGAGATAGGGGTGGAGGAGGGAAAGCATAATGAAGTAGAACATTATTTGAGGAATAGGTTATTCCACAAAGCAAAAGCTTCTTTCTTTGAGAGATGTGAGTGTCAGAAAGCCTACAATTATGAGTATGAGAAATGTGCTCATGATCTGGGAGTTACTCATTGCTGTTTTGTAAGCAGTTTACTTGGGGGCACCATATTGGAAAGAGCAGGTCTTGGGGGAGAGAGCAATGTACACACACATTTACCAGAAAATATGGAATCTACTGTGAAACACATTTCACAAGGAACAATAAATGGAGACATGCGCTTAGGGTGTAGATATCCAAGGTTTAAACTCGTAAATTATAGGGTATTTAAGCCACAGTTTCCATTTATAGATAGCTGAAGGAAAAAGAATGATTCTATCATCTAATGGACATAAGAAGTGTTTTATGCTGTACCCTTCCTTGAAATTCAAAATACATATGAATATATTAAACTCTCACCTTGGCCCCTAGTTCTTTGAACTACCATCAATTCAAACTTCCTCTGTACTTGGGCGCTGGGTGTACCTTTTTTTTTTTAACCGTTGCCCCCAAAGCCCACCCTCCCTGTCCTCTGCTGCAGTATCCTCCCCAACTGCTTCCTTGATTTCCATCCTGTCAGGTTGTGAGTGCTGTGGGAAGTCACTTGAAATCTTGGAAAGAGGCAGAGATTGCATAATAAATGCCCTTTATTGTTTTTAACTTTTTTTTTTTTTTTGGCCTACAGTAGACCTGTCTTAGGGAATAGTCTTTGAAGGCCCTGTTGAGTGGATTCAGACTTAAAAAAAAAAGAATCAGGAGATAAACACATCCAATTACTTTTCTGTTTCACTTGCCTAACTCCCTCACAAAGCAGGGGCAAGGGCTTCTGGATCCGAGCCTTTGTTTAATAAAAGCCACGCATCATTGCTTTGGGGATGGATCATAAAGCCATACCCTTTGGACTGCAGTGTTATGGAAATGAGAATTGTTTAATTTACAGTCTTTCCTACACTGGTCTTGTAGATCTGAAAACTTAATTAACCAAATGTCATATTTTACTCCCCAAGAAAGTGGGTAGAGAAAGGAAGGCAAACTAAGATGAAAGCCAGGCACCCTTTCTACATAGAAGGGTCTAGAAGCCCAGACAGGACATAGCACACTGCCTGGCAACTTCTCAGCTGCCTACCCACCCTGTCCTCTCTCTGGTGCTAAAGCGTGGGGTGACATATGATGTTTGGAGTTGAGCAGTTTGGCTGCTTTGGCATCTGTCCTTACCCAATAGCCTGTCATAGACAAGGCTCACACCTCTTGGAGGCTAAAGCTGCTTATGTGTAATAAAAATGGATATTACCATGTACTTCAGAAAGTTGGTGTTAAAATTAAATGAGGAAGTTTATTTAAAAGCTTCCAGCCAGAGGGAGATCCCAGTGGGTTTTCAGCAACCCTGGTCCATTCCCCTCCCTTCATGTTTGTGTTGTCCTGGGCCCACTGTGGATCCCATGGGCCCTCACTTAATACACTCCCAGCTCCTCTCAGTGGCTCTATCCCTCTACTTTTCATGATGTTAGGGACCAGCAGGGACCCAATATGCACACCCCAGCCAACTTCTCACATGTCTTCCCTGAACTATTATAATCTCAGTTGTT
The DNA here is from genome assembly GCF_045843805.1 of Urocitellus parryii. Lineage (NCBI taxonomy): Eukaryota > Metazoa > Chordata > Mammalia > Rodentia > Sciuridae > Urocitellus > Urocitellus parryii. The sequence goes on along the minus strand of NC_135531.1, from coordinate 187,663,165 downwards.
TCATTTTTTTTTTTTTTTGCTGAAGGCCTCTGACCTTGGGAAATGACTAGCTCTCTTCTGTGCACAAATATGTGCACAAACATGTATATAAAATGCACATAAACGCTGATGCACATGTGTTCACACACACACACACACAAACACACACAGAAGTCAACTTTTCATTTTGGAACTTGAGAGTTTAGAGGTGACTCTATCCATCCCTTTCATTCGACAGATGGGAAAAGTAAGGTATAGAGAGGAGATGGCAGTTGTCTAGGGACACAAGTAGGGAGTCTGTCCCTGAATTCCTCTCTATTGTTCTCAAAGGATGGCATTTGTATTTAGAAACTTTCGGTTCTTAATGTAGGTCTACCGTTTTATGTGTGATGCATACCAAACTGTTTAGTTTTCCTGAACCTGTTTTCTCGTCTGGCATGACACCCGCTGACTTGGGTACACAATGAGATCACATTCTTTTCAGTGTCAAATAATTCAAAATTGCCTCACTCCAATGTCTTATGGGAATATTGTTCTCTGTTCTTATAATCTTTCCTACTGGGTGCAGACAAGCCATCCAGGGGAGTTTACTCAGGTCTAGAAGTCCCCTCTGGTTGTATCACCTCTGTGGAGGGAAATGCAGTTTGCTGGCCATGTACAACATGACACTAATGTTACGGGTGGTCTGGTTGTTCATGTCATCATGCTGGAACACAACTTAATTCTGGTGCCTCAAGAGTCTGGTGCCATCCCAGTTCCCTCCAGATAGGGCCTGAAGATTTTAAGATTGCTGCTGAATCTGGGGATTGGGCCAGAAGGAGGACTGCTCTCATTTCCACAGTGTTAAGTATTTGGTGGGTGATATTCTTCCTAGATCTTGGTTCCCAAAGTCTCAGCTCTGTAGTAATCCACTGTTTCTATTTTTTTTGCTGCTGGTAAAACTCTTTTCCTAAGACATGGGCACAGTATCAGAGTGGCTGGATCAGCCATGTATGTCTCCTGACCTCTTGGCCCCAGGTGCTAAAGATGTGCCAAACTCACTTCTCTTTGTTACAGGAAAAAACACATACCTTGTCTTGGAGAAACTGTACGGGCTGAGAGATTCAAGGAAACTGAAGGACGCAAGGACTCTTCTTTTAACTCTGCATCCCAAATAAAAAAGGCTTAAATAAGAGGTTTTATTTAGAAGAAGTATGAAGAGCATAAAGAAAAACGAAAAATACCAAATTAAATTTGTAACTTAAAGAAAATCAACAGAGAGGGGCATGGGCTAGAAGGAGAAAGTGACATTTTTTCTGAATATAACTTTTGTAGCATTTTGACTTTTTAAAAGCTATAAATAGACTACATATTCAAAAAATAAAATGAAACCAATAAGCATGAAAACTAAATGTAAAAATTGAAAAATAAAAACAGAAACAAGTAAACGTAATTATATTTTAGTGAATACCTTAACAGTTTGAAGAAAAAAAAAGAAGAAATTTAAGAAACAAATCCCTTGTCCAAGTAACTAAAGGTCACAAGATTTGACTATATACTAGTCAAATTTTGGCATGGTGATGGTGTGTGTGTGCAGTGTATAAACATTCTGAACTTTTGAGTAGATTTGTTTAATTTAATAAAAATTTTAAAAATGAAGGACTATTTTAGATGTAATATAGGACTGAGCAAATAGGATGTGTCAATCCTATTGGGAGCCAGGGTTCTCCACAGTAGATAAGACACAACAATATGGAATGGAGATGGATTGGAATTGAGGGTCTTGATGTGAACTCAAGATTCCTAAAATATGTGAAGTTTAGGTGCACATGCATATACACACATGCATGCATACTTGCATGTGTGTGCATATATGTGTGTAAAAACATGCAGCTCCTTTCTTCCTGTCATCTCTGTTGAAAGAACTAAGAAGTAAAGGCATCCTAGTAGCAATGAGCACACCCAGGGCTCAGACCTTGGTCTCTAATACGATTTCCTTTTGAATGAAATGGGTGCAGTGGAGAATTGATTCAGTGGCTCAGCAAAATGGGGACAAAATGAACTTGGACTCTCTTGTATGCCAGAAAGTAAGAAGTGTTGGAAAAATAATGGTGGATATGTGAACTAACTTGAAGGGGATACTATAGGCCCCAAACGGGACAATTTGAGCACTATAAGCTATTTAAAAATATGAATTTAATAGCCAATATAGATAGAGATAAATGATAGATAGTGAAGAAGAGTTCCATAAACTGCAGAGGGCCACCCATTTAAGTTTTTTCTGAAAAAAAGTCATATTGCAACCAGCATTGGATACCAAATTTTGATGAGGGCAGGATATGCTCATGGTCTCACAGTGTCTCCCTGTGGACTGCTTAATGGATATGCAAGAAGGAAAAAAGGGAGAAAGAAAAACCAATGATTGTGCTCTGGAAAAAAATGGGAAACTTCTTGACTGGTTGATTAAAAATGAACATCCCTTATGAGAGACAGATGGGCATACTGGAGAGGAACATATATCATCTATGTAGCACTTTCAGAATGCACGACTTTAATATAATCATGAAGAAACATCAGACATACAGAATGAGAGAGATTGATTGTATTGAACAAAAAAGGATATTGTGTTCCTTAAAAATGACAATGTCATAAAAATCAAAGAAAGACTATGAGAGTGTTATGGATAAAGGGAGGCTAAGAGATGTGACAGCTAAATCCAGTACCTGACTCCAGCCTGGATCCTCAACTGGAGAGGGACAAAGCTATAAAGACATTATTGGGTCAACTGGTAAAATTAAAACAAACAGCAATTTAGATGAATGTCCTTTATCAGTGTCAAATTTACTGAAGTTGATAATTGCGGTGTGATTGCATAAGTGGATATTGTTATTACTAGGGAACACACTAGAGGAGTTTATGTAGGCAACTTACCCTCAAATTAGGTAGATAATAGATGATAGATAAAGCAAGTGATAAAAGGGGTAAAATATTAACACCAGGTGCATCTGGGTAAATGGTAGGTGGGTATTCTTCATGCTGTTTTATTTGTATTTTATTTTTTTTTCCTGTAACTCTGAAATTCTTTTCAGGTGAAACTAAAAACAGTGTTTTGGATTTGAGCTGAGAGAGGTGTATAATGAGAAGCCAAATAAAGATGCCGGCTTTTGTGAAGAGCTCATGGTGAAGTGGGATGAAGCCGACAAGAACTCCCCAGGGAAAGAGAAAAAGAGGGCAAGCTTTCAGTTTGTCACCTCTGCCCCAGGTGATGCCTTTCTCATATATAAACATCATGCAAAGTAATGAGCACATATTTTTCAGCTCTGGACTCTTTTGGAGTCACACAATCAATGTCAGAAATAATTCTATGCTCAATAAATTAAATCTATTCTAGCACGTAATTATTTTCTTTTGTTCTCACAAATCACTATTCTTAGAAATTCTTGGGGGGAAAGAAGAACCATAAAAGCAATTAGCCATTTTCTCTCTATTGAAGTGTGCTGTCATCCCAAGTAGAGCCTTCACTAGTTGGGAAGGGTCTGACATTGGAGGACGGGAGGTGGGGTGACAAAGGCCATAATCCTCAGCATGCACTCCCACCACAGCCTGGGTCTTCACTTTGCTAAGGTCCTTTGCACTGATAGAAGTTTCTACATCTCCATGGGCTGTCAGTTATGTATTACATTCAAATCATGAAAAGCAAACTCTATGGACTATATCGCTTGGAATATTTTCAAAGTTCTAAAGTATTTCTGATATCTCAAATTACATATTTTGAGGGTAATGTAGAAGAGCAGGTGGGTTTGGAAATATTTTAAACTATTTTGAATAGATTTAGAACCTAAAGAGATGTCTCTATACAAGGCTCTGATTTTTTTTGTCTCTCTTTACACACACACACACACACACACACACACTCTACATAACAATACATATGTACATGCATGTATGCACAGATGCATATATGTATAAGGCTGATATTTTTATAGAAATGAACAAGGTCAGCATTTAATCCTTAGAAGATGGATTAGGTGAAGGGGGACTTACAGAACTCTCATGGGGGAGAACTTGATATAAACTGGATTGAAAATGGACCCGAGCTTGTGCAAACACAGACAATGTTCCTCCTCCCCACTCCCACATTCTACCAACACATCTTGGGAAGAGGTTAGGGGGATTAAACTTACAGTTGGTCACTTTTTGTTCAATAATTCAAGGTGAAATTCTCAGCACCATGTGTTTTCAGCAGTGATAGGAAGAGCCTTCTGCCATCCAAAGTTCCCTCCTTTCTGAGGGGTAATCCCTAGAGCTCTTCATCGATCCAAAAGCTAAGCTTCTTTTACTTCACAATTTGAATGAGGCAAAGCGTTGGCTGTGGCAGATTCAACATATACTTAAAAGAAACCATTTTTTTTTGCTCCTTCTCTTTAAGCCTGGCATGTACATTTTAGTTAAACCATGAGATGGGGGAGGAACCTAGGGCTTCATTCCAAAACAATCAGCTTTTCAAAATCCCAACCAATCAGACTCCTGAGAGCAAGGATGAGTTTTGGCTTTACAAGTAAATCCTATTTTTATCAGAGTTAGAGTTTTTAAGTCCTAATGTAAAGCCAAACATTTTCGCCTTAACATGATTATATTGTTGGAAGTTATTTAAGTTCCCGTCTGTGCTTGCCTGTACTCAATAGGGCTCGAGTTGGCCATGCATTCACCCAGTAATCACTAGATATGTGCCCAGAATGTCTCCTGTCTCATGTGTGTGCTCACCAAGGACAGGTAAGAAAGTCTTTATTTATAGGGCTCCTATTGTGGTGGTAGAAACAAACAGGTCGATAGATAAATGATATACAATCTAGTAAATCAAACAGAGTGGGGATGAGAGGAAAGAACATGTACATGTGACAAAGGGATCAGAAAATGTGAGCAGGTTTTCTAAAGGTTCCAGATGAGTCCACTGGGTGAGGAGGGTGAGGAAAAGAATTTCTAACACTTGGAACCCCTACTGGAAAAACTGGAAGAGCAGAGGAGCAGGAAGGACTTGGGAGGTGGGTGGTCAGTGGAAGACAGGGCTGTAGTCGGAGGAACTGGAGATGAGACTGGGAAAGAAGTGCAGAGGCTAAGTGTGAATGGCTTCGGATCCTAACAGAAGAATGTGGATTGTGTCTTTATTAATCACCATTTTTATTTTCGGTATTTTATGATGCATTGACATCTTGAGCTTTGTGGACAGTGTTCCTCCCAAGGTTAGCAAAGTCCTTGGGATAGTAAGCATCTTGCTTGGGAGCATGCCTTTGATTTGCAAAATAACAATTCTGAGTCCATATCCCCACCCATATCCCTTTACCAGATAACTGGGGACAGATAACTGGGGATGTTATGAGTAACCCATAGGATGTGGAAAGTATTCAAACTATTCAATCCTAATCCTTCTGACCCTGCCACACCTATTCCAAAGCAGATGCTCCTGACCATATTTCCCCCTTGTTGCTTCGACCAACCCTGGTCCATCCCCATATTGTGTGGCCTCATCATCTTGGCAACTATGAGTAACAAACAATGTTTGCAATGAAACTGTTTCCTCATCTGTTGTCTCTACCATTATCTGAATAAAAGCAAAATACCAGGTACATTTTAAAATGGTGTCTTGAAGGCAGAAGTAGTGTGATGGAGCCATTAAAGTAAGCATGGCCTCTGATTGCTTTTAAGAAGGTAAGTCTAACCATGCTGCAGAAATCTATTCCAGTGAAAGAAGATCTAGGCAGGAAAAGCACAGGAAGGAGTTGGAACCACCAAAGAGAATATGATGTGGCTCAAGGGAGTGGCAGGGTGGCTGGAGGGGCTTCTGGATATAATCACTGTCATGGCTATGAATTTTGCCTTCTTGCATATCTTATTTTTATAGTGGTTCTGTCTTCCTTCTCTGCCAGCTGTCTTTCCTTGCTGTAACAGGGAAAGCTTTTAAGAGGATTGCTACTTTTTCTTATTTTTCAAACTTTTAGTTGGGCAAGAGATGGAATGGCAGATACTCAAGTTTACTGAAAGGGATTTAAAAAATAAAAGAGTAAGAAAGCCCGAAAAGCTCTCACAAATAGAATATATGAGCTAAAGGGAATGGATGCTTTAGGCCCTGTTATGGTTTGGATATGAGGTGTATTCCTAAAGCTCACAAGTGAGACAATGCAAGAAGATTCAGAGGAGAAACCACTGGATGGTGAGAGTTTTAACCCAATCAGTGAATTGTTCCCAGATGGGATTAACTGGGTGTTAACAAGAGGCAGGTGGGGTGTGGCTGGAGGAAGTGGTTCACTGGGAGTGTGGCTATGGGGTATATATTTTGTATCTTGAGCTGGAGTCACTCTGCTTCTAGATCACCATGATGTGAGCTACTTCCCTCCATCACACTCTTCCGCCATGATGTTCAGCCTCACCTCAAGTCCAGAGGAATGGAGTCGGCCTTTTCTGGACTAAGACCTCTGAAACCATGAGCCCTCAAATAAACTTTTCCTCACTTAACAGTTGTGCCGCTCCAATCCTTTAGTCACAGCCGTGGAAAAGCTGACTAAAACAGGCTCCTTTTAAAATTTTCAGAGATTTATGCTTGAACCACATTTTAAGTCTCAATGTTCTGAATATTTTAGATAGAGGAATGTGCCAAGAATGAGTTTGAAAGGCTGAGAAATGTGGGAAGGTTAGGGATGGTGCACAGAATGGACCAGTCAGGATTTCATTATTCCTGGTCACAGAACAGCTTACCAACTCAAGGTTCAGTTCTTCATCTCCTGTGAGGGCACATGGATTGATCCAGGTGTGGTGAAAGACCTAAATTAAGAAACTTCCAACAGAAAGTCAAGCATCATGCTAAATATCAGCCATGGACAAAACTTTTATCCACCCGAAGAGTCTGAATGCATGGCAACAGTGATTCCCAGGAGAGAACAGAATATCAGCGGTTGTAGAAAAATTACATCTAGGCAGTCGCTGGGAGGTTAGCCGATCTTCTGAAATGCATAGTAGTTGATGCCTTAGGTCATGGATTTCTACTTAGACACTGGCTTCTGCATTTTAATTTCTCTAAGTTTAGAGACGGAAGTAAAATTTCAAAAATTTTATTGTGATGCCAGAGTAACTTACGGGTGATTAGGGACTTGAGGTCTCATTTGCAGTGTTGATTGATTTCAGTGTGAGAACTACTCTCAGAGACATTAAGGGAAGGAGAGTCCCAGGTTTGAGGTGTGTATTGAACCTAATCGGGACCCTCCATGAGGATCCATTTCCATAACAAAGAAGAAAACCATATTTGACATAGCCAATAAAAGGGAAAAATAACCATGTATGAAGAATAAAACAGATTTATAGTGGAAATAAGGATGGTTGTAAAAAAGAAGAGCATTAAGAGATGAATTATATGCCGGCCACAGTAAGTGAGGAGTTAGTTTGTAAACAAAGGGTACATTTATATGTTGATCTTTGAAAAATGGTGAGAAACAATTACCATTTAGTCCTTTTTTTTGGGGGGGGAATGTTTAATATTAGGCCTTTTGTATATATTATGTCTGGTTCTGAAAATAATCATTATCCTCTTTACTGCCAACAGTCTCCCTTCTATACATTTTCAATTCCTGAGATTACCTGTGCACCAGGAGGGGTATGAAAATACCAGTGATGTGCCAGTTAAGGACAGGGATAAGTGCTGAGAAATTAGATGGCAGGACATTTTTGCCTTGTGTGAGCTTCACAGAGTGTACTTACACAAGCTAAGATGGCTACAACATCACTAGTCTTATGGGACCTCTCGTATATGTGGTTCATTGTTGACCAAAATGTCATATGAATCATGAGACAGTTACATGGAAAATTCTGAAAATAAATAATTCATAAATTTGAAACAACTTATTTCAGTATATTTTATAATTGTTCTATTTTATTATCATTTGTGGTTATTAAGATATTATTGTGTGTAATGTGTAAATTCAACCTTTTCATGGATATGTAGAGATATAGATATAGAAAAAATAATATATATAGGGTTTGCTGCTGTCCATGGTTTCAGATATCTGAAAAACATCTTGGAACAGATGAATGGGGGGGAATTCCATACCAAAACACACAGGTGGATTAAATTGCTCAAGGTCATGTAGGAAGGTAAAGGAATGAAGAAATCAAAGCTCCATAACTTTGTATTTGATTTTTGAGAGTTACATGTGCCTGTCTTGCATAGGAGGGAAGGATGTGGCTACTCAAAAATACTACCTTGGTCTGGAATGAAGGAAAGCAATATAAAAATAATCTCCTAGGGCTGGGGTTGTGGCTCAGTGGTAGAGCGCTCGCCTCGCGCATGGAGACCCTGGGCTTGATTCTCAGCACCACATAAAAATAAATAAGCAAAAAGATACTGTGCCCATATATAACATATATATATATATATATATATATATATATATATATATATATATATAGCCTCCTAATACTCTTGGAAGATTGGTTGAGGAATTCACAATTCCTCCTTAAAAAAATATGGCACAGGGGAATTTAGAGTGTAGATCAGAGGTACAGCACTTGCCAAGCATGCATGAGGACTTGAGTTTGATCCACAGCACTGTACACACACACACACACACACACACACACACACAGTTATGGATCAGTAAGACTCATACAGAGTAAAAATATACAAGGGAGTTAGGAAAGAGTATGGTAGAGTTTGAATGGTGTTGGGGTTTGGATCTAAATCAAGTAGAACTTAGATTTTTGGGTTGTAAAGGAAAATGCAATGTGGCTTGATATCTAGTGGTGATCCCAGAGGCAGAAGCCTTGCACAGTAGGAAAGGAAATACTTTTTATCTTCTCCGTGTTATATGGATTCTGCATGCTTTCTAACCATCACTATGATCCCCTCACCTCCCAGATATACCCAGAAGGAGGTGTGTGGGACAATTTGGTCAAATTCCCAGAGCTTGTGTTGAATAGCACTTAAGAGAGCTGTGTGCCTCTGGGTCCTCCCTTCCTCCCATCCTGTTATCTTTTCTACACTGCTGTGGGGAATAATGAACTTGCTGCCATGCTTTGCAGGCTGCAGATTTCTCTACTCTGAACTTCTTTCTTACTTGTGGCTACATAGTGGCAAAGTCCTAATAACAAGTTGAAGCCTAGAACCAGAGAGTTTATTTCACTAACGTTTGATGATTTGGGGGTTGTTTTTTTCAAAATTAGAGATGAAGAGCTGGGTGCACATTCAAGGCAGTCATCACTGATCTTTTTTTTTTTCAATGACTAGATCCTATTTTATTTTTTAAATTTATGTATGACAGCAGAATGCATTACAATTCTTATTACACATATAGAGTACAATTTTTCATATCTCTGGTTGTATACAAAGTATATTCACCCCAATTCGTGTCTTCATACTTATACTTTGGATAATAATGATCATCACATTCCACCATCATTAATAACCCTATGCCCCCTCCTTTCCCCTCTAACCCCTCTGCACTATCTAGAGTTCGTCTATGCTTCTTTTTTTTAATTTTTATTTATTTATTTTTTTTTTAATTTTGGTTGTTCAAAACATTACATAGTTCTTGATATATCATATTTCACATTTTGATTCAAGCAGGTTATGAACTCCCATTTTACCCCTTATACAGCTTGCAGAATCACATCAGTTACACTTCATTGCATTACATATTGATATACTCATGTCTGTTGTATTCTGCTGCCTTTCCTATCCTCTACTATCCCCCCTCCCCTCCCCTCCCCTCCCCTCTTCTCTCTCTACCCCCACTACTGTAATTCATTCCTCCCCCTTGTACTATTTTTCCCTTTCCCCTCACTTCCTCTTGTATGTAATTTTGTATAACCCTGAGGGTCTCCTTTCATTTCCATGCAATTTCCCTTCTCTCTCCCTTTCCCTCCCACCTCTCATCCTTGTTTAATGTTGGTCTTCTTCTCGTGCTCCTCTTCCCTAGTCTGTTCTTAGTTACTCTCCTTATATCAAAGAAGACATTTGGCATTTGTTTTTTAGGGCTTGGCTAGCTTCACTTAGCATAATCTGCTCTAATGCCATCCATTTCCCACCAAATTCTATGATTTTGTCATTTTTTTACTGCAGAGTAATACTCCATTGTGTATAAATGCCACATTTTTTTTTATCCATTCATCTATTGAAGGGCATCTAGGTTGATTCCACAGTCTTGCTATTGTGAATTGTGCTGCTATGAACATCGATGTAGCAGTGTCCCTGTAGCATGCTCTTTTTAGGTCTTTAGGGAATAGACCGAGAAGGGGAATGGCTGGGTCAAATGGTGGTTCCATTCCCAGCTTTCCAAGAAATCTCCACACCGCTTTCCAAATTGGCTGCACCAATTTGCAGTCCCACCAACAATGTACAAGTGTACCCTTTTCCCCACAACCTCGCCAGCACTTATTGTTGTTCGACTTCATAATGGCTGCCAATCTTACTGGAGTGAGATGGTATCTTAGGGTGGTTTTGATTTGCATTTCTCTGACTGCTAGAGATGGTGAGCATTTTTTCATGTACTTATTGATTGATTGTATGTCCTCCTCTGAGAAGTGTCTATTCAAGTCCTTGGCCCATTTGTTGATTGGGTTATTTGTTATCTTATTGTCTAATTTTCTGAGTTCTTTATATATTCTGGATATTAGGGCTCTATCTGAAGTGTGAGGAGTAAAGATTTGTTCCCATGATGTAGGCTCCCTATTTACCTCTCTTATTGTTTCTTTTGCTGAGAAAAAACTTTTTAGTTTGAGTAAGTCCCATTTGTTGATTCTAGATGTTAACTCTTGTGCTATGGGTGTCCTATTGAGGAATTTGGAGCCCGACCCCACAGCATGTAGGTCGTAGCCAACTTTTTCTTCTATCAGATGCCGTGTCTCCGATTTGATATCAAGCTCCTTGATCCATTTTGAGTTAACTTTTGTGCTTGGCGAGAGAAAGAGATTCAGAGTCATTTTGTTGCATATGGATTTCCAGTTTTCCCAGCACCATTTGTTGAAGATGCTATCCTTCCTCCATTGCATGCTTTTAGCCCCTTTATCAAATATAAGAAAGTTGTAGTTTTGTGGGTTGGTTTCTGTGTCCTCTATTCTGTACCATTGGTCCACCCGCCTGTTTTGGTACCAGTACCATGATGTTTTTGTTACTATTGCTCTGTAGTATAGTTTGAGATCTGGAATCGCTATACCACCTGATTCACACTTCCTGCTTAGTATTGTTTTTGCTATTCTGGGTCTTTTATTCTTCCATATGAATTTCATGATTGCTTTCTCTATTTCTACAAGAAATGCCGTTGGGATTTTGATTGGCATTGCATTAAACCTATAGAGAAGGGGGAGTTCATAATCCACGTGAATCAAACTGTGTAATATGATGTATTATGAACTATGTAATGTTATGAACGACCAATAAAAAAAAAATTACAACTAAAAAATGAATTTAAAAAAAAAAAATAAAAATAAACCTATAGAGAACTTTTGGTAATATCGCCATTTTGATGATGTTAGTTCTGCCTATCCATGAACAGGGTATGTTTTTCCATCTTCTAAGGTCTTCTTCAATTTCTCTTTTTAGGGTTCTGTAGTTTTCATTGTATAAGTCTTTCACCTCTTTTGTTAGGTTGATTCCCAAGTATTTTATTCTTTTTGAGGATATTGTGAACGGCGTGGTTGTCCTCGTTTCCATTTCAGAGGATTTGTCACTGATATACAGGAATTCCTTTGATTTATGCATGTTGATTTTATAACCTGCCACTTTGCTGAATTCATTTATTATCTCTAATAGTTTCTTTGTAGACCCTTTTGGGTCTGCTAGGTATAGAATCATGTCATCTGCAAATAGTGATAATTTAAGTTCTTCTTTTCCTATTTTTATGCCTTTAATTTCTTTCGTCTGTGTAATTGCTCTGGCCAGTGTTTCGAGAACTATGTTGAACAGAAGTGGTGAAAGAGGGCATCCCTGTCTTGTTCCAGATCTTAGAGGGAATGCCTTCAATTTTTCTCCATTCAGAATGATGCTAGCCTGAGGCATAGCATAAATTGCTTTTACAATGTTGAGGTATGTTCCTGTTATCCCTAGTTTTTCAAGAGTTTTGAACATAAAGGGATGCTGTACTTTGTTGAATGCTTTTTCCGCATCTATCGAGATGATCATATGGTTCTTATTTTTAAGTCTATTGATGTGGTGAATAACATTTATTGATTTACGTATATTGAACCAACCTTGCATCCCAGGGATGAATCCTACTTGATCATGGTGCACAATTTTTTTGATATGTTTTTGTATCCGATTTGCCAGAATTTTATTGAGGATTTTTGCATCTAGGTTCATTAGAGATATTGGTCTGTAGTTTTCTTTCTTTGAAGTGCCTTTGTCTGGTTTCGGAATCAGGGTGATGTTAGCCTTGTAGAATGAATTTGGTAGTTCTCCCTCTTTTTCTATTTCCTGAAATAGCTTGAAAAGTATTGGTATTAGTTCCTCTTTAAAGGTTTTGTAAAACTCTGCTGTATACCCATCCGGTCCTGGGCTTTTCTTAGATGGTAATCTTTTGATGGTTTTTTCTATTTCCTCAATTGATATTGGTCTGTTTAGGTTGTCTATATCCTCCTGACTCAATCTGGGCAGATTATATGACTTAAGAAATTTATCGATGCCTTCACTATCTTCTATTTTATTGGAGTATAAGGATTCAAAATAATTTCTGATTATCTTCTGTATTTCTGAAGTGTCTGTTGTGATATTGCCTCTTTCATCCCGTATGCTAGTAATTTGGGTTCTCTCTCTTCTTCTCTTCGTTAGCATGGCTAAGGGTCTGTCAATTTTATTTATTTTTTCAAAGAACCAGCTTTTAGTTTTGTCAATTTTTTCAATTGTTTCTTTTGTTTCAATTTCATTAATTTCAGCTCTGATTTTAATTATTTCTTGCCTTCTACTTCTTTTGCTGTTGTTTTGCTCTTCTTTTTCTAGGATTTTGAGATGAAGTATGAGATCATTTATTTGTTGGTTTTTTCTTTTTTTAAGGAATGCACTCCAAGCAATGAATTTTCCTCTTAGAACTGCTTTCAATGTGTCCCATAGATTCCGATATGTTGTGTCTGTGTTTTCATTTAACTCTAAGAATTTTATAATTTCCTCCTTGATGTCTTCTAAAACCCATTGATCATTCAGTAACCTATTGTTCATTCTCCAAGTGATGCATGATTTTTCCTTCCTTCTTTTATCGTTGATTTTCAGTGTCATTCCATTGTGATCAGATAAGATGCATGGTATTATCTCTACTCCTTTATATTGACTAAGAGTTTCCCTGAGACATAATATATGATCTATTTTTGAGAAGGATCCATGTGTTGCTGAGAAAAAAGTGTAGCTGCTTGATGTTGGGTGGTATATTCTATATATGTCAATTAAGTCTAGGTTGTTAATTGTGTTATTGAGTTCTATAGTTTCCTTTTCAACTTTTGTTTGGAAGATCTGTCCAGTGGTGAGAGAGGTGTGTTAAAGTCTCCCATGATTATTGTATGGTGGTCTATTACACTCTTGAACTTGAGAAGAGTTTGCTTGATGAACATAGCAGCCCCGTTGTTTGGGGCATATATATTTATGATTGTTATGTCTTGTTGGTTTATGGTTCCCTTGAGCAGTATGTAGTGTCCCTCTTTATCCCTTTTGATTAACTTTGGCTTGAAATCTATTTTATTTGATATGAGTATGGACACTCCTGCTTGTTTCCGCAGTCCATATGAGTGATTTGATTTTTCCCAACCTTTCACCTTCAGTCTATGTATATCTTTTCCTATCAAATGCGTCTCCTGCAGGCAGCATATTGTTGGGTCTTGTTTTGTGATCCATTCAACTAGCCTGTGTCTCTTAATTGGTGAGTTTAAGCCATTAACATTTAGGGTTATTATTGAGATATGGTTTGTTCTTCCAGCCATAGTTTGTTTATTAATGCTATTAAACCTGATTTGTTTTCCTCTTTGATTATTTTCCCCCCTTTACTGTCCTACCTCGCACTGTTGGTTTTCATTGTTGTTTTCCATTTCCTCTTCCTGTAGTGTTTTGCCAAGGATTTTTTGAAGAGATGCTTTTCTAGCTGCAAATTCTTTTAAATTTTGTTTGTCGTGGAATGTTTTAATTTCATCTTCCATCCTGAAGCTTAATTTCGCGGGATACACGATTCTTGGTTGGAACCCATTTTCTTTTAGCGTTTTAAATATGTTATTCCAGGATCTTCTAGCTTTTATTAGAGTCTGTGTTGAGAGATCAGCTGTTATCCTGATTGGTTTACCCCTAAATGTAATCTGCTTCCTTTCTCTTGTAGCTTTTAAAATTCTCTCCTTATTCTGTATGTTGGACATCTTCATTATAATGTGTCTAGGTGTGGATCTCTTATGATTTTGCACATTCGGCGTCCTGTAGGCTTCTAGGATTTGGGATTCTGTCTCATTCTTCAAGTCTGGGAAGTTTTCTTGTATTATTTCACTGAATAGATTGCTTAATCCTTTGGTTTGGAGCTCTGTGCCTTCCTGTATCCCAATGACTCTTAAGTTTGGTCTTTTGATATTATCCCATAGTTCTTGAATGTTCTGCTCATGGTTTCTTAGTACACTTGCTGAGCTGTCTATGTTCTTTTCAAGTTGAAATACTCTGTCTTCATTGTCTGATGTTCTATCTTCTAAGTGATCCACTCTGCTGGTAGTATTCTCAATTGAGTTTTTAAGTTGGTTTATTGTTTCCTGCATTTCTAGGATTTCTATTTGTTTGTTTTTTATTACCTCTATCTCCCTGTGAAATTGATCTTTTACTTCCTGGATTTGTTTGTCAATGTGATCTTTCATTGTCTGATTTTTCTGTCTCATGTCTTCCTTGAGACTCCAGATCATCTGAAGCATGTATGTCCTGAGCTCTCTATCTGACATTCCATCTGTTGCAGCTATTACCTCTTCTAAAGTTGAGTTGACCTGCATTGCCTGTGGTCCTTTCTTTCCTTGTCGTTTCATACTGCTGGCGTTTCTTTCTGCTTGGTGAAATTGTTGTGTCTTTGATATTTTCCCTCTATTTATTTATATTGCTCTTGTATAGTTGAAAAATCACCCTTGCAGGGCAGGTAGTGGCTGTGATCCTCCTCCAATTAGTGTGATCCGTCTACCATGCTGGCAGCCCCTAGGTCTGCTCTGCTGGTCGGTCAAAGGTCCGCCTACCCAGCAGGCGCCAGGGGCACCTGTGTCACTCCATATGTTGCTGGACCTAACCTCCCGATGGGTCGCAGGTTCCCCTAGCTTGCAGGCACTGAGGGAGGGGCCGGTTCCGTCCCTCAGCAGGCCGCTGGGCCCGATCTGCCGGTGTTCACAGTCCCGCCTACCTTGCAGACACTGGGGGAGGGGACGGGCCTGCCCCTCAGCCGGCCGCCGGACCTGTTCTAGTGGGTCCAGTCCGCGTTCCCCGCAGGCGCGTGTAGCTGCTCTGTCACTTGGCTTGTTGCTGGGCCTGACCAGCCCGCCCGTGGGTTGCAAGTTCCCCTAGCTTGCAGGCACTGGGGGAGGGGCCGGTTCCACCCCTCAGCAGGCCGCTCTTTCCGATCTGCCAGTGGTCACAGTCCCGCCTACCTTGCAGACACTGGGGGAGGGGACGGGCCTGCCCCTCAGCCGGCAGCCGGACCTGTCCTAGTGGGTCCGGTCCGCGTTCCCCGCAGGCGCGTGTAGCTGCTCTGTCACTTGGCTGGTTGCTGGGCCTGACCCGCCCGCCCGTTCATCACTGATCTTCTAAGAGCTGTGTGGATCTACCTTTTTTTTACAGCAGGGACTGGGCCATGTGGATCCCCAGGATTCACTTAGAACAGACCAGGAGCAGGTAGAGAGATATGCATGTAGATATCTCTGTGAGATATGCATGTAGCCGAGTGATTTCCTTCTGAGCATGAGCAGGAGTGTCTTCTTTGGTTTCCCCTTCCTATTTATCATCCACACTGCCTGGATTTTCTCTCAAGTATCCAGCAGGGCAGCTCATTCTCTTTTTTTTTTTTAGAAAGTATAGACTTTTGGCCTGTTCCCAAAGATGGCTGCTTCCCCTTGCTCAAGTATTTATGGGGCTGCTGTAAAGTTAGACTAGCTCATATCTTTCCTATGTAGATCTTGGTTGTGGTGCTTCCCAAACCTTAATAGACCTTCAAATCATCTTTTAAAAACATGCAGAGTCTGATTCAGGAAGTAGGGTAGGGCCTAAGTTTCTGCATCTTCAACAAACTATCAGGGCATGCGGATGCCGATGGTCCATGGACCCCACATTAATTCATTATTCTCAACACTAAACCAGAGCTTCCTATTCAAACAACAAATTTTTTGAATTCATTCCTTCTAAGCTCTTCGCCCTTCGGGTCTACTCCTAACATTGGAGCATGCAGGTTTTCCTTCATGTATGCTTTGAGCTTGTATTTCTTTTATTCCTGCCACCCCAATGGCCTTTCCTTTCTCATTTTCAATTTTTCTTCACAAAATCCAGTATGCTGAGAGAATAAAACTTTCTTGTTTTCACACTTCTGTTTTAAAATTGGTATTAGAAGTACATAATGGCTGGAGGTGAAATAGACCCAGGTGTTAGACACAATTAATTTTGATTACTATATAAAGATTGTGTTTCTAGCCTCTTCTCACCTTGTGGGTTTGATGCACAATACTGTCTTGCCAGCTAAGGCATGCTCTAAGGTGTGTTCTTGCCTTCTCATGAATCATTCGTGTGTGATCTACTTTAATTAAGCTGCATTTTGGCATGTTGGGTTAATTTTCTTGGTTCTTTTCAACCTTGAGGACTTTAGGATATTGAGCCAATCCTCAGAACCTCCTGATATCCTCACTATGATCCCTTAAATATCTTTCCACTTCCCACAATATTAGGGTACAGAAAAGTAGTCATGTGAGCCCTGTCCACGCACTGGTGACTGCCGAGCACCATGCACAACGTACAATGATTAATTCCAAACACTCCTGTTCTGTCTGTTGTTGACCTCCAGGAAGGAGCCTGTTCTCAGAGGGCAGCATCAGAGTTATAGTTGGAAGAAGGTACTGAAGAACAACAGGTCCCTTCTTTGCATAGAGCTACTTTGGACATTTTCTTTCTTGAGGATATCTTGCTCAAGAAAGTGCATACATGGGAATCCTAAGGAAAAAAAAATATCAAAGTTTGAAGGCGAGTGGTATAAAATTAGCAAAGCTCAAGACAGCAAGTCAAGAAAGAATTTTCAAAACTTCTTAGGCTGAACATTCAGCTAGCAGCAAATCCCCTTGAGGAAGGACTTCATCTTCATCTCCAAGCCATATCTAATTGCCTCTTTGTCATCCACTGATTAAAACCAGCAGCAATTGGACTGTCTAGGTGCTCTGTATTTAATGAGGTTTAGATACTGGCTTGGGAGAGCAGTGTGGTTTTCCGAAGGCTAATAAGGTTGAACTTGGCATCGTCTATCACTAATCTGTGGCTTTATTCTTGGCTCCCGTTTCATGTTCTGCCACATTTAATTTACTGCTCTCTTGCTCCAGATGACACTGATGATGGTGAAAGTCAGCGAGGCAGTGGGGGTCGAGGAGGGGAGACTGTGCTTAATAAATGTAGTTCTTGTAGTCTGGTGTATTTCTGACCTTTATCTTTCAAATAACCTGTGTAAATTCAGACCAGTCAATAAATCCAGACAGATAGCTATGTTAGGGGAGACAATGAAATTAGGTGAGCAAATTCCAACAAAAGGTAAAATAAATGTGGTGGCCCAGTCTGCACCAACTGGATCTGCAGTGTGTTTCAGTGGCATCCTTGGGTGATGTTGAATGACCAGGACTGGTTGCTAATGGGAATGGATGGCCCATTTTCTGATGGGCATGGATGATGAATACTTGGTCTCAGAATTTATTTTCAGAAGAGAGAAGATAATGTGGAGACTATGGCCATCAAACTAATGTTGCAGGCATCTTCTCTGTAAAATGGGGCAGAAAAATGAATCCCTCACGTCTATGCGTCATGTCTCAGAGGCTCATAACAAAAGTTTAAGGCCCCCAAACATTTCTTTCATTCAAGGGAATTGTTTAATTCACCTGTCTTTCACCTTCACACTGTCTCTTGTCCTTGTCTTTTGTCTCTAGGGCTTCTTCCTCCAAGCCTAAATCTATGCTTTCCACAGAGTTTTTGACTTAGCAATCATCCCAATTTCATCATCTCCTGTGAACTGAATGAGGATTTCAGGTTCTTCCTCAGATTGTAAATAAGCCGTCCCTGGCTGAGTCAGTCCTGCTTCTTAATTGAGATAGACTCAGAACAGCACAAATGGAAGTAGTAAACAGGGTGCCCTTTGGGTCTGTCCGGCTCTCCACCTGTGTTGCCAGGAGCTGCTGTTCTAAGTCTATTAAAACTTGCTTCCAGGTTATTATTTTACACAGTTACAGACTTATTCATTAAGGCAGGATTTGCTACCATGAAAGAGGAGTATCTAAATCTCAGTGACAACACCATCCCTTATTTTTCATTCACATAAAGTATAAAAGGCAATGGCGGAAGAAAGTGGAAACCGCTCACAGTCCTATAGACTCTGCATTTCAACATGTGGCTCCTAAGGCTGTCTAGGGATTTCATAGATGCCAGCAGACAGGAAGAGAAAGAGACTCTCATGCTGTAAGAAAGCCTTACACACAAGCCCGGAAAGACAGATGAAGTTATGTAACTTCAACTGAGGAAAGGGATTCTGCTGAACTGTGTGTCAGGGAAGAATGGGGAGCCTCCCAGTGAGCAGGCAGCCAGGTGTGGACTCATGACCACTCCAGGAAAAGAGCGCTAGTCCAGCAGGTGGTCCTCCTAGTCTGGCTCTGTCACTATAATAACTATCTTTTCCATTTGATTAAACTCACCTTAAGATTGATTTTCATACTAATAATAAACTGCAAAGTCTGAATTCTAAGAAAACTTGTACAAATAAGATAAATATATATACTAACAGTCAAAACAGAAAGAAGCTGGATAAATAAGTACAAAAAGGTTATTCATTTTTTGTTGGTTGTTATTATTATTATTATTCCATATCTTTAAGTTGATCTTGGATGCTACTTCATACCTACTCAAAGCATTTGAATCACCCATTGGATTGTGTATTTCTATATCATTTGAGTCTGTAGAGTTTGAATGTGGTTTTAGCTTATCTTGACTTATTCCTGTTTTTTCTCCCCTCAGTTTAGTTACTCTAGAGAGGCAACATATCCATAAAATTGAGAGTAAGCTTCAGAATTTAAATATTCTCTAATCTGAGAAGAAGAACAAAGGCAACTATTTATTCAAATGATTTGTAATAAGAGAAAAGGGTATATGTTTTTCAAAATGTTATCTATTCCATCATCACATGTATATTATTCTTGTGAAATTTAATTCATAAAATGTATTCACTGCTTCTTCACTTTTAGAGACTCATTAAAACTTGCAATTTTTATAATACACCCATGACTTGACTACAACTGTACTCATTTCTAATCCTTTCCTTAAATTATCTCCTCTATGAAAATGACTCCCCTAATACACACATATTAACCACATCACTCTCATGGACTGCTGGACTGTTAAATATTCAATTGTTTAGTGATTGTTTTCAAGTGGAGAGCTCACAAACACTTCATGTTTAATATCCTAACCAAAAACCTGGATATTAATTGATTTATACAGTAATTAATTCCAAACATCCTCAGTATAATTTTCTGCTTTGGGCTAATAAGTAATAACTAGTATTAGGATTATCCTTCTGCCATAAAAACAACAGATGGAAAACCCCCAAATGACATGACTGTGATCTCAGGTAGAGAGGAAATAAGGAGATTGGCCTAAGAATATTGTAGTTTTACATTTGAAGGCATTTTCTGGACCACTGCTAAGAGCTGCCTCTGTACAGTTAGATCGACACAGAAAAAGGACCAGAAAAGCTAAAGTGGATGACATTTATGGGACACAGTACCTGGGAGGAGAAACATACATAACGGGATGCATAAATTTTCTTGTTGGTGTTTTTAAACATTTGGGTCCGTTTTAGTCTATACATGTACACATAGAAATTCCATGAGGTCAAACAGTTTCTGAGGAGCTACTAAGTATAAAATTCCCAGAAGCACATGGAGTTGGGAGATGCCTTAATTCTCTGCTTAGACAAGATATATGACATGGAACATTCTGAGCAATAAACAGAGGCTCAAATCTTCACTTATTAGTACTAAAGCTAATTAGACCTAAAGACTACTATAGATTTGCCTTAACAACACTTAAAAACAGGTTTAGCATCAATCAACCTGATGCAAAAATCACTTTCTTTCTGGTAAAACAAACTTGATCATTCTTTAAAGTAATACAACCAAACTGAACATTCAACATATCATTCACAGTGTCCAGTGACTAATGCAAATTTATTAAACATGATCAGATGCAACTAATTGTAAACCACAGCTAGGTAAAAATACATTCACTAGAAAGAGAGCCAGAAATGGGGGAGATTATGGGATTAGCAAATGAAAAGCTTAAAAGGTAATAATATAATAATATAAATATTATCTATATGTTTATGGATTTAAAAAATAAACATAATGTGAAAAGAGAGATTACTGAGAAATTAAATGTTTTTTTTTTTAAATTCAAAATACAGGTATGAGGTATACAGGATATTAGATGCTAAAATATAAATGTTACTGAAATAAAAGATACAGATTTTAATTTATTCAAAATAAAATACAGAATGGGAAACCAATAAGAAACTAAAAGGACCTTTACCGGTCTGTGGGATGACATCAAAGAATCTAGAATACATATAAAGTTCAAAAAAAGGATAGGAGGAAGCAAAAAAAAATTCAAAAAATAATGTTTGAAAACTATCAAATTTGATGAAAAAAAATCCCACAAAGGAAAGAAGCTTGACAATAAACATCTAACATAAATATAAAGCAATTCACAACAATGCATGTCATAATCAAATTACCAAAAATTCATTCTAAAGAGAAATTCTTGCCTACATTCAGAGAAAGATCTAACATTACAGAAGAACAAAAGTGATCACAATCTCAGACTTCTCAGAAGTTACACAAACAGGAAGACAATGGGAGAATATCCTAAAATGTTGGGAAAAAAGATCATTTAGCATTTGGTTTGGTAAAGATATTTCTCAAAAAATGAAAGGGAATGAAATATTTTTATATGAAGCAAGAAAATTTTTCAAATTTTTAAGACCTTTTATTTGGAAAGCAATAAAACACATCACTAGTGAAACTACTGAAAGAAGTGTTAAGCATTTTATATGGAAGAAAAATTATAGCAGAAGGAAACTTGCATCTACACACAGATAAGAAAAACATTGGAAGTGGTGCACATGTGGATGAACTTTTTAATTAATTTTGTTTTCTCCATGTTTACTTTTTTGAAAAATAATTGTATGTATTTGTAATAATAGCATTAAGTGGTAGGATTTGTAACATAAATAGTGCTCAATTTTATGTCAGATATAGCACAAAAATGGGGAACTATAAATATACTCTTGTAAGATTCTTATTCTTATACTCAAAAATGTTTAATAATGTTTAAAGGCAGCATTGTCATTGAAGAAAGAAAGATGGAAGCAAAGAAAGAAAGAAAGAAAGAGGGAGGGGAGTGTAAGGATGTGTACAGGGAGACACAAAATTGTAAAGGTAAGGAGGGAGAAAGGAAAAAAAAGATAGCAAGTATAATCAACAAATGGATAGTGGAATTATAGAGAGTTAGAAAAAACTTAAACACTCCAAAGAATATAAGAATAAAGAAAAAAATCAATGCAAAAAACAGATGAAACACAAATTAAAAATAGATTTAAACCCAATCAACTATGATATGTAATATTGTGACACATGTACATGAAATGTTTCTTTATTTGTGGCACACAAACACACACATGTAAAGTTTTGTAGTGTATTTGCATAAAATAAATTATATACAATTTAAATATATTAAATGCAAATGGTCTGTTCACTGCCACTTAAAAATTACTCTAATCACTTGTCAGGCTGAATACAAAAATGCCCAGTTCTGTGCTATGTACACAATATGCATTTTATTTTATTGTATTGTAAATTGACAAATTATAGTAGTATGTGTTTATAGGGCACAATGTGGCATTATTCATGAATACAATGTGGAATCATTAAATCCAACTAATTAAGATATCAATCACCTCAAATACTTACTTTTTATGGCGAGAACACTCAAAACATACTCTTGTAGTAATATTTAAATGTATAATACTCTATTATTTATTATATTCACCACACTATGCAATAGATTTTAAAGGCCCAGCTTATTCTTCCTGTCTCACTGAGGTTTTGTATGCTTTGGCCATATCCTCTCCATCCCCCATCCCCATCTTCTGGTAACAGCCATTCTATTCTCTGCTTCTATGAGTTTAGTTGTTTTAGATTTTACATAGACTAAAGGAAAAGAAAAGAGAGCCCAGCAAATGAACTGAAGAGACAATTCTTGGAAGAAGTACAAATAGCCAATGTTTTAGTCCATTACTCACTGCTGTGACCAAAAGACTTGAGCAATTTTAGAGGAGGAAAAACATTTATTTTACACTCATGGTTTCAGAGGTCTTGGTCCATAGATGACTGCCTCCATTGCTCTGAACCCAAGGTAAGGCAGAACATGATGGCAGAAGGGTGTGGAGGAGGAAAGCAGAGAGAGAACTTAACTCATCAGGGACAAAATATAAATGCCAAAGGCATGGTCCTAGTGATCCACTTCCTCCAGCCACTCCCTTCTTGCTTATATTTACTGTCTATATGAATGCATATCAGTAAATTAATTCACTGATTAAGTTAAAGGTATTATAATCCAATCATTTCACTTCTAAACTTTCTTGCATTGTCTTACTCATGAGCCTTTGGGGGACACCTCATTTCTAAACTATAATAGTGAATAATCATATGGAATTTTTTTTCAACATCTGTGACCATGAAGAAAATACAAATTTATACTGAGGTTCTATCTCATCCTGGAATGTAAATACATACATACATCCAAAATAGTAATGATGCAGGAAAAAAAACTTACATACTATTTAGTGGGCCTATAAGTTAGTACAACCACTATAGGTTCTTCAAAAAATAGAATTAGACTATCATATGATCCAACTGCGTTACTCCTCTGTAAATATCCAAAGGAAATAACATCAGGCATGCCTATGTTTATTGTGACGTAACTCACTGTAGCCATTATGGAATCAATCTCAGTGTTTGCAATGGATAAGTGGATACAGAAAAGGTCATACACAATGGATCACTAATAATCCATAAAGAAAAATTAAATGATTGCATTTGCAGTAAAATGGATGGAACTAGTGATCATCAAGTTAAACAAAATAAACCTAGTTCTTCTCTCAAGCTGGAAGCAAAAGAGTGGGACGCACAGTATGCTCATCTGTCTGGGGACTGTCCAAGGGACTAGTTTTTGTTTTTCCTGGCTCAGAACACTGATGGGAGGGTGGCATAATTGAACTTTCAATTTGAGTGCTAAAGCAGTGGTGGGTACTGCAATGCGTCAGAGCTGCAGGGGGACTCTAAACCTGTGGATTTCTTGAGACAAATGATTATTGCCTGAGCAAAATAATATAATGGCTAAAACTCTAAGATGATGGAGATGTGAGACACTTAGGAAAATTAAAACATCACAATGCAACTATGATTAGGAGGAGCTGGAATAAAAATAAATGCATAGGCCCAGGAAAGACATAGTCTGAGAAAATCTTTGAGAAGAATTTGAGCCCCCATGCTGGTCTAATTAGTGAAGGTCCCCCATGCACAGAACCAGCTCACAAAGACTAGCAGAGGTGATAGTTTTCTCAAATGCTTAGTTTTAGTAAAAGATCACAGGCATACAAAGAGACAGGAAAATGGGCCTAAACAACAAAATACATCTCTCCAGAAACTGATTCAAATGAGAAACACAGTCCTGTCCTATGGCTCATTTAACACAGATATTTTAAAAATATTTTAGGTACTAAATGTATATTTATTTATTTAATTTATATAATTGTATATGTTTAAGATGTACAGAATAACATTTTTTTTTTTTACTGAAGATTGAACCCAAGGGTGCTTAATCCCTGAGCCACATCCCCAGGTCTTTTTAACTTTTTGTCTTGAGAAAGGGTCTCATTAATTGCTTAGGACATTCCTAAGTTGCTGAGGCTGACTTTAAACTTGTGATCCTCCTGCCTCAGCCTCCTGAGTTGCTGTTATTACAGGCATGCACCATCATGCCTGGCAGATATACAACCCAACTTTTGATGCTCAGTGAAATAATTATTATAGTCAAACAAAATTTACATATTCATCACCTTTTATACTGACCTTTTTTGTTAACAACCTCTAAAATCTATTCACTTAATAAATTTTCAGTATATGGTATAATATTATCATGCATAGTCCACATGCAGTATATCTCCAGATTTGTTCATTCTATCTAATTTCAAATTTGTATCCTTTGACCTAATTCTCCCCATTTTCCTTTCTCAATCTCTGGCAATCATTGTTCTTCTCCCTATTTAATTATTTTTTTTTAAAGTATTGTAAGTAATAGTTGACATTGTGCAGTATCTTTCTTACTGTATCTCACTTATTTTAGTTCCTATAATGACTTCCAGCTTTATCCATGATGTTTCAAACCACATTATATCCCTTTTAAAAACTGGACAACATCCCATTGTATGTGTGTGTTTACATACATAACATAATTTATTTACCTGTTATTCATTTGTTAATGGCCTATTAGGTTGTTTCCATATATTTCTTTGGTCAATAATGCTTCAGTGAAGTAGGAATGCAGATTTCTCTAAAAAGTTCTTTAATTTCCTTTGTCTATCTATACCCAACAGAGTATTTGTTGGATTATATGGTAGTTATATTCCTAATTTTGGGGAGAACCTTCATACCGCTTTCTATAAGAGCCATTATGGAATCAATCTCGGTGTTTGCAATGGATGAATGGATAAAGAAAATTTGATACAAAATGGATATACCTATTCAACAAAAAATTTAAAAATAATTCTATTAAAATGACCAATGAGTTAAAAGAACATAAACAACTAAATAAAATCAAGAAAATAATATAGGAACAAAATGAGAATATCAACAATAATAGAGATATTTAAAAATAATCAAATTCTAGAACTGAAAATTATAACAATGAAAGTGAAGAATTTTACTAAAGAATTCAACAGCAGACTTTAATAGAAGAAAAAAATAAATGCAATTGAAGATAGGTCATGTGATATGATTAAATATGAGAAGTTAAAGGAATAAAAAAAAAGTGAATGGATGTGGCTGTGTCCCCATAGTATACTGTTTTTAAGTGCTTTGGGTATAGATCAAGGAGAGGGATAGCTGGGTCAAAGGGTGATTCCATTCCCAGTTTACAGGGACACAGTCACATCAATGTTTATAGCAGCACAATTCACAATTCACAATAGCTAAACTGTAGAACCAATCTACATGCCCCTCAGGAGATGACTGGATAAAGGAAATGGTATATATATATATATATATATATATATATATATATATATATATATACAATATTCCATTGTGTATATATATATATACAATGGAATATTATTCAGTATTAAAAGAGAATAAAATCATTGCATTTGCAGGTAAATGGATGGAGTTGGAGAATATAATGCTAAGTGAAGTTAGCCAATCCCAAAAAAACAAATGCCAGATGTTTTCACTGACATAAGGATGCTGATTCATAATGTGGCTGGTGGAGGGCAGGGCATGAGAAGATTAGATGAATTCTAGATAGGGCAAAGGGGAGGGAGTGGGAGGGAGGGGCATGGTGGTAGGGAAGATGGTGGAATGAGTTGGATATCTTTAACCTGAGAACATGTATAAAGACACGAATGGTGAGACTCTACTTTCTGTACAACCAGAGATGTGAAAAATTGTGCTCTATATGTGTAATATGAATCGGAATACATTCTGCTGCCATATATAAAAAATTTTTTAAAAGTAAA
Organism: Urocitellus parryii; assembly: GCF_045843805.1. NCBI lineage: Eukaryota > Metazoa > Chordata > Mammalia > Rodentia > Sciuridae > Urocitellus > Urocitellus parryii. The sequence continues at coordinate 187,637,156 of NC_135531.1, read as the reverse complement.
AAAAAAAGTGAATGGAGCCTAAAGAAAGATTCTGTGGAACATCATAAAGAGGACCAACTCATGCCTTGGGAGAGTCTGACAAAAGGAAAGAGGAAAGTGGCATAAAGAATATCAGAAGAAATAATGGATGAAAACTATACATTTAATGTGTAAGGTGTATAAGAAGTCTGCATATAAATATCTCTATAAATTTTAAATATAATAAACTCAAAGATATTCACAAAAGATATAATCATACTTCGAAAAGACAAAGAGAGAAACTTGAAAGCAATAAGCCAGAAGAAAATTATGTGATTCTCAATAAAATTAACTGCCAATTTCTCATCAGAGACCCTGGATACCAGAAAACAATGGGATAAATAACATATGTTACAGCTGGAAGAATAAATCATTCAGCTAAGATTTTATATCTGAAAAAAAGTTCATTTGTCATTTTTCTTTTCCTTTGTTGTATATTTTTATTATAGTTATCCTAGTACAGTAGTATCAAATAATGACTTTGATTTATATTTTGAGCATCTTTTCATATGCTCATTGACTGAATATATATATATATATATATATATATATATATATACTCATTAGAGAAATATTGACTTATGTCCTTTGCCCATTACATTGTTGGTGAAGTAGTAAAATTAGGGAGCCACTCTGGATAGCTTTACCTTTTTTTTTTTTTTTTTTTTTTTTTTTTTACAAAACGAACCTCTAATTAATCTTAGAATCCAGCAACTCCACACTTGGGAAACAAGTCAAGAGAAATAAACACTCATATTCTCCCAAAAGAAAACATGAATTAGCATTTCCAGAGATCATGAAGTAGGTGGGTTAGGAGAAGTGTGCCAGAGGTGGTTATTAAAGGACTGCATGTTGGATCTTTGTGGTTTTGAAGCGGTTTAGTATCATGACTATGATAGTTGATAAGTGAAATTACACAACTGAAACTTAAATAGATGTTAAGACATACACAAATAAATGTAAGTAAAAATGGGGAAATAAGAATAATATAGGTAGATTGTAGTAATGTCAGTATTCTGATTGTGATAGTATACCATAGTATGGCAAAATGTTACCATTGGGGAAATTTGGACAAATTGTATATATAGAACTCTTTTTGTATTATTTCTTCCAACTGTATTCACTTCTATTAGTTATCACAAAATAAATAGCATTAGCCAGTAAATAAATAAACACCTGCTTTTCTAAGGAAGCATTTCAGAAAATGATATGGAACGGTATATAATTGAAGAAAAATATTCTCAATACAGATAAGTGACAAAAGACAAGTTCCAGAATATATAAAAGATTTTGTGATTCCATAGTAAGGGACAACTGCCTCACTAAAACAAAGGGCTTATATTCAGATGAAAAGCTTGTCTCCAGGACTACTCATGTAAAGAATGCAAATTAAAATCACCATAAAAGACCACTTTATATCCTCTAAAACTGAAAAGATGGGCAATATTATATTGGACCACTATATAATAGGTAAGATTATAAAGCAAATGGAACTCTCATTCATTTCCAGTTAATAGTAAAATGGTACAGCCATCTCGGGAAACTAGTTATTTGGCAGATGTTATAATGCTAAATATACAACTACCATATTATCTAGCAATTACATTCCTACAAGAGAAATAAAATGTGCCCACATGAAAAGACTTCTATGGTAATGTTTTTAACAACTTAAGTTTTAGTAGGAAAAAAAAACCTGAAAACAATCCAAAATTCCTCAACAGATGAACAGATAAAGTAATTATGATATATTCATATAATAGAATATTATGTAGCAATAATAAGGAATGTTGGTGTACACAAATTGTGGTTGAATCTCAAAAATATGCTGAGTTAGAGTCCAGATGCAAAGGAGAATATACTGAATGATTTCATTCATATGAGTCTCTGAAAAGCTAAATCTAAATGATTCTGGGAGAGTGGATTTCTGGCTGTGCTCAGGCTGGAAGGGGTAGGGTACTTTTGCACTGGCAAAAGGCACAAGGGCATTTTTCAAGGAAATGAAAATACGTTGTATCTCTATGGCCGTGGTGCTTATAGAGATGTGTCAAAGGTCATCACACTGTACTCTTTTAACAGATGCATTTTGTTTTGCATAATTTATGCCTTCATACACTTGGCCTTTCCAATCTTTAGGTTCCTCATTTGAGAATTCAGCTTACCACAGGTTGAAAACATAATTAGGTCTACAATGGTTACAACTGCAATAAACATGTACAAACATTTGTTTCTTGTCATTATTCCCTAAGTAATAGAGTCGAACAACTATTTACATAGCATTTACATTGTATTAGACATTATAAGTAATCTAAATAGAATTTAAAGTGCATGAGAGGATATAGCTCAGTTGGTAGAGTGCTTGCCTTGCATGCACAAGGTTCTGGGTTCAGTCCCCAGCACCAGGAAAAAAAAAAAAAAGATAAAGTGCATGAGAGGATGTTCATAGTCTATGTGCAGCTATTATCACATTTTTTATAAGGGACTTGAGCATCAATGGATTTTGGTAGTCACTGGGGGGTTTTCCAAAGGGATATTGAGGGACAGCTGTAAGGTAAATTCAAATTAAAGGTAACTATTTGAAGAAAAAGAAAAAAATGTAAAAATTTCCACATAACTATGGGGGAAAGGGAAAAATTAGTAATACTGTCATTTTAGTAGAAAGGAGAAAAAAGTTCTTATGAGGATACAGCTTAGATTCTATTCTACTGCTTCCTAACTTGTATGGACCACTGTAATACATCTAACTCAGTTTCTTGACCTGCTTTTCTATGGGCTTGGTAATCACAACCAATCACAAAGTGTCAATTAAAGATTGAATGGAACTATGAATATAAAATGCTTGATTCAGGGTGTGAAATATGTAAATTATTCAATAATCATCACATTTTTGCCAGCATTACAAAATTGAGAATAATATATTTTAACATGCTTCCCTTTAATTCTCTCAGGGTACCGTGCTAACATGCTTCTTAGTACTTAACCCAGGTTTTGACTTAGCATTAACATGCAGAGAGCATGTTAATTTGTTTAATTTCTCAGTTCTCCATAGCACCACCAGGCCAATGACAGGTATGCATTGTCCCTTGTCGAACATGTGTGTACACGCTCCAGGAGCATAGGAAAGAGAGACTGCACTCTTCTTCTCTCTGAGAAACATCCATTTTCAGTCTCTCTCATGTGTACTTATCTCATTTTTACTATGGAGTAAAAGACCTTGTCCCCTAGAAACTTTGCCTTTGGGGGAGCATAAGCTCTCTGGGCTTCTGGGGAAAGAAGGTGCCTTTTGACAGTCTGCAGTTTAGGCTGGGTATAAAGAAGACCTCTAATGTGTAGGACAGATGGGTGGGGGAGGGGTACCGCTGGGCATGGAGGGAACTGTGCTGGAATATTATTGAACTTTGCAGACTCACTTTCAGATGTCAGATGTCAGATGTCCCCTCATATTGCCTAAACATTTTGCTACTGCCTCTGCCTCTGACCATACCCCCTCACGCCTGCATGCACACACTTTTCATAAAATCTCTCTTAAGCCTTTCTTTGAAATATTTATATATGTTATTCCAGCCAAGAACCTATAAATGTGACATATGGAGGTCCTTATAATTTGGGGTCAGTCTGTATGACCCCTACTTTTATTGATGGAGAAACTGCCTGAGCAAGGTTACAAATGTTTCACTTCATACAACTGAATAGGAAGAGAACCAGGGCAAGGTCCCTGAACTTACAATATACTTTCAACTGATAAATTATGCCTTTTTCCTTTTTCTTTTGGCTAATCATCATCTTTTATATCTGAATGGTGTAAGTTATATGACCCAAGATAGGTCCAAATTCAATTCTTTTATCTCCCCAAATTAATATTGTCCACATTTGCTAAATCTATAGATGTTACATGCCAAAAGATATTTCCTAAATATTGATGAATACTTGCAAGAATGATGTTCCATTTTGCTCATATTGGCAGGAACATTTTAATTTGCTTTTTGAGTTTAGCCCTCTCCAAAAGCATCTTCTGTCACTCTGACAAATAAAATCTTGTTTTAACATGTCTTAACACGTAAAGTTTATTTTTAAATATTTTTTTAGTTGTAATTGGACACATTGCTCTTATTTATTTTTATGTGGTGCTGAGGATTGAACCCAGTGCCTCACAGGTGGGAGGTAAACGCTCTACCGCTGAGCCCCAGCCCCAACATTTAAAGTTTTGTCTCTTTTCCAAAAGGAACAGCCATGGCTACACACATATGTGCCCTAATTAATTATTATTTTATTTTCCCCTGAATTCATAACACCTGCCTAGCAGCAGGCTTGGCTCTGATGGAAGACAGCATGATTGCAGAGAATTAGCTTTATTACACTTGGATCAAACAAAACAGGCTTGAAAAGGTAATTGACGTCTACAGAAAGCAGAACTGTATATTTTTCACTATCCTCCAGAGATTAACCAATAAAATTTTTGTTCTGCACAATAGTTGGGAAATGGCAGGCCAGCACCTCATCCCAGCCTGGTGTCTGGAGGACCCTTTCTCCTGAGAGAGCAGTAATTAAAATCCCCGGTCAGGTGGGTACAGGTGAGCAGGAGCAATGGGATTAGGGATCCCTGTAATTTGGGAGATCATCAAAATAAACAGTGATTTTTATTTAAATGAGCCAAATTACCCTAACAAGCTGTTTTTCAATTTCAGCAGTGTTTGAAATTTTATCTTCTTAACTCCATCCAAGGTATTGCATTCTGCCACTGGAAAGAATTATTAGCAATAGAAGCACCATTCTAGTTAGTCTCCGTTCAACCCCAAACTTTAATAGAAATAACCTGTCGGCTTTGATTGAGTGTGATATCACTATGGGAGCCTTGAATTTAAACTGGGGGATAAAGAAAATTGCATAGTGTGTAAAGCCAGTTTGACTAAAATGGAAATTTTGCCACAGTCCCATCTGGCTGTCAAAAGGCCACTTCTAATACTTTCAAAGAGCAATTTACCTTCACAGCAAAAAAAAAAAAAAAAAAAAAAAAGAAAAAAGAAAAAAACCCACAAAAACAGAAACTGAAAATGCAAAAATATCCCCAACTACACTAAACCAAATAAAACCTGTATCTCCTTTTGCAGCGTTTGAATTTCTTTTCTCCTGTTGTTTCTTAAGAGGCTGGGAGTGTATACAGTTCACCAAACTTTTCCGTAAGGCTCAGCTCCCCTTTGTAAGGAAACTCTTTCTTGGATTTTAAGTCTTCTGAAAAACGAGAGAGCATTCCCAAATAGAAACTTCTACATCATATATCAGATATTTCAATTCAAATACATTCCCCACTTGCTTCAAGACTTGGATAGAAGAGAATTTGACATTTGCCACAGGCACTTAGCAAAACAAACAAAGGCCACGAGTCCTTGGATGCCTATAGGTGGTAGCCCTTGTCTGCTGGTGGTTTCTATGGCCATTTACATCCAGAGCTGAAAATTTGTCATATATTTCTTGGGGGAAATTTTGCTAAAATTTATTCTGCAGAACCTAAAGAGAAATGCCATTTTGGTAGCCATTACATAAGAATGTGAGTGAGTGCTAAGATTCTGGTGCCTGTGCCTTGGGACTCCAGGGTCCAATGAAAGGAATAGGGCTATTCTATTGATGTCAGAAGGATTTTTTTTTTTCCAGGGCAAGTACCAGGGATTTAACTCAGAGCCACATCCCCAGCCCTATTTTGTATTTTATTTAGAGACAGGGTCTCACTGAGTTGCTTAGTACCTCACCATTGCTGAGGCTGGCTTTGAACTCGGGATCCTCCTATCTCAGCCTCCTGAGCCTCTGGGATTACAGGTATGCACAACTGTGACTGGCAATAGAAAGAGTTTTAAAAAAGACATTTGCTCCACTGTCTGATTGGATGCTCTTTGATACCCTGTTTTAATGTTCATTAAATATCCATACAGATGTACGGTGAAGCACACACAGGTGATGTGAAAGTCATACTGCTGAAACAGGATGTTTGCCTTCTTTTTTTCAGAAAGAGAAGTACCACAAGATCTCACTCAGATGTAAAATATAAAAAAATATTGATCTCAAGGAAGATGAGCATAGAATAGTGGTTTCCAGAGGTCGGGGAGAAGCAGGGACTGAAGGGATGGGGGGGAGAATGATCAATGGGTCCTAAATTACAGTTAGGAGCAAGAAGCTACTGCTCAGCTACTACAGGTAACAATTAAGTACTGTACATCTTACAGAAGTTAGAAGACGATTGAATGTTGTCACCATGAAGAAATGCATAGTAATTAAAGAGACAGATATGAGTAATCTGATTTAGACATTACACTATATAGAAATATTACATGGCTATGTGATTCCCCATTCTTATGTACAGATTTTAGGTTTTATATATCAGTTTAAAATTAAAAATAAAATGTTCTCCCAGACTCAATGAATCAGAGGAAACAAATGGCTTTGTTTGGGAAGGGAAGAGTGAAACTATGAATTCTATATGGACAACTTCTTTTAAGAAATTGGGTTGGCCAGTTAAAGGAAACAGAGGTTCTATCTATGTCTATATGTGGTCATATCTGTGTGATCAGAAACACACACTTTTGTTACCATTGCCTCATTTTATGCTGAAAATCAATACAGAGTGTGAGAAGAATCATTGAAGGATTTGTCTCTCAATCCTCCCGGACTGGGCATTATCTTAATGTATCCTGGTCAAGATAGAGAGATAGGCAGATGATAGAGAGAGATGTTGTTAGACTAACTTGAAAGCTTGCATTATTATATATCTACTCTAAAGGTAAGAAAATTGATGCTTTGATGCTTATAAGAATAAGCGACTTGCTCAAGATAATCAGTTGATCAGCAAGAATCTGTGCTATATCTGTGATTCCATTTATTTTGTAGTTCATACTGTTTGTCTATGGCTGACCTGCCCTCCTTTCCTTGGCTCTCTCCTTCCAAAAAGTATCTGCCATTTTCATACAAGGTGCCTTCCAGTAGCCAGAAGTTCTGAATAGAATTCCAACATGCCCACAATGTCCATTTTTATTCTCTTACCATTTCTTACCTCCCTGTCAAAACTTACATGGCCTGAAGCTTCATTCTTACAAGGCCATCATCTCCAGTGTTCAGTGTCAGACATAATTTTTATATTAGCACAACTGAGCTAAAGTGCTAATGGCTGAAAATAATAAAGCGTATCAAATTATTTCCTAAATTTATTTTCCCAGACATTTCTGTAATTATTCCATTATGCTGCAAGCCATTGATTTCTTGACTTCTACCTTGTTAGCTCTTAGGATAAAGCTCATGTTTCTGACTTACACTATTGTTTCTTTTTTTTTTTCTCAGCCAGCATATACTCCACCATAGGCTTCTTTACTACATTCTACTCTCTGTCTTAGTTCTTCCCATATCTGTGTGGGGCGACTGTACTATACATAGAATATACTCAGTCTTTTGAAAAGATAAAGCTATCCAAAACTATTCATACAATGAAATGTTTGTTATCATTTTTAATTGACAAACCATAATTGTACATATTTATGGGTACAATGTAATATTTCTATACATATACACAATGTATAATGATCAAGTCAAAGAAATTAATGTATCTGAAGCCTCATTTATCATTTCCTTATGTTATATACAATTGGAATCTTTGGTTCTAGTTCTTCTAAAATATACAAGAAATTATTGCTAACTATAGTTGCTCTATTGTGCCACAGAACACATGTAGAACTTTTTTCTCCTAGCTAACTGTATTTTTGTTACCAGTAATCATCCTCTCTTTATCCATTTCTTCTCCCTGTTCTTCAGAATCTCTGATAATTCCTCTTATACTCTCAGCTTCTTTGAAATAAACTCTTTTGGCTCCTACATCTGAGTGAGAATATCAGTATTTGTCTTTCTCTATCTGGCTTATTCACTTATTCACATAACATAATGTCTTCTTGTTCAATCCATGTTGCTGCAAATGACAGGATTTCATTATGATTATTCTATGTATTATTATATTCTTGAACACAAAAGAACAAAGGAATAGGACAGAACTTTTTCAAGAGCATGGAGGAGCAAAGCACCATGAAGTGTTTGGGAATCATAAGCAGTATGGTCTTGCTGAAGAACAGAATTCAAAGTGTGGATGATTTAGCTATGATTAAGATGCAAAGCTGAGGCAGTTTCCCTGGATGAACTGATGAAGAGCAATGATACAGCTTGTGCAAACACACTTTCCCTTTTAGGAAATGAGAAATGGAAGTACCTGAAAGGGCCCACAGTTAGTAGGGGTTGGAAGTGCAGGCCATGATGTCAAAAAGCAGCATTGGTATCCCAGAAATGTATTGTCCCAGCTCTGTGCTTTGGATAAGCTTCTTAATCTCCCAAAGCCTAAATTTTATAAAACAATGGAATAAGTGTGTCTGCTTCATCCATTTGTCATGAGGATAAAATAGATCTAAAAACACTGTGTTAATATTACCATCATCATTGTATTTTTTTTTACTATGACTGCATTTGATCAAGCAGAGGATAATTTAAAAAGAGAGCAAGACACAAAAACCAACTCATTAAAGATCTATTGCAGTATTTCAGATGAGAGATGGTAAGAACTTAAATAGAGCCTAGGATAATAGGAGAGAAATAGTGAGGGGGAGCTGAAATAAGAAATAGGAAGTAAAATCAATTTTGGTTAATGAATATATAGAGAGAAGAGTGGGAGATGACTTTCCCATGTATGGTTTAGAAGAACAAGAGAAAATGATGTTGCCATGTCAAATAAATAAGAATGAAGGGAAAACAAATTTGGTTTTAAATGCCTTGTATGAAGTCTTCATAATAATGACAACATCCAACATTTTATGAAGAGCTTACCCCATGCCACACACAGGTCCAAACACTTCATACCTACAGGTTGAGCACCCCATATCCAAAATGTTTCAGACAACATTTTTCAGATTTTAATTTCTTTAAGATTTTAGAATATTTGCATATACATAATGAGATATCTTAGGATGAGATCTAAATTTAAAGGCAAATGTATTTAGGTTTCATATACACCTTATACACATAAACTGAAGGTAATTTTTTATGATAATTGTATTGCCCTTCTGCTTTGACTGTCACCCATCACATAAGGTCAGGTGTAAAATTTTCCATTTGTAGCATCCTGTTAGCATTAAAATGTTTTGAATTTTGGGACATTTCAGATTTTCAGATTATGAATGCTTAACCTCACACAATAACAAGAACATTATCCTTTAAAGAGGAAATAGAGAGTAGAAATAGAGACTAGAACAATAGTTACTAGGGGCTACGTGCAAAAAAGGATTAATAACATTTCAGTTTTGCAAAACTTAGTTCTAAAGATTTGCTATACAGCACAGTGCCTATAGACAACAGTAGTGTATTTTGCACAAGCAAACAAAGCACCCACTTACGTTCTTTCATATAATTCTTACGAAACCTAATGTTGTTAAAATTATGGTTATTTGTTTTACATTCAGGAGTATCAAGTATTTAAGAGATTACTACAAAGAAATTCATTAGGAAGCTGAAGTGTTAGGTGTCTTCATTTTTGCTAAGTCATATGACCACGAGGAGTTCTAGCGAGTTCCAGGTATGAAGAAGCCAGGCTGCTCTCAGGGAACATTCCTATGTGAGCATTTATCAAGGAAAAAAAAAAAGATTTAGGCTGCTAGAATAACAGTACTTACTTTTGTATTTGTATTCTTTTTATTTGAAGATGGATCCTCAAAATGGTATGAACCTTTAGTTGCCCAAACCTGGTTCTAATTCTGCATTGCTGAACTTTCCTTAAATAACAAAAGGGGGGAGTGATTGCAGTGTATTTAATCCCAGATTCTGGGATCCTCTCTGTGTGTCAGAAGCTGAAATTGCAGTGGCCTCCCCAGAGGTCCAGGTGAGCAGTGCCTTCCTTCCTCTCCCTGTTCCTTTGGATCACACCCAGTACATTTTGATTCCCAGTACATTTATATAAATATTATATGTATATATTTATGTGTCTGTCTATCTATCTATCTATCTTTCTATCTAAACTGTATAGCAAACTCCTTTGATACTTTGTCCTTCCATCTTTGTCTCATTTCTTGAGTTCACCTGGAAGAGATCAAGAGTCAAGGAATGTGCCCCATCTTTACCTTTCTGAAAACATTTGCTATCTCAGGTACTTAGTGCAGAGAGGGTAAACCTCAAAGCATGGGAAGACTTTCTTGTACTATCAGTAGGTGGCCTTCTGGAATTTTCACAGGATTTTTATTTTAGAATTGTAAGGTGAGTTTATGATCTAAGGTGATAGAGAAGGCCTAAGCCCTCCTCCCACCAAGATGGGAAAGAGCAGATTCATCTGCTTTTGATTTTGCTGTTAATGGTCTTCAAGTAGAAGCTGCTCTCAATTCCCACCATGTATTCATTCATTTGACAAGTACGTTCCCAACACTGACTTAGATTCTGGGGACAAAACTGAAAAAAAGAATTATCTTCCTGCCCTCAATGAGCTAAGCACAGAGAAGCCAGGATTTCCTAGCAATGATGGTATGATTCTTTACGATTGTAAGTGCCCTGAATTATTTTATGCTGGTCCCTTAAATGAGGCTCATCACAGATAAATTGATCAATTATTTTTACTTGGCAAGGTACCCTTGCTCTCTGGAATAAATTTGTTCCAGGAAATTTGTCTAGAGAGTGAATTTGGCCTTTTAAAAAAATCTGATGACATTCGATATAAAATCGGACACATTTCCTGATGGAAAAGCCCTTTGGTTTAAGTTGAAAACTTTTTAGCACATACACCATGAGTGGCAAAAGAAAGAAAGACTAGAAGAATGTGGAGTGCCTTTGGTTTGTGGGGTGTACATTATGGTTCGCCTACCTTGACAACATTTGGGGAATTTCCTTAAAATGTGCTTTTCATGATAACTTTTTTCTACCCCCCTTTACTTCTAATGTCCATCCCCTGCACTTGTTTTTTCACCTCTAACCAGGAATTTTTATACCTTCCAACTTGCTTGTTTCCTATATCTCTGTGGGATACAGAGCTAGAACTATCATAGCGTCCTTTGCCAGATGTCCTGATAGTATGTCTAGAACAATATTTGGTGAATTGAAGACTTTCATTCTTTTTGAAGTGGAAGTAAGTTTGAAGTGGAAGTTTAAATGCCTCTAAAGTGATTGCTGGAGCTGTTCCCACTGATAGCTACCCTTTCTGGAACCACGTTAGTGGAGGTGGAAGTACCTTGTCCATCTGGCACCTAATCCATGAGTTTCCCCTCCATCTGCCCAAGTATACACTAATCCCTTAGAGGGCAGACCCCATATCTCCCTTCCTTTTATATTTCCCATAGTGCTTGCTTTTATGATGTACACAGGAAATAAATAGGTCTGCATCGATTCCTTGTTGACAGTCACACTGAATGTAGCATGAGTCACACACTTACTGACAGGGCTGCGTTGTTCCAATGTCTTGAAGTAAGTGCACTGAAGATGGGGGCTATACCAACTCCTCCCCAAGCTACCCCTCTCTGCACTCTGTCAGGTGTTCAGTGGGTGACCAATGAGCACAGGATGAATGAGCGAGTTAATTCCCATTTATATGGTATATGTTGGAAACTCAACCCCTGTGTTCATGTTAATGGCATTAAGAGATGGGGATTTTTCTTACAGTTAGTTGAGGTCATGAGGGTGGAGCTCACATAATGACATTATTGGCTTTATAAAAAGAAGAAGAGAAACGTGATCTGGTGCATTTGCTCCGTCACTGCCATGTTATCATGCAGCAAGAAGGCATACGCAGGTACCATGCTCTGGAACTTCCCTGACTCTAGAATGATAAGCGAAAACAACTTCTATTCTTTTTTTCCCCTTTTTTTATTGATTTATTTTTTTAGATACACAACAGTGGAATGTATTGCAATTCTTATTATACATATAGAGCACATTTTTTCATATCTTTGTATAAAGTATGTTTACGCCAATTCATGTCTTTATACGTGTACTTGTGGTTTTTTACATTACAATTGTTATTACAGATATTTACCACAATTTTTCATATCTCTGTTGACATATAAAGTAAGTTGACTCAAGCTTGTGATATTCAGTTATAGCAACAAAAAAACAGACTTGGCCACCGTCTATCTTTATTTGTATAGTGACTTGGATTTGAGGTTACCTCTGCAACTATTTGTGTTGATACTGACAGGCTTTGCTCACAAGGAGTATGGGAGACGCATGCTCTCTCACCCTCCTCTCTGCTGTGCCCAGCTATCTCTGACATGTCCTGAAGAACAATCTCAGAAGTCACATCTTCCTTGAAACTTTTCCTGACTCTTGGTGGCCCCCCTTTTTTTTTATTCACACAAATCTTGGCACCAATTTCTGTTGCGTTCATTCTTTTTAGGAGCACATAGCTACCCCCAGTGCTGCATGGGATTCCATGACACTTAGCAAATTGTTTGTGTCCGTTAGCTCAGAGTCCCTCTCCCTACACTGTATCGGTGGATAGGACCAAGTTAGGAGGAGGATGGACTCCATTACAATACTGTTCCCACATTCCAGCTTCCTGGGCATTTTCCCTGAGCTATAATTCATGTAGAGGAGTTTTATCATGCATTCTACATTAGCCTTTTCTAGGTTAAAATTATTAAAATATGCTCCTGTCTAAAGTCATGCATCTTTAGTGGCACAGACTTAATTTCTCTGGTTTGAGGGACTAAAGGTTAAAATTATATTGATTTTTTGGAAATTCCTGACTTGCGTCCTCCAGCTGACTAATAGCAACCCAACACCATCTTGGGACACTCTGGTTTGTCTAAGCCACCTGAGATGAGTCCTGCATTCCTGGGGCATGGCTCCTTGCCAGTCCCATGATCCTCGTGTCGGGTCTCCCTATCATCAGTTCTGCTGGCTCTGCCACAGAGACCATTGCTTCCCCACCCAGGGAGCACCCTTGTGTCCAGGTGTCATGTGGAGCCATCCTGGCTAATTGCCTGGTGCCCAGGCCCTGTTGTATTCCTGGTGAGTTGGGAAGCTGCTCTTTGATGTCCTTCTGTATCACACTTCATCGTCCAGGCCCTGGATAAACTGCACATGAACTCTGTGCCTCAGATATCTCTTTATGAAAAATACTTTGTTGGTTTTTATTGCTCATCTTCCCTCTCCGAATTTAAGCCCTGTGACTGGGACTGAACTCAGGAGACAGAGGCTATGAAGTTTTCCCTTCAGGCCTCACCTGTCTCTCAGGTGCTTATGAGCATCAGTCACCTCACCTCAAGACCTGTTTATGTTGTGCAATACAGTGCTGGAAGGCTACGTGTGCCTGGATCCTCTGATAGAACTTGACTCCGAATCCTAGATTTAACTTGTTTGGGATAAAATTTGTGCCATGGTAACCATGGGAAATGAAGTAAAGAAGTTAAAATACAAAATGGTCAGTATTATGGAGTGAAAATTATGGCACAGCTTACTGGTCTAGTGTGTGGTATTGGGGCAGATGAGTTAGCTGTAGAAAGTGAAATGGCAGTATGGAATCAGAACAGCAGATCTGGGCACAGACAGTCGGGGGTTGGGTCCCAGCCTCTCCATTGTCCAACTGTGTGACCTTGAGCAAGTATTATAACTATCTGAACCTCCAAAATCCTTACCCAAAATGAGGACAACAATACTCAACTCTTCACATTCTGATAATTAGACCCAATGAACTTACAGCTTCTGGCACATAATATACACTCAATTAACATCCTAATTCCCTCTTCCTTCCTTTTGAGACCTTTTGTAATCTAGTGGGAGAGACAAAACAATAAAATATAAAAATCTTACTAACTAGCATTACAGGAAACTGCCAATAAAATATAGGAAGATGTTCTCCCCCAATCACCTAGAGGTCTAAAATACTCATTTACTGCTGAAATCTGATTTAGGAGAGGTTTTTTTTTTTTTTTTTTTTTTTTTTTTTTTTTAGAGTTCCTAATAGCTCTCATCATTTCAAAATTCCATGATTTCTATAGAAAATTGTGTTACAGTGTTCTTTTCATTAGCCTCCTGGACTTCCACAGTAGCAAGAGTCCTTTCTAGAACCATTTGCCTTTTGCATCATTTGCAAGGGTGGGCTTGAAATGAAACGATGCCACAAATTACGGCTGTGCCCTGCGTTGCCCAGGCGTGACATAGAGTCCAGCCAGGCTCCTCTGTATTCCACTATGACTAATATGATTATTTGGTCTCCAGTTTGTGATTCATGTAGAAAGGGGAAGTAGAAAGGTTCTGCACAGATTTATTAAAATGCCTTGGGAAGCTCTAGTCGGAGGCATCAGAAAATCCTATTTTAAGGGACTAAAGACTAAGAAAGATGTCCTTTTGTACTTTATGGCACATGATACTACTTTTTTTCCTGTTTTTAGAAACTTATAATGACATTTCCTTCCCAGAAATCCATCACCTGTTTGATCATTTATTCTCTGTGTAACAGGAGTGAAGAATCTTCTAAATGCTGTAAAAATTGCTCAATTTTCGCTGAGTTTCACCCAGAATGATTTATTTCCTTTCTTTCTTTTAAACCGACTTTTTCTTTTCTTAATTACTGGTCTGTCATGTACCTCATCGAGCATCTACAAAAGATGAAAAAAGAAAGCTGAGAGGTATTGATTGTTTCTGGGCTTGGGATCATTAGGTCAATGTTGGACAAGATAGGGGAAGTGGACCCATGTCAGAAGGTTTGAGTTGTCAAGATTGACAACTGCAAAGAATCACATTCTCCTGTGTGAGAGAGCTGGTAAGTAGTGCAGTGAAGAAAAGACAAAGGCTAGAGAGAGAAAAATACATGGAAATTTGTTTCCCTGGAGTCAAATCTTCTGTCTGTCCTTGGGCAGGACCCTTAAATGATTTCTTCTGTAGCTTATGCAAAATAAGAAATATTTTAATGGATATGAGAAATAATATATGTAGATTGCTCAAATGCCCAGAAAAGAGTATAGACCCCTTCCAATTAATCATGACAATGTAAATTTCACTGGCACATGAAAGCCAATGCACTCCAATGAGACCAGTGAACAGGGTTGTTGAACTTGACTCTGAGTCTAGTAGACACCACATCCACATCATAGTGGAACATATTAGAATGTAATGTCTATAAACCTTTATCATTTTTATCATTTCTTATCTTGGGACTGTGAGGAGAGGCAACCAACTACATGCTCCACAAGTCTTTATGCTATCTAGCTGGGTAGGTCTCAAATGCAAAGCCTCAATTGCTCTTTACCTGGGGCATCTCTCAGGATTATGATTCCAGTGAACGACTTTGAGTATGAGGTAATGTCTTGGTAAAGACAGATCAGGTTTTCTTACTGCTTGCTATAAAATAGTAGGTTCCCTAAGCCCAGTGTTCCTCAACTATGACATAATCTCCTGTGTGCTCAGCATCCACTTAGCCATGCAGAGACATGTGGATAAGGGCAAATAATGCAAACCGTGCTGCTAGCTGAGCAGTGAATAATAAAGGTCTCAGTCTCTGTCTCAGGAGTCTTGAGTGTTGCTAGCATCTACGACACAGAAATGGGCCAATTTAGAAATTAGGGAAAATAAAACCTTAGGCCTCACAATGCCCTAAGCCAAATTATTATATTCCTCAAGTTTTCGATTTGCTCATCAGTAGATGGTAGTAGTAGTGTGGTTGTAATATTGTTGTGACCAAGAAGTTGTTAAATGTTAAGGATCTGGGCAAGTTCCTGTCGAGTGGTTGGTTCCTTTCAATGCCCCCAAATTATGTGGATGTTACTGAACCATTATTACAATATGGTAAAGAATCACACAATTTGACACAGCTTTAATTATTTCTCTTCCTTTTCCTCCTCATCCCTCCTCCTCCTCCTCCTTCTTCAACCAATGAGGTTTTATTCTTTTATTAACAAGTCATTAAATAATGTCATCATATTTAAATTTATTTTTAAATTAATTAATTAATTAATTAAAATTAGTTATATATAATAGCACAATGCATGTTGATTCATTGTATACAACTGCAGCCAACTTTTCATTTCTCTGATTGCACATGATGTAGTGTTGCACCATATGTGCAGTCATACATGTACCCATGGTAATAATCTCCATCACATTCCACCTTCTTTCCTATCCCTATATCCCCTCTCCTCCTTTCCCTCCCCTTTGCCCAAAGTTCCTCTATTTTTCCCATACTCTCCTCCATTATGAATCAGCATCCACTTATCAGAGAGAACATTCAGCGTTTAGTTTCTTGGGATTGGCTTATTTTGGTTAGCATGATATACTCCTACTCCATCCATTTACCTGCAAATGCCATAATTTTATTCCCTTTTAATGCTGAGTAATATTCCATTCTGTATATATACCACAGTTTCTTTATCCATTCTATTAAAGGGCATCTAGGTTGGCCCCACAGTTAAGCTATTGTGAATTGAGCTATCCTTAACATTGCTGTGGCTGCATTACTATTGTATGCTGATTTTAAGTCCTTTAAGACCAAGAAGTGGGATAGCTGGGTCAAATGGTGGTTTCATTCCAAGTTTTCCAAGGAATCTCCATACTGCTTTCCAGATTGGTTGCACCGATTTGCAGTCCCACCAGCAATGTATCATGTACCAATCCATGTATCATACTTTAGCTTCTAATAACTTTGAAAATATTTTAAAATTATTTTACAGATGAAGAAATCAAGGTTCAGCAAAGTTGAACTAACTTCTTAAATTCTAACTCAGCTACTAAATGAGATGGACAGCATTCAAGATCAGGGAAATTAAACTGTGGAATTGTGCTATACAATGCAATGCTACTAATCACAAGTGGCTATTAAGATGAAAATTAATTAAATTTAAATAAAATTTAAAATTTACTTCTTTAATAGTACTTATCACATAATGAGTGACTGGTGGCTACCATATTGGATAGGGCAAAGTAGAATGTTTAAATCATTAATGTTCTCTGGGACAGAACCAATTAATTCTTTGAAGCCTATGATATACAGAACTGATCTCCTTTTCACCCTCTCCTTATTGTTATGAAATATCATAGCTTTCCTTAGTACATATAAATACTAGCTCTGGTGCACTCTATGTGTATTCACTATACTCACCTTGGCTTGTGGCCTCTTCCAGCTGTTCCAACTCAATCCCCTTTTGCTCTGGTTGTGAACTACTCCCATCTGCTCCCTCCAACCAAATTTGGTGCCAGAATCCTGACTTTGTTTTCCATTTCCTGATATTTCCCCCTGAGATGGGATGTTCCATTAGAACTATATCTTCATTCTAGCAAACAGCCCCCAGCTAGACTGAAATAAACTAGCTCTGACTCAACATTGTGCCAAATCCTGAACATATATACTTATGGTTTAGATATGAGATGTCCCCCAAAATCTCCTTTGTAAATGCAGGGCTATTCATAGGTAAAATAATTGGATTATGAGAGTTGTAACCTAATTAGTCGATCCTAATTTGGATGGACTAACTGGTTGGTGAGTCGAGGAGGTGGGTCACTGGTGGTGTGCCCTAGTAGGTTTCATCTTCTCTGCAGTCCCTTTCTCTTGCTCTTTCTGCTTCCTAGATGCCATGAGGTCAGAAGTGCTCCATTGTTATTCCCTGATGCCATAATATTCTGCTTCACCTGGACCCAGAGCAATGCACTTGGCTGACCATGGACTAGACCTCTGCAACTGTGAACCAGGTTGTTTTTGTCAGGTATTTTGGTCACAATAAGGAAAACCTGACTAACACATATATATTCTCTCATTTTTTCATCAGAAAAAAAATATAAAATGCAAGTTAACAATATTCTGATTTCACAAATGTAGAAACCAAGGCTGTAAGAAGTGAGAAATTGAAGTTAAATAGGCTTTTAGGGTATCCAAGTGCTAATCAACAACTGAAGCATGATCTAAATCCAGAACTGTGGATGCCAAGTTCTTGCTCTCTTCAGTTACAGTTTCCTGTCCCCAGCATGTGTGGCTGGTCTTGAAACTCAGCCTTATTCAGATGTACCTAAAAGGACTCAGGGGTTAGTTTTCTTGTCTAATTTATCCCATTTTGTGTGAATGCAAAGCACAGAGCACATTGTCTCACATAATTTGGTGGACAATTGTTTACTGAAATGAGTTAGCCTTTTCATAACTGATATTGGTATAAGAGTGAAACAGATGCTACTGAGATGAAAGCAAATCTGTAATCTTTGGATGAGAAAGCTGTCTCCTGACTGACATATTTAGAAGTATAGTCCCCATTCATCCACTGAAGGGCATCTAGGTTGGCTCCACAGTTTAGCTATTGTGTTATGAGGGGGGGGGTGTGTGATTCATAGGTAGGTAGGGAGAGCATGGGAGGATTAGATTAATTCAAGATAGGGAAGAGGGGTGGGAGGGAAAGGTTTGGGGCAGGGGATTAGCAAGGATGGTGGAATGTGATGGACATCATTATACAAAATACATGTATGAAGACTTGAATTGGGTGTCAACATACTTTATATACAGAGATATGAAAAATTGTGGTATATATTTGTATTAAGAATTGTAATGAAAAAAAGTACATGTATAAAGGCATGAATTGGCATGAATATACTTTATATACAGAGATACAAAAATTGTGCTCTATATATGTAATAAGAATTGTAATGCATTCCACTGTTGTCATGTATTTAAAAATAATAATAATAAAATCAATAAAAAATAAAAAAAGAAGTACAGTCCGCAGTATCCAGAAGGCATTGGACATTCGAGGAATAAGATGGGCAGTATCCATAGGGCAATCCAGGACCATGACAGACACTAAAATCTTGGGAAGCTCAAGTCTTATATAAAATGGCATAGTGTTAGCATATAGCCTATGTAATTCTTCTCGATCCATTAAATCATCTGTGGATTACTTAGCATACCTAATATGATGTCCATGCTTAGTAAATAGTTGCTACACTGTGATGAGAAAATTCTGAACCTGTTTGATATAGATGCAGTTTTTAAGGAAATTAGTTTAAATTTGGTTGAATCTGAGGATATGAAACCCATGGATATGGAGGGCTGACCATCTTTTCATATTTCAATAGAATTAATAGGTGCTGGTGAAAGACAAGGACAAGGAATATCACAGAAAATCAGAAAAGTCAGAATAGCAAACAGGTATCAGCAGAGAGCAGGCAGCGTGTCCTCATTATGTGGAAGATCCACTTGGCCTGGAGGGGCCACTGAACTAGGAGTGAAAGCTTCATATAAGGCCAGTTCCCTTTGCAACCTGATTGACAACTCTTCATGGTTTAAGGTCCTCGTTACTTGCATTTCCTACACATCTGGTAATTCTTGCTTACCTGTGTGTTGTAGCTCCTTCTGGTAAGAGTCTTACCACCTTCCTAGTTCCTAATTCTTCTTTATGTATTATCTCCTGGAAGTCATGAATAAGTCCCATAGTATTTATAGGATCAACACATTCCCCTTTGTGCAACCCAAATATCCTGGGCTTTTGTCTAATACTGCACTTACCAAACTTGCTTATATTTCTATTTTGTGGCAGCCATTAAGTTTTGCTGCTTGAAAAACCACCTAAAAACTTTGTGGCTTAAAGCAACACACATATATTATGGACCATGGATCCCCAGGTGAGTGAGGTGTTTTTGTGAATCTGGGAAGGTTTGGATGACCACAGTGGGGTTTCTTCATGTATCTGCCATTGGTCTGTGTGTCAGTGGTGCTCTGGCTGATCTAGGATGACCTCATGTTGGGCAACAGAGAAACTAGGCCACGTGTCTCCCCAGAATTCATCCAGCTGGCTCTGGCTTATTTACATGGCTACCTGTTAGTTATTTGGTCGTTGTCTTGGATATCGTATTGAAAAAACAGAGTATATGTAGAGTTTGGTACTCTCTGAGAATTCAGGTACCCACTTTTGATCTTAGAACATATTCTTCCCAAATAAGAGGGTCTTGCTGTAATGAAGAGAACACATTTAATAGAAATATCTTTTGATCCAGATGCTTCTCAAAAATATTCTTTTGTAGAGGTGAAGAGGTACCGGAAATGTCTGTGAAAAAGAAAATGGAATGTAGATACAGGAATGAGATGGTCTCATTTCTGTGTTTTCAGGTTGGGCATCACAGTGGGAAATCAGAAATCCTCAACTAAGGCAACTCTTTTATATAGTGACAAGCCACACACGGGGTTTGCTCCATTTCCCCATGCCCTCTTGCCTGGAGGGTTTTCTCTAATATTTGTCACTTATCAGGAGGAATGATTCAGGTGTTCTGGGTAGGAACAAAGAAGGATAGTGGGAGATGTTTTCACACTACTCAAAAGAGGGTCTAACTTGAAATTTATGAATTACTTATGTATGGAATTCATTTAATAGTTTTGGGCCATAGTGGATTCCTTGTTGGTTCTCTCTGGAGGTTAACTGGGCTGAATAGGTATGAAATTTGGGTTCCTGTCCCTTCATGCAAACTCATTCTATTTTCTTTCTCTAAGCTTCTTTCTGAATCACTCTTCCCTCTGCAGTTATTGCTTAATATCAGAGGGTAGGGAAAATTCCAAGGAGGAGGACACTAGAAATGGGAAGATGGAAAGAAGTAATAGAGAATAGTCAAATACAGGGTAAAAACAAATAGGCCCTGCTGTCAATTTATGATTTACTACTTTCTCTCACACAAAGATCCACTTCCAACTATGTTTGAAGGCTCCATTCTTCTATTCATGTTGTTTGCCATTCTCAGTGTTTCTCAAATTTTTTCACCATTGAAAACTGTTTAAGCCAAAATCTATTAATTTCCTTTGAACCATATTTTACATAATGGTGCCCAACTTTTCAGAGTACATAAGAAAATAATGAAGTTATCATGGATACCTAACAAATTACCCCCAAATTTAGTGATATAGTAAGAACTCATTATGCTGGAGGTTTTCTGGATCAAGATTTCAGAAAAAAACATTCTGGAAATGATTTATCTCTGCTTCATGATTTCTGGGATCTCAGTTGAAAGACTCAAAGGGTATGGAATAATCAGAAGGCACTTACTTACTTGTCTGATAATTGATTCTGGCTGTAGGCTAAGACTTGAGCTCAAGCTGGTAGCTAGAATTCCTACATGTGGCTTCTCCACATAGTCTCTAAGAACCATGTAGCCTCTGAGAGCCAAGAGTGAGTAGCCTTGGGAGAGACTCATGTGGAAGCCATATCACCTTTTATGGATAGGCCCAGAAAACATGCTGTCATTTCTAACCACTCTATTCAAGAGGCAGGTATAAAAGTTGCTGAGATATAAGGGCAGAGAAAATAGGCTCCACTTCTTGGAGTAGAATGTCAAGATTCTGGAAATCACATGGTATGGGAAATACCATGATCTTCATTTTTTAAAAATATAATCTGTCATACTAGTAATATGTTGAGGAGTATAAGGATATGGGCTAAAATGGATTGTAGAAAGTAGCAGGGGATATGTTTAAAACTGGAATTAGAGAACATGATATTCTAAGTAGGTTATATAAATCTTCCTTGAAATATGTTATGCTACCACACTATACTGCAAAGCAACAGCCTGGCATTCAAGAATTATGGAAGCTGATAAGTGAAGATATCTTTCAGTCTCTGAATAAGGATCTTTTCATGCTCACTTTTAGACAGTTCCCTGCATAATGTTTCACTCGTAATTCAACAAAGGCACTTGGAGACAGTAGGCAGAAAGTTAAACTCAACCAACGACTGTGAGATAGCTGAGAAACTGGATCTGTGCCACATCTTCTGAATTGTGCAAAGACTGATAACATTTGTATTGCATTTAATATAGTAAGTTGAAGATTAAAATACAATAACTTTAGAAATATTATGTGACATAAGCTTTAACAACCTTTGAGAATAAGTAGTTATAATTGACAAAGGACTTTCAGTCTTCAAGAACTTTTCTTGTAGGCATGTCCTGATGTTTGGAAGATAATATATGGTCTCTAAAACTCTGATTATACCGGAAAAGTCATTGCCTGAGGACTTTCCCACCTATTAGCCCTTACTTTGTAGTGTTAGAAGCCAGTGCTGCTACAAAAAGGGTCCTTATAGCATAGACTATTCTGATCAAAGCCACAAAGAACCAGATAATCCCTGTTTTAGTTAGCTTTTTAGTTGCTGTGACCCAAAGATATGACAAGAACAATTTAGAGGAGGAAAGGGTTATTTTGGCTCATAGTTTCAGAGGTTCAATCTGTGGTTGGCTGACTCCATAACTCCAGACTTGGGGTGAGACAGATCATCTGGGCAGAAATGTATAGCAGAGGACAGCAGCTCAGAATATGGCAGCAAGAAAGTAGATAGATTGCTACTCACCAGGGAAAAATATACACTTCAAAGGCACAATCCAGTAACCTATTTCTTCTAGTTACAATATACCTGCAAGCAGTTAACCCCTGTCAGCGGATTAACCCTCTGATTAGGTTAAACTGTCATGATTTAATCACTTTACCCATGAACACTCTTTCATTGTGTCACACATGAACTTTTTGGAGACACCTCCTATCTAAACCATAGAAATATCCTTGGAGCTCATAAGCAAAGAAGGGTTGAAAATATATAGTTTCTCTTTTGTTATATGGTCCATCGGTGAGGTGATCTCAAGACAGTGCTCTTTGAATCTTAACCTGTGGCAAATTGTAAGTGAAATAGCAACTTCCTAATCATTCATCCATGAGTTGTATGGGGACTAAAAATGTTGCACTTAAAATAACTTGTGGATTTCTGTCAAAATGGAGTCATCCCATGCCTCCAAGCTCTACTCTTACAACTAGGAATCTCCAGATGCACTATAACATCCCAACATATAAAGTCCCTGGAATGTAGAAAGAAGAAAGTGGACTGCTTAGGACCTCATGACTTGAGGGACAAGCAGTGACTTCCTGGGGTTTTCTTATTGCCTCCCATGTATTCCAGACAGAATGCTGAAGAAGCCCCAGATCCAGAACCATCTATAGGCAAAGCAAGAAAATTCTGATTATCCCAGCCAATGGTCCAGAACAGGGTGGCTTAGTGATGGAAAGCCTTTCAGACAATGTTGGTCTTACCCCAGTCAAAAAAAAAAAATAGTGGAGAAACCATACTGGTTAGCCTTGGCAGATTTGGCAGAGCCTATAACAGAAAGTTAATCTTTACCACCTTTCCTCTACCCTTGGGAGCAGGTGCCATGTTCCACTTCCTCCTCTAGATGGTGTCAGCCTGGCTGAGCTGGGACCTGACTTCTATTTTGCCCCAACAGAAATGGGTGGCTTTGAATTAATTGCAGAAATGTTAATGATGTTGTATAGGGATCCTCATTGCCCACTCAATTGAAACAGGTTCTTACCATGTTTGTGTCAGCTGTGTCTGTGAGTGGGACTGCCATCCCGCCAGGCAGCACTGAAACATAGTGAGGTGGCAAGAGACACAGCCAGGCAATACTAAGCTTCACTTTCCCTGCTCCTGTCTTTCCCTCTCCTCAGGACCAAGTAGGAATCTAAAAATACACAACCATCCAGACTCCCTGCAAAAATCTCACTAGGAGAACTGCTTGCAAAACAAACAGAAAGATTAAATAGAAATTAAAATCATATAATATTCAGAATCTTCAAAATAAAATCCCCAAACCACTCACCATACCAAGAAACATTGTCATCAACTGACACAAACTCCAAGATGAATCAGAGAAATTACTGGAATTATCTGACAAGTATTTTAAATCAGTTTTCATAAAGCTGCTTTAGTAAGAATTATAAATTCTCTCGAAACACATGAAAAATTAGAAAATCTCATCAAAAATAGAAGTATTACTTCATCAAAAATAGAAGTATTGATAATTAAATGATTAAAATTATAGATAAAAATATTATAACCTTTGGATCCAAAAGGGAAAGCAAAAACGGAAAACAAAATGTGCTGGATGAGGTCAAGAGTGAACTTCAGAACACAACAGTAGACTTTCCACTCTGCACAACACGGAGGAGACAGACTGACTATAAGAAATGAACGGAGCCTCAGGGACCTGAGGGAGAATTACAAAAGATCTAACATTCCTACCATTGGATATTGAGAAAGAGGAGAAAGAGACTGAGTCTGAATAAGGATTCAGAGAAATATGGCAGAAAACTTCAAATCTGGCAAAGGATAAAAATACACAGATACAAAAAGAATGGCCAAAAGAATAAACTCAAATAAATCCAGGGAAATATACTTTGTAATTAACTGTATTCTAAAACCAAAGAGAAAAATTCCTGAAAGTAACACAAGAGAAAAGATATATTACTTAAAGGAGAGTTCCAACTTCAGTGACAGTGTATTTTCTATCTTCATCAGTAAAGGCTGGTAGGAAATTTAAGTGCTTCTGTTTTCTGTTTAAGTGCTTTCTGTTTTTGAAAGGATATTGTGGGGATTGAAGCTAGGGCCTCCCATATGATAGGAAAGCACTACACCCCAACCCAAGGAGTAGATTTCTTGAGTACTGAAGGAAGAGGACTGTCAACCAAGAATTACCTACCCAGAAAAAAAGATATTACTGGAATGAAGAGAAAAGAGATATATTCTCAGATGAAGAAGAATTAAGATAACAACATGGCTGGCAATCTTATCTCTGCTAAAGCAAGTTCTCTCATGGTGAAAAAATAAATTCAAGCATAACATGGCTTGTAACTTCAGAAAAGAAAGAATTACTTTGAAGTTGATGAAACTGGGGCTATATGTATACCAGCCCACCTTTATCTTGAGTTTATGGAATCATAGTTGATGTTGAGCCCAAAATTATAAGATCATCTGATGTGTTGTTCCATTTATGAAAAGGGAAAACTTAAGACAACGATTTTTATTTGTTTAAATGAGGAGGTTAAATGGATTTAGAAGAGAGTAAGTTTTCTACACTTCATCGGAAGTGGTGAAACATCAATATCCACAGACCATGATAAATTATGTGTATTGTAATACCTCAGGTGACCACTAAGAAAATGATACAAAGTGATACAGTAAAAAACACTATCAATAAATCAAGTTGGTTCTTCAAAAGAAAAATCAATAAAATTGATGAAACTCTAAGAAGACTGACAAAGATAAAAAGAGAAACAATTCACCAATATCAGGATTGAAATAGTGGATATAGGAGCTATCACTATAAATCAGTGAATGCTGT
This sequence comes from Urocitellus parryii, assembly GCF_045843805.1. Classification (NCBI taxonomy): domain Eukaryota; kingdom Metazoa; phylum Chordata; class Mammalia; order Rodentia; family Sciuridae; genus Urocitellus; species Urocitellus parryii. The sequence goes on along the minus strand of NC_135531.1, from coordinate 187,612,028 downwards.
GAAGAGTTTTACACTCATAAATTTGACATCTTAAAAAAATAGACCAGTTCCTTAAAAACCATAAACTACTAAAAAATATCAAACAAGATGAAATAGAAAACCTGGATAATATGTAAATCATTGCAGGCATTAAATTTAAAGACTCTCCAAAGAAAAATTCCCAGGACCAAATGGTTTTATTGTAGAATTATACATTTTTATCATATAGTTACAAGAATTAATGTCAGTTTTATGTATTTTCCAGAAAAAAGAATTTTCCACTCATTTTATGAAGCTAGTATTACTCTGATAACAGGAACAAACAGAGTACAAGTAAGGAAACTAGAGATGTAATCTTTCTCAAGAAGTTAGGAAAATTATCAGCAAATTTTATCCAAGCCCACCTTATAAAAATTTAACTCAGGGCTGGGGATATGGCTCAAGCGGTAGCGTGCTTGCCTGGCATGCGCTGGGCACTGGATTTGATCCTCAGCACCACGTAAAAATAAAGTTGTGTCCACAAAAAACTAAAAAAATAAATATTAAAAAATTCTCTCTCTCTCTCTCAAAAAAAAATTTAACTCAAATATTAATACAAACAAATGTAAAATATAAAACTCTAAACCATTTACAAAAAATGAAAAGGAAATAATACAATGTGATATGCTAAAAAAAACCCTACATGTTAATTACTCACTGTAAATGAGTAGAAAGGAAAAAAAGCAAGACAGCAGGAAAAAGTTGGGAGGCTTTAGAATCAGAATTATGAATTTTTGCTTTCAGAAAAATCCTGTGAAGAGGACCAAAAGACATTTTATCAACCACCGTAAAATACATACCACCATACATCTGACAAAGGACTAAAATCGTGAATGTATAAAATATCTCAAATTTCAGCAGCAAAATCATAGCAAAACAAAACAGAAAGCAACAACAAAACAAAAACGTAAAACTCATGAACATTAAAAATAAACCATTCCAAAGCCAATGACCTAAAGAGATATTTTACCAAAGAGGATAAATAGATGCCAAATAAGCATACTAAATGATATCAAAGTCTAATTTAAAAAAAAATAGTCAGCAATTGAGGCTTTGTCACTAAGTCTACTTGGGATATTTACTTCCTCCTTGACTCTGGAAGTGTGAATTCTTCCTGGGAAAGTTCTCAGCTCCTTCACAGGGAACCCTCAGGAGCCCAACTCGCTCACTGACGTGTCTTCTCCCCCCAAATTGTACAAGCTCCTCAGCTTTTCGTGAGTTGGTTCCCAAGTGACCAAGACATTTGTGGCCAGTTATACCATACCCACTTGGGCCAGAAGTCAGCAGCTACAGTGAAGACCTCTTCTTGGCTCAGAATGTAAAGTCAGAGAGTGCCTGCAAGACCGATTTCTTCATGTTACAGAGCAGCATAAATCCTGAAGGAATCCAGATGAGAATATTAAGTAGTTTATATGTTAATAAATGTTTAAAAATTGATCAAAAAGAATGTATGTGTAAGGGGGCATGTACACCAACACACCAACGTATATACATAATGCATATGTTTTTATAAATTTTATGACATAAAGGATGTAGATGGCACACAATTTACAAATAGTAAAATATGCAATATTCTGTATTGAAAATATCAAGTAGCAAACCCATTATCATAAAAGCTTTGTTGATTTGCCCAGCTCATATCCATAGTGAACATGTGGCTTCCACTGATGACCAAATACAGTTCTCACATGGTGTTGGTTGACATTTTTGTTTACATTAACAAATAAGACAAAAGTGAAACAATGAAGACATATTGAAACTTCATTTACCAATGATTTGAGGGAACTTTTTGTGTGTTCAGATAATGGATGTTTTTTTTAAACACTAGAAGAATGTTTTCTAAGTTTTTGTGCTACTTGCAGTGGAACAGCCACAGGCATATCATATTTTGAAGTTTGACTTGTTTCATTGACTTCTTTCCATTGCATTATTTAGTGTAGACAGAACTCAGCAATTTTCCATTTTAAAGTGTGGGCCAGATGTTCTCTGTGGAGACTACTCTACAGCCAGAGAGCAGCTTAGACAAAGGGTGGACGAACAGGCCAGCTGATTTCCAATGAAACCTTCTTTACAAAACTACTGGCAGGCTCGAACTAGACCAGAAGTGGAAATCCCTCTTCTATAAAGGGCCAGATAGCAAAGATTTTAAGCTTTGTGTGTCATGTAAGTTATGTGCAGTAGGTTATTCTTTATTTTTTGTTTATAACTCTTTGAAAGTATAAAACTCATTGCTCACTTGAAGGATGAATTTAAACCTCTTAACTTGTTGATCCCTGGTTTAGAGATTAACAACAACCAAGCCTTGATTGTGGGATTATCCTATTTCTCTGGAGTAGAAATTCCTATTTTGTTGAACACAGAGTTGAGGAAATATGCATAGTACAACACAATTATATGATATTTCTACTAGATATACTATATAAGTAGTCTCTAAAGCATGGGAAAAAGTCAAATGTAGTTATATATTAGAAAGGGATAAAGTTTTAGTATTTATTTCCTATTCAAAAATTATTTAATTATGAATAACTTTAACAACATAAAAAACATATATCGATAATTCATAAAACAGAGGTAATTATAATTTAATTTAAGTTTAATTAAATTTAAATTTATTGATAATGATTCCAATAATGTAAATTTTTGAATTAAGTTTATTTTTAAAAATAATTTTACTGATGTATGATTTATAAAAAGTTATCTGTACTTTTTTATATAACTTGATGAGTGTGGATATCAGTATAGAGTTATGTGCTAGGACAGAGATGAAGAACAGATCATTAGCCCTGTGGTTTCTGAGCCTCTAGCATCTGAAGAATAACTCCAAAGACAGGATCACAATGCCACAGAAATTAGAGCAGTAACCACTATGCAGACAGGGACATGGCAGAATTGCAGAAATGGAAACACCCATTGCTAGGCAATGACTCCCCGGCTCCTGCTTGCAGGCTCTGGGTGGGTGTTTGTGTTTATTTACAAGGATCTGGCAGTAGTTGCAAAGACTCAAGAACACTAACAATTATTTATTAAATAGGGAGAGAATGAGGGGCCGGAACTAGAGCATATTATGCTTTACAATGAATCAAAGAGGAAAAGGCAGTTCCTAATGAGAATCTCATCTATGGAGTACCAAAGCCTTTTAGGTTCATGAATGTGTTTGCGTGCAAAGAACACAGGCACCCAGCATGCAACTGAGGGATTAGCATGTGCTCATGCACAAATTCACAGGCAGGTTCATTCCTTTCCAGCTTCAAGAAGAGAGCATCAGCCAGCGGTTTGTGGCAGTGGCATACATTGCAGCTTCAAGCTTTCCACCCACAACAATGCCTTGTCACAACAGCATCAAGAAACTTGGCCTCATGAATGCGAGCGAGTGCCAGACAAAGCCCAACACAGTCAATGTCCTATTTCTTGATGCTCCTCTTTGTTCATTCTTGTGCGCTGACAGGTTACAGCTGAAAGGGAAGAATTAATCCTGAGCAAATCCTGCAGAACAACTGTGTATGGAAAGGAGGACCCCTTTACTCCGCAGCCAGTAAGAATGTCACTCCAAGGGCAGGGAGTTAAGTGTGAAGTGTCAGCAGCCCTGAGGAGAAATGGATGGCTCCATCGAAACAGAAGTCTTTTATTCTTCCAAATCTCGACTAGGGAAGCAGTTTGGTTGTATAGTCTCAGCAACACATCTGGCTCAGGGAGAAGAGGTGAATTGAGATGGAAAAGATGACATTAGGCAAGAAACACGAAGATAAAAATAATGTTACCTTGGGAAAGAGCTGAGATACTTGATTTACAAATGTCACAATCAGTGCTTGGCCTTGAAGGAACACGCAGGCAGGATTTGGTCAGTACATGTCCCCCAAGAGCCTCTTGTGGGTCTTTGAGGGATTATTAATGACCTTACCTGATGCTGTAGTGCCAATGCAATCTTAGAAAATGAAGATTTGCTAGAGAAAAAAAAACAAATCAAGAAAAAAAACAAACCCCAAAATAAAAACAAAAAACAAAACTAACTTATACACTTACAAAATTAATGGGGCAGAACATTATTGCTTCAGTAAAAGATTTATCCAGGGGCTGGGGTTAGGGTTGTAGCTCAGTGGTAGACCTCTTGCCTAGCATGCGCTAGGCACTGTGTTTGGTTCTCAGCACTGCATATAAATAAAGGTCCATTGACAACTAAAATATATATATAAAGGATTTATCCAGATGAGCTCACTAGACTAAGCCAAGATAGGTCATCTCTGCCTAATTGCATTGATCTGTCCTCTTCTACTTCTTTCCACAAGACCACTCCAAGGCTTCCCTCCTCTTTTTCCATCTTGGTACAATTTACAATAGGCTTAAGCTTAGAATTTGGCAAACATCTCAGGGGTGTCCATTTTAGTTGCCCACAGGTAGTCAGTCAGGAGGGCCTGCCAGTTCTACAGCTGACATTATATTTACATTCTTTGCCTGTGACTCAGATTGTCACTCCCACCTCAAGAACCCAGTTTTTCAATTGGAATATTGCTGCTTTTCCTGCCTACACCAAATTTACCTCTTCTATAATTCGTCCTATCAATCATTGTCAGAGTGATTTCATATCAACCTGTTTGCATTTCAAGAGTTCAAGAGTCTACAGGACAAGAGTCTACCTTGTCCCTGGGGAATACATTCTAAGACCCCCAGCAGATGCCTGAAACCTTAGATGTATTGAAACCTTTTACACTGTTTTCCTTTTTATATATGTAAAACCTTTGGTAAATTTTTTACCTTTTCATTTAAAGGAGGTACTTTATGGTTTCTCTCTGACATATCTGTATGGCAACTGTTACATTGGGGACTTGCATATTGGGGCTGTCATCAGGTAAAATAAGGGATACCTGAGCACAGCCCCCATGATTGGTTAGCAGTTGATCTGAAAATCTTATAGCTACTCAGTGACTAGCAGGCATGAAGCATGTGCAATGCAGAGATGCTGGGCATGGGGCGGGGATTCATGTTCCAGGCAGGTCGGATAGCTGAAGATCTCATCACACTACTCAAAACAGCACACAACTTAAAACTTAGTTTTTAAAACAATTTTAATGTCTGAAAATTTCCATTTAATAATTTCAGACCATGTTTGACCACAAAGACAAAAAATGCAGAAAGTAAAGTGATATTATGAGGAGGGAATCATTGCACTGAGTTGCTTGTAGATTCTTGTGGTTTTGAAAGTGCTTTCTTTGCATTGAATGTCCTTCTTTTGTTTTCTTCTCTCATCTTGCATTGAATTTCCAGTCTTTAGTGATCAATGTCACAGACCTTGCCTCCTTTCCTTAAAAATGAAAAATTTGGGTGGATCTTGCTTTAATACTCATGAATCCCCTTCTGGAAAAACACTCTCAGGCAATGCTTTCTTGGGAAGAATGTAGAGATGATTTTCTAAGCCAAAAACAAGTGAATTCCTTAACAAGGGAATGAAAAACAAGCATTTTATTTTTAAATATCAATGTAAAATCTTACACATAAATTACACAAGTATATCTTTAACTGCCTGTTGATGGTTACATATATGGAGAGATGTGAGATGCAGCAGAAGGTGGAAAGGTTGTCTTGAAGATTGAACTTCATTCAGTATAAAGTACAGAAATTTTTAAATTCTTGGAAAGTAGAATGTACTTTTCAAATTCTAAAATTTTTAAGCAGTAACTTTTGATTCTTTGAAATCTGATTAACTTTCTTATTATTGTCATAGGACTTCTTCATAGAGTCTGAATATCAGCTCCTTATGAGATACATGGTGTGTAAATGTTTCTATGGATTATCATTGTACTATAGTAATATTTTAATTTTCATGTTATCTGATTTCTTTATTTATTTTTTTGCCTGTGCTTTGGGTGTCATATCCAATAAATAGTCATCAGATCCAAAGTCATAAAGATTTTCTCTTATGTTTCCTTCTAGGAGTTTTACAGTTTTAACTTTTATATTTAGGTCTTTGCTCCATTTTGATTTTTTGTATGTGGTGTAAGGCAAGCGTCTGACCTCATTTATTTGTATGTAGATCTCCATTTCCCCCCAAAACTATGTGTTGAAATACTATCACGTACCTTTTGAATGATCTTGGCAGTCTTGGAAATCATTTGACTGTATATTTGAGGGTTTATTCCTGGGATCTCTATTCCTTTTTTTTTCTTTTTTTATTTAAAAATTTTATATATGACAGCAGAATGAATTATAATTCATATTACACATATAGAACACAGTTTTTCATCTCTCTGGTTGTACACAAAGTAGAGTCACACCAATTGTGTCTTCACACATGTACTTAGGGTAATGGTGTACATCTCATTCCACCATATTTTTTACCCTCATGCCCCCTCCCTTTCCCTACATTCTCTTTGCCCTGTCTAGAGTTCATCTAATCCTCCCGTGTGCCCTCTCCCTACCCCATTATGAATCAGCCTTCTTATTTCAGAAAACACATTTGGCATTTGGTTTTTGGGATTGGCTAACTTCACTTAGCATTATCTTCTCCAACTCCATCCATTTACCTGCAAATGCCATATTTTATTCTCTTTTATTGCTGAGTAATATTCCATTTTTATATACTATATTTTCTGTATCCATTCATCTATTGAAGGACATTTAGATTGGTTCCACAGTTTAGCTACTGTGAATTGTACTGCTATAAACATTGATATAGCTGTGTCCCTGTAGCATGCTGTTTTAATGTTCTTTGGGTATAGATGAAGGAGTGGGATGACTGGGTCAAATGGTGGTTCTATTTCCAGCTTTCCAAGGAATCGCCATACTGCTTTCCATATTAGCTACATCAATTTACAGCTCCATCAGCAATGTATAAATATGCCTTTCCCCCTACATCCTCGCTAATACTTATTGTTTGTATTCTTAATAGCTGCCATTCAGACTGGAGTGAGATGAAATCTTAGAATAGTTTTGATTTTTTGATTGCATTTTTCTAATTGCTAGACATGTTGAACATTTTTTCATATATTTGTTGATTGATTTCATATCTTTTTCTGAGTACTGTCTATTCAGTACCTTGGTCCATTTATTGTTTGGGTTATTTGTTTTTTTGGGTGCTAAGATTTTTGAGTTCTTTATATATCCTAGAGATTAGTGCTCTATCTGACGTGTGTGTGGTAAAAATTTGTTCCCAAATTTTAGGCTCTCTATTAGCCTCATTGATTGTTTCTTTTGCTGAGAAGAAGCCTTTTAGTTTGAATCTATTCCATTTCTTGATCCTTGATATTAATTCTTGTGCTATAGGAGTCTTATTAAGGAAGTTGGGGCCTAATCTGACATGATGGAGATTTGGGCCTACTTTTTCTTCTTATAGTCTCTGGTTTAATTCCTAGATTTGATCCACTTTGAGCTGAGTTTTGTGCATGGTGAGAGATAGGGGTTTAATTTTATTTTGTTGCATATGGATTTCCAGTTTTCTCAACACCATTTGTTGAGGAGGCTATCTTTTCTCCAATGTATGTTTTTGGCATCTTTGTCAAATATAAGATAACTGTAATTATGTGGGTTAGTCTCTGTGACTATTCTGTACCATTGGTCTAGAAATCCATTTTGGTGCCAATACCATGCTGCTTTTGTTACTATTGCTCTGTAGTATAATTTAAAGTCTGGTATAGTGATGCCACCTGCTTCACTCTTCTTGCTAAAGATTGCTTTAGCTATTCTGGGTTTCTTGTTTTTCAAGATGAATTTCATGACTGCTTTTTCTATTTCTATGAGGACTGTCATTTGGATTTTGATTGGAATTGCATTAAATCTGTATAGTGCTTTTGGTAGTATAATTATTTTGACAATATTAATTCTGTCAATCCTAGAACAAGATAGATCTTTCCATCTTCTAAGGTTTTCTTTAATTTCTTTCTTTAGTTATTTGTAGTTTTTGTTGTAGAGGTCTTTCACTTCTTTTGTGAAGTTGATTCCCATGTATTTTATTTATTTTTTGAGACTATTATAAATTGGGTAGCATATCCTGTCTTTGAGTGTCTGGGTTGAAAAATCTGCTGAAACACAAATTGGTCTCCTCCTATATATGATCTGATTCCTCTTCCTTGAAGCCTTTAAGATTCTATCCTTATTCTGTATGCTAGGCATTTTCAATATAATGTGCCTTGGGGTCGATCTGTTGTAATTTTGTACATTTGGTGTCTTGTAAGCCTCTGGTATTAATTTTCTAATTCATTCTTCATGTTTGGGAAATTTTATAATATTATTTCATTGAAGAGACTGTGTATCCCCTCAGTTTGAATCTCTTTGCCTTCCTCTATCCCAATAACTCTTAGATTTGGTCTTTTGATGCTGTTCCATAATTCTTGTATGTTCTTCTCTTGGTTCCTTACCATCTTCACTGTGTGGTCAACTTTAATTTTCCAGATTGTCTTCATTATCTGACATTCTGTCTTCCAAGTGATGTAGTCTGTTGGTTATACTTTTTTTTGAGTTTTTTTTGTTGTTGTTTATTGTTTCCTTCATTTCAAGGATTTCTAATTTTTTTCCCAGAATCTCTATTTCTTTCTTAAAGTATTCTTTTGCTACCTGTATTTGCTCCCTCATCTCTTTATTGGTGTCACCAATGGGTATCTGTATTTGCTTTCTTATCTCTTTGTTGGAGTGATCAATTTTTGCCTGTATTTGCTCATTTAGGTCATTCTTTAATTCACAGATCATTTTAATTATGAACCTTCTGAACTCCTTCTCTGACATTTCATCAACTGCACTGTCCATGGGTTCTCTGTTTTTGCTCTGCTAACTGCATTTTCAGCCCCTGTATTCTGCTTGCTTGCAATTTGCAAAATTCCATAGGAAAGTCCCCAGGGTATGATTTTCTTCCTTAAATAGTTTGATCACAAACAACTAGGGGCTGCTGTCCTTTCAAAGAGCTAGTCAGTGTCTGACAGAAGCAGTCCCTGGCCAGATAAAATTGGAAAAATAAAATTCTTTGGTTTGTTTCAAATATGGACTTTGTGTGTTTTCTGAGTGGTCTCCCCATAACAGAGTTAGCAGGAATCTGAAGACAGATGTAAAATGAAGGCAGAGATGCCCTGCTTGAGCCTGTTTTTAGTTACCCAATTGACATCTGCAGGCCCCAGTGAAGAATCAGTGCTTTTAGAAAAAGCATCTTCTAATTCTCTGTCATAGCAACTTCCTCTATGCTACATGGTCTGGGAATTGCTAAGGCAAGACTAAAACAGGTTCCCTGACTCCCAGACTGTTTCTTTACCATGCTCTCCAATTTAGTTTAATTCATAGTTACCAGCAGGAAGTAAGGCCAGCAGCTGCTTCTCTGGTACAGGTTCTGAAGACTGTAGGCATTCAAATGCCTTGGAGCCTTAGCAGGGTGCCTTGAATTTAATAAATGCTCAGAAATTGCCTGAAGATTGACTAACTAAATCACTTAATTAAATACTCTTAAATGATTAAGCAACTTAATTAATGATGTTGGTGCTGTCGAAATTCTGTCCCCTCTCCACAGGACTCTCATGTCCCCTAATGATAGGAGCAATGCTAGCCTCCATATTCTGAAAGGTGTAAGAAAATGTAGCTCCTATAATAAAAAATACTGCATGCAAAATACATTCACTGTATTTGTGACCACAGTGCAAGTTGCTCTTCTGCCTTTGGGTCCTTGACTCCTTCTATTCTGATGCGTCCCTCCCCCCAACCCCCCTCCCCCAACAATGTCCTCTTTTTAATCTTCCTTCTTTAACCCTTCTTCTTTTTCAAGTTGGAACCCTCAGGTCATCTCCTGGTTATTCCAGCTTTCATAAAGTCTTCTCAATTAAGTTTCCTTTCTCTGCCCTCCAACTTCTGAACTCCCTTGTAACCTGCCCCAGTTCATTTAGCCTGGTCCCTGCTTTCGGGATCTCTCATTCCCCAGAAAACTTAATGTGATGAATATGAGCAGGACATTCCATTTGATCATTATATGACAGCATCCATCACTCAGAATACAACAAATGCCTTACTGAAAAATTTCACTAGATTGTGCATATTTTGGGTATCTGAGGAGGTTTTAGGAAAAGCTGTTCTAGAGAAAATCTATAGAGAGCTTCTCAGAGCCCACACTTTGGGTCAGTCCTACTTTGTGCATTGACCACCTACTATAGGTTGCAAGGTGAGCAGATTAAACATGTTCAGTACATGGTGATTTGCAAAATCTTACAATGATTCTGCAAATAAGAATCAGCTTCAGATTTTCAAAACTACAGAAGTTTAGACTCAGATCCTGGGCCAATTACATTCTACTCTGGTAGTAGAATTCATGTGTCAGTATTTTTACAGGGTCTCTAGGGGATTACAATGTTAGGCAAGATGGGAATTATTGTTTGAAAATCACAATAAGAGAAATAAAAAAGAAAGAGAACAAGAGAAAAATCAATAATTCAATTTCCATGCACTTAACATTTATCATATCCCAGGCTTTGTGCTAAGTGCTCAATTGTTCTCCCTTAAACAAACTAAATATTATTTTACTTAATATTCATAACAATGCTATAAGATCATTAATAATATCTGCATTTTAGATGAGGACATGGGGATTGCAGACATTAAACAAGTTATCCAAAGTCATATAACACACAAGAGGGAGAGTTCAACAACAAAAATTAATAGAGTCACTAGATTCCAGACTACAGAATTTAAAAATATTTAATGATGGTATGGATCTTTTCTTTTGCACACTATAGTTACTTCAGTTACAAGTGATGCATACTTCAAAATTGCTAAAAAACTACATTTCAAATGTTCTCATTGCAAAAAAATATAATTATGTGAAATGATGAAGACTATGAGACAGTCTTTCTTCTTTATTCCTACTCCCTTCTGTTAGTTTATAGGTTCTTAAGAATATTTATGGAATAGAACTCTCCACTGAGATAGGAAGCCGGCTAGTAAAACTACTCAATGTGCTATCATTCATGAAAAATAAAAGATGACTGAAAAGATAACCCTCTTGTGGGCTATGTGACCTTGGATAACTCGTTTAATCTCTGTAATCCTCATGTCCCCAACTAAAATGCAGATGTTATTTCTGATCTCAAAGACAAAATCAAGAGCTCAAAGTACAGAGAGAGAACCACAAGAACTACACTAGACTGGAAATATAGTTCCCCTGAGTTTGCCTGTATGGATTTAAAACAGCTGCTCTAGTTTAGATATGAAATGTCCCTCAAAGGCCCAGAGCAATAAACCCAAGCCTCAATCAACATCTAGCTAGACTGTCCAGCTAGACTGTGCTGAAGACTTGGTCGCTAGCTTGGCCATAGTGGGAAGTGGGGAAAATTTTAGGAGGTGGGGCCCAGTGGAAAGAAGTTAGGTCACTGGCAACATCCCTTTCAGGAGATATTAGGACCTGTCCCCCTTCTGTCTCACCTGTTACATCTCAGCCACCCTGATGTAAAAGGCCTCCTTCACCATGTACTCCCACCAAGATGTTCTGCCTTACCACAGGCCCCAAGCAACAGAGCCAAGGAGCCATGGGTTAAAATATTTAAAACCATGAACCAAAATAAACCTGTCCTCCTTTTAAGTTGATTAGCTTGGGTGTTTTACCATAGTAACAGAAAGCTGACTAGCACAAATGCCTTTGTACTGTTAATTCTTATGCTCCTTCAATTTCACTCTGATTTGGATTCAAATGCCCATAACTATTATTCTCTCTCTATCCTTTAATTGTGTGTTAGAAGAGTTGGCAGAAGATAAATTGTTTCCTTAGTTTCACAGATTAACAGATGGATAAGGGCGGTCTTTAGGGGTACGGACTTAGGACAACAATGCTAATGAATTAGGTGATTTAGGTGCTGAGATTTTCAACTTTTGAGATGATTAAAATTACATGAGTTGGGGTTTTTTTTTTTTTGAGTACTGAAATGAGATGAGGTCCTTGGGATCTATGAGATGTTATAAATGTATTTTTTTTTTCCTATTAGAGGACTAGGAACTATAGAGGCCATAGCCCAGAATGTGGTCTGATGATGACATTATGTGGCACAGATTGTTTGGCATAAGAAAGCAAGGTCGTGAGGGGAATGGGAAAATAAACAAGGAGAGAAATGAATTTCAGTAGATGGGGTAGAGAGAGAAGATGGGAGGGAAGGGGAGGGGGGATAGTAGGGGATAGGAAAGGTAGCAGAATACAACAATTACTAATTGGGCATTATGTAAAATTGTGGATGTGTAACCGACGTGATTCTGCAATCTGCATTTGGGGTAAAATTGGGAGTTCATAACCCACTTCAGTCTAATGTATGAAATATGATATGTCAAGAGCTTTGTAATGTTGTGAACAACCAATAAAAAAAAAGGAAAAAAAAAAGACATACCACAAAAAAAAGAAAGAAAGCAAGGTCAAGTTAAACTTAAAATTGGGGGTATTATCAGGGTCAGCCTAACCTAATCAATCTTTTAAAAAGAATAAGTTCTTTCCAAGGAGGAAGGCATGTGAAGATGGAGGGGTATGGACCTGAAGTTGACTTGTAGAAGCCCAGAGAAGTCCCCATAAGACAGACTTATGCAGTTCATAATCACAGAAAGTTATAATAACTCAATTAATATTGCAAAAGAGTATATTAAAAGCTGTTTGTTAAGTCATTATAGTAGTTGCACAGGAAACCTGAAAGTTTGGATTGTAAAAGAAAATCCATTTGACATCCCAACCTCCCTCTAAGCAAAAGGCACACCCAAGAAGAATTTGAAGCAGGTGGTGAACCCAAGCAAGAAACCCAAACCTTCATCCACTTCTAACTAGGCTATTTAAACTTTCTACATTAACAGAATAGTAGAAGGGGAGCCATGCTCAATTCCATGTCTACACATATTTACCTTAGTCTTTGTTCTGCACATGATATTCTACAATCAATCAGAAATTATGAGACCAACAAAAACAAGGGGAAAACAATTTTACTGCCAAGAGACCAAGTGTTCAACAGAAAGAGACTCAGAAATGAACTATCAGAAGTGGAATTCAAAATACCAATTAATATGTTATAAACTCATGGATGGATTGGGGAAATAGAAGTTTTCAGAGTCAGGTGAAAATGCCAGAAGAGAAAATACAAAGTAAATTAATAGAAATGAAATAGTTTTCAACACATTATTAGTGGACTTAACAACTTAAGAATGAATAAATGCAGTGCAAATGACCTTACCTAGAATGAAATATAGAGAGGAAAATAAAAAAGAAAAGATAAAGCAGAATAAAGGAGCCATGGGACAATATCAAATAGTGTAGCATATGTATAATTGGAATCTCAAAGGAGAAAAGGGAACAGGGAGAGGTACCATTTGAAGAGATAATAGTTGTGAATTTCCCCCAAATAATAAAATACAAAAAATACATGCAATAAACCATTTACAACATGAAACTGATAGAAACACAACCAGGATAAATATGAGAGAAAGAGAGAGAGAGAGAGAGAGAGAGAGAGAGAGAGAGAGAGAGAGAGAGAGAGAGAGAGAGAGAGGAGCAAAAACATAAGAGAGACACAAGGGATGGATTGAAAGATACATGTTATATCATGTTAAAACTCAAAGAAAATGAGAAATCTCTATGGCAGCATAAGTAAAAGACTCATTGGATTCAGAGGAACAATTATGTTCATATTCTTATTAGAAACTACATGAGCCTGAACAGTAGAAAAAAATGCCTTAATCCACTTTTTCTTGAGTATTTTAGAAACATCAGCATTCTTAATGTAAGAGAAAGGGAAAAAATATTACCAAATCTGAAAGTTAAATTCATCAAGGAAGCAGAGGGATGAAATCGATAGAAAAGAGAAAAAAAATTGAATTCAGGAAAGAGAGGCATGGACCCTACAAGTTTTCTTTAGGCACTGGCCTATGGTTGAAACTCAACTTCTCACTTGTTATTTCTAAACGAGATACTAGAGTTTATGTTATTAAATACATTTTAGCCTCTCTGAATATCTCCTTGCAAATCCTTCTTACTTAGCTTAAAGAAACAGCCCTTCCCTAGATCCCAGATTTCTCTATAGTGCCCAGAAAAGCTATATATATCTAAAAAGTCATCTTTTGACTTTTCAGCTGAACATCTTCCTTACATGAGTGGGAAAATGGAGTAAAGGTAGTTGAATTGCTTAGGTACTTTCCTCCTATGTCTTGCATGTGAGAACTATAGCCTGAATCCCTTAGCCCTTACCGAAGTTTAATACATTTTAACACCCTATTACTCAAGGATAACTTCTGTACTCTGTGATTATGTTTCTTAAATATTGTTTGCATGGAAATGACTCAAGAGATGCCCATGTCCTAATCCCAGGAATTTGGGGGAGTTACCCTATATGGTAAAAAGTGCTTTACAAATGTCATTAAAACTAGGATATTGAGATGAAGAGATTATTTTGGATTACCCAGGTGGGCTGTACATAATCATAAGTGTCTTTATAAGAGGAAGGCAAGAAATCAGAGAGAAATTAGGAAATATGATAAAGAAATAGCAGGTTGGGTGATACAAAGATGGGGGTAATTAAAGTGAGCAGGCAGCCTCCTGAGGCTTAAACAGGCAAGAAAACAGATTCTCTTCTAAAGCCAAAAGAAGGCTTCAGGACCTTAACTTTAGCTCAGTAAAACTGATATCCAGAAGAGCAAAAAAATGAATTCCAGTCACTTTCATCCACTGAATTTGCAACAAGTTGTTACAGCAGCAATAAGAAACTAGTGCACATGGAGCATAGGAAAATGTAACCTCCAGAGCCCTACTGCCAGAGATGCTCAATGAGTTACTCAGGAATCTCTTTTCAACAAGCACGTTGAAGATTGTGAAGCAGTTGGTCTGTAGGATACATTTAAGAATAACTGCAAAGTTGAATATAAATGTCAGATATTTTTATTATAAGTTAAGAGAATCACACTTTTTGGTATCATTAACATAATATGTGGCAATATGATATTTCATGTATTCCCTCCCAAAAGGACAATCATGGAACTCACAATTATTATTATTTAGTTTTGCTCTTAACGTTGACAAAATTAACATGGAAAATTATTTCTCTTCCCCTCTACATGAACAGAATGTAAGTGTTCAGTGTTTTAAACACCTGATTCCTCTCCTGAGGCTCAGAGAGCAGGGAGATGGGGGCCAAATATAGACACATTCAGTATTTCCTGGAATTAATTCCACCCTAACATATGCCACCAGCTACAGTTTAACTTCTGTTTCTATTTCTTTTTCTTTGTGAACTTTCCACATGTGTTCCTCCAAATAATTTTGCCCTTTTTCCTAGTCTTTTCACCAAATGTATTAAAACTTTTGATTTTCCAGTTTGATGATGATATCCTGTGGCAGGCTGAGAACTCCAGAATGGCCCAGTGGGCACAGGCCATGTTCAAATCTCATGATAAGCTGTCTGAGGATCTTCCAGGCCTCAAGAAGACTGAATCAGTGAGACTTCAGTAAAACGCTTCTCATTTGTGTGACCAAGATGAGGTACAGAGAAGCAGCCATCTTGGGTGAGGAAGATGAGCGTTTTCTTGAAGAATATTATTACTTTTTTATATTTTAATTTTCATGGGCATTGAGACAGTCATATGCATTTAGTGGCCTGTCACCTTGTTGTCTTGGAGAGGTCTCCCTGATACACCACTTCCTTTCACCGGTCATCACATATACAATTAAAGTCAAAATACAGACAATTGCTAAAAAGAATATTGGCTTACTTAGCTTGGATCACATCTACCTTTCCTGGAACAAAGGCTTATAGAGAGTTCAGCCTGGGGTTTACAACTTGGCTTAAACAATTCCCTTTCTCCTTCCTTCCTTCCTTCCTTCCTTCCTTCCTTCCTTCCTTCCTTCCTTCCTTCCTTCCTCCTTCCTCCTCCTTCCTTCTTCTCCTTATCCTTCTCCCCTTCCTCCTCCTCCTTCTCCCCTTCCTCCTCCTCTTCCTCCATCTCTGTCTCCTCCTTCTCCTTCTTCACCACACAGAAAGGACTAAGCATCATGATGTAACTGGGGTTCAGAAACCTGATGGTCACTCTGAATTCTCAGTGTCTATTATGGCTCCATTTCGTTCAAATTAACATGGAATTATACTTATTTACCTGTGTATGACTCTCCTCAGACCGTAATACTGGCAAAACAATGATAATTCATTCCCAACTTCCTGTCTTGGGTACTAAGATGCATGTTGGGCCAGAAATAATCAGTGTATCTTGCTCTCACTTATTTCAGGGAGACCTGGGGGATGATGCTTATGATATTCCAGAGAATGTGCTATGGCTCTACTCAGAAAAGGTAAAGATTTATTTTTTGCTCAGATTTCAATAAGAAGTATTCTTTCCAAGAAAAAAAAGAAAGAAAGGAGTCCCTTATAATTCTAATGTCACTCTTTGTTGCAGAAATTCAAACCAGACAACAAAAAATTCATATCAGAGAAATAACTAAAGAGTCAAATAGGCCATCAGAAGATGGTTATACTATCATTAAAAAAAGGCAAATAGCTAACAATATTCAGAATGTGAAGAAAGATAAAAGCCTCCTTAGGCATCCAGTGGATAGAGACTTGATTAAAAACTGGCCTTTGTGCATAAGCAAAGATCAGGCACTGTCTCCTGAGAGCAGTAAAAGTTTGAACTCCTAGATGCCCTTGTCCTAACTTAAATGAAGCAGCAGAACAGGTGCACAGAGGAGGATTGGCAGAAATCATAACCTCCAATCAAAATGAGTGATTTGATTTCAACTCCAAACCCTATGCTTAGAGAAGAAGCTTCTTTCTTCTGCCAATCTTTCACACTCTCCTCATCCTTGGATCATCTCCTCTGAGAAAAGGCCAAACTACTCTGACTGATCAGAATCCAGGTCACTCTTTGGGCACATCAGTTTACTTTGCTAGTGATAGAAATTAGACTCTGTATTTTCCCTTCCAGGCTGGTGCTCAGCAATAAGGAATACTTCTATGCCTTCTGTCACTTCTTGAAGATTTGGGAAAGGTCTCCTAACTGGAGAGAACCTCCTAGTCTCTCTCTGATCTATCTACAATTGGGAGGCAAACCCAGACTGCCAGGTCCTATGTAAGCAGCAACCTGTTCATTTGCTTTAGTTCTAACCATCTGCTTCTGGAGTTTGCAGGTACTTGGCCTCCAGATTCAGATATGGGAGGAAGTACAAAAGCTTGAACTTAGGCTCACAATACTTAACACAGACCACTAGACTCCTCAGTTCTATTTCCCTCCTACTTCTTATCTTTCTATCATAGATATTGATTTATTTTCAGTTTCTCAGCTTCCTTGCAAGTTGGGGCAGCCATGGAATCCAGTTCTCATCAATAAGTCATGTTACTTGTAATGTAACATTTGGGAAAGAATACTCTTCCTAAATAAAAATAAGCAGGTGCTGGAAGAAAGTTCCTTTTATCTACTGCTTTTGGCATTTACTTTTTGGACACAATTGCATTAGAATATGATGATGGGAAGACAGATGTCATCTTGAAACCAAGGCACATTCTTCAAAAGCTGACACATTCAGGGGGTGGCAGTGCAGGAAAGTAAAGGTCTGACAGTTTGAGTCTTTGTGTCAATCGTAGTCCAGCTCCCTCTGGAAAATTTGATATCATAGACAGTAAACCTCTCACCACTTAAGCCAGTTTTGGTTTCACAATCTGCAACTGTGACTCTGTGACATCCTAACAACTTATTAGGGTAAAGTACAGGGTTATTCCCAAGATGATTAAAATGGAACTTCGTTTCTCCATTGGCTTCTTATCTCTTTATGTGTTTCCTCTGTTCTGCAGAAATCCAGAACCTTGGAAAAGAAAAGCTGCCTTTGAACTCTAAATACCAAACACAATATTCCAGTCTTTGCAACTAAAATTCTTCTAAGTTTTTATAGTAAAAACAACTGGAAATTCATATTAAATGCAAAGAAAAACATTTATGGTTTATTGGAGAATACTATGGATCAGTTAACTGCATCATATAAAACGAAATTCTCTTTACTTCTTTTGTTCTAATAAGTATCAACAAACTCTTTTGCTGTCTTATAGAATTCCAAGTAAGAAACTGTTTCAAGCCAATATTAGACTAAGACACATATATTAAAGAGATACTTAGAGTATGGTGGCTAAAAGCAAGTCTCTGCAGCTAGAACACCTTGATTTATAATCTTAATGTGTGTACTGTCATGGAGAAGTCGCTTAACTCGAATTGGCTTAATATTTCTCATCTTTTCATGAGAGGCTGACACTGATACCCACCTCTGAGAGTTGTGTTGATATGTAATCTGCCTTAGGACAATGCATGAACCATCGAAAGTGCTATATGTCAGAGTGGAAATAACTCCATCAGCTATACATTGATCTGGTTTTCACCCAATCATCAAATCAAGATAAACCCTGAAAGAAGAGTTGGTAGAAGATATACATCCTGGATTGTAGAGTTTTCCCTATTATTTTAACCCTATATACTTTGTTAATAATAACTTAATGTTTTACTCCATATCTTAGTTTTTTTCAAGCAGGAATATTACTATGCCCATAAGCTCAGTAATTTGGGTTTCTAATATTTTCTTTTGTTGGTTTTATTTTATTTAAATGTCAAAATATTATTTGCACTGAATTCCAGCTCAGGGAGAAATAAAAATCCAAAGATTTGGTGAATTAATGTAACTATACCAGAACCGGGCTTTTGGGACTTGCTGCTGCTCATTTTCAGCAAACTTTCTTACAATAAAACCACCTTCTAAATTGCTGCCCTTTTACCTGTTATATCGCCTTAGAGAATTCATGACTGTATGGCCTTCCTATTACCACTTAGCACCTATTACACCTAGGCAAGATGTTTGATATGCAGTATCTGGTTCTACAGCAAGCTTAGGGCCTGCTCTGCAAGCTCTGAACATGAGGTTCAGAGGGGTCAACCAGTTAGTTGTCAAAAGTCAAAGAGATGGAAAATTGTTAAAGCAGAATTAGAGCAAGGATCTGTTTTAGCCTTCAATCTCTTTTTTTTCCTTGTAAAATTATACCTATTTCTATAGGATAAAATTTTTTAAAACTATTTTTTGTATTAGTATTTATTATAGCAAAATACACATAAAACTTAACCATCAGTAATGTTCAGTACATTGATAATGTTGTTCTACATCACCTGTATGCAATTTAAGGATATTTCTTTCACTACAAAAGGAAACAGTGTGCACATTAGGCAACCACTCCCTACTCTGCTGTCTCTACCCCTGACACCTCTAGTATTTTTATTATCTCTCTGAATTTACCTACTTTTGATATTTCTGTATGTTTTATATAAATGAAAACAAAAATTAGAACAAAATTAGAATTTTTTTTTTTTTTGGAAACATACAGCCTGTAAGACCAAATGATCAAAATTTTCACCCACAATGGAAAATTCTTCAGTTATTTTAATAAAATAGTTGGATATTTGGGAATTTCTTTTAGTTCATGCTATAGAAACTGTTGTCAAATGCCAGGTGCTGTGGCTCACACCTATAATCCCAGTGGCTCCAATGGCTGAGACGGGGGATTGAGAGTTCAAAGCCAGCCTCAGCAAAAGTGAGGCACTAAACAACTCAGTAAGGCCCTGACTCTAAATAAAATACAAAATAGGGCTGGGATGTGGCTCAGTGATCAGATGCCCCTGAGTTCCAATCCAGGTACTCCTGCCCCCTCTCCCCAAAAAGTAACCATTGCCTAGTGTATAAGATTTGGAGTCAAGAGAATTGGATTTTGGACCTGTCTCAATTTTTTTACTATGAAATTATTATTTTTATTATATGATTCATATTCATATTCAAAACACATAAGCATTCTTAACATTTCAGTATTAAAACTATAGAATAACATGGATAATTCAAGGATGTTGGTTTCACACACTGAGATAAATAAAATAATCTCAGTGCAATTATAAACTAGAGATACTGTAAGTCTGTGCTACTTGAAAATTGTAGCATATGGTAAAAACCATCTACCTTAATTTTATGCATATTATGTATTGGTTTTCAGATGCTAGATAAACCATTCAGGGTTATATTCTGGGTCCACAATGTGCTCATTTCACACCACCTTGACGTCTAATCTTAGAATGCTTTTCTCTGATTGGCTGCTGTTAAAGAAGGCTTAACTGAGGTAGCATGAGGATGGTTGCCCCACCCATACAATCCCCCCAAAACAGAAATTGTTTTACAAGTAAAAGTAAGGACTAGTAGTAGCAAAAATTTTAGTAGCATAAAGGGCTGACTACTTGCATAAAATGATTTGAGGTCATCGTAAGACCTAGTGTCACTCCAAACATTCTCAGTCAGATTGTCAATTGTACCAAAAAATTTGACAACTGAACTTACCCTTTGAATACAGGCACAGTTTTCAGAAGATCATTGCCAAACTGCAGACAGCTCTGTAGAGAACATGCTCTTCCACTACGTGTGCTGCTCAGTAGAGACTGGCATTGCCAGCGGAATGCTCGCATCGCAGCACCAGGTCTACCTGCAGGTTCTACCATTCCCATTGGGAATCAGCACCATTCTCCTCTGAATGCCACACATCAGAGGTCTAAACCTTCTGGGTGCCACTGATATAGGGACCACCTAAGGGACAAAGGGCAAATGCACTCCTGGGCCTTAATTCTTAGCTTATTAGCAATAAAGACCTGGTATGTACTTTTTTCCTGCTCTTCCTCCTTCATATATGACCTGCTAGATCTTCAGAGCATGCTATGTGCCTTTCTCCACCCTCTCACTCACTCACTGTCAGTCCTATTGACCTCCGAAACTAGGTGAATCATTAAAGCTGAGACAACCCCCACCATTATCTCCAGGGACAAACAACATACAGGTTAAAACTATTGAGGAGTCACCAACACAGAAAATTCCTAGGACCCTTAATTTCTTATTTGCCATGATTTGTGTTTTCTTCCACTCCTCACCTGTATGTTCTCTTAACAGCTATAGCAGCTCATCCTCATTGGAAGTCAGAGATGTTTGACAAGACGTGGCATCAATATGAGAGATATAATATATGATGAGCAGCTGAGTGCTGCTCCATCAAGGTCAACATGCTCATCCAGGAAAGAAAAATACCTTTTGAAATGTAACCGAAGCCAACTAATATTCCTAACTCTAGGCTAGCTCATCACCCTTGCACATGAATAAAACTGGCTTTTTCCTTTGTCCAGAGAGCCAGCTTGACTCTCTTTGGTTTCTGTTCTAGCATGTGATCCCAGTTAAAAAAAAAAAAAAAAAGGAAAGAAAAGTCTTGTTCCATCGCAATGTGTCTTTACCTGATTATTCTGATGAACAACTCACTTAACTGGTAACACGACTAGACCAAGTGATTTGTGATGTCCATTAAACCTGGCTGGTATTGTTACCCCCCACACTAGTGAATTCTAAAGCCAAGGTCTCAGGCTCTCACAACTCTCATCTCATTTCTACTGGCTTCTGTTCTTTGCCTTCCAGTGGCTTGTGATCTAAAAATCTATTGCAAAGCTATTTTGAGGGCCTGAGCTGTGGCACCCACTTGTAGCTTCTATGAAATCTCTGGCCCTCCATATGAAGCTGGGTGCATTATTGCATGCTGGGATAAAAAGATGTTGTTGTCATAAATATATGGAACTCTCTAATATCTTACAAAGTTGTGCACCAAAATTGTTAATTTACTCAAAGTTTTGGTATGAAATTGTCATTCACTGGATTGGAAAGGGGTTTGTATATCATATCACATAAGGAATGTTTGAGAGGGCTAGAAATATTTAGCATGTAAAATGAAAGTTGATGAATAGAATTCCATAAAAGTTAATATTCTTAAGTATCAGAGACAGGGGTTATCCATATTCAATGATTAAAACATTGAAACACAATAGAAGTTAGTGGGTTTAAGATCATATAGCTGGGGTTTGAACCCACGCAACCAAAGCCTGTGTTAAATAATTGTTAATACTTCATAAGAAAATGCTCTATAAAAGGATATGAATGTGGTTTACACTGTTGCTGATGGTAAGACTTTATTCATCAATAAAGTGATGAATTTCTGTATATTCTAAAAGTGAAACTCTGTTATCCCACGAGGAAGTAAATTCTGATAAAATTTCCAAGAACAGATTGGAAGATAATATCTGGGGAACACAACATAATCATTTCCTGCACTAAAATGGCAGGTGGGACTTAATGAGCTCCAGGCTTCACCTTGAGATTCCATGAAAGTAGAAATTAGAATTCTAGAAGAGATCAGCCATTTTCTTTAGGACTCTGAGATGCCCAGCCCTGTGCTTGATCTTTCATATATATTGATTTTAATCCTTCACAGTCCTGAAAACAGCTTTGTCCCCATTTAGCAGATAGAGATATTGGTCTCAGACATAGACCTTATTGCTAAAGAATGAGTATCAATTATCTCAAGCTTAGTATTATCAAACTTTATGCTCTCGAAATCTACCTTTGTTTAATATTTGTGCAATATTAAACTCCTCAACAGTAGCAAAGAAATGAAGCATCTATGCAAAAAAGCTTGCCTGGTTCATTACTTACCATGTTCTCTTTAATTGTGGTAATATTAATGTAGATGAGGGTGGTGGTAAAATTCATAATCACAATTTGAATACCACCCTAATTGTCTTTTATTGCTACTTGGGAATGGGTCAGTGTTGTACATGGAATATTTAAGTTGAAATGTCGTTTCCAATACTTAATAGAATTCAATTAGGATTTTATTGATTAATTAGTGTCTACTTGAAGCATTCTATTTTTCTAAAGGCCAGTAATGCACCTGACTGTTCCCTAAATGTTAACATATTCAGATAATTATAACTACATCATACTTGCTGCTTAGACTGCTTGAGTTACTTGCTTTTACAGAGGTTTCAGATTCATGTAAAGTAATCTTTTAAAGTAAAAATGATATTTAAATAACCTAACATAATCATAGAAAATCTCTTAAATACCCATTGATTTATGGCTGCAAACATACCAGCACCTTCTTACACAGAATCTCATTTTCAAATGCTTTAAATGCAATGAATACAAAGGAAACCTTATATCCAACAGGCATTGCAGAGTAGTAAGGTCAAATGCATTGTTTAAAGAATTCAGAGGATGGTCTAGCAGCATGAATGACAAACACAGACTTCAAGTTCAGACGGAGCCTATCAAAGAGACTGATAACATCTTGTCCCAAGTATCATTAAATATCTGCAATACTGTTTCTACAAAAAGAGCTGTACCTAGACTGTACCTCTAGTAATTGGGAGCAGGCAAGTTCTATTCATTGGGCTAATGCTCAGTGGTCATTGGAATGGGGTCAACTCTTCTTTCATAGATAGAAAGGCAAAAACTAGGTATGTGAAGTTATGGAGAAAATTAAATGAGGTTTCAGGACACATATAGGTCTCAAAGTATATTCTGTATGGAAAAGGAAATTGACTGAATTATGTTATATGCACATATAGATATGTAACAACATTTGTATAATTATAATACACTAATAAAAGTTAAGATAAATAGGTAAATAAATATTGAGTATTTATTATGTAAAATGTTTTGCTGGTTGCACACAATAAAGTGAAAATAAATATTGCCCCATGCTGTCTATATGCCAGCTAAAGTACCTAAGTTACTTAAATTTCACAAATAAACTTATAAGGTGGTATAGTTATCCTCACCTTCAACATCAAGATGGCAACTAATAGACAAAATTAAGTAATTTGTGCACTATTGCTTAGTTATGTAAAAATTTCAAAGCCTGGTCCCATTAGAACTTTCTGGGAATGATAATGAAAATATCCTTGGTTATGGCGACCCGACTGAATGTGAATCCTTGGCGGCGGGTGGGGGGGGGGACTGTACATCTACAGGGTATTAGTAAAGGTTTTCAAAGGAATGTATATGTGGTGGGGGGGAGGGGTTCATGGAACAGGCTCATATAATTACAAGGATTAAAAGTCCTAAGAACTGCAGTTGGCAAGTGGGTGATTCAGGAGAGCTGAGTTCTAGTTTGAAGGCCATCAGGTAAGAGATCCAAGAACAACTGGTATTTCATTCTGAGCCCCAAGCCAGGTATATCATTCACATCCCAGTTGTGCCAGTGCAGTGGGGAAAGGGTTGCAGGAAGCCCAAGAAAGTGTCCAAAGGCAGCATGGGAGACATATGGTTTATTGGGGAAAGCTTACAAGAGATCAGTGACTAATCCAAGAAGCGTTCAGCAGCAATAGACTGACAGATCACATCTCCATCCTTCATGGTGCTTTGCCAATTAGTGTTACCTCTTCTTCATGGTTTTTGTCCAGTGGTGACTGGCTGGACAGGTGTCAGGTATCCTTTCACAGGTGCCCTCTGTTCTGCACCTGTCCACACTCAGAGAGGGGTTTTATATGTTTGTTATAGAAGCAATGACATTGACATTGTCATCATTAGCTTTCTTTGCTTCTATGATCAGCATTTCAAGGAGAAATTATCCTAGCATTCATTCAAGAAAATAGCTTTCTAATGATAACATTCTCTTGCCCTAGCTCCCAGGGTCTATGAGAAAGCCTGTGTCCTTCAAGATAATATATATCTGGACTTTCAGCTCAGACTTGTTCTTATTGTTCCCTTATCTTGGTTAGGTTTTGGAGACCGAGAAGTGCATTCGGGGACTTGGTGTTTTACTCTCCCTCTTTTCTTTAAGAATGCTATAGCAGGAAGAGATTGGAACCACAGCTGCTGGCAGCCAAACAGAAGGAGTGCCCTCTTTCTCCCCTTTATGTTCAGGGTGGCAAAGGTGGAATGAGGTAGGTGTCATATCTTTGTTTCATTCAGGCTTGGATAAGGCCCATCTACACTGACTGATCTACTGAATCTACCAATTCAAATGCTAATCTCTCTTGGAAACAGCCTGAAAACACACAGAATAATGTTTGACCAAATATCTGGCCAGACCATGCACCAGTCTAGTTGATACAAAAGGTGCAGAAAGACCTGTAATCCTTGGACAGCTTCTCATTACTCTACTCAGTAGTTATTAAATTTGGTGGCACATTGAAAGCATCCAGGGAAATTTAGCAATTACTAATTATGACTGGGTCCCACCTCTAGAGGTTTGGATTCAATTGGTCTCATTTTATGTGAAGACAGGATTGAGAAACAAGGCTAGAGCCCTTCTCTGAAATACAGCTTGTGACCTTTTACTCTTAGCTACTAGACATGCTCTTTCTGTCTTTCTCAGATGGCATGCCATTGCTCACCCCATGATGAGAAGTGGCCAAAGATCAAATTGTATCCAGACCTATTCAAAAACAGTCCTGCTGCATCCTGTGGCTGTGGCCATCTGATTGCAAAGAGAAAAGAGTTTTCCCAAAGGGATCCAGGTCTATTTCCCTTTTTTGTAGGTAGAAGGAAATTGTGCATCTTTGCCCTTCAAGCTGACTCCTCATGAGTCACGTTACTCACACTGGCATACTAGCAAATTGCTGCTTCAGAGAAGTTCAGGAGCAGCAGTTGTTGTTCCTAAACTGTATTTTACAGATTTTCCACATCAGTACACTTGCTGAATGGGGAAATTGCAAGCTGTGGCCTCTGCTTGTTCTACAGTTGCAGCAGCTGTGTTGAAAGAGGATATATTTGGACACAGGTTGGGGGAGTATATCAAAGTGCTCTAGGTCACAACTACCCTGAAGTCCCTCCAACAGGAGAAAGCATCAGTATGTTGCACATAGTATGTGTTCAACCATTGTGCCTTTATCAACTCCCACTTTCTAGCATCTTCCAAGTGTCAATCATTGTTCAATGATCTGAGCAGGGTAAGAGGTGGATCTCTGTTCTCATAAGAATTTACGACATGTAATGCTGTGTGGGCTAGCTCAGGAGATCTAAGGTCAGCTTAAAAATCTGAACTTTCACAACAAAATTGAATTTATCTATTTGAATGCACAGGTTATTGTTATTAACAGAGGTGATATGTTGTCATTCATTTCCAACTGATACTGCAAAAATGGATGATACTAAATTTGGGATTGAATTGCATGAAGAAGGGGAGGCAGTAGTATATGAGAGCTACAGGGTATAAAAAAAGAGACACTAGCCAGAGGTGTTTAGTGGCATTGGAACTGGGCCTTTTTTAAAAAGAGGGTATCTGAATATAGTAAGACAGGAGAAAAGGAGATAGCAGAACTTTCAGGGCAAGGATCACAACCTAAGCAAAATTCTGAGACTGGTCATCAAGCACAGTTGGTGAGCAATATGGAGACTTGCTTCTGGATAGAGGTGACTGGTGGACTTGGCCAGACGTCTGATATGAATTTCCCTCATAAAATTTGCAAAAACCTTGTTACTTTGTACCTCGAACATTTGCCATTCTTAAATTTGCTTGCTTATGTAATTTTATCTCTAACCAGAGTGTCAGTTTTATTTTTATACAGCTTCTTCTCAATCCATATATTCTCACTTTTAATTTAACATGAAATAGATGCTCAACAAACACATACTCAGTAAATAAATAAGTGGATTTGTGAATGGCCTAGAGAGCTAATATAGGATGTAAGTAATTTAATTTTCTGTCTCATATACACCTTGAGTGAAAAGAATAATTTAGAAAAAATATCAATTTTCATAACATAATTCAGTTTTGCTACTGGCATGCACTGGTTATTACTGTTAAGAAAGATGGTGTGTTGTCACATAATTTTTTCTTCCAACTTAAGAAGATGGCAAAAATTAAAGCTTCTGAATTTATGACTGAATTACAAACACTTGTTTGGCTTGTAGGAGTTTATGCCCTAGGAGAAGTGAAATTTTGCAAAGAAAAGATGTAGTATAATATGTAGTTTTTGTGGGCTATCTGAATAACAATGTTTTACCTCCTTTGGTTTATTCCGTTCTTCTTACTTCCTCATTATATGCTTTTATTCGTTTCTTCATTCAATATAGTATGTGGTCTATGCTAAGTCTTTCACTCAGCATAGCATCTTTGAGATTTATTCATGTTCTTGTTGAATTCCTTCTTTTATTAATGAGAAGTGTTCCATTATTGGAAAAGTAAGATGATTATTTGATCCACTTGGGTTGATTAACACTTGAACTTTTTCCATATTTGGGCTGTTATAATATTCCATGAACATTTGTATTCAATTCATTTGTGGACATATATTCTCAATTATATTAGGTCAACACCTAGATGTGGAAATGTTGGGCAATAGGGAGGATTTCTATAATGGTTAACACTGTATGATATTGTCAACATTTTTCCAAAGTGTTTGTAAAACTTTATAACCGGGCTGGGGATGTGGCTCAGCGGTAGCGCGCTCGCCTGGCATACGTGCTGCCCGGGTTTGATCCTCAGCACCACATACAAACAAAGATGTTGTGTCCGCCGATAACTAAAAAATAAAAAAATATATATAAAAAAACTTTATAACCAGCAATTTATGAAAGTTCTAATTGTCCCATGTACTTGTCAACATGAGATTTTAGCAAGTTTTTAAAATTTTATTCATTCTTCTCATTCTGTAGTGATATTTCAACATAGCGTTAATTTGCATGTCCTTGATGGCTAACTTTGTTGAATGTTTTCTGATGTGCTTTGTCTGCCTTTCCTGTGCAACTTTTGTGAGGTATTTGTTCACAATTTTTCCTTGTATTTATGTTAGATTATTTGTTTTCTTATTAATCGGTAGAAATTCAGTATTTTATTTCTTATTATTGGGATCCACATCCTCCCCCCCTTTTTTTTTTCATTTTGAGACAGGTTCTCATTAAGAAGTGGCTTAGGGCTTTGCTAAGATGCTGAGGCTTATCTTGAACTTGTGAATCTCCAGGCTGAGTCTCTTGAATTGCTGGGATTACAGGCCTGCACCACTGGACCTGGCAGAAATTCTGTATTTTCAACATGAGTCTTTTATCAGATATATGAATTTAAAATATGTTCTGTGGCTTGTGTTTTCACTAACATAACTATATTTTGAGGAGCAGAAAAGTTTTTACTTGTTAAAGTCCAATTTATCAATTTTTTTCTTTTATAATTAATGTATCTTCAATCTTTCAGTTCTAGTGCTATTTTAGTCGATTCATCTTGAATTAGTTTTTGTGTATGGTGTGATAGAAGAATATAGGCTCATGCATATTGTGAGTGTGTGTGTATTTAACCTAGGGACACTCCACCACTGAGTTATGTCTTAGCCCTTCTTATTTTTTGAGACAAGATATTGCTATGTTGCTGAGAATAATCTGAAAAACTTTTTAAAAAAAACAACTAAAACACATCCACGTTCACATATTGACTGTTTGGTGCACTTATTTCTTTGTCCTTATATCTTATGCCTACACATACTTCAGTGCCTTTATTACTAAAATAGTTTGTAAATCCTTAGAGATAATAGTGTGAGCCTTTTGATCTTTTTAAAGATGACTTTGGCTATTCTGGTTCTTTTCTTTTTCTCTCTACATATTTTAGAATCTTTTCAATTTTTAAACAAAGTGTTTCCATATAAATTAATGACTATTTACCAATTTATATAGGCAAGTTTCAAATGCAATTTCAATGCCCTATTAAAATTGAACAGGGGTTGGCATTTTTTTTATAAAGCATTTTGCATTAAGATAGTAAAAATTTTCATATATATATATGTGTGTGTGTGTGTGTGTGTGTGTGTGTGTGTGTGTGTGTGTAGGGGAAGTACTGGGAATTGAACCCAAGGCCACTTAACCACTGAGCAAACCCCCAACCCTTTTTTTAATATTTTATTTGGAGACAGGGTCTCTCTGACTTACTTAGGGCTTTGCTAATTTGCTGAGAATGGCTTTGAATTTGTAATCCTCCTGCCTCAGCCTCCTGAGCCACTGAGATTACAGACGTACCACCACATCTAACAGAATGAGTATTTTTTTAAAATATAAGCTTTCTAGTCCATAAACATGGTTATCTTTTCCTTAGAAACTTATTTTTTATCTTGAGTGGGGTTATAAAGCTATTAGTGTTGAGTTTTGCACATCTTTTATAAATTGGTCAAGCATGTTCAGGTTTTCTATTATTTTTAATTATTATAAAATATATAATTTATTATCTAACCAGTTTTAAGTTTTAAGAGTTTAATAACAGTAATGTATTCACATTTTTTGTGCAACCATCACCACCATTCATCCCCAATACTCTTTTTATCTTGAAAAACTGAAACTTTGTATCTATTAAAGAACACATTGCCATTCCCCCATCCTCCAACCCTCTGGCAACCATCTGGTCCTTTTTGAATTTGATTGATTGCTCTAGTACCTCATGTAAAAGGAATCATGAAGAATTTATTTTTCTGTGGCCATATTTTACTTAGCATAGTGATCTTATGATTCAACTATGTTGCTGCATGTGTCAACATTTTCTTTCTTCTTAAGGTTAACTAATATCCCATCATATGCATATGTCACTTTTAATTGATCCATTTGCATGTCAGTAGCCATGGGTTGCTCCAATCCCTTGGCTATAAGGAATAATGTGGCAATGAATATAGATATACAAATGTCTTCTTGAGACTTTGATTTCTTTTCTTCTGTTAGACAGCCAGAAGTGGAATCACTGGATTCCATGCCAATTCTATTTTTAATTTTGTGAGAGACCACAATAGGAATTTCCATGTAGTTCTACCATTTTGCATTTCCATTGACAGTGCACTAGGGTTCTGATTTCTCCACATTCTCATATTTCTCCTTCTTCTTTTCCTTTTAGCCACCTTAATGTGTACAAGTTAGAAATACAAGTTTCTTTTGCTGCTGTTTTAAATACTTTTCTATTAAAACTTTTGATTGGTTATTACTAGTATATAGAAATACTGTATTTTCTATTCTTAAGAAAGTTGCTTATTATTTTAAAAATTTGTTTTACTTTGGTTTTAGATACCATAGGGTTATCCACATACACAATTTTATCACATGCTTTGAAAAACTTTGTGGTCATAAGAACATTTAACATGAGATCTACTTCCTTAACAAATTGCTAAGTGTTCAATAATATAAGCATTGTAGACTCTAGATAAAATGTTGCTCTAGAGTGTATTCATCTTACCTAACCAAACTTTAATGTCCTTTGATTTGTAACTCTCCATTTCCCTCTTCCCACCCCAAGGAATAATGATTTCAGTCTTTGGTTTTAGGAATTTTGCTATTTTAGATACTTCATATGAGTGGCATTGTGCAGTATCTTTTTTCTATGACTAGTTTATTTCACGAAGCACAATGTTTTAGGCTCCAAACATATTGTCACATATTGCAGAATTTTCCTTTTTTTTGAAGAATGACTGTATACTACCTTTGCTGTATCCTTTCATTTGTTAAAGGATATTCAGGTCATTTAGCATCTTGGCTAATGTAAATAGTGCTGCAATCATCATGAGAGGGCTATATCTCGATTTCAATTCTTCTGTATAAATAAATACACAGAAGTGGGATTGCTGAATGAATCATTTGCTAGTTTTATATTCTGTAACTATTGAGATAATAACTTTTATGTATTGTTTTAATGTTATAATTAACATTGATGCAGTATTTGAAATTTGAATCAACCTTGAATATCTGAGATTAACCCTACTTGATTATGTAATATATTTTTTTGTTATTTATTGCTGACTTTGTTTTCTGACATTTGGTAAAATTTTTTTTGTGGAATTTATCTAAGATTAGTATTATTTCACTCTGAAATGTTTAACATCATTATCCAATGTATTTATTTTGTATTGTTTTCTGAAAAGCACATCTTCAATTTTGAGTTTACTTTCTTTATGAAATTAGATTTTCTAATCATTTTGATTCAGTTTGGAAATTTATATTTCTTGAGTAATTTGTCCATCATCTGAGTTGTCAAGCTTCATTACAAAAAGTCTTTCATAATCATTACTTTTAATGGTTTTAGGATATTTAGAGATATTGTTCATTTTGTTTCTGTTAGTGATTTTTTTTCTCATTTGAAAAATCTTATTATGTCTTGCTTTGAAATTTTCAATTTTATTAGTATTTCTAAAACCCAACTTTAGATTCTTTATTTTTTCAACCTTTTCTATTTTACTGAGTTACGTTTATTTTTATTACTTTCTTTATTCTACTTTGAGTTTACTTGTTTTTCATTTTCTAATTTCTGAGGGTGTAAATAAAGATGGATGATTTTAAACCTTTCCTTTTCTCTAAGTATTTAAATATATAAAATTTCCTCACTGCTTTCATTAATTCCCACAAATTCATATGTTCTGCCTTTTTATATCATTCAGTTGAATGATTTGCTAATATATCTTGTCATTTATTTCTGATCAATTTATTATTTTGAAGTATATTCAAATTTTTGGAACTCTTTTCCAAATATACTA
Source organism: Urocitellus parryii (assembly GCF_045843805.1). Lineage (NCBI taxonomy): Eukaryota > Metazoa > Chordata > Mammalia > Rodentia > Sciuridae > Urocitellus > Urocitellus parryii. The sequence goes on along the minus strand of NC_135531.1, from coordinate 187,580,738 downwards.
TTGAATTATAATGTAATTATATTGTAGCCCCAGCTTATATTATAAAATATTATAATCTATTTATAATTTGTTAAGATTTATTTTAAAGGCCTAATATGTTATCTGTCTTGGTAAATATTCCAGGCACTATTGAAATAAATCTATATTTACTGGATGTAATGCTCTCTAAAAGGGTAATTATGTGAATTTGTTTAGTAGGGTAGTTCAAGTGTTCTGTATCCTTAGTATTTCTCTAATTGTTCTGTTGGTTGCTGAGAGATGGGTGTTAAAATGATTTAGAGGTCAAGACCCACCTTAGACCTTAATTCAATTAATTCAGAGCCCCCAAAATGCACTCTTCCAAGAAATTTTAATGTGTTGCAGGATTGAGAAATACTGTTTAGAGAAAAATGAAATTCTCATTGACAGTGTTGACAGAAATCATGTCTATAATCATGTTGATTAAACACACACAAAAATAGAGGGAGATCTAAACTTTGCTAATAGTTCTTACAAAATTTTAAAACCAAATCAAATACAAGAATTATAAACAAAACCACAAAATCAGTATGATTCCAATTAGTGATGTTCATTTAATGCCTTATGTTTTGCTAAAACCACATTGCCAGTGTTGGTTTTAATAGTGGAAAGATGTAGCCTCAGGTCGTGTCCTATATTTAATCTGCTTTTTGTATTTTGAATTCAATAATACTTATGCAGAAATCTCCTTTCCTCTAAGTATGTCGTACTAAATTGTACTAATAACAGCATTGTCATTTGGTTAAGAATAATTATGACCTCTCCTTAACCAAAATTCTCCCAGAAGGCAATTCTTCCATGCTGATTTTAACAAATACTAAGCCTTAATGTTTGATCATTACCTCCTTTCCATATTATATTTGATTTTTACTTTTTTTTTCGTACTGGTTTGTAGACAGCCAAATGTGTTCTTCACCATGTATTCTGGAAGAATTGAGCCCTATGGTGGATTTAACTGCCCACCCCCATTGGTTGATCCTTTCCTTTGAAATTTATAGTGATAAGGGGGAAGCCCCTGAGTCTTTCATAATGGTGACTTAGAAAGGAGTTGACAGGCTTCTACTTTGCAGTGACATAACATTCAGATGTGGGGTCTTAATCTCATTACTTCATTGTTTGAGTTAGAAATTCAAGACCAGACATCTGTGGTCTTGACCATATAACTATGAACTAGTCAACCAAGGAGGAGTGCTCACAAGCAAGGAGAGTGAGCAAGCTGGACCTCAATAACCAGAATGTCAAGGCTCTCCTTCCAATGGCAGATTCTGTGCTATTGTGCTTGGGTAAGTATGTGTGTGCTAAGCATCTGAATAGGTCTTGCAGGTACTGCGTATATCACTTAAGAACTCTGTAAAATGGTTTGGTTTAGTTGAAGATAAGGTTAGGATTATAGTGTTATGAAAATCTGCCTTAATGCAATTATTTATAGGTTCAGGAACATAAAACTCCTCGTTGCTTACTTACTGTATTTGCTACTAGTAAAACTGGCAAGAGAAAAACAGTGATAAGAGCAAGTAATGCATCATGTGCTGTGTTGGTTCAAATGGAGAAGCACACCATTAAGAGATATAAGGGATTTATGGTAGAGAAATGACTCACATAATTGTAGGAGCTGGTTGGGCCTTCTCTGTTAAGCTGCTGTCTTTGTTTCTGATACGGCAGTTTGAAATCCACCAGAAAGGCAAGCAGAAAGGGAAGACAGATGTAAAGGGCGGGAGATCAAAAGTAATTTGAAACTCACAGCAGGAGATGAAACCCCAAACATACAGACCTAAATCCCTGATCAGTTCTTATTGCCTCTGATGTTGGTGGCATGGGTGGGAGACCAGGCATAGGGCTTCCTCCGACTAACACCAAAGCAGTGCATCAGTCACACTGGGTGTACGCTACAAACTGGCTAATCCTCTCCTTCTATCCACACCTGATCACAAACTCCCTTGCGGCCCATTCTAAATGAAAACATGCATAAAAGTGAAGTCTGTCAAACCAAGTTGGCACATTACAAAGCCACTGGTAAATGTGGTGTTGACTATTAAGACTGAGTTTCATCAATAATTTGTCATTATAAAATTCATTAAGCACCTGTTATGTGCCAGGCATTGTAATAAATGCCTAGGAAACAGGAGGGCTGGGTGAGTCCTGGAACAGGAATTCTTATAAGTTTTGATTTCAGTCAGTGTCTAGTGATATCCATCAACCTTCACTTGGTTAAAAGTATGATCTTAAGAATAAATGCAGATCCTCAAATCCTGGGTCTGAATTCCATCATAGCAAGCTCATAAAATGAATTTGGATATTTGTACTTTTTCCCCATTACTCTGAAAACAAAAGCATAGAAATTAAAAGCATTGTGTTTTCACTTAGAGATGTCACAGAAATGACAGATGCCCAGTTTGAAAAGCCATTGTTTCACATCATCAACATCAATTCAGACAACAGATCTGAAAAGCAATTAGAATCTTGCTCTGTTCTGGGTAAAGTGATAAGGGATGAGGCTACAGAATTAAATCATAGGCTCTGTTCACCAGAAGCCCTTGTGATCCCAAGTAAACAATCATGCACTAACAGGAAATTCTGTGGTCAGGCAACATCAACGTATCCAGAGCCTTAGAGAAGCATTATAATTTCTGGGACTTTACTGAGGCAAATGAGAGTGTCCATCCATCTCTCTTTACTCAATTACCACTGCAGCCTAAAGAAAGAGCTACTTGAATTCACGGCCACTCGCTGTTATTTACATGATGAATATCCACTCTGAGATTCTCCCTATGTTTTATCAGCTGCTGTCAGCAGCTATTTGGGCACTCCCTTGCTTAAAACTGAAAAATGGAACCAGGCACTCCAACAGCATCTGGTAGGTTATGCAGAAAGAATAGTTAAACGTCAAACAGATTTTGTACGGCCTTGGTCTTGTCTCCCTTCTGCACTGCGAACATCTGACCCTTGCACTAGTTCTGCAGGAGGCACGGAACCCCAGTGCACTTGCCAAGATTTCAGTGTGGCCAGTTGCTTATACCCTCTTTATTAGAAATCTTCCATCTAGCCATAGTCACATTAGAGGGACTGTGTTTTGTGATGTCTGAGCACTATCATGGGGTACAGGATGGTAGAGGGCAGAGTGGATGAGTTTCTTCTCTTTCCAAAGCACCGGTTTGACTTTCTTACTACTGTTCTCTTCTTGCAGTACAGACTCTGGAGCCTATTCCTTGAGAAGTACTACAGCTAAATAACCAAACCAAACCAAAGGCACAGACAACAAAATGTGTACAAGGGATAAACAAATGACTCAGGGTTCTGGACCCACAACACCGAATGCATACTGAAATAAGGCAAAAAATGAGAGGGCGGGGTTGAGCACGGACAAGGTTTATATTAAAGAGAGAAGTATATGCAGATATGACAGAGTAACAATGAATCCACGCTTAAGATGGAGCTTCCACGGCCAGTTACAAAGACATCTAAGAAACCCTTTATGGGTCCTAAGACACTTGAGCCCCTTAAACCCTATAATTTAAATTCTGGAACTATATCAGTGAAATGGACACAGGTGAAATAAAATAGAATGCAAATAAGAATTTTAACTTGTATATTATTATATTAACTCCTTAATTAATGTGTTATAGTAATTATCTCATTATTGTAATGTAATTTTATTCCATATAACAATTATATTTTATGATATATAATTATTTTATATACTATATATAGGTATATTATGCACTGGCTTCTATAATATATAATTATATAGTGATATGATTGTATTATACACTCCATTTAAGTTTTTATGGGTGTTTCAAATCTGGGATAATGAAACAAAATGGGTTAAGGAGCACTGTACTATTTTGTGTTTACTCTAAGTAGGGTGGGTATCAATAGTTTGTACTGGGGATGAAAAAGCTCTGCTTACATGTGACTAATTCCATATCCAAATTACTCATCTCTGAAAGCTCACTCCTATAATGCTAAGCCAGAGTTCTCTTCACCTTCTGTCACTAAAACAGAGTGACTTGAAATCTGGTTTGGGAACAGAGATCTGCTGGACACCTATAAGATTTACCCAGTATGGGAGAAATGTTTTAAGTTAAAATGGTCTCTTTGGCTCTTAGATTAAAAATCAAAGCAAAACAGAGCAAGAAGAAAAACCAAAACCAAAAGCAAAGCAATTAAAAATATTGTGTTTGCAATTAGAGATGTCATCGTAATAATGGATAACCAGTTTATAAAACGGTCACTTCATAATACTGGCACAACATTAATTTTAACCATAAATCCAATAAGAAACTACAGAGTCTTGGTCTGTGCTGGGTAAAGTGATAATGTCTGGGGCTACAGAATTAAATCATAGGCTCTGTCCACAAGAAGCCCTCATAATTCTAGATAAAAATATATGTTCTAACAGGAAATTCTATGATCAGGCAAAATTACAGCACCCAGAGTTTTGGAGAAGTGTTATAATTTCTAGAACTTTGTTGAAACAAAAACTGTCCATACGTCTCCCTTTACTCAACTGTCTCTGCAGCCTAAGGAAAGCTTTGGTCTGCAAAGGTGAGTTTCTGAAAGGTTAGGGCAAAAATTCAGCTCAAGGTGACTGACAGGAAGAATGCCTGAAAGAAGGCATCCAAGTCCAAAACGTCTTAGGGGATGAAGTGGCACCGACACAGCCATCAGGTGACAGCAGAGCTATGTAAGATTTTTGCAGAGGGCAGGGTGAGGTGCAGGGATCACTCACCCAGCATGGCGAGGCTGGGGAGACTCTATCTAATACACACCCTTGCAAAGCGCAATCTGGTGCCCATTTTCCTTCAACTGCAAAGTTTGGGTGAGCTGCCAGATCAGAAATCAGCTTGAAAGGTCTTTGTTGAGAATTTTTCTGTGAAACTGGCAAGGTATCCCTGGGGTTCCTATTAGCTTTAGTATCCCAGATATGATCTCATACAATCCACAAGACCACATTTCCTTCTCCCCAGGACTTGCAAATACTTTGTGACTTAGAACCCACACAGATGTCTCCTAACATTCTGCTTCCTGAGGCAGATGGCATGCAAAAACTTAAGTGACAGACAGCATCACTGGGCAGGGGAACTTACAGAATCTATTTTTCTCCAATCCCTTTAAAGAGGAAGGTTAGCCAAAATAAGTCCCAATGTGCCTTGGGAACACCAATTTCCCAGCTGCTAAGCCACCCCACCCCTACTGAACAGATGGATACTCAGGTTTCAGGGTTTTTAAGTCTTGCTTTATTATTTTTTTTTCTGACATACGTTTGAAGTAATAACTGTGGGGATGGAGTTGTGGCTCAGCGGTAGATTGCTCTTGGGTTTGATCCTCAGAACCATATAAAAATAAATAAAATAAGGGTATTGTGTCCAAACTACAAAATAAATATTTTGAAAGTAATAACTGTGTTCTTTCTTTCCCATACAATGAATGGTATTTTCAACAATTCTTATATGTTAAAATTAATTTTATCAAATATTCATGTCAATATAATAATTAAAAAGCCTAGGCATTCAAATTAGGAACTTCCTCTTAGACCTTGTGGAGGCTGGAACTCTGCAAGGAAGAGGGGTCAACGCCTCTGCTCCTCAGCTTCCTCAAGGGTTTAGGTGGAGTGTTTACAATGTGTTTTGTTTTTGCCTACATATTTACCTGTCCCAGTCCTCTTTGATTCCTAAGGTTAGATTTTAGTTATAGTCTGGTGTTCTTTCATTTCAGCTGGAAGGAATTCTTTTAGTATTTCTTTTAGGCAACTCGATCAAGAACAGAAATCTTACTATTTGGGAATATATTAATGTCTACATTATTAGAAGGATAGTTTGCAGGCTATAATGTTCCTGGATTTACCATTGTTTTTCTTTCAGCCTTTGATTATGCCATCCTATGGTCTCCTGGCCTCCATGATTCCTGATAAGAATGATCCTGTTAATTTTATGAATTAACTCATTGAGGGATACTTTGTACGGATGAGTTATTTATGTCTTGTTGCTTTTAAGATTCTCTTCATCACTGTCTTTAACAGTTTAATTAAGATGTCTAGATGTGGATCTTTGAATGATCCTCTGTAGTTTAAGTTTCTTAGTCTTATAGATGAATGTTTTTAACAAATTTGGGAATTTTTTGATCATATATCTTTCTTCGCCTTTCTTTCTTTTTTCTTTTTCTGTGACTCCTAATATGCCTATATTGTTTTTCTTAATGGCCTCTGGGAGCTCATTACTAAACACAGTAACAAATAAATGGAGTAGTAATACATAAATAAATGGGTAAAGGTTGTGTTTAACAATAGTCCATGGTGATACATTGGTCTCTAAAAATCTGTTTGGTTTTCTTCTTCTTTTTTTTTTAATTTCTTCATACTGTAAAATCTCAATTGATGCTTCTTCAAGTTCATATTCTTTCTTCTTTCTGCTCCAATCTGATGTCAAATATCTCTATCAGAATTTTTCTTTCAGTTATTGTACTTTAATAGACTGATTTCTGATTCTTTTATTATTTTTATAAAATTTAATTTTATAAAAATTTAATTTAATTTAATTTAATTCTTTTTAGGGATCTTCTTTGTTATGTGAGACACAATTCTCACAGTTTCACTTAGTTCTTTAGATGTGGATTTCTTTAATCTCTTCAGTGAATTTATACTAGTTGATTTCAAGTCTTTACTATGCTTAGTGTCTAGATAATTTCTATTTTGAGTTTTTTGCAGTGTATGGGGTGAACATTTCCTATTTGCATATCTTATAATTTTTTGTTGGAAACTGGATTTCTTTTTTCTTTTCTTTTCTTTTTCCAGCAACACCTCCTCAAATGTCTATACCTTCCATCTTCCAATCCCTGTTAATCACCATGGTACTCTTTGCTTTAAAAGTTTAACTTTTAAAACTTCTACATAAGAAAGATAGTCGACTAGAGGAATGCAGGGTTTCTCCTAGCTCCGTGAATACTGATTCTCTGGAAGGTGGGTGAAAGGAATTTCACTAAAACTCAGTACTGGACAGCCAGAGTGCCTTAGAGACATAGAAAATTTGAGGTCACTAAACGAGAAAAAAAGGGATAAAATGAAGCCAAGTTGCTTGCTGGAGCAGTGGAGTTAACACACAAGAACCAAAAAAAAGTGCAGAAATACAAGGACAGTCTTAGGGTAGAAAATCATGAGATCACAGGGGCAGCCTGTCCTAGGTCACTCGGAGGTTGTTGGACACCATAAATTGGTACAGGGTTGATGCCCTGTGTTTAACCATAGTCCATGGTGAGCAGAGGCAGGAGTCTTCTTGAGCCCAATGCACTGGGTGGTCAGCAGATACAGAATGGAGAACTGGGATCTGGGAAAATGGGGCTGGCTTCAATACACATTACAGGCAGAAAGCAGCCATGTGAAATAGTCTGAGCCACAAAATCTAGTGAAAATTAGGCATGGAGAGTACTTTGCTTGCGTGGTGGGGTGGGAGTTGGGGAGAGGAACAAGTTGGAAGGGGTGGGAATCCGGCTCCCTCCCATGTTTGAGTCCAGCTGCTGCAGAACCAGCTGCAGGATTGGGGGTCAGGGGGCTGAATGGGTGGGTGTGTCTGTGCTCAGAAACCGACTCCAGGTGACTGAGAAAGACAGCCAGCTGTGGAGGATCAGGAATCTGAATGCACAGGTGTGTCTAAGCTCAGAGTGAGACTCTGGGAGGCTGGGGAGAATTCAGGACCAGCTGCAGAAAGTCAGGAGTCTGAATTAGTGGGTGTGCTTGGGATGGGTGTGCTTGGGATGGGCAATTCATTTTGATATAATTGTATGAGCAGAGAATATATATAGAGAGAATATATTCTCTGCTCATACAATTATATAAAAATGAATTCTGATATCATCTACAACTAAAAGGTACAAATGAAGGGCAATACCCCTGAGCAAGAGAAGCAGTATCGGACTGTGCCCCTTTGCCCTCCATCTTACAAGTGCATCCCTGATCCTTGGGGATCCCTGGGAAAACTTCGGACAGAGAACTAGCTACAAAATAAAGTATTTGGGGACTCAGAAGACCTTAGCCCCGCCCCAAGAGCTCCACCTATTAATCTCACAGAACCCAGCTTCAGCTGCTCCCTGGAGCAGAGCTTATGGCATTTCCCATCCCAAACTTTATTTTACTGCGGAGCAGGGAAGCAGAAGTTTTTGAACTCCATCTGTCATCTTTGTGAGTAACACAATAAAAAATAACAAAAGAAGAAGTTGACAACCCACACAACCCACAGCCCCTACTCTTAACACCCAGTACATACCTCAAGAAGAAATGGAAAGACAGACCATTGACAGTTGGGCACAGACACGGAACATATCCACTCACTGACCTTGACTTTTTTGTCCACTGCAATGGAAACAACCCCTTAGTTTTGCACCAAGATTCTTTTTAAAAAATGTCTTTTTTCTTTTTGTTATTGTTGCCTTTTTGCTAGAGTGCTGAATGATTCATGGACATTTATACATATGCAGATTTGTTTCTGTTTTCTCAACTCTAGCATTTTTAAAAAAGTTAATTCATTTTTCCTTGCTCTGTGTGTTGAGGGCTAGGAGACTTTTTTTCATTAGTATTTTGATTTTGTTTTATATTGTCTTTTCCACTATTCTGTTTCCTTTTTTCTCCAACTCCCTTTTCTCTTCCTAACAGCCAAATTCTATAATTATTATTTTACTTTTCTTTAATTTTTTTTTTTTTACTTCTAGTTTGTCTGATCCCTTCATATAACAATCAGCTTCTGTCACTTTGGCATTTTCCACTTCACCTATTGAAATCACAAACCTGTTTCCACTCTGCTATCCCTTCGTTTTTCCTCTTAATTAATTCTATTCTTAACATCTCTTAATACTAATTGATATAACACCAGACTGCACCACTAACACTGTAGTAATAAATCATATGACAGAAATCAAAGATAATACCAATTGTTTGTTTTTTTGCCAGATATAATTAATGATTACTTACTATTCTTACTGATGGAAATTGGTGATCCTACCAATTCTGTTTATTGTGCCAATTAACATTGTAAATATCTTAATAGAAACCAAACACTTAGTTTAATGCTATATATTGCTCACATAGATTGTTGCTATCATTTGGCTCCCTCTAATCTGTATGACACTGGAAACCAACAGGGTCACTATAATTTCACAAGGCAGAAACTTTGCTGTTTCAGATCCATTTTGATAGAGGGGTAGACACACAAGCAATATGAAAATGCAAGGGAATAGACCATCCCAAACAACCCAGAATGCCTCAATGACAGACTCAACATTGACACCATAGTAGAAGAACTGGCAGAAAAGGAATTTAGAATTTGGTGTCAACATACCTCATATACAAACATAGATATGATAAATGGTGGTATAAAGGTGTATTAAGAATCGTATGCAAAAAAAAATAAGACAGTTCATGTATAATGGCAAAAAAATAAATAAATAAAAAGAAAGTTCATAGCTAAACTAATTTTTTATGATACGAAAGATGATATAAGAAAGAAATCAGAGAGAAAGCCCAAGAAGTGAAAGATCGCTTCCAGAAAGAAATAGAGATTCTGAAGAAGAATCAATCAGAAATCCTTGAAATGAAGAAATCAATATACCAAATTAAAAATTCAATTAGAAGCATCACCAATAGACTAGATAATTTGGAAGATAGAGTTTCAGGCAATGAAGACAAAGTATATATAATCTTGAAAAAAAGTTTATTATGGAGAAAAGACCATGAACAACATTTTTAAGAAATATGGGATAACATTAAAAGGCCAAATCAAAGATTTACAGGGATAGAGGAAGTCTCATACCTCATGCTGAGGTTTGAGCTAAAGTAATGCACAATCTTTTTGGTGAAATGATAACAGAAAATTTCCCAAATCTTAAGAATAAAATGGAAAATCAAATATAGGGAGCATACAGGACTTCCAATATTCAAAATTATAATAGACCCACACCAACACGCATTATTATGCAAATGCCTATCAAACAGAATAAGGATAGAATTTTAAAAGCTGTTAGAGGAAAATGACTGTTTATATTTGGAGGGAAACCAGTCCAAATCTCAACTGATTTTTCAACCCAGACACTAAAATTTAGGATATCTTGGAATAATATATACCAAACTCTGAAAGAAAAATGGATGTCCACCAAGAATACTATATCCAGCAAAATTTAGCTTCAGAATTGAAGACAAAATAAAAACCTTTCATGCTAAACAAAATTTAAAAGAATTCATACCTAGAAAGCCTGCGCTACAAAACAGTAAAATATTTTACTATTTAATGAAGAAGAAATGGAGAATAAGAATTAAACTAGTAGAGGGAGAAACTACATAATAAGAATAGTCAAGCAAAGGGAAACCTAATTTAACTTAAAAACTATAAATAAATCAAAACAATAGGAAATAAAAAATATCACCCAATAATTACACTGAATGTTAATGGACTAAACTCATCAATCATAAGACATTGCCTGGCAGACTGGATGAAAAAACAAGACTCAACAATATACTGTCTCCAAGAGACTCACTTCATAGGTAAAGACATCCACAAACTGAAGGTGAAAGGGTGGGGAAAAATATCACTCACTTGGATTTCATTATAAGAAGGGAGAGTTCTATACTTATATCAGATAAAGTAGACTTGAAGCCAAAGCTAATCAGAAGAAACAAAGAAAGTCACTTTATACTGCTTAAGGTAATTATACTACAACAGGAAATAACAATTGTAAATATTTATGCCCCAAACAATGGAGCATCTACATCTCTCAAACAAACCCTTCTCAATATCAAGAATCAAAGTACTGATCTCACAACACAATAATGCTGGATAAAATTAATATGCCTCTCTCATCACTAAATAGATTTTCTAAACAAAATCTTAATATAGAAGCTATGGAACTAGGAAATACAATTAATAATTTAGACTGAACAGACTTATATAGAATATTTCATCCACCAAATATGTAGTACACTTTCTTCTCAGCAGCACATGGCATATTTTCTAAAATAAACCATATCTTAGGGTACAAAGCAACTTTTAGTAAATATGAAAAAATACAGATAATGTCCTGTATATCATATCATAATGGAATGATATTAAAAATCTACAATAAGATAAAAAAATAGAAATTAACACCTGGAGACTAAATAATTCTCTATAGAATTATAAATGGAGAGGATAAGAATTCAGGGGTGAAATAAAAATACTTAGAAAATATTATTCTGCCATAAAGAAAAATAACTTTATCACATTTGCAAGTAAATGGATGGATCTGGAGACTATCATGGTAAGTGAAATGAGCCAATCCCGAAAAACCAAAGGTGCTTTGGCTTCCACATGATATGTGGAAGCTAACCTATAGTAAGGGGTGGGTAGTAGAAGAATTCAGTAGTTTAGACAAAGGGGAATAAAGGGAAGGGAGAGGGAATAGGAAAAGGAAAGACAGTGAAATGAATCCAAAATGATTTTCCTATATACTTACATAAACACACCATAGTGATTCTCACCATCATGTACCTCCACAAGAGTGGGGTCCTGACTGGAATTAAATATATTCTCTACTCATACAATTATATAAAAATGAATTCTGATATCATCTACAACTAAAATGTACAAATAAAATAAATTAAAAAAAAATTTATAAATCTACCTACAAGTGATACCATGCAATATTTATTTTCCTATGCTTGGCTTATTCATTTAGTCAAATGTCCTCAAGTTTCGCTCAGGTTTTCACAAATAACAGTGTTTCTTAACTTTTTAAAGGCTGAATACTATCCCATCATGTATATGCATTACACTTTCTGTTCTCATTCATCTTTTGATGGACACTTAGATGAATAATACTGCAATGAATATGGTAGTGCAGAGAGCTATTCAACATACCTGATTTTATTTTCTTTGGACATATATCCAGTAGTGGAACTGCTTTATTATATGGTAAATCTGGTTTTAGTTTTTTGAAAAATTTCCATACTGGTTTCTATGTGACTATACTATTTAACATATCCACCAACTGTGTATAAGTGTTCTTTTTTTTCTACATCCTTTCTAACACTTTTAAGTTTCCTCTCTTTGATAATTGCTATTCTAATTGATATTAGGTATACCTTATTATGATTTTAAGCTGCATTTATCCAGTAATTAATTATTATAATTTTAAGCTGGATTTCTTTGAAAGTTAATGATATTGAGCATTTTTTTCTCTACCTGTTGGACATTTGTTATCTTATTGGAGAAGTATCTATCTAGAGCCTTTGCAAATTTTTTCTTGGTCATTTTTAAATGAAGTTATTTGCTTTCTTGGTATTGAGTTGTTTGCTTTCCTTATATATATTGAATATCGACTCATTATCAAATGTATGGTTTGCTTTGAATTTCTCCCTGTCCATAGGTTTTTTTCTTTACTTTCAATTGTTACCTTGGCTGTGCAGAAACTTTATAATTTGATGTAATCCCATTTGTCTATTTTTGTTTATGTGTCCTATGCTTTTTGTTTCATATCCAAAAAAACTAGACCAAGTTAATGAAGCTTTCCCATATATTTTCTTCTAGTAATTTTATAAT